>NC_091393.1:4260000-4860000 GCF_032191515.1 Phaenicophaeus curvirostris
GAGAGGAGAGGAGAGGAGAGGAGAGGAGAGGAGAGGAGAGGAGAGCGGGGCAGGGCTGCCTGCAGCCTGCTCCTCGGGCCAGAGGCAGAGCTCCAGCATCCGTAGGTGTCACGCGTGCATCCACAGGCGCCTCCGAGGCACGAAGGATGCGGGTTTTTCCAGTGTGTCCGTACATACGCGCTCGGGTGTGCTTGTCTATGTGGACATACGGATTTATTAACAAGTCTGTGTGCTGAAGGCACTGCGTTCCTTATTTTTTTTTTATTCCCTCGCCATGGATTTCGCGACAGGAGCGCAAGAAGTGCCCTGCCCCTCTCTCCCGGCCGCCCCTGAGAGCCAGGGCAGTGACTTACAGAAAATCACACCGCACATACAGAGCCAGAGGTCACCGAACACCCGCCGGACCAGGGCGCTAGGACGCGTTTAGAATCTTAGAATCGCTAGGTTGGAAAGGACCCACTGGATCATCGAGTCCAACCATTCCCATCAAACACTAACCATGCCCCTCAGCGCCTCGTCCAACCCGTCCTTTAAACACCTCCAGAGAAGGTGACTCAACCACCTCCCTGGGCAGCCTCTGCCAGTGCCCAACGACCCTTTCCGTGAAATATTTTTTCCTGATGTGTTTGCCACGGTTCCTCTGCAGCGGGATCCGAGCTGCTGCTGCGCTCCGGGAGCAGCGGGGTGAAGAAGCAGGGGGTGTTTTTGTCCCTAGCTCCCCCACGCCCTCCCCAGCACCTAAAATATCTCTACGAATCCAGTTCATGGAGCTGTATTCTGACCCGAGCTCCCCGGAGTCAGGTTGTGTAAAGACAGTGCTTGAGCCACTGAAACCACGCGGTCCCTGCGCCCCTCGGCAGGCAAGCTAGCATCGGCTTTTTATTTCAGCCTGGGCTCTAATTGTTTTGTTTTTTTAAATACAGTGGTAGCTGCCTTCCCTGAACGTTTCCTCAGACTGCCCTCCCCGTCCTGACAGCTCGGGAGATCCGAGCCCGACCCTGATTCTCTGCCAGGAACGAGATTGTGCGGCGATAGAGCAGCCGAAGCTCGCAGGCAGAACGCGCATCCCGCAAAGCTTCCCATCTCCTCCCCTCCGAGGACCCCGTGCCCTCCTCAGCTCGGCTGAAGCCGAAAAAAAATTCATTTAGGCACCGCGTAAACGTGTTGGCGTTTTCTTCGAGGACTCCCGGGGGAACTCGTCTCAAAATCAGCCCGCGGCCACCCCCGTGTTGGGATCTGGGAGGTGAAAACGATGGGGATTTCGCCTGCTAGGCTCCCACTTGATCTGAGAGGCAGGAAAATAAATCATTGGCACAGAAGGGAGAGATATGAAGGGATAAAAAAAGCTGCTGGAAGGAAGATCTCTCTGTGCAGCGGCACCAGAGAACAGGACAGAGCTGGCTGGCTGGTCACGATGTAAATGGAGAAGGAGATGGGTTTTGCCAGCAAAGAGAAAGGGCTGTGAGAGAGCTGCCTCTCTAATGAGCGCCTATAATGCTCTAAAGGGTCTCAGCATTTTATGCTTTTCAGGATACGACTAACAGCAAGGAAAAAATAGAAGTTTAGCAAAAACGCAGCCATCAGAAACTGTTCGTTCCACACTGGTAAACATCCCCTCGTGGTGAAATTGTTGGTGGGGGCGGAAAGCAGGGCAAGAGAAAGCATCTTCTTCTAGTATGTGCAGCTCTCTAATTAATGAATTTGACAAACTGAAAGGTCTTCCTCTGGTTACTGTGACTTGACTTGTTTTTTCTTCTCCCTTTCTCTCTCTCTCTTTCTTTCCCCTGTGTAAAGATATACGAAACAAGAAAGTATCTAGTTTAGATAAGAAGAATAACGGAGATTAAACCCACGTTATGTAGGATTTATCTTAGAGTACTTTACGAACTACATCCCTTTTCCTTCTCTCCATGTCGGCATTGCATATTCTGGTATTGAAACATGCATCATTTTTGACAGCTTCGGACTTACGAAACCAAAGAAACTTGTAGGTGTCATCTGTCAGAAATAATTTTTCGTTACAGCCTGTAGGTTTAATGTTGTTCTTTCTATTCATTGTTCATGCTATTAAAATAAGATCTAAATAAAATTATTCAGTATTTTCCCCCATCGCCTGTGGACCGCTGCCTTCAGCTTCCTCAGCGTCATCATCTTTCAGCCTAAATATTCAAATACGCGTTTAGAAGAAGAAGACAGATTAACCTCACGGTTTCTGTCTCACTCGATGTCTCTTACACGGAAAAATAAGGACACACTTTGGGCACTCAATTACAGAAAGGTTAGCTCTTCCAAAACTAGGAGAAAAGAAAAAAAATCCTGTTTACCTTTTAATACTTCCATCATGGCTTGTTATCTTTTTAATAAGCTGATTTTCTTAAATTACTTATGGAACGAATCCTTCTTAAAACCGGGTTTGAACTTAGCTGCGCTCAAAATATCAAACTACCTCCTGCTTTAGAGTCACCGGTTTCAAAGCGAAATTCTGATGCTCATCGTAGAGGTTTTCGTGCCTGAAAAAGGTGACTTTGCCACCGTTGCGTTTAAACCCGTGTGTCGAGGTATTTGAAGAAAAAATGGAGTGCGCGCATCCAGCTAAGGCTGAGAAGAGGTTTCCAACAGAACAGTCCTCGGGGCTTTAGGACTCAGCCCCGGGTAGAGAAACTGCTCTGGGATGCCGAACTAGACTTTTAATTTATTATTGTATTTTTAATCATTATTTTCTTTTATTGTTAATTAAAAAAAATAAAAAATGACCCCGGGGATGACTTCCCAGGAGGGAAATCTCTCTGGATTTTACTCGCGGCACACCTGAGCTGTCACCCTGCCCCGTTGTGCCCGTGGTCCCCGCTCTCCGTGTCCCTCAACTCCTATAAATCTCAGGCTCCCCTCGGGGTGGGACGGTGCTTTGGGAAGCGGGGGGAGCTGCAGCATCCTCATCCCTCTGTCCCGCCGGGCCAGCTCCAGGGGAGGGTCGTGGGTTGGTGGCTGAAACCTGGGATGAGAAAACTCCTCAAACTCCCTTTGGGAGCCGCAAAAGTGGGTGGAAAAAGGTGTGCGCACACACGTGCCTGTGTGTGCACGTCCAGGAAACTTGTCTGAGGGAATAAAGACACAGAAATATGTAACGTGGCAGTTATATATTTTTTCTCCTCGTTTAAGTAGCTTTTTTTTTTCACTTCTGTAGCTTCAGAAATCCACTTTGAGCTCCTGGTTTGGAGAGAAACCGTTCGCTAGCGCAGAGAGAGCGGGGCGGCAAAGCTTCTCCTCGGAAAAGCGTCTCTCAAGCGTGACCCGACGGGGATGCGACTAATTAACTCGGTTCTGTGTTTTCCGCTCATTTCTCCCCGGTAACGCCAGGGCCCTGCCGGGAAGGAGGCTCTCCTGGGGCCAGGATCCGCCGTGCCCGCCTGCCGCCCTGCTTCAAGGTTACCTTCGGTACCTTCGCGAAGTCGTGCAGAAAAAAAAAAAACGACTCCCGAGGTCCCACGGGAACGAGTCATGCGAGAAAACGCGTGTTTCTCATTTTGTTCGAGTCAATAAAAGCGACAGAACCGGTTTGCGAAGGAGGGAGGCGCCGGGGGGGGCTGCGGGGCTGAGCCCCGGGAGATGCTCTCGGGGAGGGAAACGCAGGGTTTTGAGCGAAAACGCGGAGAAATAGCGAGAAAGGAAGGAAAAGTCCTGGGGAGGTGGGGAAAGCAAAGCCCTTCGGGGCAATCTCACATTGTCCAGAAGGTGCTGAGGGTGAGGAAGGGTCCCCCCGAGGCACCCCAGGGTGCGGGGCAGGTAGAGGGGGTTCCTGCCCTGGGCTGGGTGGCAGCCTCCTGGCTTCTCGGGACAATTTCATCGCCCGCGACGGCTCAAGGTTTGATTAACAGAACGTTTGTCAAGAGGCAAGAGAGAGGTAAACTGTCCCTGAGAGGTGCAGGTCACCTCAGAGACCTTCCCTCTTCTCCTCGTGTCCCCGCGGAGGTTCCTGGCAGAGCCACCCTCCCCCTGCACCTGGGACACAGGGAAAGGAAAAACCGAGATCCTGCTCAGCGCTGGGATGTTTATTTATTTTTTTGGCCTGGGGAATGGAGTGAGGGTGAAGAGAAGGGGGGACAAAACGCAAAATATCCTTTCAGGGGGGCTGCAGTTGACCCTGGGAGCTTGGTCTTCCCAGGAAGGAAAGTCCTCCTTGGATGGAACGCTTGTCCCCCGTGAGTGAAGGGCCACCCAGTGTCCGGACTGCAGGTGGATCTTCGTGGCTCTTGGGACAGTTTAATCCCCTTCTTAGCCTGGACTGGGTGTGTTGCTTGGGATCTGGCCCCCCACGCCAGGGCTGGGGCCATCCCTGCATGGAAACCCTGAGCCAACACGGCAGAGGACGCATTTCCAGCTGACCAGAGCATAAAAAAAAAAAGAAAATCAGACCAATGTAACACTGATTTGATACTCCATTCTGCATATGTTCCCGCTCTGTATGCTTTACTGAGAGGAGGTGGGGTTAAATGCCAGAATGCCTGTGACCCAGAAAGGGAAACCCTTTGAAACAGCAGGCTACTGTTTGGAAATGCTGGCCATTTTTAAAAATTATTTTAAGCTCAGGTTGGTAGGAGGTGGCTGAGAGCATCTTTCTGAACCAGCTACCCTAGCCAAGGAGTTCTCACAACAGAGCTGACAGTTTTAATGACACCTCTATCTCTAATCATTTACCTTCGTATTGTAAACTGAACTGTCATTATTCTGAAGTCTCCCCCATCTAACAAAATTATACTGAATGTCTTCTTTGAAAAATATTAAATGGTTGCCTTTGCAAAAGTGTTTCTTTGTGTGCGTGTCTTGGGGAGTGATGAGGGTGCTTCAAATAAAAAAAAAATCTCCAGTATAATTCTTTGTCCCTGAAATTGTCAATTAAGAACAACAGGATCCTTATGTTCAGATATGTGCTACTTAGTGCTGAGTTTTTATTTCACAAGTATAAACATTATTGATGGATAAACATCATTTGTGGAATTCCTACTGGTTTGACATGGGGTCACATCCAGAGTCACCGCTCTTCCAATCCACCTCCTTCAGTGCAGAATATAGCCTAAAAGACCACCATTATTGGGAAAAATATCAGACAACTGTCACATTACCTAACTTAGTGAAATCATAACAAAGGCTTCCATTAGAAGTGACATAACATAAGCTCGAAGGGGTTTTCAATTCCACTTACACTTCTTTTTCCCCGTTCCTTTCCTGAAATGTCTCACATTCTTGGCATGTTTTGTGGAAGCTTGATTAAAGTCAGAAAATCTGGGTTTGTACCACTCATTCATTTCCTGAGGGGATATTAAACAGAAGAGGGCAAACAGGAATGCTTATTGTCAGATCTGTGAGAGGATACGTACTGTTTTCAGCTATTAGATGAATATGTAAACATGTAAAAAACCCGAGAGTATTAGTAGAGACTATTTTTTTTGTGTGTGCAACTAAAGCAAAGGGCTAAAGGAAATACTGTATTTGGAATTGCAGAGGAGGAACTATGAACAAAAAACTGACGTGCATCATCCTTCAATCATTTTAAATGCTATTTATAACGTGTGGATTAGAAGAAGCATTTATTTTGTAAAACAGCAACAACAACAACAAAACCCCAAACAAAAAAAAACAAACAAAAAACCCCAAAACCCCCAACTATCCAACTATGCTGCTTATATTTATATCTAGTGATGGACTACTATGTATATTC
This sequence comes from Phaenicophaeus curvirostris, assembly GCF_032191515.1. Lineage (NCBI taxonomy): Eukaryota > Metazoa > Chordata > Aves > Cuculiformes > Cuculidae > Phaenicophaeus > Phaenicophaeus curvirostris. The sequence goes on from NC_091393.1 coordinate 4,265,717, forward strand.
AGTATGTTTGTGACGGATTTTATTAGGGGGGCAGAGCGGGAAGAGATCAGCAAGACCTGACAGATAATTTTATCTCACAAATATGACAAAGTATAATTTTACCTGCAGGTTCTTGGCTACAATTTTTTCATCCTCTATCTGGATGTCCCTCAGAGCAGCAGCCAGGTCCGAGGCTGAATAGGAGACATCGGCACACACAGTGGCACTGAACATCTGTTTCATGAAATCTTTGTTTGCCTGTTTTGACAAAAACACACAGAGAGGATGGTAAATAAAGCTATCCCCCACACAGCTCCTAGAAAAGAAAGCATGCAAAGCAATGTCAAGGGGAAAAAGCTCTGTCCTGTCTGTTCTCCGCTATGCCCCTGCCTGGGAAAGCATCTCCCAGCTGGCCCTCCAGCGAGGTGGAGCCGCAGTGGCATCCACATCCTCCAAGAAACACGAGAAATCGCACACGGCCATCAATCCTCCCTATGTCATGTAACGCAGTCCCAAGGCTCCACACCAGCTGCAGGACTCCCTGGCCTGGCAACAGGCATTGTCAGCATCTCTCTCCAGTCGAGAGAAGCCCTTGCCCCTTTGTGCAGGGGTTGCTGCAGGGCTGGGCTGGGTCCTCGAAGCACTGGGAACCTCCTGGGTGCCACTCGGCAGGGAACCTCTCCAGCATGGCAGGATGTCCCTTTGTAGAACACCAGGAGAGCTTATTCCTCCACACCAGTCCTCTGAGACTGGTGTGGTCTGCTGCTGCATGGTTTAGCAATTGATAGGAATGGTTGGACTCAATGATCCGGTGGGTCTTTTCCAACCTGGTGATTCTATGACTCTATGAAACGGAGTCACGCTATATGAAGCTTGCCCTTCCAAGAAAGACAGTCTGGGAATGGGGCTGTCAAGACCCTATGGTGCCAGGCGCTCCTGTCCCCGCAGCGTTTGACGACCCCTGCAGTGCCAGGCGCAGGGCAAGCAGAGGTGTCCCCCATGCCCAGAGTGCAATGGTGTTCATCGGAGCTATGGAAGTCTCCTGCCCAGTCTCTACCAGTTATTTCCTGCCGCATCGCAACATGTAGAAACACAAACTGCCAATGTGAGGCAACAAAACACAGGTGCGAAAGCAGAGCAAGAAAAAGGCAAGGGGGTAGGTGGAGAAGGTTGATGAAACAAAGAGATGCCTGTTTGGTGTGACAAGTAGCAGCATGAGGTTTGTTGCTATTCTGGTTGCTCTTATGTGTTCTGTGAGGTAGTGAGAGGCTTCTGTGTTGTACAGCAGCTTCTCTCTCTGCTGGCTTCTGGGTGCTGTGCTAAGTGGGATATGATGCAGTTGTGAGTGGCTGTGATCCAAAGGCACACGCTGACAATCTGGTTCCCCTCTTTGTAGCTGTGACATTGAAATAATGGAAGAAGGACTTTCTCCTTTGATTTTTCACATGCTTAGCAAGTTCTGCAAGGTCTGGATGGCTTTTTGGACAAAGGTGTCAGGTCAGAGAATCTTCATAGAAATCCCACAGAACTCAGCCTGTAGTCTCCACCATGTGTCCTCGTACTGAGAAGTAAAAGAAACACAGCCAGGGTATGCAAGGTCTTTCTTCCCTGCCCCACCCCTCACCTTCATATTCCTATTTATGAACAGGGTCTCAAACCCAGACTATCTCTGACACGTCAAGAATAGTGTCTCATTCTGCCAGCAAAGCCATTTAGGAGCACCCCACTGTCTCCATCTTAATCCATGCTTCTTCCTTCTTTGCTTCATAGCCCCTCACAGGTCTCCAGCATTGTAGCTAAACCATCAGCAACAGATCAATACAGAATCCTGTGGGACTGGGTCTCAAAAGTCATTCAGTTGTACCTGGTCAGTCTAAGGACAACCATTAGGTGCCTCTCACTGCTCCTGCCACACAGAACTTCTTCGTTTACTGCTTCCAGTCCCCAGTCCACACTGGTTTCAAGACATAAGCCCAAACAAAGCACTCCTTGTATTCTACACAGACAGGGACATTCACAGACCATCTCTGTCATGATGAAATCAAGATAGCATTCAGGTTCCTCTAAACAAATGTGTATACGTATATGTATATGTATATGTATATGTATATGTATATGTATATGTATATGTATATGTATATGTATACACACCTGCATACCTCTAGGCTCACCTTCGCCTAACAATATCTAGATGAATACCCAAAAGATATCCAGAACTACATCAGTTATGTTCACCATTATGTGCTCATTGAATATGTGTAAAGTTCTTACGTTAAGTTTTGCTGAATGGAGCCGTTTCCTTGCTGACTGGAGATGATGGTGTTGGCTGCCTTGCAGAATATTTTCTTCTGGCTCCGAAAAGTGTCTCTACTTTCAGGCTTATGAAGCTGAGGGAAACGTTTGAAGTGGTGGACAGAGATGGAGAGAGTTTTCTCACTGCGAGGAGATCCTCCAGGGAGGAAGCAGGCTGCTCTTGTTCTGCGCAGATGGACAGGGCATACTTCAGTTTCAGACCAAATACATTTTATCAGACCTTGCAAAAAGTAGTCCTCATGTGCTGACTGGTCTTGCCAACCATTAGTACCAAACACAACTTTCCAAAAAGGGTGAAACAGGGATTACTTCCTTGGAGAGGATCCACCCTATGGGAATGCTTCTTGCTGCCACCGTGATTGCTGACAGAAACTCTGCTGGCATTTGTGGGTGCAGGGATTGGTCTGAACTCCAGCCTAGGTTCATGGTGGAATGGGGAAGCCATGAAGTCTGCAGCTTTCCCATAGCTGCCACCACCTGCTTTCTTTCTGCCTGTCTTGCGTCCTCTTCCTGCTAACATTCAGCTCTGACAATTGTGCTCGCAGGAGGGACGAGCACACAGACTCATTCCAGATATAAGATCATGTCTATAGAGACATGTTGGAGTGACAGGGCCTGATCGACAGGCCTAAAATGTTATGGGAGACCCACAGATGATTTGTATTGCACTGCTATACGTGCCATTCAATCTATAAACTTTCACGTTGCTATTATCAGTAGAATTGTGCCGTGCTATCCTTAATACACAAGAGTATGAGAAAACGTTTCATTATCAGTATAATTGTGCTGTGTGAGAAAGTGTTCCATGCCTGGCATTATTAGCAGAATTGGGCTGTGCCACCTTAATTGTAGCTTCTCAAGTATACTAGGGGAGAAAATAAAACTATCAACACCCCAGCTAGGAAATCAGCTCCTTCTCTCCCCTCCTCAAGAAGGAAAGAGCACCACAAGAAACAGCAGAGAAAGAAAGCTGCAAAGGGTTTAGGCCCAGGTTCTTCCTCTTAAAATTAAAAAATGTAACTTCCAGGGGCTCTCTTCACCAAGGAAAATTCCAGCACAGAGCAAGCTGAATGCAGAAACCTCGTGAGAGGGTAAGGTAAAGGGAAATATAGGTGATGTGGAGACAGTGTGAGACAAGTAAATGGTCCAAGCTGGAACCTTCCTGGGAGGAGACCAGTACTGAATTTAGACAGTGGTGGTTTTACACTGAAAGAGGGTGGGTTTAGACTGGGCATAAGGGAGGAATATTGTTTATAATGAGGGTGGTGAGACACTGGGGCAGAAAAACTGCAGATGCTCCATCATTGGAAGAGAGGCCCAGAGGGGCAGAATCACCTCCCTCGACCTGCTGGCCACGCTTCCTTTTACGCAGCCCAGGATGGGGTTGGGCCTTCTGGGCTGTGAACGTGCAGTGCCGGCTCATGTCGAGCTTCTCATCGACCAGCACCCCGAAGTCCTTCTCTGCAGGGCATCCCATCTCACAAAAGCAGGGTGTATGTAGACTAGTTTTAGACAAAGAACTGTGTAAGTACTCAGAATCACAGAATCACTAGGTTGGAAAAGACCTCCAGGATCATCGAGTCCAGCCATTCCTATCAACCACCAAACCATGACCCTGAGCACCTCACCCACTTGTCTTTTAAACACCTCCAGGGATAGCAACTCAACCACCTCACCGGGCAAAGAACTCGAAGAACATTTAGTTTTTTAGGTTATCCGACCACGTCTGGAGACTCCCTTCAGGTTTACTCCTGACCTAGAACAGCTACATCTTAAAAAGACAACTAAGCATATCAATAAATTCTCACAACTCTAGGAGAGTGTTTATCCTTTCGGGTTATTCATCCACGTCTGGAGACGGTCTGCATATTCTCTCTTGATCCAAGACAATTAAGGACAAGACAATTAAGGATAAGACAATTAAGCACAGAGACCGGCTGCAGCGAAGCTGATCCATTAGAATCATAGAATAGAATCATAGAATAACCAGGTTGGAAGAGACCCACCGGATCATCGAGTCCAACCGTTCCTATCAAACACTAAACCATGTCCCTTAGCACCTCGTCCACCTGTGCCTTAAACACCTCCAGGGAAGGTGATTCAACCACCTCCCTGGGCAGCCTGTTCCAGTGCCCAATGACCCTTTCTATGAAGAATTTTTTCCTAATGTCCAGCCTGAACCTCCCCTGGCGGAGCTTGAGGCCATTAGTTCTCTATGAAGCGGGCAGGGAGCAGGAAACCCTTCGCCCCTCCCCGCCGCAGCGGCCGGAACCTGCGCGCGCCGGAACGCTCGGCGCCGACTCGCGTTTCCGCCCGGCGGCTGCGGCGCGCACGAGGGGGCGGGCGGGGCGGTGGCACCTCCTTCCGGCGGCGGGGGCGGCGCGGCGGGGTCGGAGCTTCGCGGGGCCAGACGCCTCCTCCGCTCCCTATGGCCGGGAACTTCTGGCAGAGCTCGCACTAGTGGGTGCCGGGGCCGCGCTGTGCCCGCTCGTCGGGGCCGCGGTTCGCTCCCGGCGGTCCCCGCTCCCTACGGAGCCCCGCCGGGAGCCGGGCGGGAGCGCTCCCCGCCGGCCTCGCCCCGCCTTTCAAAGGGCTGGGGCTGTGCGGGAGAGGAGCGGCGTCCCGGTGCCCGGGCTGGGGCGATGGGGTGTGGGCGGCTGCCGGCCCGCGAGGTGCGGTGCGTTTACCCCCCGCGCCACGGTAGCCGAGGCTGAGCCGTCTTCTCGTGCTGAGGGCGCTGAGCCTTAAACGGGGCCTGCGAGGTCCTAAATATTGTGCCAGCCTTGCCAGTACCTGGCCGTGCCCAAGAGCTACGCAGCCAGTTTAGTTTACTGTAGATGAAGGCCAGCCTTATTCCTTGCTCGTTGGTGTTTTTTAGGTAGTCTTAATGGGGTTTTGGATGTCTGACTTTGAGGAAGAAAACCATAGAATGGTTTGGGTTGGACAGACCTTCTAGGTCATCCAGTTCCAACCCCCCTGCTGTGGGCAGAGGCACCTCCCACCCGTCCAGGCTGCTCAAGGTCCCATCCAGCCTCGCCTTGAACACCTGCAGGGAGGGGGACATCATGCTACTTGTCCCAGTGCCTCACCACCCTCATAGTGAAGAATTTCTTCTTAATGTCTAACCTAAATCATCCCCTTTCCAATTTAAAGCCATTCTCTCACATCCTATCGCTAGATGACCTTGTAAGAAGTCCCTTCCCAGTTTCCCTGTAGCCCTTTCAGGCACTGGGAGGCCTCTATAAGGTCTTCCTCGAGTATTCTCCAGGCTGAAAAAGCCCAACTCTCTCAGCCTGTCCTCGTAGCAGAGGTGCTCCAGCCCTCTGGATACTGTGTCCAGCTGTGGAGCCCTTGGCATGGGAGAGACGTGGATCTGTTGGGAGTGGGTACATAGGAGGGCCGCAAAAGTGATCAAAGGCCTGGAACAACCCTTTAAAGAGAGATGAGATAGTCACAGGTTTTCAGCTTGGAGATGAAAGGACTCCAAGGATACCTTGCTGCAGCCTTTCAATATTTAAAGAGGGCTTATAAGAAAGATGGGGGAAAGCATTTTGATAAGGCCTGGAGCAATAGGACCAGGGGTGATGGTTTTAAACTTAAAAAAGAAGTTTAAGCTAGATATTGGGAAGAAATTTTTCACGCTGAGGGTGGTGAAACACTGGTGCAGGTCACCCAGAGTGGTAGTAGATGTCCCAGGCCTGGAAATGTTTAAGGTCTGGTTGGATGGGGCTCTGAGCAACTTGATTGACTTGAAGATGTCCCTGCTCACTGAAGGAAGGTTGAACTGGATGACCTGTAAAGCTCCCTTCCAGCCCAAAGCTTTTCCTGATTCCATGTTAAGGTGGATGTCGCTTGGTTAAAGGTCACCAGCCCCAACCTGCAAGTCTGTCACCTGTGCAGGAGTCACGTCATGTAATATTGACAAAGAGTTGCTGAAATAATTTTCCCTTCCTTTAGTTTACAATGGATTTTGGATAAACAAGACCTGTTGAAGGAGCGCCAAAAAGACTTGAAATTTCTGAGTGAAGAAGAATATTGGAAACTACAGATATTTTTTACTAACGGTAAAATTGTTTTATTTTTATTTCTGTTGTAAAATCTGTACAGTGTCTGCCATGTCTAAATGCAAGCTTGAATTACTCAGAGAATGTAATGTGTTCAGTGGGATTTTACATGGACTTTTACAACCCTGTTTGAACATAGAACCAGAACATTGATAACATTGTAATTTGTTAGTTGTATTAATTTTATGAGAATTTACCGGCAGATTAGCTGCATACATAACATTTTAACCCATGATGGGACAAAATGTAGTACATTTTCTTATTTTCAAGAGGCTCATACCAAAAACATTAAAGGAAGAGAAGCAAACAGAAACTACTAAGCTAGCATATTAAAGACTCCATGTCAAGCATCAATACTCAAACTGGACTTTTGATGGGCTCTTAGGTTCTGGTAAGTATTTTAGTTGATCCGTGCAGTTCTGTTAAACTACAAAAACTTGTTACTTGTGTTCAGTTATGTTCTTTGAAACCTGCACTGCAGCCTTTGTCTTGCCTTGTGACTGATTACCCAGCACCTGCTAGCTCTCAAATTGTCTAAAAGTTTCTGAGAGCTGTTGGCAGACAGCCTAGCCTGTTCTCCCAAAGAATTTGGGGCTTGTCTGTGAAGTTATCTAAAACTCACTTGCTCCTACAAAGCATTTGACCGTATGAATGGCCACAATGGAGTAAATCACATTACACAGGCACTTAAACTCTTTTTTGTGCGATTGTTCAGCATTTTAAAAAAATCACCCTAAGCAAAGGCCATTGCTGAGTAGGAACTTGTTTGCAGACAGCTCTTAAAACATTTTTCACAAAAGTCCCTTAAAGTACAGAATGCTCAATTTTCTCAGCTATCTGGCCAGACTTGAGAGAGAGGAGTTAAATGAGTTTCCCAAGGCCACCGGAAGATCTTATGTCGGTGCTGGAATGATATCTGTGAAAGATACTTACCCCAGCTTCTCTCTTGCTTAGCTGTTTTTGTAATAATTGTGGGTGCTGCAAATCTGATTGCTGTGGATACATCTGTGTTATCATTTATGCGGCACCAGGAAATCAAGATAGCAATCATTTACCTAATTCAGTCTATTACCAAAATTCCTTGAGGTTAAAACAAAATGTCATAGCTTCATAGTGCAAGAGGAGAAAACAGGGTACTCCTGTTCCTGAAACTGAGAAATACAGTTATATGCTAATTTTCAGTAGTATTAATATGAATTATGAAATATGATTTTTTAGGTGTTTCACTTCAGTATTTTTCTGGAGTAAACAAAGACTTAGAAAGTAGACAAGGTGGTTTCAGTTTGTGGTTCTTGGGCTCCTTTTCTTTAGTGTTCCTTGCCTCCCCTGAAAGGGGACCTGTAGCAGCTGGAGAATGGCTCTGCCAGCATCTCCCTTGTGTGCACAGGAACACAGCCCACTCTGGAGGAGAGTGTGGTGCTGGGCTTTCATCCTTCTGTAGCAAAGAGAGGCACCTTCATGCGGAGGACAGTCAGGAGCTGCTCTGGTAGCTCAGGCAGAGCGTGCCGTGTCCAAGCCTTGGTATGTGTTGTGTCATCACCTGCCTCTGAGCAGGGACCCTGCTTTGGGTTTATAGAGCCTCCCCCTCTTCTCTCCTGCGTTACTTGGGCAGGGATATGAGTCCCGGCCACAGCTTGTGACATTCAGTGTGTGTCTTCCCCGGAGACGGTTGTTTACTGAAGCAACCAAAAAGCTGCCTGGAGAGAGGCAGTTTCCTGCTGCCTTCTCAGGGGAGAACAAGTGCAATAGATCATCAACTGATTGTGTGGCCACATGTGGCTACTCGTAATGTTAATACTGTTGAGATGGAAAACTATCATCTTCTAAAATAGTTGAAAAATGAAATTGATGATGATATCTGTCTTTAGATCACCAAGTCTTAAAAGAGTTTGTGGCTGTAAAGTGCATTCATTGATTTCCCTTTCTGGTTTAGGGTAGAAGCTGTAATGTTTATGTTACAGACTACTTAAGGCATTCAGTTTTTTAACAATTTTTATTATAAGAAAAAAAAGTGAAACCACTGATTTTGTAAACATGAGGGAATAAATGATCCAATAGTTTCTTTTAAAAATTCATGACAAGTATTGGACTTTTTCCCAGCATATACAAGCTTCCATTTCATTAAGTCTCTCTAGGCTCTTGTCCATTTTTTTTTCTCTAAACCACACTTGATATTTTTCTGACAGCAGATGGCCTAACCGTTCCTGAAAATCCCATGGGAGTGAGAAACATATTTGGAGAATTCTGTTTAGCTTCATGGTTGGATTTTTCTGATGCCCTAGTAGTAAGACAGCTTTGTAGCCCCATGGTCAAATCAAAGGGAAAAATCCTTTCAGACCTCCCCAAGATATGTGGATAAATATTTTCATATTTGTACAGACATTCATACCAGGCCTAATGTCCTTTCTGGCAGTGTTGCTTGTCCTACTGTTACTGGCAAGCTAGTCTCAAACTGGCATTCTTGGTTTTTGGAAGAGTGATATGACACAGACAGGGACTTGATGTTGCTTTGGGTAATCGTAGTGGGTCACAAATCAGTTGCATTTTCCTGTGTGTGTGTCAAGTTGGTAATTATCAGTACGGTTTAGGGTGGTTTTCTTCTTTTCTCCTACGTTCAGGCGTTCTTTTAGCCAACATCCTTGATATTTGCGTGTTTTAAAATGTGATGGCTGATAACAGAATTGTTTGCTTTTCCTGTCAGTAGTCACTGTCTTGAACTTGCTGGACATATTTTAAATAGATATTTCAGTGTATTTTAAATTACTATTGTGGACATTTCTGTGAGAGAGGTAAAAAAGAAGAGGGAGTCTTAACACAGACGAGCCTTGCTCAAAATAAAAACCGTGAAGAAGTATGGGAAAAATAACAAGTAACAACCTTATGTTTCACTCTGCCATTCTCTATGTCTGACCCCTGCTCTTAATCCCAGCTTGATGCATCTAATTTGCTTGGCACCTTTCCTTTGCCTGGGAGGCCAAACAAGAGCTACCTGCACAGATGACACCAGGGTTGTTTCTTGGCCAACTGGCAGAGGACCACCGTGATGGAGCAGCTGACTGCATCCTCTGGTCTCCCACCCCCTCTCCCTGGACTAAATATGTCATTTTTTTAACACCTGCTGCCTCTGCCAAATGTAATGACCATGTTTGTGTTGGCAGCTTTAGTTGTTTGAAAAAAACCCTCCGTTTTGCATGGCACTGAAAAGCCATAGGCTTATATTTTATGTATTGGAATTTTTTTTTCTCTAAAACCCAAGCTTTACCCTTCTGAGATTTGGGTTGTCATCTTCTCAAAGGTCATACTTAGTTTGTACACAATGAAATCAAGTTACCTTTCCCTTTTCAAAGGTGTCCAAAAGCTTCAGGATGCAGTACTACTCCTTCTCGTGCAGGTCTGTAGGTTTGCAGCAACATATCGTGTAACCAGAATGGCGTGTCTGAACTGAGGGAGAAGACTGTGCTGCTGCTTCTTAGAATCCCCAACCCTAGTTGTGTGTTGACATCCCTTGATATTTAGTGTCAAAGTGTTGTAAAAACTCAACTCAAGCTTTTGTTCATTTTTTTTTTAAGTTATCCAGGCTTTAGGTGAACATCTTAAATTAAGACAACAAGTTATTGCCACTGCTACAGTCTACTTCAAGAGATTCTATGCCAGGTAGGACTGCTTACTATGATGGTACAAGAATAAACCTTTTGCTAGGCACATTTTGGTAGCCCTTTTAAAGTGCAGTTCTGTCTTAAAAACAATGCCACTCTTGTTTTCTGGATGGTGTTAAGCTTTTATGCTAGTAAAGTTAACTTAAGCTTTGCTTTTTCAAAAGGAAGCGTGGTGCTCTTAATAGATGAATCATTCTATATGTATGAAACAACATAATTTTGTTATAACGTTTCAGATATTCCCTAAAAAGTATAGATCCAGTATTAATGGCTCCTACGTGTGTGTTTTTGGCATCCAAAGTAGAGGTATGAAGTATTACAATTTTTTAATGTAAAATTATGTGATGTATGAGAGAGAGAAAAAGTTCAGGACTTCTAAATTTTTTGTCATTCTTCATGCTTTGGGGGTTGAAACCTTCTCTTTTTGTATGGATTTCTGTAACAATTTAAGAAAAGGAGACCGAAAAGTCCTTCAAGCACGTTATTTACTATATATTTCATGATTTTGTCTCAATTACTAACCCAGACGGGCCTCTGAAAATTGTAAAGGGTATTTTAAATGGCTGTTTCACTGTGATGCAGTGTTTACTTATCTTACACTATATCTTAAATTGTGCAATGTCTCCTTTCTGCTGCGTTTTTCCTTATTTACGTTTACCCAAACTTTAAAACATAATTCAAAATTTTGTCCTAATTATCCTTTTCCCTTTCATATAGTGAGGGATCCTCAGAGTTTACCACACTTTCATGACTTGAATTAAAAGTATGTTGTAGCTCATATGCTGTCTTTGAGAAATTATTGTAAGGAACTGACCCATTAAGCACAGTGGTGAGAAGGCTCCATGCCTCCACTGTTAGAAGTCCATGTTGAATGTGATATAGGAAGTTTTTCAGCTGTTTGAGAAGTGTCTGTGTAATGGAGAAAAAAAATCAAATTGGCCAGTTTGTGATATGTCATCACTAATGAATTTTACAGGAGGAACACAGATACCCTAATGCATGGTAGAAGCAGTCCTACTAAACCAGTGTCTACATGTGAGACTGTTCTCTGTAAAAATGCTGTAATACCCTCCAGTGTTTGGAAGAGATGAAGGAAAGGAGAAAGACACAGAGCATTGGAGAGAGTATTTTTTATCAGCCTGTTAATTAAGCCTTTAAGAGAGAGCAGATTTAAGACTTCCTATATATCCACAGAAGTACCTTATATTTTAAAGCAAGTACTAGAAGCCTGTGCAGCCTTCCTTATACTTCAGAAGGCAGCTGTAGCAGTAATGGTTCAGCTGTACGCTCCTCTGAAATAATACTGTATACAGAAAACTTTCAGCTTGCTGACTGTCTCAGCAGAGGAGCTAAGGCTTCCTGGAAACATAATAAAAAAAGGTAGTTAATGACAGTTTTCTGAAGGCAGTTTTCTTGAAGCCCTCTTGTCTGTTTTAGGCGTGGAGTGTTAGGCAACTGAGCTTTTGTGGCTCTAGTAGCTTTCATAAATGTTTATTATTCCTCACAATTCAGACAACAAAGCAACCAATCAATGAGCAAAACTCTTTAGCTCAGAGTTTACCCTCTTCACCTTAAGGAACAAAAAATAAGAAAAAGGGGTGGGGGAAAAATACTAAGTAAAGTAGCCCAGTTTAGTAAGAAGCCATTATTTTAATTTGGTAGTTGTGTGAGTACATAGTATTTTAGATGGTTCACCTCATTTACCATTCTTTTTCTTCAGGAATTTGGTGTTGTTTCAAATACAAGGTTGATTTCTGCTGCTACTTCTGTATGTAAGTATCTGTGATTTTCTTAGTAGTGTAGCTGGGTATCTCTGTTGGGAGGTCAGACATTTTCTTCGGGTTTTTTTGTTGTCTGTATTTAAAAAATACCTTTTATTAAGTCATGGTGGAGCTTGTGTGTTGACTGCTAGAAGCCTGTTTAAGCCACTTACAATAAATAATTCCATTTCTAAATACAGAAACAGTAGGGTCTTTACTGTATTAGTTTTAGTTGATTCTGGTTGGAATTTAGGCCAAGCATAAATAAAAACCAAGTAATAAAATTAAACTATTGAGGTTTATAAACAGTCTTGAGTAGTAAATTAGGTTCTGAACTGCTCAAAGATAGAATTGGAAACTTGGGGCTTTATTTGTCTGTTTTATAAAAGGTTTGGCTCTATGGAAATACCTGGGTTTAGAATTTTTGGTAGGCTGCATACCTTCTGATTTTTTTTTATCCTTTTTTTCCTCCCATCATAAAATTAGTCTTTGCACATAATATTTATTTCTAAAAATACATTTTATAACCTATATATTATTAATAAATAAATGCAATAAAATCCCATCATCATTACCTAATTCTCTCTTTCCTGCTTGCCTTATATTTCCCAGTTCCTATAACTTGCTTCTCATCCTTCAAGGTCTTAGTGATGGCTTCCTTAATTGAACGCTATAATTTGACCCAGAAGGTCCAGCTGCTCTCAGTAGGCAGTTCATGGCTGTGCTCTTCAAAATGTAGGTCATTGCTTTCAAAATCCCTCTTAGCTGTTGAGGGGACAGGTGACTGGCTGCATCTGTAGCCTCCACATGCAGGAAGTGTATCAATCCATGAGGCTGGCTCTATGACAGTTCTGCCACCAGGAACTGAAACGCATGACCAAGACCAGTCCTGGATTTAGCAATAAGAGTTGCTATTTTTACAGCAGTAGCATCTCAAAGCACAGATCCATGTGGTAGTTTTGCTGCATCAGTGAGAAAGTTAGATGGGTTTTGGAAAATATGCAGTAGCCGATTATATTTAGACTTCTAGTACTGAGCTGTGCTATTTCTGAAGGTACCAAGACTCTGATTCCTGCAGTTTTCCCCTACAGTTCTTCCTTCATACCTAGAAGACCTGCCTGCCCTGAAAAGTACTCTGCGTTTCGTGGATGTGGGAGAAAAAAAAACAACAGTCTTTCTCCAAGTGTTAGTCTTTTGTTCTACCTGGTCTCCCTTGACCAGAGCTGCTTCAGTAGCACACAGCAGGTTTTTTTTGGAGGTCTTCATACAAAAGGCAAAAAAAGATGAGGCAAGACAAATGAAAGAAAGCTAACAAAAGGGGTGAGAGCGTAGCAGTGGTTGGTTGAAAAGGGTTTTTTACTTTTAGTTAGGCAGAAACATGAAGTTAGTAACACATGCTTCCTTTATAGGGAGGATGATCTCAGACTGGTTTCTGGCAACCTCTTCAAAAGCTTTTCGCTCTGTTTCCACAGCTCACTAAAAGGACAGCTCCATATGGTTGTGTCTGCAGCTCGCTTTGTGGGAAAAATGTTATGTTTGCCTGTCTTCCTTCTCAAAGTGGTTTAATTTTTTACTATGTATCTCTCCAGTCTGCATGCTTCTTGAAAACCCTGTTTTAGTCATTCTTCTTTTTCTTGAAATAATTCAAATTTCCAACCAGTAGCCTGTTTTTATGGTTCTGCAGCAAATTTTCTAGCGAAGTCCACCATAGGTCTAATGGTAGAAGACTTCAGTCCAGAGGGTTTGACACTGCCTTTTTGTCAGTGAGTGGTGTACTCATTTTCTGGAAGTAGTGGCAATTTGTAATATAGTGTCTATCATTTATATAAGGAATATTGTCCAATTCCAGGATGTTAAATGCCACCCGTTTTCGATTTTTAAATGTTTCAGTTATACAAATCTCAAATCCACATCCTCAAGTGCACTCAAGTTTTCCTTTGCTCAGCATTCTAATATGAGGACACTTTGTTTTTACAACTTACCATAACTCTTAGCAGTGTGTGATATGTACCTGTGGTCCTTGTAAAAAGCTGGAGGATAATTAGGTATCTAAATCGAGGATCATCATAAGCTAGAAAACAGAGGATATATTTTAACAGTCTCATGGAGGTAAATGTCTTGAATCATATCATATGCCTAAGCAGCTGATTAGGAATGTCTCTCAAGGAAAGAAAGACCCTTGAAATGTCTGATAATCCAGTGCCTAGGACTTTTATCTGTGGTGTGATTAATTGACTTCTTGCTCTGAACTTGAGCCTCATTTTTGCATATCCATAGTCTTTACATCGTGGACATATAAGATCTTTTGGTTGAGCTCCCTCACCCTGCCCTTGGACTTGCTTTTCTAAGATGTCATTACATGGTTTAAAATCTTGAATGTTGAAGGATCGAGCTTATGTAAAAAAATCCCATGTGAAAATTCCATTTGGATTTAGCGTTGGAACTGAGATCCTGAAGAGAGCAACAGATTTGGAGTGACATCAGTTAGGTCGATAGTTCTCTGAATAATAACTAATGGCAAGTTAGGTGCCCATAAGCTATTTTGTGGTTAACCAGAAGATTTAAGAGTGCCCAAAGCAGCAGACAAGTGTCTGGCTGAGTACCTGCTCAAATCTGGGTCTCAGGAATCTTTCCTTTTCAGGATCTTAAATCTTAACTTTTCTTTTTCAAATACAAACCTTTTGTACAGCAAGTAGTTGTGCTGCCAAATGGATTTGAAGGGCTACATAGAGATGAAATAATAGAAAGGGGGGAAACATGAAAGTATTCATTACAGCATTTTTAACATACCGATTTCTCTTTACTGTAGTGAAAACTAGGTTTTCATATGCCTTTCCGAAGGAGTTTCCTTATAGGATGAACCATGTAAGTATGCTGTTTGCAATATAATTTGATAAATAAATTAAAAGACAAATAATTGTTAGCAGGAAATCCTGTCTTTTAAATTCTAATAAAGAAATCTTTTTATACTCGCATGTTAGGTTGATCATAATAAGTTTTGGATAGATTATTGGGAAAGTTACCTTTAAAAGTAATAAATCTTATTTTACTTCCTTTCATTAAATCGTTCACAGGATGCTGTAAAGAGAAGCAATGTGACTGAAATATTTTTTATATGGTATGATGATAAAAGAGATTTGGCTTTTTTTGAACATTCTTGTTTACAAATACATTGCTCCAGGGAAAGTAAATAGCCCTTGCACCTGGGATGCTTCCAAGCTTGTACACAGGAGCAGTTGGCTCACAGAAAGCAGTTTTATTTTTGCCTGTAAAATGTAATGTCTTTGGAAAATAATTTTCGTTTATTATTTACAATTTAGATTTACTAGTGGTTTTCAAATCATTCTTAGTCACAATGCTAAGGGATTTTGTACAGTTTTTCTTGGAACTAGTTTTGACCTGTGCTATAGTATTTTGAAAGTTATATACATCTAAATATTTTTAGATTGACTCACAAATACTACTTTTATTGTTGGTTTGCTTTTCACTCATTCTAGGAAGTTTAACTGTGATTTTACTTCTTTGCAGATACTAGAATGTGAATTCTATCTCTTAGAATTAATGGTAGGTTGGGCTTTTTGCTGGCTTGTTTTTTTCTTTTTACTGTTGCCTCAGTTTACTTTTTACTGATGAAGAATGTTTTTGATTTTGTGCTGCGAAATATGCATTATGCTGTTTTCTTTTTTTTCCAGCTCTAGTTTTAGAATGATGCCCATGCAAGTCTAATGGTTATGTTTTCAGCATAATGTTGTAATTGCTGTGCTGTCATCTAGGCTGAGGGAGGATATTCTCACCTTCTTGCATTAATGCTGGACTTCTCAACAGAAAGAATGCAGATTGTGGGAGTGGTGGGGACAGGAGGAGTATGTATGGCTCTGCATCCTAGTGGTTAGAGGTCTGTTGACAAGGGTAAAGTGTAAGTTTTATTTCTAGAACTACTTCTGTTTTTAAAAGAAAGGTAGCTTTAAATGTCCCAATGTAGAGACGAGGATGTCGGTGTCCTTATCCCCCAGATGAATGGCCAGTCAAAAGCAGAGAGTTGTATTCTTGCTATGCCCTCTTCTTGCCTGCAAGAATCTAGAGCTCTGCAACAGTCCAGCTTCAGCAGAAGGTGTGGGTAGTATCCCACTTGGCTTAGTCTATACCCTGGCAATTGGAGTAATCTTCTAGGAAGCGAGATGGGGGTTTGAATCCTGTGAGGAAGAAACTGAATTCAGGGCCTCCTATTTCCTGAGATGGTGCTGTAACTGCTAGGCTGTTGGATGAAAGGGGCACAATGTGATATTGTCTTCCAGGCATTTTCAAAGAAAGGAGCTGTGCCGGCTTTTTAAAGGGTTGCTATCCCATTCCTGTGTTTTCTAGAACAGCTGAAAGGATGCAGACCAGGCTTCTTAGGGGTCTTATGTAAAGTGGTGCCTAATTTCTGCACATTGGTTGGACTGGGATGGGTTAGGCACCAAGCTTACTGTACTCAAGCAGTTCAGCTCAGGTGCAGAGAAATGGAGAGAGAACCCAGGGAGGAGCCTAGTGTGTTAGGCAGCCACTGCGAAAAGGATGTTTTGGGAATGGGTCACAGAGGAGATTGGATTAAAGTTTTTTTTGTGCCTACAGTTGTTAGAACTCCTTTTTCTTGAGATACTCTGTTTAGATTTAGTCTTTGGTACCTCTGCTATACATGACAGTAACTCTTGAGTTTTGTATACAGGAGTTTAAAAGTAACTACATTTACAAGAAGTTACATTTTGGGGATTAACTTATTTTTCCAGTACGCTAAGCAATATATAGTATGTATAATAACCGTGTCGCACTTCAGTGTTCAGCACATGTAACTTAATGTGTCTTTTCCCTATAGTATCCACACAGTTGGCTGCTTTCAGTGAGAGGGTTATTCCTCCTTGTTTACACCAACCTGGCCCTGAAAACAGGGCATTTGAGAGCAGTGGATTTTTCTTTCTTTCCTTCTTTCTTTCTTTCTTTCTTTCCAAACCAGCGTCAATTATTTTGGCATGTTTTCCATGTATGGTATTTAGTGACAGACTGTTTTCTGGCAGTGCTTTGTATTTCCAAGTGGGAATTACGGGTTTGTAAGCAAATGAGGTTTCATTGTGCTGCAGATGTGACTTTCTCCGTCTCTTAGGGGGAAGGACATTGACAGACTGGCAACCATGCTCTGCAATGGTATTCTAGAGAGAGCACTGCCCTCATTAGAGCAGGGTTAGGTGTCAGAATGCTACTTCAAAAAAAAAAATCAGTAATTGACTTGTAAACTAAATGATTTTAATATGAACTGACAACACATTCTGCATTGTAATGTAACTTTTATCCTGTTGACATTTTTTCCTAGGACTGCTGTTTGATAGTATATCATCCTTATAGACCTTTGCTCCAATATGTGCAAGATATGGGCCAAGAAGACATGCTGCTGCCTCTCGCATGGTGAGGAAGATGATTAACAATAAGTGCCTCCTTTCAGCAAGAAAGCCAGTCTTTAACAGTTATACTTCAAAGGTGGTTAAGCAAAAGCAGGTTTAGCCTTATTTGAATAGTAAAGGTGCCTTAGTTAACCTGTGCGGGTATATGTCCCTGACTTAGCTTATTCTGTCTTTAACTCTGTAATGATTTTACTTTGCAGTGATCTAATTCTTATTTTTAAACTAGCTCTAATAGCACAGTTTTTTACACTACTGAATTGATGACCATGAGTAGAGGTGATCTTTTTCTATTAGTGTCAGTTTTATCTTGTATCTTGTCGTAGGAGGTAAAAGCAATATATAGGGGAGTTTAGCTGTGTCAGCAGAACTCTCATTCTCAAACTATTTATCAAATACAGAAAACCAGAAAAAAAGACCATCTATATGCTTTCCTTCACTTGTGGAACAGGAATAACTATTTTGTGGTATGTGTCAACAACGTCTATGGAACGATATTTAGGATGCTCTAATACACTGCTTCCAAATAAACCTCTACTGTGATTACAAGCAAAAAATGGAAGGCTTTAGTTGATTTTTACAAGGGAAGATATCTCTTCCCTTACTGTTCTGCCCTGCAGCCTCACTGCTTCTACCCTCTGGGAAAGTGACAAAGTACCAATAAACTGACAGCAGTTTTTGAAGTCATAGAGTCTAAAGGTGAATAGGATGATACTTACAAGTTCTTTTTTGCACAGGAGGATAGTGAATGACACATATAGAACCGATCTTTGTCTGCTGTACCCTCCTTTCATGATAGCTCTAGGTAAGTTACATCACAAATGTCTCTTGTCATGTTTAAAGGGATGAATTCTGTGCGCTGTCCTATCAACAGGCATTCCTTAGAATGCCCTTGTAAGGTGCTTCACTTTGCTTTTCATATGGTACTCACAGTGTAGACTTGCAATTTTGCAACTCTGGAAGAAAAACCAAATAATCCTAATTATTCGTTGTTGAACCGTATAGTGCTTGTCTGACTTATAAAAAAAATAGAAAGCTTGTAAATTTAGAATATAAAAAAATAGAATGTTTCTAACTTTATCGATTGTGGGTTTTTGTTCAGTTTAGGAATCTGAACAGACTGAACCACTGGGCTGAGACCAGTGGCATGAGGTTTAACAAGGCCAAATGCCGGGTCCTGCACTTGGGGCACAACAACCCTGTGCAGTGCTACAGACTAGGAGAAGTCTGTCTAGAAAGCTGCCTGGAGGAGAGGGACCTGGGGATGCTGGTTGACAGCAACTGAACATGAGCCAGCAGTGGCCCAGGTGGCCAAGAAGGCCAATGGCATCTTGGCTTGTATCAGAAACGGTGTGACCAGCAGGTCCAGGGAGATTATTCTCCCTCTGTATTCGGCACTGGTGAGACCGCTCCTCGAATCCTGTGTTCAGTTCTGGGCCCCTCACCACAAGCAGGATGTTGAGGCTCTGGAGTGAGTCCAAGAGAAGAGCAACCAAGCTGGTGAGGGGGCTGGAGAGCAGGTCTTACGAGGACCGGCTGAGAGAGCTGGGGTTGTTTAGCCTGGAGAAGAGGAGGCTGAAGAGAGACTTTATTGCTCTCTACAACTACCTGAAAGGAGGTTGCAGTGAGGAGGGTGCTGGCCTCTTCTCCCAGGTGACGGGGGACAGGACGAGAGGGAATGGCCTCAGGCTCCATCAGGGTAGGTTCAGGCTTGACCTCAGAAAAAAATTTTTCACGGAAAGGGTCATTGGGCACTGGCAGAGGCTGCCCAGGGAGGTAATTGAGTCACCTTCCCTGGAAGTGTTTAAAAGATGGGTGGATGAGGTGCTCACAGGCATGGTTTAGTGATTGATGGGAATGGTTAGACTCCATGATCCTGGTGGTCTTTTCCAACCTAATGATTCTGTATCCATGTCATCTGATCTTTGCAGCTTGCCTACACGTGGCCTGTGTTGTCCAGCAGAAGGATGCAAGGCAGTGGTTTGCTGAGCTGTCTGTTGATATGGAAAAGGTACTCTGTTTTTAACTCCCACCACCTTTTATGGATTGGCCAGAAATGGTAGTTTTACATGTCTGCAGTGCTGATTTGAACTTCATTCAGTGATTGCATTAGGCACTGTTGAAATTAGGTAGACCTCTTGGGGAGGGAGATGATCTCAGGTCATTCAGTTATCACCTTGCTCTGAAAGTCAAGGCAGAACCACTGAATAATGGCAAAGTGTTGCTGGTGTTGCAGTTTTTTAGATAGAGATTTCAACTGAAAATTCTTTGCATTTTTTGCCAGAAAAAGAATTCCTAGTGTTTTTCATCATTCAAGATTGCCAGCATGAGCTTGACTTTATATTCTTAGTGCACGTAATTTTCTGATTCATCTTTCAGCATTGTGCCTACACATTGTTTTCATTTTCTCCCTATAAATGTATGTAGCATAGCAGAGAGTTAAACATTGACACTTTCAGAATGACCAGAACTATGACTTCAATCAGTATTAAGCAAGGGGACTCCAAGATCATTCAGATGAGTTCTTTGCTATTGCAAATTCTAATTCAAATAATCCCCTTCATACATTTATCAGGTTCTAAGGTGCAGTTGTTCTCATACCATTAATATTCTTCAGCTTAACTACTTCCTACTGCTTTTCAGGTTGATTTCTTTAACCTTTGTTTAGCTGCACTAAGCAAGTCAAACTAGTACTTATAGCCCTATAACACTGTTTCACTCTGCACATACTTTTCAGTCTATATTTTTTGAACCCGAGTGCCCAGAATTGAACAGTGTATTATGGACGAGATGCACCATTGCCCTTCGTGCCCTCAGTATTGCCCTTTATCCCACTGATGATATTCTGGCATTGTATTTGTATTCCAGGGTTCATCTTCAAATTTAAGCACAGTGTGGATGCCGTGCTGCACCAAGAGCTCTGTGAATTATGCTGTCATGCATGTAAAAGCAGGATGATAATAAATGGCAGCAGAGGAGAACCAACCTATATTTGACAGATAAGGTTACCATAAGCTTGATGCTGAACGTGTTTGAGTGTTTAAATGTCCTGGTTCTCGTGCCAGTGATACAATCTAAGGTTGAATTTTTTTTTTTACATTAACACCATGGACCTCTTAGCTAATGATGACTTGTTCCAAGGATATGTGTTGTACTAAATCCATGTATTAAAAAGAAGAAAGAAGGCTACTTCATTAATTTAGAGAATGATGAATCAAATTATGTACCAAGCATTATTTTATATAGAATATTGCACTAAAAATTTAATAGGAAGTTAAGGAAGTGGAGGTGCAGTAGATAAAAAATGTCAAACTGGTAGAGAATGTTTACACTTCCAGAAGTGGAATATGAATGTTCAACAATTCTTATATGTATAAAAGAATATAATAAGAACATAAAATAATGTAATAAGAAAAATGATGAGAAGAACGTAATAGGATGTATTCAGAAATTCCTTGGCACCTTATTTCTTGGAAGGCAGGAATTCACACCAATGTTTTGTGGGTTTGGGCTTTTTTTTCCCCCCTATACTGTCCCTCTGATGTGTATAGAACATTGATAACCGTCAGTTACTGTATTGGTAATCCGAGGTCATTTGGCTGTGGTCATGCTACCAGGTGTCTGTGTTTTCTCAGTAGCACAGTTACAAACTGTGACAGTGGTTGCAAATAAATAAAAAGCTACACAGCTTGCAGGGGAGAAGAAGTGCTGTATACAGTTGAGTGGAAGGGAGAGTTTTCTGTTCAGGCTTCCATTCACAACTAAATAAAACCCCCTAATTATAGAAATGGTTGATTGCCAGAGCAGATTGAATGTGAGACAGCTCTGTTTGTATTATGAAAATTGTGCTGCTTAATTTTAGTTTGGGGCATGTTTAATTAATTACATATTTAAACTGATTGTGACAAAGATAAAATCACTACTGTGCCTGACCTTAGGATCTACTTTCTTTGTATTCAGATTTTAGAAATAATCAGAGTTATTCTGAAGCTGTATGAGCAGTGGAAGAACTTTGATGAGAGGAAAGAGATGGCTACTATTCTTAGTAAAATGCCTAAACCAAAACCACCTCCGAACAGGTACTGTAATTCCTTAATGCACCTTTCACGTGGAAAAAACTGGACTACTATCTTAAAAATGAGTAAATGTTTAATTTGAGGTATAACGTGTATTTTTGCAGTGCAGACTTTCCTATTACAAAGAGCCAGTATGATTGTTCAGGAGGTAGTGAGAAGCAGGACATTCATTGTTTTGTGCAAAGTGTTAATGTGATTAGAATGTGATCAGTACATCTTGGTGACCTTCCAGTACCTGAAGGGGGCCACAAGAAAGCTGGGGAGGGACTGTTTACAAAGGCTCGTAGTGATAGGCCGAGGGGCAATTGGTATAAAGTGGAGAGGGGCAGATTTAGACTAGACATAAGGAAGAATTTCTTCACCATGAGGGTGGGGAGGCCCTGGCACAGGTTGCCCAGGGAAGCTGTGGCTGCCCCATCCCTGGAGGTGTTCAAGGCCAGGCTGGATGGGGCCTTGGGCAGCCTGAGCTAGCGGGACGTGTCCCTGCCCATGGCAGAGGGGCTGGAACTGGATGGTCTTTAAGGTCCCTTCCAACCCAAACTATTCTATCATTCTATGAAATGTAAGGAACTGTGGTGTGGCTGGGCCCCGTTTGTTGGAACTGGGCCTGCTTCATGTCCTGTTTGATTGCTGTGATTAAATATCACAGTATGTGTAAATTTCTATGCACACACTTACAGAATGTGGATTTGGAAATGTTGACTTCAGCAGTACATTCAGCAGGCAGCTGCACAGGAATATATTGAAATTATTATTCACATAAATACACTGAATTTGTTTATGCATGCTGAGAATAACCATTGCAATTTTTATGAACTGAGCGGAATATCTTAACGTATTTGTGTATATGTTGAAGTATTTTCCTTCAGAAGGTTTTTACTACTTGCAGAATACCGTATTTTTAATTAAAAAAAAAGGACAAAAATGCAACACGATTCTTCTATCTGGAGACATGTTTTTGTTTTGTTTTTTTTCCTTCAGTGAAGGAGAACAGGGTCCAAATGGTAGCCAGAACTCTAGTTATAGCCAGTCTTAAGACATTCCAAAGAATTTCTTTATGGACCACTTTGACTCAAGACATCCTGGGATCTCTCCTGTGTTCATGAAATGGATGGAAGATTTTAGTAACATCTTCAACAAAGAACTTGAAGAATAAATAGCTTGTTTGTGTCAAGCATTTTGAAAGCTTTTTCTCTAAAACTGCATCATTTTCTCTGACGCTGGAGCAAATGTACTAAGATTTTTTCAGTGTGAGGAATCAAACTTAAACCATGCTGCAAAAGGTAACACTATCCACTCAAACCAAATAGTTCATTATTGGTTTTGTTTGCTTTGAGAAAATTGTAACAGGCCATTGAAATTAACTGTTTTTAAAGCAACAGTAACTGAAGCCCAACTGTAACTGTATTAATGAATCATGTTCGCCCTCATTTTGTTTGTGACTGAAGGAAGCTTGTGCACTGTCAGTTAAATCAATTCATTACCTTGAGTTTTGTTAATTTTCTTAAAAAACTAAATACAGGTTTTGTAAAAAGTAACACAACAGTCCTTCAGAAACAAAGCCTAGAAGAGCCTGCAAAGAATATCATTACATTTTTAATGAAAGCTGCAGGAAGGAAATGAAGCTCCTTTTTTGGATTAGAAAAGTGCTGTTTTATTCAGTAGATGTTTGTGGATGTTCTTGCCAAGAAGCATAGTCGCCCAGCTTACCAGAGAAGTGCAATATGTATTCTGCAGTTTTCTTAAACGTTTCAAGTGTTAGGAATTACAAACCCCAAAGTACTATGATTTTTTTTTTCAAGTAAATATACTACATTATACAATTGGAATATTTCACAATCCAGTACAAATCTGGATAGGGTTGCTATTTTTTATGGTGGGTTTTTTTGTGTACAAAAGATATACACTGTTAGTCTGTTTTGACTGTTAGTGTGAATTTGTGTGGCTCATTAGAGAGTTTATTTAAGAGGATCAAGCTTTCGGTGAGCTTCATGCTGGCTAATTTTAATTGTGATTTTAGGAGCAACTCTTTAGAATAACTGAAACGGGATTCCTTGGTTAACTATTTGCTGGAGAAAGTGAGATTCCTTCAAACAGAAGGCCATATCCTGTGTTCCTTACTCAGGTAGATGTCCCACTGAAGTCAGGAATTGGCCTAAATCAAATTTATTTTTAGATAACTTTGTTTCTAATTCAAATGCAGTTCTGTACAACTGCATTTGGAATCATAATGCTGACTTGCCCAAGTATAAAAATTGAGTGATAAAATAAAGTGCAGTAACATTCTTCTCAGCTCTTTTTTTTTTCCTGAAGCAACACATTTCACTGGTCTCAAATATTGGAGGGAAATTCTTGAAATCCCTTGTTCTACAATGTGTCTGGGTTCAAAAAAAAAAGCCCCTTAAAAAAACCACCTGATTTTGCAAATACCTGTCTTTGTGTTTGGCTGGTCATTCAGTGAAACAGAACTGAAGTGTGTTTGTATGTGGCCCATTAGGCTCCTGGCGTTTATTTCCATTCAGGTTATTTTTGTAAAACATTAGGTAAAGGAGCCCAATAGAAAATGTATGCAGTTTGGTCTTTGCTACTTTTGTTGCCGTTTGATCCATGCCTTTTATAGACACTTGATGGATGAAGTGGAATTCGGCTGTTTGCCTTTGTTTCTTGAAGTCTAAAATGTGCTATTTGTAATGTGGACTCGGGGAGTAGAAATAAACCAATGCAAACTGACCGCTGTGTGGACTTCTTAAATGAGATCTGTTCTTCAGGTTTGTGTCAGTCTTCTCACACACACCATGCAGTCTGCTAAGAAAGCCAAGGTTTTGAAATTGAGGATTTCACACTATTAATGAATTCTGGCTGGAGTGATTAAGAGTTTTCTTGCTGCTTGAGAGCCTTAGCAGGCTTGACTTTACACCTACATTACCTATGTGACCTAAACCTCAGAATTAAACTATCAGGCATTTCCTGTTGGAAAACAGAAGTTGTATCTCTCCTGGGCAGGTGAGGATAGTTTTACTGGCTGCGATTCCAGTGTGAACAGTGAAAGGCAATAAAATGCAGTCAAAGGGACTGGCTTCAGTGATGACAGTTGTAAAAAAAAAAAAAAAAAAGATGTAGATTGGAACAACAGCAAATGGAACATAATGTGAATTCAACACCTTTGCTACCACCCAGACAGAAAAAAAAGCACCTTTACTGTGCTTCATTTCAACAGAGAGAAATGCATAAAAATGAGGTATCTCATTATAAGACAGGTAGCTGTAAGTCTTCACAGGTTGTTTGGTTACCGGTGACAGCAGCGTGTCAAAGCAAACACAGGCCATCTATGCCAAAAAAGACTTAAGGAAAAATCTAAAAGGAAACAAACTGAACTGGATCAGAAAAGTTATTTAACTGAAAAAGCAAGTTATATCCTCAGAATGAAGATACAGAGGCAGATGCAGAAAGGTTCATCAACTTTGACAAGCTACAACTCGCTTGAGAGACACCTTGCAAAAAAACTACCAAGACTAATAAAAACTAATGAAGGTTTAAAAAAATAAAAGAGGTTATACAGTGGCTTTCCTATTAAAAAATAAATCCACAACTCTTCAGCTCAGAAAAGATAGTAGGGGTCTAGACAGTCATGAGTGGTGGGAAGACTGATGAGGTGATCACTGTTTATCAGTTCTGGCAGAAGAAGCAGGATCATCTGATTAAAGTTGAGAAGCAACAAAGGGAAAGACTCTAACAATGCATTGTTGAACCTGACGCAGCCTTCTGTGACTGCTGGGAGTTTGTGTTTAACATTTACAAATACCCAAATATACCAAGACATGCAAAGCCTGAAGTAAGTATCAAAGCACTCGTGGTTTGTGAAAATAATCTGAGGATTGCATCTCTACACACTTGGCCTTGTTTATGCTTTTGCTCAGATGTTTATTACTGCTGCTCCCAAACAGAAAATAATGGGCTAGACAGGTCTTGGTGTGACCCAATATAGAATCATAGAATAGTTTGGGTTGGAAGGGATCTTGAAGATCATCTAGTTCCAAACCCCCCTGTGATAGGCAGGGACACCTCCCACTAGATCAGGCTGCCCAATATAACCATTTGTTGTCTGTTTGTTTGTAGCTATGTAGTTTCAGATGTTCCAAACAAACTTTAACGTAGCTACAAAAGGAAGCACTGGCCACTTAGGACTAAATTGTGACTAACTTTACTTGGTTAGATCTTCTTGCTTTGTTCATCTGTACAGTGAAGTCTGGTGGCTTGGTCAGTACAGCTAGGCATGATTAATGACACATTAGCTAAACATTTTCAGTGTGTCTGAAATTTTCTATGTAATCTGACCTCAATAATCTAGATCAAAAGGCATAGTTAGTCCTGGTGAGGCTTGGCATAATGCAGCCAACCATGGGCCTCATTGGTTGGGCTCCAGCTACCCCTTTGACAACGTGCCCACAGCTCTGTGAAACTGGCAGTCTAGGTCATGTTGAACAGGCAAAATTAACACATCGTAGGATTTGGCTACATCCAACAAAGCTGTTTGCATCCATTACTCCCCCTGATCCAGTCTGAAAAAGACCTTTCAAGAACAAGATAGAATTGCAAAGTAACAACAAGGTTAGCACCCATACTCATCCTGACATTTTAATTTCATGTTACTCCCACTATTTCAGCAGTTAAACTAAACCATTATTCTGGAAATTAGTCTAAATTCTGGTTCTTAAGTTGATCAGGTTTTTTAATGGATTAGAAGGTATAGCAATGAGGCTGCTAGAAGGTCAATGAGACTTTGAAGAAAAATGTACTGGTTACTCATTGTTATGGCAGCTACACTCTAGGGTCTCCAGTTATTAGCAAAGAGGAGAGAACGGAAACCCCTGTAAGATACACTATCAGGGCAGCACAGCTAAGAGCTGGCTGTGCCAGCTATGGGAGTTGTCTAGAAAAAGAAGGACTGCAAAGAGACTGTGAGACTTAATAGAAGTAAAATTCTAGTAAGGTTAGTTACTTTTTCTTCTCTGTTCCCTAAACATCAGCGTATGTTTTTCTCACCATGGAGAATGGAAGAACTGTATGGTAAGAGCACGCTGCCTGCAGTACTGATTAAAGCAGAACCAGACGTTTTAGTTCCTTTTTCCAGACATCCTGCAGTCTCCTGAACTTCTATGCTAGGACTTAGATTTTCGAGAGGTCAAAGGAAGTCACCTTTGCTAGTTCCCCATAGCTGCTAACAGCACTAAAAAACCAAACAAATCCTTACAATTATGACTATGCAAATTTATAGGTGGGGGTGGGATGCATAATTTTAAAGTTTAAGACACACAAATTAACATACATGCAAGAAGGAAGAGAGTTTAGTAACTGCCTTGGACACCTCAAATTTTCCAGCCTAAAATGATTATGGCTCTGTAATAATAACTTCAAATATAGGCAAGTTCTCACTTGATACTGAGCTGCTGAGGGAAAAAAAGTTGTTGGCTAAATGCTGTAGCATTTTGTGCTCAGAAGCAGATACACATATAAAAATGGACATACTTTTGAAACAAGGAATCCCACAATATAGTCTAGCATCAGGTCAGTTTCCCTTTGTGTTTTCCAACCAGTAATGAAGTTTTGGCCTTGCAATCACCCTACTTGTAATCTTTGATGACTATTTTAAAACTCCAGCTACACATGCAGCATGATGAATCTGTTCTCAAGGCGGTTACCCCGCTTCTGTTAGAATATCTGCGGTTTAACTGTTATAAACAAACTACCTAATGCAGTTGTATGTGAAAGGATGGTTTTATTTGTCCTCCCACCATTCGTTTAAGGAGCCATAATCTAAATAATACAAAAATCTTAGTAAACATAATAAGCACTTAGGTTCTCTTCACATGCTTTCACCATAAAACACAGCTCAAAGCAAAGGCGGAGCAAATTTAACATCCTATGTTCATGTCATAGTCTTCAGATTTTATTTAAACCAAGCAGTTGATATGCATGGCTATCTGAAAGTGAACGTCCATTTACACAAAACAGGAGTGGGCTGGATTGCGGAAGTGCAATGCACAGGTTGAATGCTAAAACCTACAAACCATCCGGCAGCCTTGATGGGGCAAGAGTTGGGGCAGTGATCTTCATTTTTTCTCTGGAGGTTCATGTTTTACCCAATCCTCAAAGCCACCAGCATACTGCTGAACTCTGAAAATATGCGTAAGACAGAATGTTAAGAAGGACTCTTCCAGGAACTACGAGGCATGACAAAAAAGAAACAAAGACCAACCCAACCCAAAAAAAGACAGCAAGAGAAAAAAGACATACAGATATACAGATATCCTCTGTAATCAAATATGCTTGGACCTAGCTTCAGTGAACCAGATCAGCGTTCCTTGTACTCTAATACTGTCTGCTTCCATGTAGTGTGTTCTAACTCTTTTCTTCTGAATGACACAATGCTGGAGATCAAACATCAAGCAAGTAGTAGCAGCTGGATTAATGACACAGTTTGCCGCTTCTTTTTTTAAAAAGAGAAACAAACTCACTGCAGTCGGAACTTTACATGTTGTTATGTCTAATATTTCAAATATCACCAAATAAATGCAGCACGCTGACCTTTACTTCCCTGCAAACCTACATGCTGTATAGATCTGACACAAGCCTGCACTAAGCTAAACTCCAGAAAATAAAGCTCCACCATGCAAAACAGTACTGACTCCTTCAATTCAGCAGCATGATAAACAGGCAACGGAGGATATTTTTCACTTATTAAAACTATATTTGTAAAACAAGAATGCGTTTCCATACTTTTGACTTAGATTTAGCAGGGATATTCCAGTTAATGAACTGCAGTTCAGCAAAAATATGAGCAAACCACCAATTTATAAAATTCCATCTGCAGTCTTTAAGCCAGCAAGGCATCTTCTGGCACAGGTCTAACAATCCTGCCAGCCAAATGCTGCTTCTGCTTTCATTTTATCAATCTCATTGTCCTTTTAGCTATTGCCTTCACTGCTTTACTCCTGGCAAACAATCCAGTGTTTTACTGGAAGCGAAGGTGAACTTTGTTAACAGTGAACTGTACAGGCAGGACTGCAATTCAACAAAGGGTGTGGTTTCATAAACTGTTTAATTTAATTTAAGACTGTACTCCTACCAAAGCGAGCAGTTCTCCAACCCTCCAATCATCCTGCATCTCATGACTAGTGCTTATGAAGCTGTATAAGGAAGTGATGTCTCGGCAAGGGAGCCCTAAGAGGCGGAAGGAACCTTTGGTGGCAGCACGGTCTTGCAGCAACTTGCATCACCTGCAGCGGATGCACAGAGCTGCTGAGGGGTGGTTTCACAGGGCAATGCACCCCACTTTGCTGGAACACTCAGTGATGTCTTTCAAAGTCCAGTGGAGACAAGAGGAAATGTGTAACTCAAATATCAGTTCATATTCCACATTTAAATTTTTACTCTTGCCCACAAGAAGCTGAGTATGAGTTCTGCTTCATGAGGGGAGGCCATATTAATCCCATCCTTACACATACAAGTCATACCTGTTGAAACCCAAAGACATGGCAAAAGCGGTTGCTTGTTTACTTCTTGTTCCTGCCAAACAGGAGAAAATCACAGGGTCCGATTTGGATGGCATCTTTTGATTGTACTGCTCCTTGAACTCTGCTGGGTCCATTTGTAGAGCTTCCACTAATTCACCCACTGAGAAATACAGAACAAAAAAGTCTCATTTATTCTCCATGCACTGACAGGCTTACACTGTAAGGCTTCTAAATCCTCTGGAGGAAAGTTTTAGCCTGACACACTGGCTGGCTGGGGCTCTAAGCACCCTGACCGAGTTGAGGATGTCCCTGCTTGCTGCAGGGGGTTGGACTGGATGACATTTGTGGTCCCTTCCAACCAAACCACGCTATGATGCTATACTAGCAGCTGTCTAGTTTGCTCTCTCACTGCCTTGTGAGAAACAGCTATTCACTGGTAAAATATTGAAAAGGTTAAAGTCTTTGAAGCAAAGACAATAATATTTTTATTTTACAATTCAGCGCTGAATCAGATGCCCCTCTTAAAATGGCATCCCAGGGCCTTGGGCAGCCTGATCTAGTGGGACATCCCTGCCCATGGCAGGATGGTTGGAACTAGATGATCTTTAAGGTCCCTTCCAGCCCAAAGTATTCTATGATTCTATGATCTTACAAAAGCAGTGGGTATATAGACTAATTTTAGACAAAGAAACGTGTATTTCCTCAAAGAACGCTTAGTTTTTTAGGTTATACGACCATATCTGGAGACTCCCTTCAGGGTTTCTCCCGACCTTGAACAGCTACATCTTACGAGGCTACTAAGCATATCAATAAATTCTTGAACTCTTAAGAGAGCGTTTATCCTTTCGGTTTATTCATCCATGTCCGGAGACTGTCTGCATATTTTCTCTTGATACAAGTCAGATTTATAGGACGAGATAATTAACCACACAGACCAGCTGCAGCAAAGCTGATCCCCTAATTCTGGCCGGCTGTCCCGCACAGCCCCGGGCGGTGCGAAGGGACACGCACCGCCTGCGCCCGCAAGAACTCACGCGGGATGTTGACGGACGCCGGGATTTTTCCATCTCTGTCGATCTCCCACCTCTCCCGCACATCAATGTGGAGGACGTCCCTCTTCTTCAAGTCTTTGAGCTCTCGGTAGGAGAGGCTGGGCGCCGCCCCGGCGCAGAGGCAGCGGCGGGCGAGCCCCGCAGCGCCCAGACCCGCCCGTAGCCCCGCACCGAGCATCGCGGCGGCCGGGGAGGAGCTGGGTCCCGGGGCTCCGCCTCAGAGGGAGGACCCGGGGCTGGGATCCCGCTCAGAGGATCGGGAAGCACCGACCGGGAAGCGTTAAGGAATGATGCGTTGGAATCTCCAGCATAGGAAGGAGATGGAGCTGTTGGAACGGGAACAGAGGAGGCTACGAGGATGATCCCAGGGCTGGAGCACCTCCCGTATGAGGACAGGCTGAGAGAGCTGGGGTTGTTCAGCCTGGAGAAGAGAAGGCTCTGAGGAGACCTTATAGTGACCTCCCAGTACCTGAAGGGGCTCCAAGACCGCTGGGGAGAGACTGTTCACAAAAGCTTATGGTGATAGGACTCGGGGCAACGGGTATAAACTGGAGAGGGGCAGATTTATACTAGGCATAAGGAAGAATTTCTTCACAATGAGAGCACAGGTACAGCACAGCACGGGGTGCCCAGGGAAGCTGTGGCTGCCCCATCCCGGGAGGTGTTCAAGGCCAGGCTGGATGGGGCCTTGAGCAGCCTGGTCTGGTGGGAGGTGTCCCTGCCCATGGCAGGGGGGTTGGAACTGGATGATCTTTAAGGTCCCTTCCACGCAAACTGTTCTATGATTCTATGATGAATGTAACAATGTAAAACTTACATATTATTGTTAGTGGATTGTGGTAAATTGAGTATTGTGTTGAGAGGACAACCAGAACCGGTGTTGGGAAAGTAATCTTTATGGCAATTATAAGAATACTAGGATACTGTGAATTATGTGTAGCCTTTTGTATGGCCCCATCCAGCTGCATCACCAGGTTGTGCAGGAAACCTCAAACCTAGATTAGGTATTAGACTTAATAATTAATGATTAAAAGGTTAAACTACTTTGAGTATAGGCATAGATTAAAAATAAATATAAGTTAGTGGAAGTTCTTGAGGTTTTCTTTAAAGTTTTCTTAGCAAGCCTAGAGTTACCCACAGTCTGGTGAAAATCTTTTAACAGGTCGCCAGGCTGGCTGGGTTAAAAACAATCCAGTTTTTCTTCTTCTTTTTGTTTTTTTTCCTGCGTGAATCCCTCTGATTTCTGACAATTTATAGAATCCTTCAGTGGTTTCAGCTGGAAGGGGCCATGAAGGTCATCCAGTCCAACCCCCCCTGCTGTAATCTGGGACATCTTCAACCCAGTCAGGTTGCTCGGAGCCTCATCCAACCAGAACTTGGATGTTTCCAGGGACAGGGCATCCACCACCTCTCTGGGCAACCTCTGACAGTTTTTCACCACCCTCAGCATAAAAAAACTTCTTCCCAATATCTAGTATGACTGGATGTCAATAAAATATTTGTATGCTTGCATCTTTTAGCAAGGCCTGTTGTGACAGGACAAGGAGTAATGGCCTTAAACTAAGGAAGGGCAGATTTATATGGGATATAAACATGGCATTTTTCACGCTGAGGGTAGTGAAACACTGGAACAGGTTGCCTAGGGAGGTAACGGAGGCTCCATCTGTGGAAACATCCAAGGTCAGGCTGGATGGGGCTCCGAGCAACCTGATCTAGTTAAAGATGACCCTGCTTTTGCAGGGCGAGTTGGTCTTGACGTCCTGTGAATGTCCCTTCCAGCCCAAAGCATTCTATGGTTCTGTGATGAATTTACATCTCAGTGTTTCATGTGGCCAGTGAGGGCATCCCCCCACCTCTTCAAGGCATGCCTGGGTTTCACTGGAGTTATGGAAAGCCAAGCATGGGACCGTGCATGGGACTCCAGCACCAGACACGGCTGAGGAGGCAGCTGCTGCCTTTAGGTTCAGCACATCCACCAACTGCCACTTTGCCCAAGCAGCGTGATTTCCACAACGGAGCCAGGCTCTTGAAAAGCCTTAAAGTACCAAAGGCCAAGAGACTAAATAGGGATGAGGAATTTTGATGCCAAATCCACTCAAAGTAATTCCAAGAAACGCCCTCAGTGTTACACCTGAGAAGAAAAGGCAATTTCAGCACTGGCCTGCACTGCTTTCACCCTTGCTGCTGCCCCTTCCAGCCACTGGAGCTGTGGTCCAGGGGTAAGAAGCACATCCCTAGTTCCGAAATGCTTTGGTTTTGAAAGCTGTCGTTGGCCTTACAGCCTAAAGGACTGATGGCCAAGACGTATTTGAAATGGAGGAATAATGGTCCCTCTCTTCAACACGTTTTAAATCAGTACTCTGTATTTACTACATACCATTATGTACTAAATAGATTATGTGAATTACATACCAGTGGTTCCAGTCTTCAACAGCAGATGAGCTACGCTTTTTGTCTTTGTAAAAAATGCATTTTTGAGGAGTATGTTGTAGAACCTTTACTAATGAGAGTTTTCCATCTCAAAACGAGAACAAAATATTTCTCAGTACTGTAAAGTGTGACAAATTGAACCTGGCACAAATAACTGGTTCACTAGCTGCCCTTCTGCCAGCCTCTCCATATGGCCTCCTTGACAGGCATTTGCAAATTGCCTCTTTGAAGCAGTATATCTACATATGAGTTGAAGTTTATATTCCATTTTCAACAAGGTATGGGTAGAATACATTGACTGCTTCTACAAATTCTCTTTTGAAGTACAGTTTACTGTAAATTTTATTTGTAGTAAAATAACCACCACAGTTACTCTCAATTTATTGTGTATATCACTACAATGACCACAAAGCATGCAAAAAGGAGCATGAAGTTGCATTTTTAGAAATTAATACATGGTTTTAATTTGACCCTGCATCATATATATATATAACACACAAAGAGAGCACACACTAACTTGCTTGCAGAAACAGGAACGATCCACTAGCCACCGTGAGAAAGACAAGAGTTTGAAGTCAGAGACCAAGCTGGGCAAACTCCCCCAGTCAATGAAAGGGTGGGAATCAGCACGTTCAGTTCTCCTCTTGCGCTATCATCCAGCACTCACTCAATCCCTCCTCAACAGATTTCTTCATTTCACCTTTTCTAAATCTCACTCTTTCTCCATTTCTGCCCAGCCTCCCACACTCGTCCCTAGTGGCTTCATTTCCCAACTGATTACCCAGCTGCATCTACCCTTGCACATTCCTTATCCTCATCTTCTCATTTGACTGAAACCTGCATTGACCAAAGAAATGGTTTGCATACTTTCATCAAATCATACTGACTTTTCTGACTTTTGTTGTTACTACATCTTCTTTTTCTGACTGTCATCTGGGTTCTCCTCTGCCCCCAAGCTTTTCACCCTTCCTGTAGTATTTTGCCATGCTTTACTATTTGCTTTTGGCATTCTCTCTCTTTCTCTTTTCATTCCTTAATGCCTCTGATTGCAGATGCCCTTTGTGTTTCTTCTCTGCCCTCGATCCTTCATTTTTTTCTCATTACCAAACCCAAGACATTATTCAATCTCAGCAGCAGGTTTTTTTGCCTCTGCTTTTGCATTGTTTAGTATTTCTGGAGAAAAGCTGGGAACCTGGCTGCTCTCTGTGACAAATCCATATTCCTAATATCCAACTCTGATTTATATCCCATTTTCCCCAACACAATAGGAACCTGTGCACGAAGCCTGCTGTCCCCACTCTCTGCACAAAAATTAAACCATTTCCTTTGGGTAACATTTTCTCACCTCACCTTTTGCACTTCCTTTGCCTGCCTTCCCAGTCTGCCAGTGCCCCGACGCTGATGTTCTACTTCTCCCAGATATTTCTGTTCTCATCTCTTGTGCTAAGTGAATGTACTCCCCTTCACTTCACACTATGCCCTTCACACATGTTAATTATTCTCCCTTCTCTTTAAACGTTTGATCTAGTTGTTGCTCTTACAGTGCAACCATTCTCTAATCTGTCCTGTGCAAGGAAGGTAGGACCTGCTTCTTGATCTAGTTTGTTTCAGATTATTGTTCCATATTCTTTCTCCCTTTCACATACAGGTTGCATGAACGTGGTGTTCACAACCCATGTCTAGGGCTCCTCTGTTACGTGGTCTACAGTCTGCCTGCAGATCTTTGTGCTTAGTTGACATCAGTGTCACTGCAGTGCCTAAAGAATTCATCCTACCTAAATCAAATCCTGCTTAATCTCTCAACCTCTTTCAACAATACTCTTGACATCTTGTCTTTGTCTTTGCTTGGTACAATGACTTCCAAGTGCTTCTCTAACCATTATTTCAGGCTGTTTGTTGGCAGATCCGCTACAGGTTCTCCATCCTTTGTTTCTGAGGGTTGCCACAGCCACTTCACTCTTTTCCTCCTTTTTCTCTATGCTTTATCATGGGATAATCTTATTCCAGTAGAACTGTTATCTCTCAGTCCTTAATTCAGATTTGTCTTCTGTCCGAATAAAGCCCCCCTTGCTGTCTAGCCACATGCTGAGTTTAATCTCAATCCTTGTTTCTACTAGCTCCCCCCTTGTGAGCTGGACACCCTTTACTCTGCCTGTCCCTCAGCTGAGATACAGAATCATAGAAAGGTTTGGGTTGGAAGGGACCTTAAAAGATCATCTTGACACCGCCCACTAGGTCAGGTTGCTCATATTCTCATCCAACCTGGAATGAACACCTCCAGGGATGCAGCTTCCATGACTTCTCTGGGCAACCTGTGCCACTGCCTCATCATCCTCACAGTAAAAAATTTCTTCCTAATATATAATCTAAATCTCCACTCTTTCAGCTTAAAACCATTCCTCCTCATCCTATCGCTGCACTCCCTGATAAGACCCCTCTCCCCATCTTTCCTGCAGGCCCCCTTTAAGTACTGCATCTTTGATTCTGATATCTTGAAAATCCTCCCAGGGCCCAGACCCTTCTGTAGACCCTCTAGGTACAACTGTCCACTCTAAAGCCTTCACCCAACTTTGTGGCCTCCTTGGGACACTCTCCAGTAGTTTGATATCCTTTTTATACTGTCACGCCCAAAACTGAACGAAGTACTCAAGGTAAGGACTGAGAACATACATGAGAAAGATTTACTTTCCCCAGTGTTGAAGAAGGAATGTCACTGGAAAATAATTTTCTTGGAAGCCAGTGTCTATTAGTTTGCTGCTGTGGAAAGCCAGACTCAATAGTCAATGCCAATTTGATTATTAAGTAAGGTATCCTTCTATGCAACATCGGGCATGCCGGGGAGAGCTCCACCTAATGTGCGTGTGACTTCCAGCTCAATTCACAAAGGTGATATACAATCAAAGCATACATATTCATCACTTTTCCTGGAAGAGGTGTGTCTATTATAGTCAGTTCCCGGAATTTATTTGTTTCCTTCCCTTGGCCATGCACTCTGCCCTCTGGGGGTTTTGGGCAGGGGGCTTCTGGAGGAAGGCTTGCAGTCTTCTTCACGGTGAAGTTCTCAACTCTCCTTGCGCACGCTCTTAGACTCCTTGGGCATCTCTTCAAGGTTGCATCTGGTCCTGGCTGGTTTTTCTTTCCCTTGTCATTGCACTAGTCCTTTCTATCTGTCTTAATTAGATGCAGTCACATTCTTTCCCATTCTTTCTAACCGCAGCCGTGTTGAAAGTCCTTATTTAAGCCTAAGTATCCAGGCACAGCCTAGCTAAAAGTTACTATGCAAGCTAATCCTATGCTTTAGTTCTAAAATGTCAAAAACTATACATAATGTTCAAAGATATACTAGGTTAGTAACTTATAACAAATAATCTCTTCCTCCAGTAGGGACAGAGGACATATATGAGGAAGATTTATTTCTCCCAGTGTTGGAGAAGGATGTTGAGGCTCTGGAGCAAGTCCAGAGAAGAGCAACAAAGCTGGTGAGGGGGCTTGGGAGCAGGTCTTATGAGGAACGGCTGAGAGAGCTGGGGTTGTTTAGCCTGGAGGAGGCTGAGGGGAGACCTCATTGCTCTCTACAACTACCTGAAAGGAGGTTGTAGAGAGGAGGGTGCTGGGCTCTACTCCCAAGTGACAGGGGACAGGACAAGAGGGAATGGCCTCAAGCTCCACCAGGGGAGGTTTAGGCTGGACATTAGGAAAAAATTCTTCACAGAAAGGGTCACTGGGCACTGGCAGAGCCTGCCCAGGGAGGTGGTTGATTCACCTTCCCTGGAGGTGTTTAAGGCACGGGTGGACGAGGTGCTGAGGGACATGGTTTAGTGTTTGATAGGAATGGTTGGACTCGATGATCCGGTGGGTCTCTTCCAACCTGGTTATTCTATGATTCTATGATTCTATGTCACTGGAAAATCAAGTTTCTCGGAAGCCAGTGTCAGTTAGTTCGACCTGAGCCTCGCCGTGCCTGCCGGGGGGGAGAGGAGGAGGATGTGGGGGTGTGTGTGAGCCGGGCCAGCCCGGGGGGCGCCCCGCCAAGTCCGTCCTTCGGGCCGAGGCGCCGCGACATGGCGGCCGCGCGCGCGCGCTGCGGGGAGGGGGGGGCGGGGGGGGCGGGGCGAAGGAGGAAGCGCCGCGTGGGCTGCGTGGAGGGGGAGGAGGAGGGCGCGCGGCGCCCGAGGCGGGCACGAGGGGGAGGAGGAGGAGCCGCGGAGGGGCAGCCGCGCGCGCGCGAGGTGGGTGGCGGGGCTGTAGGGGAGGCGGGGGGCGCGCCTCGGGGGGGGCGGCGGCCGGGCACGCGCGGGGAGGGGGCGGCGCCTTGGCGGGGGTGGGAGCGCGTCCCGGGGGCGCGGGCGGGGGGGGCGGCCGCGCGCGCGCGGAGTCGTGGCGGGGGGAAGGGTGGGGGACACACACACACGCGGTGCGCGCGCGCGGGGCCCGCGCGGGCGGCGGTTGGCGGAAGGTGCGGCCCCGGGTCGCGCGGCGCGTGCGGGGCCGGGGAGGGGATCCCGCCCTCTGGGGACCCCGCCTGGAGCGCCGGGTCCGGAGCCGGGACCCCCAGCGTGGGGCAAGGATAAGGAGCTGTGGGAACGGGACCTGAGGATGATCCCAGAGCTGAAGAACCTCCCGTGTAAGGACAGGCTTTGAGGGAGTGGGGGTTGTTCAGCCTGGAGAACAGAAGGGTCCGATGAGATCTTATAGTGACCTGAAGGGGTCCCAGGAAAGCTGGCGGGGGGACTGTTCACAAAAGCTTGTAGTGATAGGGCTAGGGGGGAATGGGTATAAACCGGAGAGGGGCGGATTTTGACTAGGCATAAGGAAGAATTTCTTCGCCATGAGGGGGGTGAGGCACTGGTTTCCCAGGCTGCCCTATCCCTGGAAGTGTTCAAGGCCAGGTTGGATGGGGCCTTGGGCAGCCTGGTCTGCTGGGAGGTGTCCCAGCCCATGGCAGGTGGGTTGGAACTGGATGATCTTTAAGGTCCTTTCCAACCCAAACTATTCTATGATTCTGTGATCTGAGTGCTGGAGCACCTTTGCTGTAAGGACAGGCTGAGAGAGTTGGGATTGTTCAGCCTGGAGACAAGAACGGTCTGAGAAGACCTTATAGTGACCTTCCAGTACCTGAAGGGGTTACAGGAGAGCTGAGGAGGGACTTTTTACAAGGGCAGGGAGTGGTAGGATGAGGGGGAATGGCTTTGAACTGGAAGGAGGGAAATTTAGGTTAGATGTTAGGAAGAAATTCTTCGCTATGAGTGTGCTGAGGCGCTGGCACAGGTTGCCCAGTGTCCCCCTCCCTGAAGGTGTTCAAGGCCAGCTTGGATGGGGCCTTGAGCAGCCTGGCCTGCTGGGAGGTGTCACCGCCCATGGCAGAGGAGTTGGAACTGGATGATCTTTTAAGGTCCCCGCCACCAGAGCCATTCTATGATTCTCAGTCTGTTAAATCAGAGAGAGTCAGTGGCATTGCCTTTGGTTGGGTTTAAACATAAGCTCCATTCACATAGCATTAAGGGAAGCTGGTGAGCTCAGGTGGCTATAAAATGGTCTTGCAGTTCTGTGTCATGAGGCTGGCGTGATTGTCTCTGCCCCATGCTGACAGGGTGGCATACGCCGGCCTGGTGATGCCATCGCCGCCCAGCTGCCAGGGTGCCTGGCTGCATCAAGGCAGGCAATGGGCTCCCTATGCCACAGCTTTTATCATCAGGCAGTGCATGTGGCCGCAGCGTGAGTGCTTAGCTGCCTGAAGTTGCGTTTTCAGTAAATGCAGACCGGTATGTGCCTGGCGATCAGGTCTTTGCCCACAGGAAAGCTGGGGACGGTATCTTTATCAGGGAGCGCAGTGACAGCACAAGGAGTAATGAATTTAAGCTGAAAGAGGGGAGATTTAGATATTAGGAAGAAGTTTTTTACTGTGAGGGTAATGAGGCAGTGGCACAGGTTGCCCAGAGAAGTCATGGAAGCCCCATCCCTGGAGGTGTTCAAGGCCAGGTTGGATGAGGCTTTGAGCAACGTGATCTAGTAGGAGGTGTCCATGCCTGTGACAGGGGGGTTGGATCTAGGTGTTCTTTAAGGTCCTTTCCAACCCAAACCATTCTATGGTTCTGTGATCAGACGACAGCCTGGTGACTGCCCTCTCAGTTAATCAGAGGCACAGTGTTTTAGACACATTACTGCAACTCTCTGCGTTGTATTTGAGTTAATATTTTGATTCTCTGAGTCCTGGATTTTCTTTAGAACTTAATTCAGTCTTTTGCTGTTGATGTCCTTTACCCTAGGACTTTATCCTGCTATTGCTATAGCTCTGTTGGTGCTTGCATGCTTAAACTTTGTCCACATGATGGGACTTTAATACCAGATGTACAAGAAGCAAGTAAGACATCAAGAATGTAGAAGCAGATGGAATAACTCCAGGTGTAGCACTGTATTCTTGTTATGTGTCATTTTTAACAACTATTTCCCATTTCCATTTAGTAATAGTCTCATAAAAGCATTTAAAGCAAAGTTGTGTTTAAAAGATTTCTCTACTCTCATTTTCTAGCTTTTTAAATGGAAGCATTGCAGTAGCACAAACATGTGCCAAACTGATAGCAGAATATGCCTTTGTGAAGTTAGTCTGCAGTTTACTACGGTTGTAAATAGTTTGTCACATTTCTTCATGAAATATTGAAGAACTGTTACTCTGTAGTTTTGCATCTGTGAGGTTCACAGAAAAGCAGCTGGCTTCTCACAAGTTTTGCTGTGAGCATCAGTTGTAGATCAGGGACAAGTTGTTCCACTTCAGCTGTGTCATCAAAACAGACTGGGGCAGTTGGTGTGGCAGAAGAAAATGGAATGAACTTATTAACTCTCGGTGGCAAGGCTTTTGACTTTGAAAGAGCTCAAACTAGTTCTAGTTTATGGTTTTATCTAGTTTACTCCCATTAATTGGCAAACTCCCACAACACCCTTCCAGAGTAGATGCGAAGTTATGTGCAGCCATTGTCTTCTTTCATCTGCACCGACTCATCCCATTAGGCAGGGATATATCATGAGTCTCAGCTAACGTATTATATTGTGTGGGCTTCAGCCTGCTGTCTCGCGCGCTGTGCTTCAGTCACTGTTTTTTAAGCCTTCACAGAATTAGCATTTCTCTGAAGTTCATCCTTTACTCATATTGCCCGTCATGTTCTCTTATGACGTCTTGGATCACTTTTTTCCTCAGTTTTTGTCCACATGGTTATCCTGCCAAGATACTGTGGGGTAGAGAACGTAAGCAAAAGTTGCAGTTTACTTTGTGAGGTTGGATATTGACAAGTATCCCTGAAGTTTTCGGTAATACCTTTGTATAAGATACTGGCAAAAATGTATGATCAAGATACTACTTCTTTTGCCCACTCAATCCTTTAATTTACTTCAGTCAAATCTAGTTGCAGGGTCCTTTCATTCTTGTTTCTGGACATGTCTGGTTTCTGTTCATCCTTAGAACTAATCAGTAGGAAATGTGAGGAGGGTCATACAGGATGCAAACGTGAACATTGACAGACTACGTTTAGTGTGGGTCGCTATACAAAAAGAGTTATTAAAAGTGGGAAATGCTATGGGATTTTTACTATCACTTGGAAAGTTGTATCTAGTGGTCCAAAGGCTCCGTCTCACTCCCTGTGCAAAAAGTACATCAGTGTCTCGCCCTTTTAGGACTCTAATATAATGTCAGAATTGGTGTTTGAGCTCCAGGGATGGTGTATGATGTGTGATGTGCCTTTGGGCTAGAAAATCTTGGAGATGACACTTTCAGAATTTCAGATGACATTTTCCAGGGGCAGAAGTGTTGCTGCCACTACCAGTCAGCAGTTCTGGTCCTTTTACTGCTCTAGCAGGCAGCAGGGACTTGTTTGCCGCAAAGGTTTCAGTGGTTGTCAGAGTGCTGAGCCTCTTGGCCTACTGATGGGTGACACTGCCTGGTTGCTAACTGTGATAGGTGCAGCTCTTGCTCTGATTGGGTGACATTTGATCTAACAGCAAGTGAGCCAAAATGCCACAGGTAACGCTTGGGACAGATGTCCAAAATAGATCAACTTGCAGCTTGCATTAAAACATGTAGCAATTCTGCATAGAATTTGGCATTGCTGACCCATAAAGGCTCTTCTTACTGTACTCTGGCAGCTGTGTGGAAGCTCATAAAGACCCTTTGCAGATGTGCTGTGGAGCATCTTGGCCTTTGGACTTGGTCTACGTATCTGTGCTTTGGTGGTGGGCTGCTGTTGGCAGCTGAACAACTCTGCTAAGTTACATGAAAGTGCTAGTTTTTCACTGTTTTCAGTGCCTGTTGTGCCTTTTCAGTTTGGGGTTTTTTTGCATTAGCAACATAAATGGTATTATAACTTGCAAGTTTGACTACAAATGGTGAGACAGCTGCAATTTAGGATACCTCAGATGAATTAAGCATTGAGTAAACGTATTTGCCCCAGCTTCTTTGAATTCAGGTGCTTGCTGGTGAAATAATTAACAAAACTGGTTTCACAGTTCATGGCCAGTCCTGCTGGTAGAGTCTTATGTCCAAAATAGTACCTGGAGACTCATTTAGCTGTATTTGATAGAGTGAGTGTGTTTAGATGAGTTTGTGGTGGTTATACCGTTTTTTTATTGTTTGCATTCTGTTAATGTAAGTGTAATCCTCCTAATTAATCAAGAGTCAATAACAATCTTGTGATAGGTATTGCGCAGATATGAACAAAAATGCTGCATTTGCCTGAAAGAGCTGGCACGCTATAAGAGAAGGGAAGAAGCGGATCTTGGCAGAGGGAAGCAGTGACATGGTAGTAGTCAGTACAGCAGGTTATTTCCCTGACACACTGATGATCTGATTCAGGTTTCTTACAGGCTTCATAGTGAAGGTACAGCATGGGAAGACTTGCTAAGGTGGCACATTTCAAAATTTAGCAAGTGAGCTGTACACATTGTAGGAGGACAGACTCAGCCTCTGAGTAAGGAGTGCAAGGTGTAGTTTGCTTCTCTACCTCTCTTGAATAAAGATGAGTGGGAGTAACACTTGTTTTGGTTTACTTTGTTTTGTTTTCCTAAAAGAAAAGTGAATTGTAGTTCACACTAGCCTTGTATCTTTTATTGGTCCCAGCTCTACTGAGTTCCAGAAAAATATAACACTTAACCCCTGCCCATTGTTTATTTTAGGAACTACATCCAGCTCTTTTTAGTTTCTAAATATGTGCTTTATGAAGAGCATGCATTTCTGAGTGTAGAAATATTAATGCTGTTAAATATAGACTACTTCAGGCTAGGCATACCTTAGATTTAACTTAACAAATTTGACACATTGATTTTTGGCACTTTGTCAAATTTGAAGCTTTTAAAATTAGATAGGCAGATCATCTGCTGCTTTTGAAGTGGTTTGATCTTTCTAGAAAGGTGGAAACAAGCAGTTGTAGTGAGAAGCTTTTGATCTTAGCTTTTTGTAGGCAGGCTGCCATTAGGAGTCTTTTAAGAAGTAAAAAATGGAGAATAGCAAGTTGTGGTGATTACATTTCAAACTCTTGTATGCTAAGCTCAAAGAATCTGAATATTTGGCAAGAACTTTGTATGAAGTGATTGTTTGAAAGGAAGAGATTTAGCTCTTACTATTTCTCTTTTTCCATGAACCTGCATAATTTTTATTTTAAATATGTACTGTGTGCCAGATCAAGACTAGGGTGGAGCTAACATAGCCTCTGAACTTATTTTTTTCTACTGCAAAAATAAGGTACGGTTTTTTTTTAATATGTAAAGTTTGTTAGTCAAATATCATTTGCATAGTGACTTGATTTTTTGCCTATGAAATGAAAAACTTATCATATTCATTTTCCCAGCACAAAAAGAAATTTCCAAGCAAGAATGCATGGAAATTTCTTTCTGCAGGAAGAGGGAGAGTCTGTCTCCTTTAGGATACTCCACAGTTGATGGCTATAGCCACAAATTACTCATTAAACATACACAAGAATTAGGAGAAGGGATTGGAAAGGATCAAATCGTAGGAATATTGTCAAGGTTTTTAATCTTCAGTGTATCAGGTTCATTTTATGTAATTGTTTATTTCTTCTTTATGTGCTTATCCTGAATGACTTCTGACTATGGTCAACAAAAACCTAGAGAATTTCTCTCTTGCTTTTTTCTTAGTTGTGTTTTATAGTATCTTTGTTCTTTGTCTCTTCGGGATTTTCATTCCAATAAAGTCTCAGTCTTTTATTTCCCACAAATGGAAATATTTCTGAGAAGTAATTTCTGAAGCACCTTAGTTTTCTTCCTTGTTTATCACAATTAAATATAATAATCAAATTCCTGGAGTTAGCATGTTGATTTTAAAATGTTGATCATATTTTTAATTGATAAATCTTATACTTGTCATGTTTTCTGTCCCCAAATATAGTGGAAAAGGGCAGAGTACTGCATATATACTGTGCTACTTGCATCGAAGGTGCTTGCTGAGTAGCTTGTTGCTCTTAGCCTTTCATCCTACTTACATGCTTTTCAAAATCGGACACAAGTGCTGGCTGGCTAGGTCCTTGATATGCTGTGGCTTTTACAAGTGCTCACAGGTCAGTAGACATTATCTGATGGGTGCCTGTCTTTATGTGTGCTCATGAAAACTGATTGATCTAATGGTCCATGTTATATTTTGTTCAGCCTGCTCTTACTGAAAGAAGACTGAAAAGTCTCTGTGTTGGTGCGGGTTCGCAAACCTGCAGTGTCGATGCTGGCTTCTTACACCAGTGTTCATTTCTAAGCACTAAGGATGTGTTAGTTACGCTGGATGAGAAATGCTACATTTTCAGTCATTAGGGGTAACAGCTGACACTCTGTCTTTTCCGTGTTTCCTGAAGGACCTTAGAGAGAAAGGGTTCAATGATGGGCTGTGCATGCCCCGATCTGGATTGTATCTTTTGGCCTGCGGGCCACAGGATTTCACAGGTGGTAAAGACTTGCTTGTATTTCGGCTTGTCAGGCCCATAGTTGTTCTTTCCTGAAGTTACCCAAGCTCTCAAAATTTAATGATATGAACATGGCTTTCATTTGAGTGAAATCTATGGTTTGGACAGTCTTATGTAATCTGTCCAAAGATATAAAAATTGTTGTGCTGAAATGGACTCATAGATCATTTATGTCTGTATTGAATAACTGAAACCCAGCTATGTTCCTTTAGGGAGCACGTTTTCGCTGTCTTTGCTATTTATGCTGTACATAACTTAGTGTAAAATCATGGGATTTCTAGCAGCAGCTATATCAGCCTTATTGTTTGATGAATGTCTTGATGAATCTTGTGATCAGCTAAGTGGCAGTGCAACAATTTGCATGTGTATAATAAGGTGTGAGGGTAGAAATACACAGTTGAAGTTGTTTGGGTCTGAAGCATCTTTTCCAGTTTTAAGGATGCTGTGATGCATGGGTGTTGGTTTGCTTTTGGTATGCTAACATTTGTTGAATATAATATAAGTCAAGAGCTGGAGTATTCAGATCTTACTGTATGAGCATAAACTGTGAACCTGCAAAATCAGCAAAGCTGAATTCAGTGGCATTGTTCACTTGTGTATCTAAACATTTGAAGCTTTATACCCTTAAGTATAGGACATTTTGAAATCTATAATTTAAGAACATCATGGTATTTAATATAGTTAAAACTGATTGCTATGTGTAAGCATAGCATTCTGCAAAAAATGAAGTGCAGTTTGAAAGGTTCAGGACATATGAAGCCGTAAGTGCAAGGAGGCAGGGAGTAGACATTTCTTTCATACTCTACAAAATTTGACTTGTCCAAAGTAATCTCTAATTGATATGTTCATGTATAAAATATGTGTGGCAGATGCAGGGATGCCTGTTCAGATCTGTAGGAACCTGAAACTGGAGCTCTGGGGCACAAATCGCCTGCTTCACTTCAGTGAAGAATGTCCAGGGACCAGTGGTGATGGTGTTCTAATATCAATATGGATGACTGTCTTGCTGATTTGCCTAATGGATAGGAAAGGAGAGGGAATACTAAATTCAATATACAAGTTAATTCCCATGTCTCTCGGAGCTTTGGTAGTAATGCCTGTACAGATTTAGGTAGACAGACTTTCCAAATTTTGGCAATTTTGTCTACTTGATCTGTAGCAAGAATATATCTTTTGTTATTCCCAAATGTAGGACCTTCTGGAGGCTTCCTATACATTAATGAGGTAGTTAAAAATGCCTGGTGATGCTGGCCTAGGGGACATTATTAACTTGTAAGTGATACACCACGATGAGATGTCGTGTTTTTTTCTAAATAGAATGGTTCACAGGTTTGCAATGTATGGATATTTGACTATTGTGTATTTGCATGCTTTGTATATAAAACATACATTTGTTTTTGTGAAGCAGATTGTTAAAAGAGACCTGTATACTATGTCTCAGAAGCTGTTTGTGTGATGCACAGCTACACTCCTTCAGGGTATTTACATTTGGATTGTCATTAAATGGCTGGAGTGCTGAAATCTGAGGATTTTTTTAAAAGTTCAGTGGCAAGTATTTATCCTTTAATTCTGTTCCTAACAGGACTCC
This sequence comes from Phaenicophaeus curvirostris, assembly GCF_032191515.1. Classification (NCBI taxonomy): domain Eukaryota; kingdom Metazoa; phylum Chordata; class Aves; order Cuculiformes; family Cuculidae; genus Phaenicophaeus; species Phaenicophaeus curvirostris. The sequence goes on from NC_091393.1 coordinate 4,310,527, forward strand.
TTGATTAATGACCCATATTTCCTAGGAGAGGCTTCATCTATAATGAATTATCTGATGTTTAACAGAGGAGAGGTCAGTTTACACTCCAGTCTGTCCTCTCTCATAGGATGAGATTTGGAAGACTTTTGTATTTTATTAAAGTGTTTGAAATTACTCAAAAGCTTTTAGGAATATGCAAGTGTAAATGCTGACTGAATCCTTTCCTAAGGAGGATGTTAAGGAAGAGAAGCTTTTATTTTAGTGACGTTTTTCTAGTCAGATATGGCTGAAGCTCTGTAGTAGTTTACTATAACAAAAATAAAGTACCTCAGATATTTAACACTGCTGCCTGAAGTGTGTGTCCCCTCCTGCTACAGATGCATTTCATAATGTCATGTAATGTAACTACCTGACCTTGCGCAATTCCTAAGAATTTCTTCGTCACAGGTTCATACTCCTTGTTACGTAACAGCTAACATTACTCAAAGCCTAAAACTAAGTTAATGAGGTTTGAATATATGATTTGATCTCATTCTTTTAGAGTTGAAACACACTATATTCGATGAAGCATTTGGACAACGCAGCAACCGTTGTTTCTCTTCCAGTAAGTAACAGATGCGGGTGAAAGATCCATCAAGAGCCAACCCTGAGAAACCAAAAAGAAGCAAAAGGCCTAACAGGCCGCAGGATGAGGACTCTTCAGATGATATTTCGGGTAAATATATTAAGTGATGTTTTGCTCTAAGGTTGAGGGCTTATAACTTCCATGCTGACTGATGAAAACCACAAATGAGCGGTACCATGAAATACTTCTCTGGTTTGAATTTATAACAGAAATATCCCCAGTCAATTGTTTATGACATGATTGGTTGTTACACTATGTGACTGCCCAAAGGGCTGAAGTGTTGGTTGATCTTCAGTGACAACCTCTTCGGAGCAGGAGAACAGTCCTTTCCATAGTGCAGAAGGTCAAGTGTGTGTGGCAGGAGGCTGCTTGGCTGAACAAGGAACTTCCAGCTGGGCCCAGAGGCAAAAAGGAAGGGCAGAGAGGATGGAGGCAGGTTTGGGCTGCCCTTGCAGGAGCTTGAGTGTGCAGGAATGGGATAGTTAAGCCAGCCTGAGTTACAGTTGAATCTGATGAGGGGTGTAAAGGGTAGGATAGGCTTGTATGGAAAGGCTGAAGTATATTCTTCATAAAATTAATATTCCCCAATATGGGGAGCAGCTGGCTGATTTTTCCTATTTTAGTTCTTGGCTATTTCTTTCCTAATGCTGAACCGGTTGAAGATTCTGCTCCTCTAATGTACACGTGCTCCCTCTCATAACTATTACTTGTAATGGAGTAAAGCTGGGATGTGTCATTTTCTCTAGGTTTAACCTGCCAGCACGTGAGCCAAGCAGTGGATGTGCATCATGTGAAGAAAGCGGTAGCTCAGACTGTCTGGTCAATATGTGGAGAATGTCTGAAGGAAAGGCGGATGAGTGATGGTGAGCCCGTGGCACCTTCAGACATATGGATGTGTCTCAAATGTGGCTCTCAGGTAAGCATACACTGGAAGTTTACAGAGGTGGATTTTCTAGAGGCTATAACTGGTATAGTTCCTTGTTTGTTTGGCATCGTATTACCTTCAGTGAAACAGTGTGACAAAAATGCTTAGCTGCAAGAGTCAGCTTCTTCAGCGAAGTGGGATGTGGCCTTACATGTTCTTCTGTGGTTTTCAGCAATGTTTTAGGTTAACTTTATGAGTGATGGTACAGTTTGGCATCACAAGTAATAAGTGATGATCCTGCCTTTTCTCTGTTCTTCATGTGCGTGGTCTTGCCAGTTAGGTAGAATTGACTCCAGTAACTTTGTGGCTGCAGAATGCATCCATCCAGCTGGCTCATATGGCAGAATGAATCAGGGAGGGTTACCTGTGCTGTCCTCTCCCTGATATTGTGTGGACGAAATATGCTGCATGGTCATTTAAGTAATATTTTTTGAGGAGTCTTACTTTTGTGAATGGCATAATCTGCTGTCTGCTGATACTTATTCAATACTTAGCCAAAAGCTAAGAATTATTTCTATTATGTTAAACTTAATAATTTTCTATACTTTTAACTGATTTTTCCAAGTAGAAAAGATGAGATTTTGGTTTTGTGTTGTCATTGATTTTCTTTTATTAGTAAAAAGAAAATGTGTTCATTTAAAAAAAATTAACTGCTGTCTTTGTAATACTGGATTATAAAGAATGATAGACCCTCTCAGTCCTTTAGAATGAGTATTTAGGGCACTATGTCTTTCTGTCTAATTTTAAAAAGTAAAGTTTTTGCACTTTATTTACTAACAATATAGTCTTTTCCTGTTTCCCATTTTCCCCCTTATGGTGTTGTTTCTGTTTTTTAGGGATGTAGTAAGAACTCAGAAGGCCAGCATTCTCTGAAACACTTCCAAACAGCACGCACAGAACCTCATTGCATTGTTATCAACCTCAGCACATGGATCATATGGTAAGAATGAGTATGCAGGTCTTTGTGTATGCTTGTACGTAAAGACTGCTGATAACCTAAAACAGTGTCTTCTTATGATAAATAATGGTTCTGAAAGATAAAATGAATACTTTGTATGGAGGGAAGGCAGGCTTTCTGATGAGATAATTAATTTGTCCTTAGGGCTCTCAAAGAGGTCACAAATCAATACTAAGACAGAAATTTGAGTCCATTGGGTTCTGTAGAGAGTTGGCTGGTTATAGGAGTTTGCCATTCCTTCTTATTTCTACTTGAATACTTGCAGGACTATAAACTGATATTACTTAGATTTGCATCACAGTGAATTGGGACTGATCTGTAGAAGAACATATATGGGATGAAGGAATTGCACTCTTTAGTATGAAAAATTGAAATCTAGAGCTTAAGTAATTTGCATAAGATTGTTTGAGAGGTTTGTTAGAGCTGGGAGATGCATCCAGATATCCTGAATGCTGGTTTATTTCTTCCTTTGTGTAGGTGTTATGAATGTGATGAAGAGCTGTCAACACATTGCAACAAAAAGGTTTTGGCTCAGATAGTTGACTTTCTTCAGAAACATGGTTCCAGGGCTGAACCAAGTAAGTTTACACAGATAGTTTTATCTGGAGGCATCTGTAATGTACTGTCTCTAAAAATGAGTAACATTCTGAGTCATGTTAAACATAAAATTGAAAAATTATGTATGATGTGAACATAATACAGTTTGTAATTGCCCAATTAATCAGACAAGTAGTGCCTGTTGTGGTTTTTATAAATGTGATTTCATTTTTTTCTACGGTATGGTTGCATTCTAAGAATATTTTGGGCACAATAGGATGGTTTTCCCAAATTTTGGTTTTAATGAGGAAATATTAATTTAGTGTAAAGAAGGTGTTACATTAAATAAGATGCTATATAATTTAATACACAGTACCTATATATAAGTATAACAAACTGAATTTTCCTAATGTGGATTTGTCACATCTTAAATTGTTTTTTGATTTACATTTCTTTTCTTTAATCAATTAGATTTGTTTAAGTGGATCTTCTAGCACTCTGTTTTGGATGCAGTGCTTTCTGTTCATTGACGTTGTTGGGTTTTAATTGGTAGAACACTTACCTTTATTAATAGAAAACAGTATTAAATTATTTTCTTATGTTAGGAACCTACTCTTCTTCTCAATGTTTATTATAACAGATAGAACTTTGTGTATGTGGTCCTCAATTGTCTGTTCTTGATAAAGTTGGTGCTATTCATCCTTACGGTAATAAACTCGTTGGCGTTTCTGGCTTGTGACTTAGGGAATGCATTGGATTCTGGTTTTACCTGGCAAGGAAACCAGCAGAGACAGATAGTCAGCTGTTTAGAAGTAAGAATGGAGAAGAATTGCCTTTCAGAATTAGCCTAGATATTCCTCTAGCTGCATGTGCATAGATCCTTCTGATTTTAAGAGATGTTGAATATTTTTTGAGGGGAAAAATGAACAGCCACTCAGAAATACATATTTTATATTTAGATCTGGTCATAGGCTGGATGTTAAGTTATTCAGTTGTATTAAATTGATAAATTGCTACTTTTTGCATCTTTCCTCTTAGAGCCTAAAAATAGAACGTGATTTCATGTTCATTCACAGCTTCTGTTTCAAGTTTATGTGTAATAAATGGGTGTTGCAGCTTGCTTGCAGATGGAAATGCTGTCATGTTTGTCTCAGTTACTTTAATGGAAACAGTTTCATTCCATTTTTATATTACTGGGTAAGACTTTAGGAGTTCTGTTTACTTCATGGTTTAGATTTTCAACTTGTGAAACTTGAAAACCTAGTTTTCTGAGTATGACACTTAGAAGGTTTCTATGAAATGTCTTAAATTAAGCAACTGAAATTCCAAATTAACTCAGGAAAAGTAAGCTTAAATTGGGCCCAGGATTTCTTAAAAGTCAGATGTTTATATCAAAGCAAGACAGAATATATTTGTGTTTCATTTTGATATTCTGTTTTGAAAGTGAACATATTTCACTATTTGCCTGATATAACTGAAAACTCATTTTGGAACTGGAAACAAAATTGTATTGGTTTTGTTTAGGGCATAAACTTTTTATTCCTTTCCCGCTCCTTGTTTTATTTAAACTAGTTTTCCCTTCCGTTCTGAAACAAGGCATTACAATGAACAGCTAGGTATCATCCAGATTCAGTTTGTGGTTGCGCTTTTTGTGGTTGCATTGCATTGAGCTGGCCCTGCTTGCCTTGTTGCCTTGGAAAAGGTTTCCACAGCAGTGATGTAAAAGGTAGAGTCAGGTGCCAGCAGTGATGTCAGGTGAATGGTGTACTGTGGGCAGCACAGGGTCCTCCTGCTCGGCAGTGGCAGTTTTAAATCAGTGACAGACTGATGAGTCCGCTTTCCCAGCACATTGGACAGGGTGTTACTGGTCTGCGTGGTTATGTTATGCTTCATCCTTCAAATTCGTGCACATGCCTGGTGCAAATAATGCAAACCATGGCGCTGGCATCCTTCAAACCTAAGGAGGTGATGCACAGGACCTGCAGGGTGGCTGCTTTGGCAGCGAGAGGTCTCGGCATGCAGAGGATGCTTCTGCGGGGAAGTCCCGTCTCCTGCTGTGTGCTGGGAAAGGGCTGAGGCTCAAGTGCAAGCTTGTATTTGTGCAAAAGGCAAGTAACAAGTGATAAGACAAAAGGAAACATCCTCAAGTTGCATCAGGGAAGATTTAGACTAGGTATTAGAAGAAATTACTTTACTGGAAGGGTGGCCAAGCATTGTAACAGGCTGCCCAGAGAAATGGTGGAGTTTCCGTCCCTGGAGGTGTTGAAAAAGCATGTAAACATGGCACTTAGGACATGGTTTAGTAGACGTGGTGGTGTTGGGCTGACAGTTGTTCCAGCCTCTCTGATTCTATGACTCTGTTCTTCAGAACTCCGTGATGTTATAGGGTCATTGGGTTTTCTTAAGTGTCAAGGAAAAGAGGAAAAAGCTGTTTGCCTGGTGTTTGTCTGTTGCTTTGGGTGAGGCCCTTTGTTGGAAGAGACTGGGAAATAGCAATGTTTTGATAGATAAGTGGTATGCGTGAGAACCAGTTCCCAAGCAGGACTGGCATTCTTGTTTTACTTTGATAAATGTAATGGCAATGCTTTTTCTGTTTTGTGTCAAGTACTTGGTCTGACACACTTTATACTTCCTCTAAAGACTTGTCACTGATGTAAATTTTTTTTTAAGTTAGACAGCCTTTCAGGTTTTTTTAAAAAAATAAAATCTGAAATCAAAGTTTGATTCATGCTGTTGTCCAGAAAACAAAGGCCACAAAGTATGACAGTGAAAAATAATTCTACAGTTGACATGTTATCTTTATTTTCTTAAGCCTAACATTTTATTTCATGTTACAGTGATATTTTCAGTCTGTTATCCTTTAAACTCAGACTTGGCTCAGATTTTTTTTAATTTGTTTCACATATTTACCCATTATAAAAATAAACTAATTTTAATTAAATGAAAAATAACTTGTGAGAAACAAATGATGTAGAACTTTCCCACTTAAAAATCAGTCTTGTGCTTCTTTCCTATTGCTTTTCTGTTTCTTCCTTAAAAAGAAACTGTTATTTTTCATAACAGAAACCGGCACTGTAACAATTCGTCTTATGTCTGCATTTCTTTCTGTTGTAACAACTGGTTGGCATGGTGCGTCATTAAAATTCAAATAGGAGTGTGTAGAAATTTCTGCAAAAATGCAGTATGAACATGGATGTAAGTAGCCGATGAGGGCTGCTGGAGTGTTTTTTTGGTTCTCAAAAGTGCAGGAGTCATTTAAAGATAAAATAATCAGCTTAAACATGTAACTGAGGGTTATATAGATTTCCTAATTAATGCATCATGAAAGATAAACAAAAGCAAAATGCTTGTCATTTGGTACTAATGTGGTGGAGTAGTGTGGCAGCAGGATCCCTGCTTTTCACTTGGCCTCTCATAAAGATTCAACTTCACTTCAGCTGTAAAAATGTGCAAATTACATTACTACTACATGACTGACTTTTGTAATTACATTAAGCGATTGAGATAAATCCCAGTGCTGGGTTCCCAAAAGAATGCTTGCAGCTGTGTGATTTTCGCATCTGATCCTATGGTTTGTTGTACCCAGCAATGCCTGCTTTTTGTCTTTGCATTTTTTTTTTTAAGAGGAGTCTGTCTGGTTAAGAGGTCATGTTGGGCACAAGATGGAAGCATAAAGCAAGATTGCATTCTAGGGTGTACCACCCAGAAATTTGTTTTGTGGAAAAGGTTAGCAGGCCATGATGATTTTCACAGAAAGGCAGGTGCACTATTGTCCGTGTGGCACACTTGTGAGATTCACATGGGCATAATGCACATGTAGTACACAGAAACCATGCTGAGACATTGCGATCTGTGTGTCTGCTCATTTGCTGGAGAAAATAAATTGTTTTGCAGTCTTGAAAGTGAATATTATGCGTATTTTCCTTTACAAAAGCCAAATTAGACATTGGTGGAGACATAAATTGCATGCTCAGTCTTTTTTTTGGGCAGTTCATTAAATAGGTTTGTGTCAGAAAAAGAAAATTAATTAGCAAAATAAAGCAGAATGTCTTGATTTTCCAAATCCAAGATACACTTCAGCAAAAAGACATTTCTGTTGTTGGTCATAAATTTCCTGTCAATTTTACTTGTTAGGGGCTGCTATTAATTTTACACATTGCAAGGAAAGGAAAACGCAATTGGCAAAAATTTCTTTAGGCATTGTGTCATTTTTATCTATTGATTCTTCCCTTTTCTGTTCACGTACTTATTTACTTGTGAAGTATAGCACAAGTCATCTGAGCGCAGAAGATCAAAACTGGTGTTTGGATAACTTGCACTTTCATACTATGCAGATGTGGGGTTTAGTTTATAACATTCTGGCAGAACCAGAGGAATAACATGGCAGTTAGTAATCTTTAACTTGGTAAGACTGTAATACTGCAAGAGAAGCCGGGCTTTTAAAACCTAAAGCTAGCGAACATTTCAGAAGAGAGCCATGCTGTTTTTCTAAGGTTTAGAGTCTGCTTGTTGTACAGTGTTGAAAAAAAAAATTAAATGTTTTAAACAAAAGAAGGTTTGCCATGCAGTTTAGTAGCATTTCATAATACAGCAGGATGAGAACTTGGTAAAAGAAAGGCAGTCTATTAACCTTGCTTTTTCTGTGAAGACCTTCATCTGAAGTACCAGAGTTGTATTCAATAGAAAAGGCTTGACCTTGGAATAAAAGTGCATATTCCTGGAACTCTCATTTGTAATTAAAAAAAAGTTGCATTGAAAAGATGAGCAAAAATGCTTACTCCCCAGCTGAAAGAAAAATTGTATGTCATTTATCTTTTTGCTTGCATACCATCTGCACCCACAGGCACAGCTCAGTTTCAGCAACTGTGGTACAGAAGTCCGTGTGCGCTGCAAATATTTGAAATACTGGCAAAACAAATTGATAGAGAACCTGTGATGAGTTTTCTGAATGTCTTTTGCAAGTGGATGTGTCAGCATTGTGTGTGTTTGTACACCTGGTCCGGTGACTTGCTCTGATTCATGGACTGAATCATTGTCTATGTTAATGTTGGGCTTAGAAATTGCAGTCACAGACCCGTGAGGCTGGTGCTGTGCAGCTGTGGGACAGAACAATGTTTCCTGCCTCCAGAGAGCTTACGAGACAAGGCTGCAGGTGAGCAGAAGTAGGTAAAAAAAAAAGCGGAGGAAGAGCGGGAAGACAGGAGTGCATTGCAGGCAAGAACTGTAGCAAAGGAGCAGTCTCTGACTGCTGTCTTCTCTCCTCTGGGTCTGGTGGGAAGGGGGATTGCTAGCATTGGGGTGAGAAGAGTGACATGGGGAAGCTTTGCTGAATGTGAATCACAGAATCATAGAATGGAGTCGATTGGAAGGGATCCTTTAAGGTCCTTTCCAATCTGTATGATTCTATGATTAAAGATCATCTAATTCCAAACTCCTTGCCATGGGCAGGGACAGCTTCCACTGGATCAGGTTGCCTCATCCAGCCCATCCTTGAACACCTCCAGGGATGGGGATTCCATGACTTCTCTGGGCAATCTGTGCCCGTGCTTCACAACCCTCACAGGAAAAATTTCCTTCCTAATAACTAATCTAAATCCCTTCTCTTTCAGCTTAAAACTATTTCCCTTATCCTATCCCTGTCCTCCCTGATAAAGACTCCCTTCCTACCTTTCCTGTTGGCTCCCTGGAATTCTTGGAAGGCTGCTATAAGGTCTTCCTGGAGCTTTCCCTTCTCTAGGCTAAACAAGTCCAATTCTCTTAGCCCATCCTTGTGTGCAAGGTGCTGCAGCCCCTCTGATCATCTTTGTGGCCTCTTCTGGACTTGCTCTACAGAGGCTGGATATAAACACGAGTGCAGCTGTCCAAGAGTTGAAGGAATGAGTGCTGGAGGTGGATGTCACAGTGGGACCAGAGGCAGGCACTGGTGGTCAGTGTGGTGTGATGAGTTGGATGGAGAGCTGGGCAAAGGGTCTTGGCAGAGTGCTCTGCAGGGCGTCTGCAGCCTGATACACTTTTTTGAGGGAAAAGAGATTGTGGTGACATTTGGGTGAGAGTTTTCCCTTCCTGACTAGATCAGAAAGGCCACCTCTAAACCAAAACTGCAGAAGGAGTCTTGTCAGAGAGGTGTAGTCTGAATGTGTGAGCCTCAAAACAGTCACAGTTGTATACGCTGTCCTCACTGCGGAGAGACAGGTCTGTCTGGAGCTGACGTCCACAGTGTGTGAGAAGGGCAGAGAGATTGACAGGCACCATGTCAACTCTCTAGAAGATGTAATAGTGAACCATGGACAGAAAAAAATCTGCAAATTTAATTGCTTTTGTACTTTTCATCTACATTGCTCTTGTTAATACTAACTAGGTCCTTTATAACAGGTATTACTGCACACAGCCGCATGGCTTGGAGTACTTCTTTTCTCAAAACACTGTTTGGCCAGGAGCTGAAGGCCCTTGTGGGCAGCAGTAGATGACAGCCATTTTGATGGAGTCCTTGTGTCTATACTGGTGTAAAAGTCACTTTTCATATCCACAAACACACCTGTTAAAACATTACAGGATTACAAGATTGTGTGAGCAAGAGTCTATGGAACAGTTCAGTGCAAATTCAGAGAATCACAGAATTCTTTAGGTTGGAAAAGACCTTTAAGATCCTTAAGTCCAGCCGTTAACTAGCACTGCCAAATTCACCTCTAAACTATGTCCCTAAGTACCACCTCTGCACATCTTTTAAATAGCTCTAAGGATGATGACTTAACTACTTCCTTGGGCAGCCTATTCCAGTGCTTGACAACCCTTTCGGTGAAGAAATTTTGCCTACTTTTTAGGGTAACATAATTCACTTTAAAAAATTACATATTACCCTTTTGATTAATAACATGCTGTAGCCTTGGGTTAATCTTGCAGAAGAACCCTCCAGCCCCAATCTGCAGAAGGATTAGCTATCACAGTCATTACCAGCATCTTCTATTAAGACTGACCAACTCTTCACATGTCAACTAAACATTCTGCTTCAGGCCTGTCTGTCATTATCACTGAGCTGGGGACACTGAGCGGAGTTAAATTGAAAACTGCTGTCCCTCCTCTGGCACTGTCTGTGTCCTTAAATATGTGTGCATGGAATAAGCAAAGCAGCACTTTCCTGTCAAGACTTCTTCACAGATACAAAAAAACTAGGAAAATGTCACATGGGTTGTTTGCAAAATTTATTAAAGAATCAAGAGGCAGTAATTAAAACCTTCTGAATGAAAGGGGGTTCCTAGATTAAAGTAGCAACATACAGGACTTTTCTTAATTTACTACTGCTTCTCCTTAGCCCTATGCTAATTACTCAGATTTGTGGCAATCGGATGTCTGGTTCTCATGTATTGTGTTTTATAATTGCGTATTCATCCAGCTCTCACTGCAAAGCTGGATGCTTTGGCTTTGTTTTCTCTCCCTTAAATAATTTATATGTAAGGTTCAGCAAATGGAACCTTGCTACTTGTGTGAAGCTGTCATTTAACCATGAAGTGAAATGCTTTTATTGAGTTTGCCCTGCAGATATGGTCCGTTGTGGCAGTGCTGTCCATATTTGGTGGCTGTGCAAGGAGAGCCAGGTGGTGCTGCAAAGCATAGCACAGTGAAGCGTGGACAGATCTAGGTTTGACATTTGTCATCCTGTACTGCTAAAGGGAAGAGAAAAATCTGCTTTTCCATATGCTTATGCTTTAATTTTTGCCTGCAGTTTGGTCCAGATGGCCTTGTGAACATTGTTTACTTTAAGATGCTGTCCCAGATGTTTTTGAATGCCGATGGATAAATGCAACAACTGTGGTATACTAATACACAAATTATTTACACAATTTTGGCTTTTTTTTCGGTTTTTGTTTTTTTTTTCCTTTTTAACCATCTCTTCTCCCCAGCACTTCTTTGTATGGCACATTTTTCTGAGGGGAAGAAGTTTCCACTTATATTATTAAATTTCTGAGAGTGAGTAGTGCCTTCGAGTTGCAGACACTTGGAGCTCCCATTCTTCTGCTAGAATTCTTTTGGCGCTCTGTATGGGTTGATGAGTCTCAGACACTGTAGTGTGCCCCTTGTTAACATGTCAAAGAAAAGATATTCCTGCACATAGCCCTTAAAACTGTGACTGGGTGAGAGCAGCTCCTAAGCTCTTTGTCCTTCCTTTGCTTGTTTGCTTTTTCAAGGAGAACTTAATCTCCTACTTTGTCCTTGTACTGTCTTAATTTTCCACACCAGCGGAAAGGAGAATATTTTTAAGCTGTGTAAGCAGTATTGCCGAGAACACTTAAAAAATGTTTTGAAACAGCAAAGCACCTCTAGATCCATTTTGTCAAACCTGGATACCATTTGAGAAAATAGTTATACCTTGATGGCACTATAGGGTGCAGACAGACTGCATCAGAAGCCTGATAGAACAGATATTTTAATGTCTTCTTTTTTATTTAATTATAATTTTTCATCTTCTAAGCAAGAAACTACCTAGGAGTGTACATAAAAGAACCTTTTGGCATGAGCATTTCATTAAGGTAAATAGGTCTGTTAGTTATTTCTCAAGAACACTTTAATGAGACTTCAATGTGCAACTCATTAGAACAAATACATGAATTCATATGTCAAGACAGAAATTGCAGCATCACAGTTCTTGGCATCTATTAAGTCCATAACTCGTTTACATTGACATGCATTGTTAATCAATATTTAAGACACTGCAGATGTCAGTAATGTTCATATTTAGTCCTGCAATCATGACAATATGAAAGTTGCTAGTAGAATTCGAGGCTAAATATTGTTATCTCAAGTCTTTCCATTACCTCTAGGCTACAAGTTAATGACTGTCTAAATTTGCTGCCTCTCATCTGTTTTAAATAATAAGGGAAATAAAGAAATACATGGATGATATACTGGTAGCATATTCCATTGCAGTTGTATCAGATTTTTGTTGTAGAAAATTAAAACTGCAGCATTGTTTGCTGTGCATTTGGGTTGTGTGACAAAGGGAGGTGGAGGAGCAATGCAGCATTTGGGGAAACTGATTACAGCTCCTATTTGGCTGTTGACTGAGTTGTACAAGGCAATTCAAACAAAGTGTGATAATTGATAAAGACTTAGAGCATTCAGGTGGTGACTTTTGGTTACCTCTCTTCAAATGTACCAAATAGAAGACTTTGTGTGGTGTTTCTAGCCTGTCTAATGAATGTATGTCTAAACTGCCTATTACTGGTAAACTAACAGAGCCAGTTTTACTTGCGTAGCTAATGGAAGAAGTTAGAGCTTTATGGGACAACGTATTTGTGGAAAGTTTTGTTGGATATATGTAGTTGTTGGGGTATTGTTTTTCCAGGGGGTTAACTGTAGATTATTTCTTTTCCTTCGAGAAAAATAACTATGATAAAAGGAGTCTTTAACTTTTAAGTCTAACCATCGAGGTAACTTTCCTATATGTTAAAAAGGATAAATGGCATCCATGGAAGGACTGCACTGATTAAACTCTGCAATTATGTAGTAATGTTAATCTATAGTTTAATTATAGGTTCATCAAAAATCGTACGACTCCGTGAAGAAAACAGTGAAACAAGTGAAATACTGAAAGGAAAAAGTTCTGGTAATGGTGCATCTATTCCAGTCAAAGGAATAAATAATTTAGGAAATACGTGCTTTTTTAATGCTGTGATGCAGGTAAGAGGGAAAGATCATACAGTTTTCTTTCTCTTCACAGATTTCAGAAATACTTTATTTGTATAAACTGTGGGTTACAGAAACTGTTACCAGTCTTCATTCTGCTTTCTGAAGGTCCTTTTCCGACTCTTTTTCACTCCTTGCTATCCAAGTGATATTTCCTGTTATAACAAAAAAAAATTATTGGATCAGTAGTGTTTTTCACAGTAATGAGACAAATGAAAATGTCAAGTGTTTACACGTTGCATATGTGTGTGGGTTGTACTCTAGCATATGGTTTTATTTGTAGTTCAGCATTAGGCAGTCATGAGTAATGCGCAGTATTTACCATACTGGTGGGCGTGAAAAGTGGCACTTTCTGCATAATGTAAATGTCTGCACAGTGCATTCTGATGATTTTAAGCCTCTGTAATAGATGCAGTCATAAAAGTACCTTTATTGATTATGGGTTTTTTTCTGACCAGAATAAGAGGAATGAGCTATACTAATACACTTTTATTGATATTGAGTTTACAACTAATCGAGCATCCTCAGAAAAGCAGCAGCCTTAGTGGATTTTATAGCAGACCATCCTATAGCTTGTAGGTTGAACAGACCATCTGTATGTCTGCAGACAGGAATGTGTAAACGAGACAAAACTGCCTTGAAGGTGTTCTGAACTGGCACTGTTTAACTCGTGTTTGTGGTGATGATTATAAAATGCAATGAACAAGTAGTAGATTTTTAAAGAGTAGAACAGCTAATTTCTCTCTGTCCATGCTTAGGGGATTGTACAAATCTAAGGGATCTGCAGTCAAAGTTAACTCAAAATAAAGAAACAAAGCTGAAATATCTTGAGTTGGTTTCTGTCTTAAATTCAGAGAAGTTATGCTTTTCGGTATGCCAGAGCCCTTGTGCTTCTTGGGGCACAATGAGAAGGACTGCAGAGTTTAAAATAAATTATTTCTGATGCTAATGTCCTCATCCTCACCATTAAAAAAGAAATAAATAGAAGATTCTTATTGCTCAACAAAAATAACAAAGTTATGACTAGAAAACTATTTTTGAAATACAGAAGCAGCAGTAGATAAAATTTAAAAAAAAGCCTGAAATCAATGATCTTGGCTTTTATAAGAGTAATACCTTGTTTTTTTAGTGGTCCAATTTAAACCTCAGTTGTATATTATGAAATAATGTTTTGTCTATCCTTGAACCTAGAATTTATAAGTAAGGAAAATGTATAGTAGAATGATCAGCATGTATTTCTTTGGCCTTTTCTTTTCCTTTAAGAACTTGGCACAGACTCACATACTAAATGAACTGATGTGTGAGATGAAGGAGAAAGGAACAAAGTTAAAAATCTGTCATAATTCAGAATCCCAATTGGTAAGTACACAGTGAGAAATATAAATTTGGGGAAATGAGGGAAGAAGCTGTAGGATGTGAAAGCATATCTCTGTTAAATACACGCTCTTACTCTCTTGTTTCTTTTGCCTTTTAATTGTTTAGCTGGTTTATGATCTGTGAACTTTTACCAAATTGATTTTTCAGTCCTGGGGGAGGAGAAATAATAATTTAATTTCCTTTCACATTTTCTGACATTGAAGTAGCAAATAATGCCTGACCTGAAGAAAGAGTAGCTGGCTTAAATTTGTTTCTTATTTCATTTCTTCAGCATGCGTGTATAATCCAAGAAATAGTATAATTTGCTATAGAAATATTTTATTCTAGGCTGTCCCAGCCCTTCATTGATAAGGCTTGTAAAGTTTATTATGTGCTTCATGGGCCAAAGGATTAAACTGAGAGAAGCAAAATTTCAGCAAGGACCAAATTTGTGGTCCTCGAGCTCATTGCAGGCATTCAGGAAAGAGACTCCTGTGGTTATTATCAAAAGAATGTACTGCTGTTCCCGGTCATGTCTTAGAGACTTGGGTTTCCGTAATATGCTGTTGGCAATAAAGATAATACCGCTTTCCCTCTGCTAGCTAAAGAAAGCAGTTTACAGTGGATCTTTTATTCTTCTTTTTTCCTTTTTCCGCTGTTCACTGGAGCTTTCTGGTGGCAATGACGGCTGAGGGGTAGGATTCTGTTTCAAATGCCTCTGAAATTATGAAGATTTCTGTACCTTCCTCTTGGTGGTATTGATAGATTCTCCAGGCAAGAACAATGTGAAATTTACTTCATTGCTGTCTGTTACCTCCACTGGCAGTTCTAAGTAGCAACATGTTTCACTAAGTTATCCTGAGCCACGAGGGAGATCTGGAGCTTGTTTGTGCCTGGAGGCTTGGAAAGCCAGTGGTACGTTGGCTTATGCTTGATGTTAAACTTGCACAGCCATAAGGTTGAAAGATTTATTTTTTGTTTAATGACAATGCTTACAAAGTAAATAGGGTCTCTGGAGCAAAGACTGTGTTTTTCTGGTCTTTGTACATTAGCACAGGATTAGAGGGCTGCAGTAGTCCAACTAATAGTAATATAGAAGCTCCCAGCTTCCCACTTGGTAAAAGGGTATTTTTCCACCTTTTCATAATGTATAGAATGGAAATACTTTATATTTGTGTGTATCCATAGTGCTTTTGTTGCATGTGGATCTGCCTTCTGGAAGAGACAGCCCCTTTAATTGTTTGGCAGTTGTAATCTGTTTTATGTGAGAGTCAGGCCAGTTAGTTGGAAGCATTGTGGTCATATATGGAACTGGGAGTGTGTTAGGGAGAGCTGGTGATCTGTTGTTGAGGTGTGCATGGCACATAAGCAGCGCAGGAGTATCTTTTCTTCTGAGACTGGCATAGGTGGCTGCTGGCTGGCTCCTTCCAGCCCTGGGACCTGCTGACTAGGGTGAATCTCATGCCAGGAGGGGCTGTGCGGGATGCACCCCGTACCAGTCCCCCACTGCCACGGTGGATCTGTGAGGTCTGCTGTCAGCCTCTGTTGCAAAGGAACTGGCAGCACCTTCCAGGCACCTGGTTCCTGGAGCAACAGAGATGATTCCATGGCTGTCGAATGTGTGGAGATTTTGGTGCACAGCTGACAGGTCAGAGAAGCTGACCACCCCTTCCCTAAGGCAGAGTAGACAGAGTTCCATCTTATGCTGGCCCATGGAAGAAGTTGCCTGGGTTGTCTCTCCAATAGAATTTCCATGCACGTGGGAATAAGTAAAGAAGGTAATACAGGAGGTAGTCTGCTTTTGTGAGAGTCAGACTGGCTTATTGACATGCCTGTTTCTGAAACTAGTGGTTACCAATCAATTTGCTAGAGAAGACTTGTTTGTTTTTGCAGCTACTGGTGCTTAACTAATAAGCATTCTCTTCAACTCTTAATGGTGTAGTGACACCAGCATTTTGTTAAAAAAGCCCAAACACTCTAAAACTGAAAGTTATACTGTTCTAACTTGAAATAGGTCTTGTGTGTCATTACCTTTGAAATCTGATGTGCAATTTACCTTTGCTTTGAAGGATCCTTTGGTGGTAAATCTCTCCAGCCCAGGACCCTTGACTTCAGCGATGTTCTTGTTCCTTCACAGCATGAGAGAGGCTGGAAGAGGTCCTCTTTCTCCCAAAGTGCTGTTCAGCCAGCTATGTCAAAAGTACGTAGTTTATTTGTTTTTAATTCCCAGTGATATGTTTCTAAGTGTGCCATGCCTGTTGTCCTTTCTAAGGTGCCATTAGATTTTTACCAGACAGTCCAGAAAATGTCATCTTCATATTTTGAAGTTGCAGGGTTCTGCTTCTTGTTGCACTTCGGCTTTTTTACCTGCTCTTCCTGAAATGTCTGGCCGAGTCTATAACCACTGACTTCCAGAGGGCTTTGAACTGAGTGTGAGGAGGCAGAAGAGGGCACAGTAAAACTGAAGAAAACAGAATGACCCGTCAGGTTTTGTTGTGTGTTACCATAAAGCTGTGTTAGTACTGCAAAGTATATGTAGGTATTTTGAAAAAAAAGGGTAAGCCTTTAAATGGGAAACCTTGGCATCAATTCAAAATTAAAAAGTAAGGACTTGAAGCAGTACTGAAAAGGCATATGGCTCCAGATTGCAAAGAGCTTATAAGCCCTAAAGAAACTCCTGTTTCTTGACATGGAAAGCGTTTACAGTATTGCTTTGTAGGTGATTCAATTATGATGCAAACAATCTTGCTTTTTAAAACACCTGTAGAAGACCTGTTTAAAAGTTGATGCAAAGATTTAAATATTGACTTTACAAGTAAAAGAAGCTGCAGAAGCAGAATAATTGGAGGATGATATAGCTGAATCTCACATTTAAAGTAATTGATAATGCATGTTAATTTATTTGCTAAAATATTATTGTATGGAATTTTCAGTGCTCTGCAGCAAGTGAATTAGAAGGAAAGTTGCAGCCTCCTACCATGGCATCCCAGGGCAGCTTCACTGTGCAAGCATGCGTTTAAAACATAATATAAAGAAACAAAAGCTTTTAGACTAGAGCAGGGACAATTCTGATAAAGAAATATGTTATTTTTTTTTTAAGTTTCTGAAGTTGAATTTTGAGAATAATGTATTTTTTGTATTGTACTTGAATACCTTTTGATTTTTTTGACCTATGAAAGGGAATGTCTACGGTGTCCTTATAGTGATTTTGAGTGTAAAAGCAGTGTTCTATGTTTAGCTTTATCTGTCAGGAAGAAAAATATGTTGTTTCCTCGGTTCTCCTCCTGTTTGAAGCTGGCTCAAAAATGTGATTATAAGAACAAAATTTGGTTGAGAAACGGAAGGGAAATGATTAGTAGGAATGGTAGGGTTTTTTTCTCTGTAAGTATTAAGGATAGAAGGGAAAAGATGATGTGAAACATATTTTGAAGCTCATCTTAGCAAACTCTTTGTAAAATAATGTAATGAAGTGCACTTCAGATGGCATTGTATTTTTTAAATGATAGCTGTTTTATATCTGCTGTTTGTGTGTTTTTGTATTTGTATAGTTACCTGGTGATGGCCACACAATATGTTGTTCTTCTATTGTTGTAGGTTTTTGTCTTTAAGATGGGCTTATACTTTACCTACCAGCTAAAACTGAAATATATTTTCATGTGAGCAGCAGACTTTTATGTTTAGACATGTATCTGTCACCTTCTGCCATCTTTTGCCTTCTTCCCTGCTTCCTACATTTGTTAGCCTTGTAGAACATACCTTAGATATAAATTCTTTACTAGCTCTAGTATCAATGGCAGAAGTGTCAGCCATGTCCTGTTAGCAAGAAATTAAGTGTGCAGGGGCAGTAAGTGGCTCCAAGATATGACAGAAGGTTTTGATCTTTTAGTTATTTTGTTATTGACAATGACCTAAACAGAAGAAAGAAGAAAGGGAGAATTTCAACAAATTCAACAGTCTGCAGTGGTAGAAGCGGGAGAATGGGAAATCTTTATCTTTGCAAACTGAATATATTTACTATATGTTAACTTAAACAGTGTGAATGCAATGTTTTGTTATGCCATTTTTACAAAACCTTTTTCATCTTCTAATGTTGGCTTTCTGCTCATTAGCAAAGCTGAAATGAAGGAGAGAACATGGCACGAATGCAGGAGTTCTAGCTAGGAAGAAGTCTGTGTTGCTGCAACATTTTCCATAAACTGCTTTTTGAATCCTGCCAAGGAGTCATGTTAATAATCTTTAGAGGCATGCACCGCTTGTGGTCTTCACATGCATTAGCATTAACTGTTTTTACTTAACAAGTGAAGTTCAAAGAGTATCTTTCCTAAAGAGATGACTTGATGAGTGTGTAAAATGAAGAACTGTAAAAAAAGTTCATGTTTCAGAGAGATATGTCAGAGAAAGATAAGTCAGTTAACTACTTGTTATCATCCTTGCATGGGGAAAGACTTCTAGTAATAATGTTTTGGTTTTATATATTTTACATAAAAGTTTGCTGACTTCAGTTGCAACATCTTTTTTTTTTTTAATTTTCTTTTCCCCGCGACAGATCTTGCTGTCTCAGTCCTAGTTTACAGTGTATGACCATGCCTTTCTTCAGTAAAGAATTTGTGAAGCAGATTGTACAGACAGTGTAGGATGTACTCGTCTGTTATATGAAGAGCTGGACTCAGTAACCCAGGAATTGTCTTCCCAGTTCCATTTTTTACCTTTATTTCGGATAGTTGCTTGTAGTTTGCAAAACAGGGATGCATATACTGAGTGGTCCTGTAGAATATAGATTTTACTTAATACTTGGTATAGTCACTTCCAAATCCTACTAGGCTTCTTACAAATGTGAGCAGTTGAAATGCTGAAGCGGTCAGCAGGTACACTGCTGTTCTTTATCTACTTAGATCTGTTGGCTTCTCAGGACTGTAATAGGATGCTGCCTAGCCAAAATGTAACACAGCAGTTTACTAATAAAATTTTTCTCATGTGTAGCAAAAGGCTGATGCTCTAAAAATGGTTACATTTCCCTGATGATGCAATTTGATTATACATATAAAACACAGAGATTTTGATTAAATTGGTATTGATGGGTTTGGGTGTTGGTTGTTTTTTTTAATCTCCTAGCTGAATGGTGACATATTTTCATGTTGCATCAGTTGATGCAAGTTATAGTAAAGATACCTGTATAATTTAACACCTGACACTTGCCCTCATTTTCAGTTCAGTGCTGTAATAACACTTCTGAATTTGATTTCTGGAGTTGCTTTATTTGGTGCCCTTGTAGGAATTCTGACCCCCGCCTATTTCAGATGTTTGCAGGATGCAAGAGTTTGAATGCTCACGTATAAACTGTGCATCCTTGCTCAAAAATTGGAAGCGCTCTATGAAAGAAGATCTAATAAGACGGAGGAGGGAGGGAGGAAGGAGGAAAAGAAGGAAGGAAGGAAAGAGAGAGCAGGTGAAGGCATGTAGGGATGTGGTTAGGTGTGGGCAGAGAACCCCTAAAGAAAGGGAGCAGGCGCTGCAGCTCTCCCATGGCACCGAGTGGGATCCCCAAACTCTGCAAGTGGATGCACATTCTCTGCTTAAAAGCAGTAAGAGAACTTGGACACAGTCCTTCCAATTGCAAACGGCTTCTTTAAGAGTCTAGGGAGATCATGGTGTGAAGTTCATAGTCTTGTGTATGAAAGGGTAATTGTGGTGCCTTTTTAAATCAAATAACAAAAGAAAAAATGATACTGAGCGTTAATTTTATGAAGTGGTGGGGTAGCCAGGTTGAAGAAGGGGAGAAGAAGAAAAGAAATGGATGAGTCTTTCTATAGCAACTGTTTAGCGTCTGGTACTAATTCATCCACTGTTAATTTTGTTAGTGTTGCAGCTGTCAGATGTTTTGCGAGGACAGATTGCGAGCATAGCTACGGGGCCCTTCTGTTGGTTTTCCACTATGCTGAATATCAGGACTGCAGACTTTTGACTTATCTGGAGACTTAGTGACTAATGCAACACTGATTTATTAGGAGGACATACATTTTATTTCCTTTATTTGTTATGACTGAATAATTTTATTGGTGGAAGAAAGCTTAGATTTGTGTAGCAGTAAATGTGGCAGCATATGAGTGATGAATGCAGAAAGTAGGTACAGAATTTAGCTGCTTCAGGCCTCCACCAAATAATTATTTGTAGGGATATTATATTGCCACATTAGCATGCAGGAAAAAAATACTTGCCTTACAAAGGTTTTATTTGTGGTCACAAAATATACATAGGTCTTCCCTCCCCAGGGAGTATCCATCCTTCTTTCTCAGATGCAGAAAGCAGAACCCAAGACAGAGATGAGACTGACGGAATGGAGGTCAGGTGCAGTTAGGACTGTTCATTAGTTTTGGAGGGAAGCTTAAACAATGCTTGGAGCATTCTGCATTTATCAATTTTGAGAGGAAATGCTAAGGGAAACTGAGGTAATGTGCCAGATTTGGGGGGTGACGGGAGCAGGGTATTTCTCATTAATTAGGAGTCTTTTTGAGCCTTTTATTTTAAAATAATATTTCTATAGAGAAAAATGTCTTTTTAGAAAAGAATTGCAACTTGCTTATTTTTCCCATTTGACTTTTACCATTTAAAGATCATAGCAGCAGAACAGAAGGTTGATGTTTCCTTGACCAGTTGTGAAGAATTATTTTGGGTCCCTGTTGTGGCTCTGCGTGCCTCGCTGATGGTGCTGTGTCACATTCAGGAGCTTTCTGACAGAGGAAATGGAACCTTCTTCTCTGCATAGCAGCAGCTGAGAGATTACAGCTCTTCATCTCACTTAAGTTTGCAAAAGTTTCCTTAATTTTAGGAATGAGTTAATGGTGATGAATGTATGAGATTTATGAGTGCAAAGTAAACTAATTGTATATAGAAGTAGTGTGCATTGGCAGGAGTCATCTGCACGTGTTCCTGAGTTTTCTGTGCACTTTGTCTCCTCGGGATGAAGACCTGTGCAGCATTTTGGACTACACAAGTATTTGCAGTGTGTGTGGTGTTGGGGAGCTGCATAAGAAATGCTTGTAGATACCATGAAGGAGAAAACCAACAACGTAATTTGGTACATTGGAGGTGTATTCTCAGAAGCAATGTTTGTGTTATCCTGAGTAGTGTGGTACAAGATAAAGCCAGTTTGGAGCTTTAGGGAGAGGTAACAAAAATAGGAAGTCGTCACATCAAGAAGGACTTGAATATTGGGAGTTTAGGCAGGAGAGAACATGAAAAGGAGGCACAGCAGCAAGAGAAGACAATAAATTATAGAAGGTAAATTAGCTGTGCTTATTTAATTGCCCTCATAAAAGTTCAAGCAGCTGTCTGTGAAGCTGAAAGGCAACAGATTTAGAGTGAAGGGTAAGAAAAGGGGATTTAGAACGCTTTATGGGACTAACCTATGGAACTCACTGTCACAGGGTGCTGTTGAAAATCTTAGCAGGACTTAAAGGAAGAAAGAAGAATTAGACCTCCATAGAAAGAGAAAACTTTTTTTATAGGGATGAAACAACTCATGCATAAAGGCCTTTCTTGGCTACCAGCTGACAGGAGGAAATTTCCCCAGACAGGTATTTCCAGTACTTGGTACGCAGAGCCATATTTTCCCTCTGATGGTCAAGTGGGAAATGGCCGTCTCGTAGCATGTCAGCTGTTGTGTCCATTCAGAACTATTTCAAACAAGTGATTTTTTTGCTCAGGTACCAGAGATCTGGTGCATCACAAGAAAGTGATGGTGCCTCATTTTCTCTTTTAGGGGAAAGTGGGCCAGAAAATTATGAAATAAATCGTCCAGCACATCTGAAGGAGAGCCAGGTGCTGTCTATCCGTACCATCAGGATGGGACAGGCATGTCTGATGTTATTTGTTAGTTATGTGTGGGGGCAAGCCCGTGTTTGTTTGGGTTTTGTGCCACCACGTACTTTGTGCTAGCAGAACTCTTATGTCTGTGCGGCAGGTTTGAGCTAAGATTAAACAGAAATTAATGATGGTGTAGGATTTTGCTCTCTTTTCTGTCATAGTGCTGCATGTAACTTGGGATCACTAATGAGAAAGATTGATTTAGGAAGAATAAAACTTTTAATTCTGGCTATTCTGTGATAGTGAATAGGCATTTCATAGTGTCACTGGGAAAGGTAAGTTCTTTGGATTGTGGTAACTTTTATAAACAGGCCCCTTGCATGCTTTTTTTGTACCTTTCACTGGTAACTCCTCAGTCTTGAGAAATGAGTATCTTCATCTGCAGATAACCAGAATTTGTTCTCTCAGGCTAACATTAAGTAGACACTTTTCTTTGCTTCTCTGTAGTGTACTGCAATATTAAAGGGCTTCCTCTGCATTTTGCACTACTGGAAAAAATAGAAGTGTGTGTTCCATTTTCTGCTTCCATGCACCTTTTTTTTTTTTTCTCCTAAAGTTTTGCAAGGTATTAGGCTATTTTCTGCTCACAGATAGTAATTATCGAGAAGATAATTTTGTAAAGGATTTTTTTTAGAGACAGTAAAGGTACGACAGTTTTGTGCAGTATGAGTGAATGGCTGCAATTGTATTCCGGTTTTGCTTTTGAAGCGTAGCTTAATTTTCCTCAAATTCATATGCCAAGAATTAAAAGTATTAATGCTTAGAGGACTGACTTTTTTTTTCTTTCAAAAAAATATATTAATATGTAGGTTTTGTTATTAAAACTTTCTAGCAAGTGCCTCACCATGTGAAGTGTTTCTTTAACTGACAGTCAAGCAGTTATAACTGGTCTCCAGATGAGTAATGAGAGGCTAGATAAGGAGCATGCATGTAGATGTCACAGTTGTCCTTCACCACTTATGGCCATTAGCAGGAGTTCAACCTGTTCTGTCATTATCCTGCTGACACTGTACAACAGGTTGTCTCGCATTGGCACTGGCTTCCATATGTCAGCACATCTGTGAGCGGTCAACTCAACCAACCATCTTCAAGTCCCCCACTTTTGCCAAGGATCTTGCTTGAAGCATATTTTCAAGGAGACAAGAGCACACATCTTTTAGTTGTCAGATTTCCGTGTATCAGCATGGATTAATTCCTTTTTCTCCCCTCTAATACCGGTTTATAAGTGTGGGAAGTCTCCTTGTTTCCTTTTATATTCAAGCATGTAGATTTCTGTGAGGCTGGAAGAGGGTTTAGTACAAGCAAAGGGAAGCCTAAATAATCTTGGCCTTATAGATGCACTATGTACTATTAAAATGAAAGACTAAAAGCAACAAAAAAACCTGCCATGACTGAATTCATTCCCCCTGCCTTTCATTAAAGCCAATGAAATTGTGTGGGACATATAGGTAAGCTATTTTCCCTTGAAATATCATTTAGTAAATTCATTTTCATCTGAAATGGCCATTGTATGTTCATCAGTGGGAGGTTACACGCAGATACATATGTTATTTACTTTTTTTAGTGTATGTTGAGTGGTTTATTGGATCCAAAATAAAGTTTCAGTGCTTTTAAGAATGTGTTTTTTAATAATCAAATTATTTGGAAAACATTTTATTTTAATGGAAGCAAAAGCTTGCATTTTAATAATTAAACCAAAACATTTGATCTTTAAGGGGAGTTTTTCAAGCGTGAATTAATTGATTTTTTAATTTAAATTTGAAATTAATTTTACAGCTTGACCTGCACATGTAAGGAAAAACTTGACTTTAAAAAGAGTGCTTCAAAATGTCACCTGCTGTGCTCATTCCAGGTTTTATAGTAAGTCTCATAGTAGGGCAGCATCATTAGATCATTTTTAACTAGGGATATTGTCAACTTTGTGTCAAAAAGTAGATATGAAGTACAAATGCAAAACTGTAATATTTGTAAATGTGAACGTGTTGTTTTGCTTATGCGGGTCCAGGTTTATTCCGCTTAATTTTAGGCACTGACCTTAGATGCCTCGTCACCTTAGATCCTTCTCCAGTTACATCCCAAAGTGCCTCCAGCAAACAGTTCAAAACTGAGATCCTTGTATCCCTGTAGTGCCTGTAGCTCAGGGCTGCTGTGCCCTAACTTGGCATCTCAACATTTGCTCAGCTTTAAGTTTTAGTGTTGTAGCATGGTGCGTGTCTGATGCATTTTCTCATTGCCTTTAATTTCTCCTCTCCATAAGCATGAATTTCTGAAGCAAACCTGAGCAGATTTAGTGTATGAGTGGGAAAGAAATCTCACCTTCAGGAACCCTAGAACAGCTGAGGAGCATGGCTAGGCAAGTAAAATTATTGTGCCTTGAGAAAATACCGATGGGTATTTACAGCTCAATGCACTGGTCAGGCAGAGCACGCAGTCTGAGGCTGAAAATGAAAACTGGCTTAACATGCATTTAATAAGATTGAGTAGCAAAGTAAGTGGTTGGTTTTCCTGGCTGCTCTCTCAGTTTGGTGAAATTCCAGCCAGTTGTCCCCCGTGCTAGATTTTGGAAGGGGTGCACGTGATTAAGCCTGTGTGTGCTCTTACCAGCATGCAGCGAGTCACAGCTGGCATTTGGTGGCATTACTGGAAATGCAAAAAGCCAACCCTTCTAGGCCCCATTTTAGATTAATCGGTCCAAGGCTGTAATTAAACATCTAAAGGGTAACTTGCCTGGAAATACAGATATGGTTTGGCCAGTAAGTTAGAGTTAATGTGAATAAAGATATATTAATAGTGAATATTTACACAGTCTCATTTGGGACTGCAAGAAGCTGGAGATCCAGATTGTTTACGAGAAGCCTTCTAGCTATGGTTATATCAGTAAGGATAACACCTATCTCTCCACATATTCACAAGTGTATTCTGTAATTTCCATGTAATCTGTGCCTGCAAATTATTACATGTAGAATATGTATAGATGCTGTGAGTAGAAAAAAAAAAAAGGAATCTGCAGTTTTTGAATGGCAGCGTTCGAGGCAAGGTTACCTCTGTGCAGTTGGCTTAAAACACCACTGGCCTTGATGGTATCATAGCCTGAAAATCCTTTTCCTCTTCTGGTTTATGAGGCTTGTGTGGATGCTGCTGGTGGCGTTTTTTTACAAGAACTGCCTTTCCTGTGGAGCCTTTGGTTTTTGTTTGTCCTGTGTAGTAAAGTGTTAATGGTAGAAACTCAGGCAGTGCCCGTGTCCCTTCCGTGTCCTTGGGCTGACTCACAAGCTGGCTCGTCTGTGCTGGTGCTGGGGCCAGACACCATGGTGGAGGACAGCTCGAAGGACGGTGTAAGCTCAAGGCACAAGCATTACACCAGATGTGTATTTTCCAAGGCATGTAGACCTTTTCCTCTAAGACGTCTAGTTTCTAGAGATGAGAAGTTTGGAAGTAATCAGATTTATTTTTTTTTTTATCAAGAAGTTGTTGCAGTCTTTGATGACTTAGATCTCTGAGCAGCCAGTATATATTATTCTAGAAGTTGAGCTTGTAATCTGGGAATTTCAGGCAGTTATTTGGTATCACACATCCAAAAGGTAGTATTGTTACTATTTATGTAGAAGCAGTATCTTTTTCTGTTGCAGCTCTAATGCTTTTTAGCTCATTGCGAATCTTAAAGCCAAAGCAAAACAAAAATGTGCGCCTTCCTTCAGTGCTATTGGAAAAAAAGGATGGCTGTGGCGTACAGTTATACAAAAAGTGCTTATCACTTACCTCATGAACAAACTCACAGTAGAGCTGGAGAGCTGCAGTCTCATGCTTTTACCTGCAGTCCTTTTCATGTGCTCAGTGTGCTTATGAGGTAGCCGGAGGGGCAGCTGTGCAGAAACCCATTCAGGTAGGCTTGGGGCTGGTATATCTGCCGCCTGTGCTTACAGATGTGGTATGGAAATGAGACTTTACAAAGTTTTACCAAGGGTTATAAAGTCTGGATGGGATGGACTGCACTATACCCCGTCTTCTAAACCTGATTAGTGTGAGAAAAGAGCATTGCATTAGGATTTTCTTTTCAATGCTGGTTGTTCAGATTATGGTAAAGTAAGCTAATGTTGGTAGGAAATGTTGTGATTTTAAATCACAGTAACAGTGTGGACACTTTATGATCTTCCATGGGTTGTCTAGATAACTTGTTTTGTTGCACTCAGAAACTGCAAAAAAGCTATATTTTGTAATGTTTTTTTATTCAATATGCCCTGGGGGCAAAATACTTGATATACTTCATTGTTAGGATGCATGAACCAGGAAAGTTTCTTTGAGTCGGTGAAGAAGACTTGTGAAACTTCGACCTCTGTCATCTCTGATTTTTTTTTTTTTTTACTCTCAAAACCAGCTGTGCATACAATTCCTACAACCAGCTTTGGGGGTTAAAAAAAAAATCAGATTATATGTAGCTAATTTACCACCTGCTTTTACAGACCTGATAGTTCTTGGAATCTGGATTCAGATATATTGTCTGAATCAGAACAACTGTGAAGAGATTGTCTCATCAGTTTTGAGATCTGTACATTTTAGATATGAAGCTGTGTTTCTTTTCTTTCTGGTAATACTACATGTTTTATTATGGATCTCAGATATGAAGGTTTGCAGTTTGTTAGACTGTAGAACAGGAGGCTGGATGTCGATATGGTGTGAGCTGATAATTCTAAAAGATCCTTTTAAATTTCCATGAACCAAGTACAGGAGTAGCTCTTACCTGATAGCACAAGGGTGATTAACTCTTCCTACCAAAAAAATGTGCCCTAAACATTAGCTTTTCTCATTAGCAGTATTCTTAGAGTGGAAATTGTATGTCTGCAGCATTTATCCCTAATATCTGTAATATTAATTGAAGAAATTTTGCATAAATAAAAGGCTAACAGTACAGTGTAAATTACATATATTTGGTTTCATATTATTACAATTTTTCCTTATGTTTTCTTAACAGCATTTGAAATTCATATGTTTATGTGATGGTACTTATTTTTAGTGCATTTGCCATCATAGTCATTGACTGTTCACTCAGTCCAGTAAGCTGCAGATTACAGGATTGATTGGCTGTGAAGCCATTTGGAAGAGATGGTTGTGTATACTTTTGTTTAAGAAGTTAAGAAATATAGTCATTTGGATTTTGACCCATAGTTTTTGTTTGCTTCATGCACAACCTTGTGACTTCCCTTCTATTTCAAGATCATCTTTTTCCAGTTCAGACCGCAGTCCTGTTTCTGCTTTACTGTGTACAGACTGGTTTATGCACATTTGAGATTTCTTCTTCATAGAGAGAAGGCTGAATTGGCAGAGGAGGTTAAACACTTTGAAAATCTTCTTTCTCTCTCCTTCATAACATTGGGACGTTTGGTGATACGGAAGTACTGGGGTGGCGTGTCAGCAAAGTGATGCTAGCGTGGATGAAACACGACTGGCTAAGCTGTATTTTATCCAAGCCATCCTGAGAGGGTCAAAATGCTGCCCAGGTGCAAGTGTTGCCTTGTTGGAGTAACTGCAACCACAGGAGAAGCTTTTTAAAGCCCCATTAGGTCCAGCAGGGATTGCGCCTACTTGTACCCTTAGCATATGACAAGGGCCTGATGTAGACTTTGTCTTATTAAGATCCTCCCAATGCTTCTTTCTTAGGGCTCCTCGATTTAAGGGCTTCCAGCAGCAGGATAGCCAGGAGCTTCTGCACTATCTGTTGGACGCAATGAGGATTGAAGAAACAAAGGTAATGTCTTTGCGTGTGCTTTTAAAGAATTTATTTGACTGTATGGTAAACTGCTAGCCACTCCTTCAATGTTCTTCGTGTTCTTTATGTTTTAAAGATATACTTAATGGAGTATCAGTGATTGGGTTTGTTTTCCCTAGAAAAATAATGACTTTTGGAAAGAGCACTTAACTATGTTCCTGTTGCTATGTTAAAGCTGCTGATTGGAATAAAAGCTCCAGTTTCAGAAAGAGCATTGTAAGTAGATCTTTAGGGATCTGAAATGTTTGCCTTTATTAAAAAAAAAAAAAAAAGACAAGAAAAGGACTTCTGCATGCTCAAGAAAGTAGAAATAGAACCTCTGATGTAGCTGGCAAAATGCATTTTAGGGCAAAGCTTTAGGGCAGAAATGAGTCAGCTCCTGTCAACGACACATAGAAGTTTTGAGCAAAAGGACATCTTTATTGATTTTACAAGACTTTTTATACCCCTTCTGGAACTGTGTTCGTACATGATTGTTTTAGCCAGAGACCAACCGTTCATAATTGGATGACTTTCTCTGTTGTAACTTCATAATTGGATGATTCCATCTGCGGCCTGGCAGCTTCCTAATCTTGTTTATTCGGCTCTTCTTGGCGCCTTCCAGCTTCTTCAAGGATACACAGGCATCTATTCAAGGCCAATGTTAGGCTCACACTCTGATTCCCCGAACCAGTCAAGGTTTCCCACAAGCTCCTAGCTGTGGACCTGCCTGTAATTTTCACTGACATCTATTTAAGTGAAAAAATTACAACAAAAATAAAGTATTGTGAAGTTGCTTCTGACTCTTGAAAGTGTGAAGGTGCTGCTTTTGATGACTTAAAATCTATATCTAAGTATGCTAAGTATGTAACATGTTATATTAAAAACATTCCTGTGTGGCTTTTCGCATGTTTCTTTTCCATCATTATCTCCGAGTCCTGCATAGTTGAGTACAAGGAAGTGCGTTTGCTTGCTTAAACTATTTTGACCATATCAGATTTATTCTGCCTGACTTAGTCTTGGAACTTTCATTTCAGATGATATTTTGATAAATAGCATTTTCTAAGCCTTATCAAAAGGGAGGCCTTAAATCTCATCCTGACCAGCATACTTCTTCCCTCTCATTCAGTAATGTGACGAATGTCATGATCCTGAGCTGAATTACGCTGGGGATGAGATACAAAGCTGTGTCTGAACCCAGTGCCTAAACTAGAGTAACACTGGATGAATCCCCATCTTACCAGAATGTTAATATATATTGGTCTTGGCAGCAGTACACTTGATTGTAAGCAGAGATGAACTACAGGGAGAAAAAGCTTAACCTTGACTTTATCAGGCTTTCAGAATTAGCTCTTGTGAACCAGGGCACACAACAGAAGCAGCTGACCTTTGTTAAGAAACAGTTGTCATGTTTTTGCAGTAGAGGGAAACTTTATTTTGTTGTTCATTGATTTTTATGTAATGAATTGTGGAAGCTATATTTGCTTCACAAACGAGGATTCACCAAAAGCAGTCCTAGAACAACTAAGCAGCTTCTCCCCGTGGGTGACTATGCTTTCCCCTCAAGTCAGTCTCCTGTTTCACCAGTGAACATGCTGTTGTTGTGATAACCTGCGTTTGTATCTCCCTCTTGAATCATTTATTGTTAGCGAGCAGCGACAGCTACAGTAGCTACCACAGAAGAGTAATGGAAGACAGTAAAAATTTTAAGTGACCTTTGGAGCAGTATTTCTGCCCCCATTGCGAGGCAGAGAGAGGTTGCTCCTTCCCTGCCCTGCAGTAATACCCCTTTGCTGCCTTTACGCTGCATTACTGCAAACCCATCTATCACCTCGGGCTGCTCCGCCACTGACAGTACTAGTAAAAGCTCTCTTTTTTTTTTTTTTGTTTAATTATCCTATGTTTTGGGTCTGTAGATGGTGTGACAAACAGCGAATGTCAGGCCCGTTGTGAGCGCCAGCCAGACACAGGCAGGAGCAGCTCTGCCTGCCTGCAGCAGCCTGTCTGCCACCAGATCAGGTAGCCAGGGGTTACAGCCACTCACCTTTCTCTTTCACACTGCTTTTAAACTTTACTCTAGAAGAGGGAGCAGTCCTGCTGAAAGGGCAGCCTGCTGCTGTGCCATCCACCTGTGAGACAGCTGAACGCAGCCGTCCCTGCCTCCCTATCCCTTCCAAGATTGTTTTTAAACCCTAGAAGTTTTCATGAGAAATGGATATGATACATAACATGTCATTAGTTATAGGAACTAACAAAAAATAACATTACGCTTTTTGCCTCTTCTCTGTGGTTTTGTATCTTGTACCTGACACCAGCACTGAATTTTTTCCTATCACTGTTAAAAAAAAGTTAGAAAGTGCATAGGTACATAAAGTGGATTTTGAAGATAAAAGCTTCTCGATACTACAATAAAGATGACATAGCGTCTGCAGTTTCCAGCAATGTGGGCCAGAGATGGTTTCACACCAGGGCCTGAAGTGGCTGAACCCTGCTGCTAATTGATTAATGTCTGCTGCCATTGTCCGCAGCACCCTGTCCATTCAAAGACTGTGTCTTTCTTTGACCTAAATAAATGGTTCAACGCGCTAATCTCAACAAAAGGGTTGCTTATGGCCCTAGACCCATTTATGGTGCTCAACTTCATGAATTACCTATTGATTAGTCCTTTTAGTATATTGTTGGCTTTAAGATGAACAAAGCTGAGCTCAGGGCGGCGGGAATTAATTCACAAGCCAGGTCACATTCTCGTAAGGTAGGACTATGACTTGGTCTGATGGGTGCCTGAACTGGAAGCCGAACCTCTGACGCTGCCTGTCATCCTAACGCTTGTGTAATCTATGGCCTGAATGTGTAGTTTGCTGCCTGCAAACAAGAGCTATTTGTTATTCTTTTCCTGTTAAGATACTGGGTTTGAGTTACTTGCAGTAGGTATGGTGTCACCATTTGTCTCTAGAATGGTACTTTGTGCCAAGAGTGACTTCAGTGACACATTTAATTATAAATGTCACTTGCACACTGACACAGGAGACACGTACATGTTACAAGAGTTTGTGGATTAGAGAGCAAGTACGTTTGCCAGGAAGAAGGGTAGCGCGGGTCATGCACACTGCAGTGTTCTGTGTCAGGGGACCTGATTCATCTTCTGCATCTCTCTCTGCAGCACGTCGGAGGCTGGGCTGAGCTGCCTTTGGTACCAGCCTGTGCAGTTCTGCTGCTAGGGTTCCCTCTCAGGAACACAGCATTTCTTTATGCCAGGGCAGCTGAGAAACAGGGTAGGGGAAGCTCCCCTGGATCTGAGGTGCAGCTACAGCTCTCCTGTATCAATTTATCTCTTACTGATTTTTCTTTCAAAAATGTAGCTTTTAGGATTTTTTGAGTAAATGTTGATGACAGTTTCATGGATTCATAAAAAGTTTTGTATTTCTCCTAAGGTTTTCTAATATAACTCTGAAATGTGCAGTGTTAGAAAATAAATAGAAATAATAAAAATACATTGACGTCTGTCTGTTAAAAGATACTTAGAATCATAGAATAGTTTGGGTTGGACCTTAAAGATCATCCAGTTCCAACCCCCCTGCCATGGGCAGGGACACCTCCCACCAGACCAGGCTGCCCAAGGCCCCATCCAGCCTGGCCTTGAACACCTCCAGGGATGGGGCAGCTACAGCTTCCCTGGGCAACCTGTGCCAGTGCCAACTTAGCTGTCAATCAGTAATAGTCCATTCTGCAGTATATTATTTCCCACCCAACAGTGGAAAAAATGGATAATATTTGTTCATTGAAAATCTCATACTGTCTTGATAACCTATTGAGCACTCTACGACAGCTTACTTATTAAGGGGAGGGAATTTCTAGATGGTTGACTACTAAGCTCATGTAGTTTTGACCCTGCTAGTGAATAAGAGTAGTTTTAAAGTATTAAATTACACTTATTTTATGGAAATAAGAGTAGGAAAAATCTAATAAAATATTAATAGTTTTTAGAATGTTTGTGCTTAAAATACGTGCTAAGTGTTTTGCCTTTTTTTTAAATTATAGCGTATACAAACTGGTATCTTAAAAGCATTTAATAATCCAACTACTAAGACAGCTGATGAAGAAACTAGAAGAAAAGTCAAAGGTATGCAACTCTATTGAAAACTTTTAATAATGCACAAGTTTTTAAATACTGTTTTCTTCAAACCTGGCTATTGCAAACAGCAATCCAAATGTACTGTAGTAATAAAATTTTTATTATGTATTATTCTAGTGCCACCTAGCGTGTATCTAAAGTTTAGAGAGCTTAATGTGTTCTGATTTATCCAGGATAAAGGCTTCCACTGTATTAATAATGCCTCTTTTAATAATAGGTGGAATTTAATTTTGTTTTCTAAAAGAGCCTGCTGCATCTTCAGGTTTTTTATATAGCCACAATTACTGTTTCACTCAGAGAAGCCGCTTTCCATAAATAAAACTTATTTCTGTCAGTTGACTGATAACTGCAACCAGTCTGAATATGACTATAAAGTCAAGATAGGGAGCTGTTACAGAAGAGGGCATGATTGGTTGGGGTTTTTTGTTGTTTTTTTTTTCCAAAACGAGAGTTTTCTGATTAATTTTTGCATGTGTTTATGCAAAAGTTCTAATTTGGGGGATTTTGTTTTAATTAAAGTTTGAATAATGATTAAGCTGTCTTGAAAGTCTCCTTCCCAAATCTGCAACATTTAAGGAATAGGGAACTATTGCAACAAGCTTTTGTCTCATTTTTTAGAGTTCTATAGCTTCAGAAACTATTTAGAAAGAATGACAGTCTGTCTGCTACCCTAATGTCTATGGCAAGGCAATACAATATTATATATACAAAGGAAAACTGAGATTTATTTAAAAGGCTTCTTCTCAAGAGATATGGTATTATTCTTCTGTTACAGTAGGTGGGGAAGGGAAGAATAAAAGGGAACCATCTCATTAAAATGTCTATTTAAATGTTGAGATAATATAGTATATGATGTATTAGTTATTGTATTGTGTTCAAAACAGTTTGAATATGTTTAACAATTGTGCTTCTGTAATATGACTTAGAATTTTGTTGTACTTATAGTGTGGCATTGGATCTATTATTTTTCACATTTAAAAAAGGCAATGTTTTTTCAGCATATGGAAGAGAGGGTGTGAAGATGAACTTCATAGATAGAATCTTTGTTGGTGAATTGACTAGCACTGTCATGTGTGAGGAATGTGAAAATGTAGGTATTCTGGAATTTGGTTTGATGTGGAATAGATCACATATTGGTTTAATTACATTGTCTTGAAAGTATAAAATTGTATGATCAATTTTATACTGGTTTGTTTGTTTGTAAAAACAAGACTTTATTGAAAGTTTCTCATTTAAAATTATTTATTCCTTCTTTAAAGCATTATCCTCCCAAACCTATGAAGAAAGGTCCTTTGAATTTAAAAAGGATTCAAGTATTGGGCTTGATTTTACATCTCACTTAAGGCTGGAGGTTCCAAATTTTATAATGATCCATGTTACACCTCAATTTTATTTGATATTTTTAAAACACCTGCCTGTCTTAAAACATAAATCCTCCTGCCTGCTTATGGAATATACCTGAAAATTGGGAATTACTTGTTTTGAATTAGTATGAGTGGGGAAATGCTAAAACTACTTCTTTTTTTCCTTGAAGTATTTTTTATAATTAACATAATAACCCTAATGAACAGCATATCCTTTCATAATTAATATTACTGACATTTCATCATAAATGCTTTCCATGATCCTTATAATTTTCTTTAACTTGGGAAGAAAAAAATCTTATTTGCATGACTTTTCTAATTGAATGTTGCATTTGTGTTTGTTTTAAAACATTGTATTTCATATTATAAAGATTAAGTAAGCCAATCAGTCTGAATAATTAAGCACAGTCTCACAGCGCCAGGTAAACTTCCCTATGTGTGATGTGCAAATTAAACATCATGTGCTACTAGCATCAATGAAGAATTTTGACTTGTATGCATTTTGTGTCTGTAATTTATTTTTTGCTGGATTTTTATATTCTGCCTGCACAGGCCTTGGGAATTTGCTAGCTGTGGCCATTTGAGGGAGCGTTTAGCATTTGCTTTGCTTTGCCTGCATTGGCAAAGGTATTTTTGACTTAACGTTTGTTCATGCAAACTCGCTCTCTAGAGGAATCCTTTGAACGTTGCTCATCAGGCAGTCAGTCATCATAGTTACAATAGTTTCGATCTCATTTATTGCTTTACCAAAACCTAAACTATGCCGAGTCCCTCACACAACAGGTAGAAGTAAACCTCGAGTCCACATGAAATGTTGCAGTTGGAAAATAGGGTCACAAATGAAAGAGAAGGGCAACAAGGACAACAATTGAGAGCGTGACTGTGTTCAGTAACCTTCATGTACCATATGATATTTATATATTTTTTTTAAGGCTTTGTTTTTCACAGTCTTTCCAGAAGTAAGAAAAAGTCACTTTTGGAAGGAATTTGATAACGGCAAGGGGGAGAACTTAAGAAATAGGCTTGGACGAGATATTCTAGTCATAAAAGCAGATGGAAAGTGCCGAGAGAGAGTGTCATTAGTTGCCAAATATTTTCAGTTTCAGCTTAGATTTTATATGGGTTATAGACAGCAAAATAAAACTTCAGTACAGAAAAGAAGATTGTGGGTTTTTTTCAGCCCCTATTTTTCCAATGATTTGATTTATTTTAACAATTACTAGTATATATTATGGTGTGAAAGATTCTAATAAGTCTTTTGGCTGTAACCAGTAAGCCCAACATAATATTTTCTGAGAGCATCACGTAAGAATCTGTCATCTAATTATCATTAACGAGTTCTTGCTGCTTAACCACGTATGAGGTCAAACACCTGTGTGGAAGTGTCCAGGGTCAGAAAGCCCTACAAGTAACCTTTCTGCACAATTTCTGCATTTAGAAGGCCCACAGGACTTGAAAACCTGTCTTGAGCTTAGAAAAACTGAGCACCACGCTGCTTCTAGGTCCAGTTCATATCCAGATGAATGGCCTTGCCCTTTGTGTCTGTGTGCTGATTTTTTGTGCAATGTTAGAAAGAAAATTAGAACTAACTTGAACATTTTTAATGAAAAGGATGTGGGAAGTTCTTCACTGTAGTTGGATACATCTTGAAACTAATTAGCTTTTTGTATAGTTTCTGATAATCTGATATTAAAAAAGAGAGCTGTGTGCTAAACCCATACGTTGTTGCTCACATTTAGTATGTATTTTCTCTTTTTCTTCAAGATTTCAACAGTAAAAGAACCTTTCATTGATCTTTCACTTCCTATAATAGAGGAGAGGGTAAGAAACAGAATATGTAATAAATAAGTATCACTTCTGGTGGATTATTTTTATATACCTTTATGGAGTTGTTTATGGATATACACACAGTTTTGATTTCAAGCCCAAAAATGTATGTTTGCCCATAAATATGAGTATTATCATACGTCTGTTGGTTACACGATTTTATTTATATAGCCATGCAATGTCATATGTGCATATATATTTAAATTAGTCCAAACTCTGGACAAATGACCTTTGTAATATACATTATATGTAGGTCTGAGATTAGCATAATTTATCAGTATTTTTAGTACATACTTGTATGAACAGAATCATTATAAACTTCTGGTTTTAAGGTCCAAAATGTTAGATTCTAGCCTGTTGGTTTGCATCTAGAGAACCTGAGTCCCTTGGGCTGAAGTGCACCTATGGCATGAGGCAGTGTAAAAATGGATAGACTTCAAATATATTTATTCTGGTGTTTTCAGCATTTTACAGAATGCCCCCATTAGCTGCAGAGGAACTGTGTCCCTTTGAAGGCATATATTCTGGTTTTGTGGGCCTTGGGGTTTTCAATTGAGAGTAGGAGGGGTGGGTTAGGAGAAGGCTCTTGCCCTATCCTTCATGTGTATTTAAGGGAGAGTATTTAATGTAATGTAATGGATAAAAGGTATTTGACTCCAAACACCCATTTTGCTTATAAAAAATGATTCATCTTTGTTGCTGCATTGAGTGCAGATGTCTATGGGAGTTAAAGCCTTAAGAACATTCTGAGTATCTGGGCCACTGTGCTTCCTGGCTGACATGTAACATGCAAACTTCATGGGTTCTGTTTGAGAGAGGGATCTGCTGGCTTTTAGCTATTGCTGCACTTACTTGAGGATGTGCATTACTTTATGGTCATCTCTTTCCTTTATAGTCTAGATATGCTGCTGCCATCACTGTGATGGGGGATGTGCAGCAGCTCCTTCATCATGTCATAAAGTGGGAGGCTGCATGAGAGACCAACTTCTGGAGAGCCGTGTCCCCTTTGATAAATTCACAGCTTGTACAGCTACACATGTGCTTATACAATACTACAATAGAAGATATGATATGTATTCTGTACAGGAATCTTCTATCCTTCCTATTTCTTGTGGCTCTCAGTCAGTCATTCAAAGATGTTGACAGTATATTTATGATAAATAAAATTAGAAAGTAGTCTTATACCCCAATTCAAGTTAATTTGATTTATGTAGGTTACTATTTTCTAAAGTAACAGAGAAAAACCTACCTACATTCATCTTTTCTGTAGGTTGCAAAGGAATATAAAATTGGTATATTCCTTTCCTAATTTTCTGTCTAATTTCTTAGGTTGCAAAACCCGTGCCTTTGGGAAGAACAGGTAAAGGTAAAAGCCTACAAGAGGCAGATCTTGGTCAGTGTAACTGTTCTTCTGTCACTGCACTGAATAATCAACCCAAAATTGTCAAGAAACATGCTGTAACAAAAGATAAGGTGAGAACTTAAATGCTTGCACTAACCAGTCATCTTGAGATTATTCTGAAGATCCTAGACTTACAGGAGGGTGGAATTTTGACACCTGTCAATGGAGGCATTACACATATAGCTGACATAGACTTGTTTTTAAATAATTAGGCCATTATTAGAAGTGTGAGAAAGGACATTCATGGGGAACCATTTAGTTTTTGGTTGCAGGGTTTTGTTTGTAAGAAAAAAAAGACATTTGCAAGTTAGTTTCAATTCATGTTGCTTTTGGTTTTGTTGCCTGCTCTTTTTTTGTTATCCTCTTAGTTTGTTTCTGGTTGCAATCACAGGAACTGTAATGATGGCTAAGCGAGCAAGCAAATCTGCATTGGTGCCATCCAAGGGATGAGTTGGTAGTGGGTACAACAAAAACAGTACCTACCAGAGAGTCTTGGAGATGGGGAACATGGTTTCCATGATCCACCTGGCCTTCAGCAACCTGAGGACTTGGGAGCTGAGTTCAGCTGGAATTCTTGAGGACCATAAATAGTCTCCTGAACCAAGTCTTCACGCTCTAAACACATGTGAAGAAAAGATAGAACAGAATAACCATATGAAAAAAGGACAGGAGTAGAGAATGAGACAGAAGTTAAAAAAGCAAGTATGGTGGAAACAAAGGAAAGAATGGTGGAAAGAGGGTGCAGACACTGATTGTTACAGGTAAAATGGCCTAAAACTGTTGGGGTGAATGGAAGGATTCCCACTTGCATCACTAGAATTTTGATCCAACTTTGATAAAGGATAAAGTGAAGGGGAAGGAAAGTTGCTTAGTTCTTTTGGAAAGAAGCCAAATGAAAGAAAAGAAACATGAATACATATAAAACACTTAAAATCATTGCAGCTTTTAGTTGGTTTTGGTTTTAAATACATAGTAGTAGTTTTCTGTGGCAGCAAAATCGGTTTTCTTTCCTTCTTGCAATCTTGATAAAAACCACCAACTTCAGGCAATACGCAAATTAGCAAACACGACTAGGGGTGATTTATTTAATTCTAAGACAAATGTCCACAAGCCAAGTTGAATTTTCTTCTGGAGCTGCTCAGCAGCTAAGGCCTCTGATGGGCAGCCGGGGGCCTGGCTTAAACTTGAGAACCTTTTGAAAGCTTAAGTTCAATTAAATGAGTAGCACTTCAGGTGTGCCATCCACAACTGTCACAAAGTGAATGTATCAGTTGTGGGAGGTATTGATCTCTTAGCTGACTGGGGTGTAGGTTTCTAATCCTAAATTAGTTTAAAAAGATCTTAAGGGGATCAAGTAGCTTAAAATGTGAGAGATGGAGAATAGAAAATAATAGGTTTAATTTGCTTTGAAGTTGTCATGTTTCAAAAGTTGCGTTAGATCATAGATCTGTTTTCTGTTTCTTCCCTGTAAAACTGAAATAATAATGCCATAATTTACAGAATCAACTGAACCAGGAAAGACGGCTTGGCAGAAAAGCTTCCTCAAATGAAGAAGAAAGAAGTCCTGTTATCATGCAGGAAAAAAACAAAAAGCTTGAGCGGGATGGTAGCTCTGGCATCCCGTACTCTAAAGATACGACTGCTGACTCCACTGTAAATGGAAGTCAGACGGATGGCAGTGAGAAGGAAGCGAGCCGCTCTGAAAGCAGCTTTGATGCAGACAGTGAAGCCTCAGAAAGTGAAAGTGCTTCTAAGCAAACAGTTTTCAGCCCATCCAGCAATGTGTCTGGTTTGCATGTCAACCACATAAATGTTAAAGTACCACACAATAAACCAAGTGACGGTAATGATGAGGTGATTTCCAGTGCCATATCCAAACTCAGCTTCTGTGATACTAGAAATGAAGACAAAAAATTGAACCGTGCAGATCCAGCATTAGGTTTATCAAATAATTCCATGTTCTCAGTAGACAAATCTCCACTATCCCAAAACCCTCAAAATGCTTTCCAGACACTTTCCCAAAGCTACACAACCAGCTCAAAGGAGTGTTCTGTTCAGTCCTGCCTTTACCAGTTCACCTCTGTAGAGCTCCTAATGGGGAATAACAAGCTTTTATGTGAGAGCTGCACAGAAAGGAAACAGAAGCATCAGAAGAAAACCAGCTCCACAGGTAAAGAGCTTCCATCTGTCTGGACTCTGCAAAGTTGCCACTGGAAACCTGTGGGTTGCTCCTGCACGGGCCTCCCCCTTGTGGCTAAATAGAAAAGCTTCCCCAAGCAAACTTGTAACAAAACTTCATCCCCAGAAGGCAATAAACCAAAATTTTATTTGAGAATATAATTATAGATGTAACTTAAAATTCACTTTGCATGTTTTCTTTATTTTATCCCAGGTAACTAATTTAAAGATTACTATAAAGTGCATAGGTTCATAATTCGATATTAAGCTTCGCTGCTGTTTCTGTTCTTTACAGTCCTAGAAGCATTGAAATAAATGCTGTAATATTTAGCTCTAGCAACTTACATCTCGAGGAAGTAATGTAATTAAGTATGTAAGAGAAGCAAAAAAAGACAATCATAATGAAGAAGGAAAAAAAATTTAAAAGATTTATAAAAAGGGAAATGAGAGGGAACTACCTGCTTGTGACAATCTTTTCCTTGATGTTTATGTAGCTCAGGCAGACCATTAAGGTTCAATGAGTAAGAAAGACTGTTTAAATATAATGAAAAATTTTTAAAAAGGACTGGAGAATTTTTTTGATGCATAATAAATCAGAAAGATGTAAAAATTAAGCTCTTCTGATTATTTGTAAGTAAAATAGAAAGGGAAGACTTACAGTAAGAAAAAATTGCCTGTTTTCTGTGCATTTCTAGTTATCTGGAGAGACAGAAATGAAGCATGAGCAAATTCAGAAAAATTAGTTTAAAAATAGTATTTTATAATCATTCATTTATAATTTTTTGTACTGAGAATAAGTGGTATTTAAATAATATGGCACTGTGAAAAAATAAAAAAAGGAAAATCTAATAATTATTGAATTTTTTTCCTTCTAAACCAAAAGATTTAAGAAGTCACCTACTTTCACATTAAATGCTCCGTTCTACCTCAAATGAAATATTTTCCTTTGTATGTGTATAAACCCAGTAAATCAATGAATTATTCAGCATCAAAGTGCTGGTGGCTTGTTCCCTCTTACTATGTCACTAACCACTGAGCTACTTCTGCTAAGAACCCTGATTTCAATTCCCTCTGCACAGCAGAGGCTTGTTTTGAGGCTTCCTGAAGCAGAGTCTCTCTCCCCTCAGGCCTTTCTCTTAAAGTATGTAGTCATTCAGAAAGAACTGAATAATGGAAAGTTAATGTCTATCTTAATGTTTAGGACATTAGTTTAGATGAAGAGACCTGTGCTGTTTGTTTCTCATTCCAGCGATCATCCATGTATTTCAGTTGAAATGGTTTTAACAAGAAATGTGGGTGCTATAGGTGAGCTTTAGGTATCTCAGTGTGCAAGCTGACCAAGATAGTGTACACGCTTCCAACTTTTGATCCAGTTTGCACAGGATGGGCTAAAATAATGCTCAGATTTGACAGGTGATGTTTATTAAAACCAAGAGAAGTGAGAAAATATTTTTCTATTACTCCAGAAAATTTCCCTCGGATTTTATACAACATGTACAAAATCATGGCAACATCGATCTATTCTGTCAGATGTTAAAAAAAATGCTTAAATTCTGTGTGACTGCCCTTGGTTCACATATTATTTTGATATTCATAAATACAGAAAAGAAAATGGAAGGTGTCTACACAAATGCTCGGAAACAACTGCTGATTTCTTCAGTTCCTGCTATTCTTATTCTGCATCTGAAAAGATTCCACCAGGTAAAAGGCCAACACTCCCCCCCGGCCCCCCCGCCCATATGTTTCTCTGCCCCACTGGCAAACAAGCAGTTCTTTAACTGTCATTGTGCTCACTAATATTTGCTTTTTATATGGAGAACTGGTAGAACTGCTATTTATTTCTGTTCTGAAACACGCTAATACCTGTCTAATACCTTCAGGGTGCATTGAGCCATTCAGATGTATCCAGGCAAACCTGTTACATGCCCATCATGCTTACGTGTAGCAGGCTCTGTATTGAAAACAAAGGATGTTCAAATCGGTTACAATCTTATTCTTTGGTTTGGTTATTTTAATAGCATAGTAATACATTTCAGCTTTAAAAAGCTTCCTATTAAAAATTCTTACTGTACAGTCTTTTTTTCCTTTTCTTTTGAAGGCTGGTTTGAGTCTACGGAAAGTAAACAGGCATGTGGATTTCCCTCTGATTTTAGACTTGGCACCATTTTGTTCTGCACTGTGCAAGGTACACATTTCAAATCTTTATTTCTATTGCACTTCAACAGTTGTTGTCCTGAGTGCAAGTTAAACTGGATGGATGAAGATGATGATGATTATTCCTTCCTTTTCTAGAGAAATTATAGAGTGAATGTTTTCAAATAGTATCCTGAGATCAGAATTGTAACTGATTGAAATTTCTGTCATATCAAGGCTATTGCAGATGTTAGCTAGTACCAGTTAAGCTGTAGTGCCTGATGGTGTTAGTGTATCTAACAGTATTAAGTGTATCTAACTATCTAACAGTATTAAGGAAAAGTATTGCTGCTTCCAAGGCAGGTGAATGCAGTGAATAAACTCTTGAGTATTTATAATAGACGTATTTCACCCTTGGAAATGCCGTAGATGTCTGTTTGCTTCTTTTAAAGTAATACTGTTGAAAACTAGTTAAAATGCCTGTAAAATAAATCATTAAATAATTTATCTTTGTTTTCTGTGTTTCTGGGAATGCAGAATGTTACGGATGGTGCAAGAGTGCTGTATAGCCTTTACGGGATAGTGGAGCACAGTGGCTCAATGAGAGGTGGCCATTATGCTGCATATGTGAAAGTCAGGACACCCTCCAAGAAATTACTAGAG
The DNA here is from genome assembly GCF_032191515.1 of Phaenicophaeus curvirostris. Classification (NCBI taxonomy): domain Eukaryota; kingdom Metazoa; phylum Chordata; class Aves; order Cuculiformes; family Cuculidae; genus Phaenicophaeus; species Phaenicophaeus curvirostris. The sequence goes on from NC_091393.1 coordinate 4,351,893, forward strand.
CATATTTCTACCTCTAAAAATGTTCTAGGTATGTACAAACAAAGCCTCCTTTCTCTGTGAGTAACACCAAAAGCAGCCACTGGCTACGGCTCTTTATCTCTAAGGGTATTTATAGCAAATAATTGGTTTAGCTTAGAGTATTCTGTTATTTTTAGGGCCAGAAATCTTTTTTTTCTGTTACACCCAGTACATGACTACTTCTGTATTAACTGAGCTGAGTGGATATTGGAATTTTTGTTTCAGTTATTAAAACCATAACTTATGGAAAGTTCTCCTCTCTTTCCCAGTCAAAATAATACATGAAGATGAATAGTTGTACCCTGTAAAATGTAATTATTTGGCATATTTGTTGTTTGAAAATATTCTAGTACAGGAGCCAAATCCATGAAAATGTAAGTTAAATTTTCTGTATATTTGAGCATTACACCTATTTTAAGATTGAAAGATTTTTAATGCTTAAAAATCTGGAATACTCTGGGTTACTGTGAACAGCAAGAAGCTTTTTCATGGAGAATACAAGGTTCGCTATAGATTTTCTGTTGGTGTTTTGATAACAACACATTAGTTCTTAGTAATGTATTTTGGATATGCAGAACAAAATAAGATTCTAGGATAGAATCTGTTAGTGAATGATTTGTGGAGGCTAGAATGTTGAGCTGTCAGAGTAAGGCAAATATATTCCTATTTCCCTTAATGACAGGAGTGAGAACCAAGCCCTATCCTGTCTGTCCTGTATAGGCTCATTTCCCAGACGGACATTTCTTTAATATTATTTTTGAAACAGAAGTCTCCCTCAGTTCTGTGCTTCCCTTGCAATGATTATTTGATCAGATTAGATCTTTTTGTGTTCCTCATTTCACACCGGCCATCTTTGGAAATAGGATTCTTTTTTTCTGGGTCAGAAATACACTGCGATGACAGCGTACGTTTGTCAGCATTGTCTTCCACCAGTTTCTCTTACAGTACTTTTTGACGTGTAAATTTCTGACTACAAGTACTAGACTGCATCTTAATAATGAGTTATTCTTGTGGGATAGAAGCATTCTCTTGCTTTTTGAAATATCCATTGTATTTGTTCGGTGATTATGTGAATGACAAGAAACACAGCTTCTTTTTGCTTTTGCATTTCAGGTTTAAAAGAAGCTGTGGGAGCATCAGGAGGACAGTGGGTGTACGTTAGTGATGCCCATGTTCAGATGGTTCCAGAATCAAGAGTACTAAATGCACAAGCATATCTACTTTTTTATGAAAGATTATTACTATGATTCTCAACAGGTTAATTTAAAAGACTGGTAGCAATTATTTAGCTTATTGTCTTTAAAGCTGCCATGGTAAGAGTACCTGTAAATATTGTGCCTTTATCTTGTAGAGAATTTGTCATCTGTTGATTATGAATTTCAGTCAAGCTATTATAAATATTTGGATGGTTCTCTTAAAAGTACACACTTTGCCAGACATTTAAAACTCCTGAGTTTGTTAAAATACAGTACCATTAGAATGTAAGATGATGCCCTATTCCTCTGAGGTCTGTGGAAAGTTTGTTCTTAATTTTAGTAAAGATAATCTTTCATCCATAGTTCTAGAACAGTTGAGAATAAAAATGATAGTGTTAAGTGCCTGGATTTGCTGGTGTACAGTAGCAATATAAAGTATTTAAACTTCTCATGACCTTTTTTCCTTCCCATCACTGGGCTGGATGTCAGCTGTTAAGATTTCAGCAAAAAAGAACCTGTCTAATCGTGTCGCTACCACATGTAGGAATTGGAAAGCAGTGTGCTTCCAGGATGGAGTAACAGCAGCTGCCTCTGGGTAGTGCTGCAGTGGGAATTGATGGGGAAAACGTGGCTTTGATGAAGTGACAGTGAATCCTCAGATAGCTGGTACCCTTTCAGGTCTCACTAGCTGGCAGTGGTATAGCAATGTACTCCTGTTTTAATATATATTTGGTGTGCACATGTATATCCTCTGATATACACACACCGTAAATCCATAAATATATATTATCATTTTACCTACTAGGAAAAAGAATTGAATATAGTTCTGTATTTAGTAAATTTTAAACTTCAAAATTATGACAATGTACAGCATATAAGCTTATGTATGAAGATATATGGGGTTTATGTGTAACTGAGTAATTCTGTTACTTTTGGTTCTAAACATGAATTTGTTTATCTGTTCCTGAATACTTTTCTCACAGGAGCAATAAACTATAAATTATTTTTGCACAGTGTGTGTGCAGTGGACAGTAAATGATTTTTGCCCTTGGATACGTGTCTGGACTGCCCTTTATCATCAGTGGAGGACGATACCTGTCCTCGTGGCTGAACTTGTTTCTGTATCCTGTTTGACTGCCTGTTTTGAGTTGTTAATTCCTTTGGTAATTTCTCATTTCCAACCTGGAGAGTAATCAATAGATTTTAAGGTCAAAATCTGATGACTGCTTTGAAGCTATATGGTAATTTGTTTGTTTAATAAGCAATTACCTAAATACAAATTACTTACATAACAGTTCCATCCTGTCCAACTTGTTGTTTGGTAGAGAAGAAACTCTGTTTATTTCTGCTTACTGTTTCCATTTATGACGTGGGTTTTGGTGAAAAAATATGCTGTCCCTCTTAGTCTCTCTACCACCTGTTGTCATACCTACTTGCATGACTTTCCTGTTCTGTTTCACAGCTTTCTGCATTCACTCTTTTGCATAAGAAAACAGCAAACCCCATCATAGCTGATTTTCTCGGGCTGCTGAGGTATATTTTATAGCCATGTTACTTGTACATACCTGCACAGGCACTAGGGATCGTTACGCAGTACAACTGATAGTCATAACAGAGTGAGGATTTTGTGTTCCAAAGGGAAGCTCCTCTGTGTAGGTCAAAATTAAGCTATGCATTTTGGCCAAGACAATAATTTTTCCCCTCCACGGATTCAGATTGTCTCGTTCTACCCAAAAGTAAAACCAGGAAAACCAAGCATTCAGCTTTGGCCATCTGTATTCCAGCTGAACACACCTTAACCTGAGTCTACACTAAGAAAGAAAGAAAGAAATGAAAATCACATTTAGATTGGAGTTGGTGAAAATGTTAGTTGTCTTTTACCTCCTTATTTTCCCACATCTCTCCTTCATCCACCTACACACAACTTCCCCCTCTTTGTATATAGATGATCAAACCACAGAATTCTGGGTAAAAATCACAGCAAATACCAACTGAGTTTCACTTTCATGACACGGTCTTGCTAGGAGACCACAGATGGAGTGTATTTCATCCACCAGAAAGCCAAAAGACTTGACTAGATGAGGCCTGAAGTTCCTGGTTTTGCTAACATCTTTGAAAATACTGAACTTAAGTATCTATATTAACCTCCTACTTTTTAGCCCTGATCTACCTCCCTAGAGTACAAAACTAGGAGAGAAATGGAACAAGGTTCTTAACCTGTATTTTCTTAATTTTAATGCTGTTTTCAGGAAACTCTTGAGATGGTCTTCACTTCTCTTTAGCTGGAGTTCAGACACTGTTTGGACTGCTGCAGTCTTCCCAAGTGGACATACTGACCAGGATGCCATGAAAGATGCTGGTGGGATTATTTCCTCATTAAGAGCCAGGAAATGTTTCCTTGCTATGCATGTATTTTATAGAACATGGAGAGAAAATGGCATGGAAAAAAAAGTGAGTGCCCTTGTCAAGAGACAGCCATCACTGTTGCCCCTGGATGAGGCTTCCGAGTTGAAAGGAAAAATGTTAGTAGCAACTCCAGTAAGTTCAGAGTCAGGAACACATATGAAAATATTATAGGAGATATTCTGTGAAAATGAGGGCCACAGGTGAAGTTACAACTTTAGAATGAAGAATTGATGACTAATGAGAGAACGTCATACACAATTTTAGACGCAAGTCACACTTGATGACATTGACACTTCATGATTTGATGACTTGACACACTTCAAGACATGGGGGATTTTTGCAGCAAAATCTGGCTCCAAAGGAAGTGATTGTACACAAACGTCCATACTGAGGACCTCTTATACATCCTTATCAGGAGTTGCAAGAGAAGGTCAGAGCATTCTAGGAAAACAGGAATGTACATCCTGTATATTTGCTAAAGTGTTAAACGTGAAACTAGAGTCTATTTGCAAAGTCTAGGAACTCTTAGTTCCCTGCAGCTGCCAGATGCGTGCACAGTGCTGAACAGCTGTGTGTTTTCAGAATTTACTGAAGGGCTCTGAAGTTGAAGACTCTCCTTTAAGTATCTTGGTACCAGACCAAAAGTCTTTTCAGGCCTTACAGCATCTACTCTCCATTGAGGTACACCATGCCTTTGTGGTCCCACACACCTTGAGAAAGTGCAATAGCTGCCTTCTTCATGTGGAATAGTTCAGAAATGGCTTTCTCTTTGTTCCACCCTTTGCTTCTCATAAGGGCACCACTGTTTTCTTTATCTCTTTATGTTTTGAGGGATCCACAAGCCTCTGTCAATGCCTTTTGCTTCATCAATCCATAACCATTACAAAATGTTTCCCAATCCCATCAGTTGCATTCCATGAAGTAGCAAAAGAAGAGCTACTGTAATGATAGTCTTGCCTCTCCCTATGCAGCTCTACCTGCAGATGGCAATACAGGTATCTGAGGAAAGCTGAGACTCCTGAGCAGCTCTCTGCTCACCAGTCACAAGCCTTTAGAACAGTGAGAAAGAAAGCAAAGTAAATAGCTCCTCACTTTTCAATAAGAAAACCTAATTTTTGAGAAGTTCTTGATTTGCATATGGTTAACTGGAACTCTACGAAAGTTTCCCCAGAGTGGAGGCATCAGCGAAGATGGCTGTACCAGCTAAAGAGTTGGTCCAGGTTATAGATTTCTCCTCAGAAAGAACTTTATCTTTGGATTTATATACCATTTGTGGTAAATATGGCAAAAAGTGACAGGGAGCAGATTTATTATACTAGCCTATTTACACCAATGTGTGTACAGACATCAAGATTATATAAGTCTGTTCTCCCAAGAGAGGGCTACAAATAGTTTGTGGTGCAGGAAAACCAACTCTAAAGGTCTCTGCTCAAAATGTGGGCACTGTAATCATCATTGTTTAGAAAACAAAATTCACACAGTCTGCCAAACATTCCACGCTTGTCCCCATCTGCGCCCTCTGCCAGTGAAGCGTTCTTGCTTATGGATTTCAAGTGGTAGCAGGTGAGAGTGGTTTATAAATTCATTAAAAGCCTAAAATAGCTTAACTTCACCATTTGCTTCTCTTTAGACTTCTTTTTTATAGTAACACAAACAGAATCCTAAAGGGACATGGAATTATTTCATCTACATTCTCAAGCCATTATAAAAGTCTTATTTGAACATCTTGGTAATGAATGGAAGATTTGGAAATGAATCATTTCTTGAGGTGAAATATTAAGAAGTATTAAATGGGAATAAAGAAAGCATTTGAATACAACTCTTAGGTTAGCAAAAATTAGCAAATCCAATTTTAATTAAAAAGTGGTAGCATACTTCACAAAACAGCTTCACAGCAGTCTTGATTAAACAAAAATTCTATATTCCTGTTTTCATCATCAGAAGACATTTTTACTGTGCTCTGTACACACTGATGTGTTTGTACAAAGATTTGTACATCTGCATGAGAGATGCCACTAATTTTCAGTAGAACCATTTCAGTCTAATTGTTTTAGAATGGATTGTATTTGCTGCTGTATTTATTTTCTGTCTTAGGATGTCATTTTGCCAGTTGTCTTACCTGTTTGTACCTCTCCCGTTGGCATATAAACAGGCTGCAGAAACAGTGGGAAAGTGATTATTCAAAATTACTCAATATCTATTTTTTTGTAAACTGAAATGATAAAATATATTTTCAGACAGAAGTCTGTTAGTGCAAATCAAAACACTTCCTGTGCGTATTATATCAGACATCTAAGTGAATTTTTTGTTATAATAAACCAACTGCAATGCATTGTAACTACTGTAAGACTACTTGGTATACATTTCATTTATATAAAGTTATAAATATGCGTCTTCATTGATATTAGCAGAAAAACTATTTTAAAGTGTGAATAGTGTTTCATACATCTATAGCAGTGTCCAATATTTTTCTAGTACAAAGTATAAAGGTGCAGTACTGCTTTTAAAATAAAACAGAAAAGCATTTGTTTTAAGTAGGTTTATGATTTCTTACCACGAACCTCATTGCTTTGTTAGGGTCATGTTTTGGTTCTGAGCTGTGTAACCTGGGGATTATTACAGTGAACTCTGTAATGAAACCACCATGTCAGCAGCAGCCATTCCCAGTTTATCCATTTCACAAAGTTAAGTTCCGATTCTGCTGTCATTTATGCAGGGGAATAATCCCCAATATGTTTCTATGTGCTTGCACTGACACAAAAGACAATCCAAGTAATCAAAAAAACCTTGTTGCTAAGTAAGAAATACTTGTGAGCAATAAATCAAGCATGTTTAAAATTTTCATCTTGTTTTCATTCATTTACTTTTTTTCGCCTTTGAATTAATGGTCTAAGTCTACTCTGCAGGTATTTAAACAATAAATAATATTTTTAGACCTTTACTACAGTACTGACACATTTTACACTTTATTTGTAATCTCTAATTCCAAATGTTACTAAGTAAACAGGGCCTTAAGCACAGACTGTATTTAAAAACAAAGCCAAAAGTCTGATCAGTTTTTCGCTCTATCCCAGGTACTTTAAGAAGTTTCTGAGAACAAAGCTGCCATTTGTCTCCTATTCATTTTGTGTTTTTCTCTCTTTTATATATTGTTTGACAGATGTATAAATAAAACATCCAAACATTTGGAGAACTGTATTGTTTAAATATGAGCTGTACGTTGTACAACCGAGTTCACAAAGCTTCCATTTTTTCCCCCAACTGAAGAGAAAATATTTTTCCCTTTAATTTTGTGTCACAACTTCACTACACTTGGAAGAGCCACCAGAGATGACTCCCTAACTTCGAGCACTTAAGCTACACCGCTTGTAACCCCTGCCTGACCACCCATTGCATAGGTCATAGATTAAGAGGCAGTTCACTCCCTTTACAAGGACCAAGTTCTGTAACTCTGTGATAAAACCAGGACCAAGAATGGGTCCCTCTCCCATCCCCAGTTTCAGTAGTTTCATACCTGCACATCCGCTAAATATCCCTCAGGGTTCCAGCTCTGTGTCAGAAGATGCTGAACAGACTTGAAACTTCTGGAGCACTGCTGGCCACGGAAAGCATTCATGGTCCAGCCACTGCACCACAAAAAGGCAGAAGTCCTTAAGACTTAAGTTAACAGTAATACATAGTGTAAGGGGCACCAACAAATCTTACAATGAAATAGTACATGAAGTAAAGCACAAGTTTCTTGAAGCTTTCAAGTCTCTGTAGATTTATAGACGTTAAATTTATTTTGTACACTCCATGTGGGTATTAGCATTCCTTTATCCAGTGATCAGAGACATTATGGATGCTTCAGGCATTTACACCACATGATGCTGAAGGAAGGAAAGGAAGTGATCACAGTGGTAAGTAATGTGCTAGCCAATGAAAATCCCTGTTTCACAAAACGCAATGCAACCACTAAGCTTTTGCCCACAGAATCAACCTCAGCGTTGATACAAGAATAGCTATTTACCAGGGATGGTTTGAGTTTATCTTCATGCATAAAATACGATAATAATTTCAAGGTAAACCTTATGATCACTTAAAAATTAATTTGGATATTCTGAAGAAACTACTTAAAAGAATTATCCTGCTCCATGAATGCTCCAGATATGCATCCGCTGACCTGAGACAGCACCGATACCCTGCAGCGTGTGAGGTACCTGCACATCCCAGTGCGGCATCGCTGCCCGGAGTCACATCCCCTTCATGAAGCAGCCGATACAAGGAGCAGTTGCTGTTACAGAAAGTGGAGGAGAGCGGCAGAGGTTGTGCAGCGAAGCCGTGGATGCCCCATCCCTAGGAGTGTTCCAGTGCCAGGCGGGATGGGTCCTTGAGCAGCCCGGCCTGGTCCAGGTCTGACCTGTCCCTGCCCCCGGCTGTGCAGCGGAACTGGGGGATCTCTAAGGTCCCTTCCAACCCAAACCATTCTAGGATTCTATGATCCTATTATATTTTTGATTAGAATTACATTCCATCTAAGCAATTGTATTTTTTTTAAATTAGACAGAATGTCCTTCTGATCGTATGTTTTGTTTCAAGCAGTGTTTTTTTCAGACACTGTTCATTCTTTGAAGATGATGAAGTCTTGTGGGAGGTGTGATCTGTGCTGTGTCTTCTGTAATCACCTCTGCTTGCAGCCTTTCCCCATCCCAAACACAAGGTCAGGCAGAGCTGGAGCCAGTGCCACATCAGGAAGAGTTTTGACTGTTGTGAAGTTGATAATAACAGTAAAATTAGTCCTTGGAAAGTAACAGAATAGGGATAAGATTTTTGGGAAAACTTAGACCCATGCATGTAAGTGGGAAATATATCCTGGAACCAGCTCTTGTCTGGCTGCACACGATGGATGGAGACTGCTCCCTCGCCCTGATACAGGATGCCGCCTTCTAAACCTCCACAGGGAGCTCTGGGCTCGTTTCCCGACGTTTCCCGGCTTTATTTACTCTGTTTCCCTCCTGACCGGGCTCCGGAGCCCCCGTCGCCCCTCCTCCACCTCCCCGCCCGCAGTCAAAATGGCGGCGGCGGCATCGCGCTCGGCCGCCCGCTTCCCGCCAAGGGAAGGGGCAGCGGGGGGTGGGGCGGAGCCGCCCGCCCTTAGCAAAGATGGCGGCGGGAGGCGCTCTCGAGCCCCCCCCGCGGCGGGGTCGGCGCGGTGACGCCCGCGCTTCACTTCCGGGTGAGCCCCGGCGGGCGCCATATTGTCTTGCTGGAGAAGACGGGGACGGCGAAAGAGGCGAGAGAAGCGGCCGCGGAGCGGGACCGGCGGCGGGAGGAGGGGGGAAGAGCGTAAGTAGCGGCGCCGGCTGCGCTCGCCGGCCCTCCTGGGGGCGGCGCTGCCCTGATTGCACCCCCCCTACCCCGCGGCCGCGCGGCGCTGAGGTCCCGGGGGTGGGGGGTTGAAGGAGCGCGCGCCCCCCCCCCCGCCCCTGCGGCCCCGCCCCGGGGACCCCGTGGGGTCCCCGGGGCGGGGCCGCAGGGGCGCGGTGGGGGGGATTGTGCCCTGGGGTTCGGAGGAAGAGTGGGAAGAGAGGAGTGAATTGAAGGCGAGAGCTGTAGCAAAGGAGCAGTCTCTGACTGCTGTCCTCTCTCCTCTGGGTCTGGTGGGAAGGGGGATTTCTAGGTAGAGAAAAGTGACGTGGGGAAGCTTTGCTGAATGTGGATCTTCTAAGGTCCCTTCCGACCCAACGCGTTCTGTGAATTCTGTGATTTGAGATCGTCTGATTCTAGTCTCCTACTGGATCAGGTTGCTCAAAGGCTTCTCTACCCTGGCCTTGAACGCCGCCAGGGAAGGGGCATCTGCTAGTTTTGTGGCTATTCTCGTGAGTTCGTTCCACTGGAGGGCTCCAGAGAACTAAAATCAACGTTATCATCGCACGCAGCAACATCTGTAAGATACCTCAACCTGGTTCGGTAGCCACGGAAACAGAGGGTGTTTCTAAATCGACCCTTAAACAGCCGCACCTCGAATCCTGTGTTCAGTTCTGGGCCCCTCACTACAAGAAGGATGTTGAGGCTCTGGAGCGAGTCCAGAGAAGAGCAATGAAGCTGGTGAAGGGGCTGGAGAACAAGGATTATGAAGAGTGGCTGAGGGAGCTGGGGTTGTTTAGCCTGGAGAAGAGGAGGCTGAGGGGAGACCTGATTGCTCTCTACAACTACCTGAAAGGAGGTTGTGGAGAGGAGGGAGCTGGCCTCTTCTCCCAAGTGACAGGGGACAGGAGGAGAGGGAATGTCCTCAGGCTCCACCAGGGGAGATTCAGGCTAGACATTAGGAAAAAATTCTTCACAGAAAGGGTCATTGGGCACTGGCAGAGGCTGCCCAGGGAGGTGGTTGAGTCACCTTCCCTGGAGGTATTTAAAAGGCGAGTGGATGAGGTGCTGAGGGACATGGTTTAGTGATTAATGGGAATGGTTGGACTCGATTCGGTGGGTCTTTTCCAACCTAGTGATTCTATGATCCTTTGCATGTTTGCAAGCCTTTCTGCATTAAGCCAGCCCCACAAAGTTCAGTGTTGAACTAAGCTTGGACGGGATGTGTTAGGCTTTACGGTTGAGGATGGGGCCACAAAAACGATCAGAGGGATGGAGCACTTCTGTGAAGAAGGGCTGAGAGAGTTTGAGTTGTTCAGCCTGGAGAAGAGAAGGCTCCAGAGAGACCTTACTGTGGCCTTCTAATATATGAGGGTGGCTTGTAATAAACACGGAGAGAGTTGTGTTACCAGGGCCTGTAGTAGCAGGACAAGACGTAACGGTTTTGAACTGAAAGAGGGAAGGAATTTTTTATGATAAGGATGATGGGACACTATAACAGGTTTCCCAGAGAAGTTGTGGATGCACCATCATTGGCAGTGTTCAAGATCAGGTTGGATGAGGCTTTGAGCAAGCTGGTGTAGGAGTGAAAGATGTCCCTGCCCATGCAGGGAGGTTGGACTGGATGGTCTTTGAAAGGTCCGTTCCAGCCCAAAACATTGGATGATTCTGTGATGTTAAGTGGTATTCAATAATATCGAGCTACCCCATCTGAATTACCAAGTTTCTGAAACAAATTACTATACAGAGTATTCAGCACCCTTGGTGGTTGTCAATGTCTTTTTTTGTGGTCATACTTTTAGATGTTTGTGTGCCAACTATCTTTATGGGAAGGTGTAGCATACAGGGTGCAAAGCAAAGGGTCAGCCACTTTTTAAAGATGAGGAATGGTAGTCTTGCAAGCATAAGGTATGTCTACCCATAGACAGTCGTCAAGCATCATTTTGCAATAACAGGGTTCAGTCCAGCAGAATAGCTCTATTATGTGTAGGAGTAAGAGATCTCTGTCAAATTCTAAAGTCCAGCTGTGCTGAGAGATGTCACCTCCGTGAAAGGCACCAGATGCTGTAGCTGTGCCTGATTGTAGAACATAGGAGGAACTGGGAGCCCTGGCTCTGTCCAGGGAGAAGTTGCCACCTTTACAGACAATTCCTTGACAAATCAGAAGACAAGCTACTGATTTTTAATTTGTCTGGGGCAGCAGCAAACCTTGTGTCATCCCTGCTGTTATCCCATTACCTGATTTCCTGTATTGCCTTTGCCACACGTGACATGCAAACTCCTACTCTGAAAGAGCAATTTCCCCACTTCTGAGCTCGGATATATTGCAGGGCTTAAAACTGCATAAATTTAGCACAGCTCCATAGATTTTTAGCGGAGAACTCGCTGTATAACCTGCAGTGCTAGAGAAGAGCCTTAACCATATTTAATTGTTTAGTGGTGGACTTGGGAGTGTTAGGTTTATGGTTGGACTCAATGATGTTAAAGGTGTTTTCCAGCCTGAACGAACCTGTGATTTTCAGTTAGGTGTAGGATTATGTAAAGACATTATGGAGACAGGAATGTCCAGTCTCCCTTCTTTTCGTTACTGAGGTACACGATGATCCTGTCTCCCTCTGGCAACAAATAATACTGTGGGTAGGATTTATTAGGTGTTCTTACTTTCATTACTGACTGATCTCTCTTCCTTAAGTGATAAGTGTGCTTATCATTGAGGATAATATCTGCTCATGAGCACTGAGGCAGGGTCGTTGTTTATTTAGTTATTGGTGCTGTTCATTTTCTGTACAGAGCGTGTTCATCAAGGAGGAGGTTGCAGATTAACCATTTACTTAAGGAAAAAATAATGCTGTGTTCTAGGGCTGGTTGAAAATCTGGCATTGGGTTTTCTAGTGGAATAAGTGCAACTAATAATCAGATCAGACTTTTTTCTCCAACCCAACAGAGTTTTGACTTAAACTGGTTAAGTCACTGTGGTGTTTCTGTGATAGTGAATGTTATCAGTGGTTTTGTTGCAATATGATAGTCAAAGCATTTGTTTGTCTTTATGTCTTCACAATACAAAAAAATAAGTAAATGATGTCTGAGTTGCCAATACCTGGTCATTTAGTTATTTGCAAAGGGTTGGCTTGAGCTTAGTGGATTTAAGTTTAACATAACAGATCTTGGAAGCTATGCTTCTTGAATGACTCATTGAAGAAGTCTTCATAGTACATTTATTTTTATTTTTTTTTTATTTGGCCTTTGTTCAGCCTACTTCATCTTGGTGGCACTGTAAATATTAGTCAGGCGCGCTGACATGTGAACTGGGATCTGGAAAACTTTGTAGATACCAAACAAGCTGTTCTCCTCAGTTCTTTTTCTGGTTTTGTGTTTGGGATCTTGGTTACATGTATAATGCAAACTGGGAAAGAATAGTTCTGATGTTAAAAAATGCAGTGGAGTAACTGAAGTTGGCTTCCAACATTGTAGTGATTCACAACTGTAAATGGCAGGAAGAATTTTACATGTTATTGACTGGACGTTTTGCTAACAGATCCCACCAGGCACATTGGCCATAGCTTCTGGATCTTAGGAAGAGAAAAGATACATAGTATTTGGGCATTAAATACCTACAACAACTTAGGGTGATGCCCTAGGTGATGCAGAGAAGTCTTTGTCAAACTAAAAGTGGGATGGGTGAAATAGTAATAGAAAAGATACTTATTTTAACTGGTTTTTTTTTCTGATTTATTGCAAAGTAAACTCACCCCTAAAATGTTTCATTTTCTGATAAGCAGCTGAGTATAATATAATAGTAAATATTTGTTTTCCCAAATAAAATGAAAGCTTCTTTGTTTTTGTCTGAGTGATGGAATGCATTTGTTCTGACTTGTGAGTGAATGTATGTCTGCAGCCCTTCTGTAGTAACTCTTAGAGTGCGTTCCTGCGTGGGTGTGTAGGGCGTAGTGCTTTTCTATACTCCCAGATCCTTTCAGCTGCAGAGGTGTTCTGAGCATCCCCCATTAAGGCCACCAGCTGATGATTCTTGTGCTACCCTTTCTGTGTCAAATTTTTCTCCTCGGTAGAGGTATTGTATTTATTATTATATTAGAACAAGGTGCTAGCACAAAAGATCAAGACATAAGGCTGCTGATTTCAAGGATCTCTACTTCTGATATGTCTCCATTTTCCTTTAGGTCCATCTCCAGAGCCTAAGCCTGTACGGGGCAGAGAAGCTCTGCCCACAGAGTATGTGGTGATTTTGAGATCCTTCTCAAGGTGTGACGTGGATGACTCCCTGCAACCCAGGAATTCCACAAAGAGCATCAAACAGAGACTGATGCGCCTTTGCTGTTTGTGTTCTCTTGAGCTTGTGCCAAAAGATTACCTAGCTAACGACACCGATTATTTGACATTGATTTGTTTCAGGAACAGTAAGTGCAGTTTATTATAAACCTGGACCTTTTGGGGTCCTCCCCTTCAGTTCTCTGTAGACCTAAAGATAGTCAAAAGGTCACGGCTGCAATGGCAGATTATCTTAGAGGATATGGAACATCTGGGTTTTTTACCTAGGTATCTGACCTATGAATATCGAAAAGTGCGTTGTCTTTAAACGCTGGGGTCCAAAGACAAGCTGTATAGGGGTTCTCAAAGTATGCATGATGGCCTGCGGTTTCAGCTTCGTTGTTTATTTATATAATGGACACTTCTTTGCTAAAATATAGTGCCTGTTTGGAAGGCCTGCCAGACAAGATCTTTAGACACAAGAAGAACTTGTGCAGCTGTGTATTGAAGCTCAAATTGCAAGTAAAACTTGTTAGGCCGTCTCACATCACGTAAGGACCTGCTGTCCAATGACAATGAGTAACGTTGCCAGAAAGGTGATGCAACAGCCTCTCTTCTACATCAGAAAGCACCTGATTATTTGCTCTGGTTCTGTAGGCTCCAGAACCATCTGTCAGTAGTCTACCTGTCTACAGGGTTGAATAATCCAGACTGCCAGATTGTGTCCCGGAGATGTGGTCAAATGACGTTGATGTCTGATGTAGGAGTTCATAATCTTGATCGCTTCAGCTTGTGACAGAGTAGAAGGTGCCTGCTGCTTTCCTTCTAGGGGCAGTCTGAATGCTAGTCTGTCTCCTGATTTCTTGGAGTTGAGGTAATCTTGCTTCTAACAAATATCCTGTTTAATTTAATCTTCAAAAAAATTCTGGTTTTTCACTGCCAAGATATCCGACTTCTACAAATTACACAGGAAAAGCTGTTTAGAATCTCCATATCTCTCCTTCTGCAGAAGCTGTTGATATGTAAGGTATTCTGTGTGGTTTGGATGCTGTGTAATATTCCTATTGGAGGGGACCATGTTGTCACAATGACAGGAAGTTCTTAGAACCTTCTCCTTAGAAGGAGCAAGAAAGTGTCTAGTAGATGTACTCATCTGGCCTAGTAGGTTTGGTTAGTTTCTTCTGATGCTTTTCTGGTTTTGACCTAACTTCATCTCTGTGCTTCTTGTCTTGAAATATCGGCATGAGTTGGAGCAATTGAGATTATCCATTAACACTATTAAATTTTATTTAGGGGCAGGTCTTGCTTATCTTTCCAGGGGGAATTTCTTGATATATATCAGTTCTGCTGCAGCCAGTGTCACAAAGCATGTAAGGATGACGCCATCTCCAATGACAGGCAGGTTTTGTCTTTTGACATTTGCAGGACTGAGCCTTACTCGCTAGGACTGCTCTTCTCCATTGCCGAGAATTCTCTCTGTAGTTACATCTACACGAGTGCTGTTGAACTAGATAATGGATTTTATGAGCTTACACTACAAAACTGCTGAGCTAGAGTTGGCTGAGGAATCTGAGCGAGTCTGTTGGAGCTTAAGTTCTGTTGGTGCCTTTGTCTAAAAAATGGGCCCATCTTTGGCATCAGTTGGCAACTAACTATGGAGGCCTTCACCAAACAATGTGTTGTTGGGAAGTTGTTGGGGAACTGTGCTGCATTTGATGAGGTGGCATTCCTCTTGGTGTGAAAGTCTGTCATTTCAAGGTAACTATGTTTTGTGGGGACTGCTGGAGGAGTCTCCTAGAGTTAAAGGTGAGGGTATGAATTATCACTCAAAACTGTGGTTACAGGTAAGTAGTTTCTAATTGTATACTTTTCAGTGTGTGGTGCGTCTGGACGCATCATACAGCCTTATCAGAAAATATATTATTTTGCGGATGAATAGCTGAGTTTATGGAGATGCCTTTTTCCCCTAAAAGAACAGGTTAACAGTGACGTTTAATCTATAGCTGAGGCGCACATCACAATCAAGGTGAGAAGTGGAAAGATGCCTTTTAAAATATCCATTCTTTCTCTCTTAACTTAGCTTTTTGTTGGATAAAATACTGAAATGTAGTTGAGAGTTTGGCACCAACTTTTAAATTTTCCTGAGTGCTGTTGGCTCTCAGAGGTTGCTGTCTGCCGGGGATCAAGGTAAGTCCCATCTATGCCACTATGTCAGCTTTTATCGCCAGCAGGGGAGAATTCACCAGCAATCATCTTAAAGGTGGCACATTTTAGTAGCAGTAATTAATGACAATAAAACTCCAGCAGATCCTGCCTTTGAATAGGAGTCCTGTCTTTTTCTTGAACATACAACAGAACGTATTTCAGAACATGTCTGCTCTTAAAACTAGCAAAATTTTGAGATTTCACATTAATTTTTCATAATCTGTTAAGTACGTCTAACTGAATTTAAATGTAAATTGATGAGGTGTTTTCCCCATGTGATTGTGTTCCTGCAGAAAACAAAAAGAATCCTGAATTGGCTTGTGTTTCTTTACAGGCAAACAGATTTTTAATAGATTCAGGTTCCTGTTCTGTGATCTGACATCAGCAAATGGCTCCGATAAATGTTCTTTTGTTTATTCATGTTTGTTAGAGAGAGAAAAGCTGAATTGAGGGTTAAACAACTAAGTAAAAGTCCCTTAACCCATAATCGTGAGGGAGGGCAGTAGCTGCATTTTGCTTTGCAAGTGAGTACCTGTAATATGGATCCATTCTTTGAACCTGTTTGCTTTCCAAAACCTGTTTTTATTTCTGACATCTTTAAAATAGCACCACTGGCAAAGGAAAATGTCAGTATTGTCTGATTGGGGCAATATTGAGATTCTGTTGAAAAATTCTTAGGTGCTCTTCTCAGTAAAGCTTCTCAAGCACTGTATGAAGTTAAGTGACTTTTATATAAAAGAAGACTAACATCAAACAGCCATGATTGTGTGTGTGATTTAGTAGATGTATCTGTATATATGATTTATTTAATTATCTTTTAGAATACGATCACTTAAAATGAGAGGTTGAAGGCAGTTTGTGTCCAAAACTTAAGAGCAAGTGAAACATGAAACACTGCAGAGCTTAGCAAAACAATTTGCAAAGACAGTGACCACCTTTGAATGCCTGTAGCCTATCTGTAGTAAGAGAGAAAATGTTACATCAAGTATCTCTTTCATGTTTACCTTATACCAGTTAGTGAAAACTTGAGAAAAGTGAGGAAACCAAGGGAGAGCAAAAAAGCAAGGAAATCTGTTTCTCAGAAACTGATAGTGTCCTGTTCTTTCAGGTCACCATGTAGATGAAAGCTTTGGAACAAACCTTTTTGTGGGCTCTGTATAGTGAATGCTAAAATGCATCATTTACTTTGCAATACTAAAAATTTGAATACGTGTGGTCTTCTCTCTTGGCCAGTATATCTTATGATTAGTTTTATAAACATTAAAGTTGCTGCTTTTGTTCCTTCCATACACAATTCCTGTTTCTGTCCAGAAAAAAATAGCACAACTACAAAGGTAGTTTAAATAAATAGGGTATTAAATACTTTTGGCTGGTTTTCACATAATGTTTGAAAAAAGGCAGTTGCATAAAGAAAGTGGTGTCATTGACTAAGTATTTGTGCAGTACGTATTTCTGATTAGTGAAGAAAGTTTGTACCCTGGATTTGGTTATAAATCTGCGTACTTGGAAGACAACATGTTTTATGTTTTCCAACCTGTGAAAATTAGCATTTCTTTAGGAAAACAGTGAAGTACAAATGTGGTACAGAATTGAAAGCTTTCAAATACAGTTCACAAACTAAAATTAGCAGTTTCAAATGGCAGTGACCTTACATCAGACTGCTTTGAACAGCATAAATTAACCAGATATTGAAGTTCTTCAGGGTTTTACAGAGTTGTTGCTGTCTTGTCATACCGTTGTGCATCAAAATAGAAATCAAATCCACGTCTTGACCTCTTGCTTTGCACTTCCCTACCTGATTTCTCTTCCCAGAATAGTCATAATAAGGTGAAATAATCTCTCTGGGGAAAATTGAAGACGCAGGGTGATATTATATTGCAGAGTGATGGAGAAGCAGCTAAAACCCTACTGGGTTTTTTACTCTGGCCTTGAAGCCAGCTGGCACTGAATAAAAGTCTCTGACCTTCCAGACCAGAATGGTCACGTCGCAGCTCCCTGCTGAGTCCGAGGTCCATGCTGACACCTCAGACGTGGTTGGGAGCAGCCTGGAGGATTGCTGGGTGGCCTGGGTTGGTGCTGCTCTCTAATGGAGAGATAGTGGAGTTCCTTCCACACCACTTCTCGTAGGAGTGCAGCCATAGCCTCTGCATCCTAGGGTGTGATAACTTGCTGAGAGGGAAGCCAGGAAGGGAACGAGTGCTGCTGCCTAAAGTCACCGCCTGTCTTCTGTGTCTGTTGGGCACCTTTTCAGATGCCAGCTGATATATCTGAAGAATAATTTATCTTCCCCCTGCCCCCCTCCCCCCCAAAAAAAAAGAGGTGGAAATAATTTCTTTGAACACCTTTTGAAATAGTAAGGTCATTGCTACATCTGTTGTACAGAGGCGATTTGGAGGCATTTGTTACCTTAGACTGAAAGTAATGCTCCGAACTAGAAGGTATGCTCCAAACTTGTGCTTCCCTTTGTCTATAGTGAGGATCAAGGCCTGATAGCACACTAGAAATCCTTTTTAGTGCAGAATACTAGAATTACAAAACCACATTTCTGTTATTGCTAGCGAGATTTAACGGCTGGAAACAAAGGGAGTGGCATGGTGAGGCTCTGCAGTGCTTTGAAGGCTTGTGATTGTCTTGAGCCACAGTTGTTATAGCTTTATTTTAAGATGTAAATGGATTTATTTTGGCAATTGAAATTATTTGCATTCTGAATGCAAAGATGAGCCACGGGGAGGAAGAAACAGTTACCTTTTTCTTGTTTTAGGAGGAGAATAGGTAAGAAGAAGGTTGCTTCTTCATACTTTGCATATGAAATACATATATGAGTACACAGAGAGGTTGATAGGGCAGGGCCAGCTTGAATGTTGCATTAAGTGCATTATTGGCCACTGTTGCACTCAACTGGTGTAAGAAAGTTCAATTCTTAAATACAGATCAAAATGTAAAGGGGTGGGGGAAAGTGCACTGTGTTCACCTACTACCAGTTCAATTATCATATAGATGTAATTGAAATGAAAAATACCCTGTACGTAATTTGGCAAGTAAAGATAGTGACAATAGTAAGGTTGGTTTTGCCAAGTATTTCTCCCGGTTTCCAAAGTTGATCTTTTCATGTTTAAAGTCACTCGAAAACGTAGGCATTTGCAACTGAATTTTTCCAAGCCGTACATGCATAATTGTTATACTGGCTTGAGTGTACATGGTCTTGAAACAAAAGTGACCAGTTTTTCAGATTAAAAATAAAATTTTTCTGAAGAATGCAAAATATGAGCTTGCATTCACCTGTGCATGAATTAGTGCTCCACAGTGCTATGTACAGCCCGTTTTGCTGTGCATGTTTGTAGTGTGATGCTCTCTTCCTATGCGGTCATGCAATTATTTGCATGAATATGTGAGCACTAAGCACGAGATCCCTTTGCAAGCAGAATCCGCTCTAATTGCTCTTTGTCTGTCTGCCAAAAGTCAGGTCTGTCTTTGGGTCCGTGTGCGTCCGTAAGAACAGTTGGAGTTACGTTCCTGGCTGGCCACCCATGTGACAGTGTCTGCTTTGAGCTAGTTCCCTCTGGAGTGGACAGGCTGTATTCATCTATTCTGTATTGCACTTGGCTGCAAGCCACAGTGAGGTCTTGTGTGCTGCTCCTGGGACCTCAGGGAATGTATTTTTCTCTGTTTGTTTTAAGTTTGGAGTGTTTGAAACAGCCTACGTGTGTGACGTTTTTATAGCACGCAATCAAGGATTGCATGTTGAATGGCATGAAGATGTTTTCACTGAGAGTGGAAAGCCTGCTGAGGAGTTGTTAGCAGAGTGAGTAGGACAGAGGAGGTCACACTCAGTACAGTCTGACCCACACTGGTGTTTGGGAACATTTCCTGGAGTGAAGTGTCCCCAAAACTCTGCTCAGGCTGCATCTGCAGAAAAGCTGTTTGGAGCAATGTAGGTGACAGCTCTCTGGTCCTTCTCCACACGTAGAGGTTCAGTGCACGCAGGATGTACAAGTGACTGGAAGGAGCTGGTATGCCATTATAGGCTCACCTACCTCGTAGGCTGCTGTGCCTCATCAGTCTCACAAAGCAGGTTGTGGAGCCTTCATGCCATCAAGTCCCAGGGCTGCTGCTGTCTGCTCGGTGAGGATGTACAACACAACACTAAAAAATGTTTCTTATGATTTGAAGGGACTGTGTGGTAAATGCGCAGTTATGCAGTGATAGTTTTTGTTCTTTCTTAGATGTGAAAGCATATACTATTTAGAAATTATAATGAGCCTGTATAATGCGTAAAGTTCATATGTGGACACTGTTTTGTACCTGTGCAATTTTCCAGTGCAATTGTTAATGACGTACTTTGCCATCGGTGACTTCCCTTTGTCTCACCTAACAGCCTTGCGTGACACTTGTGTAGAAAAATACACAAGAAACAGCCATGGACGTTTCTCCTTGAATGTTGTTTTGTAGTTTATTTCTCTGTGAAATGCAGAGAAAGCCTACTAGTCTTCTGAAATCTTACAGTAATATTTTCAGATACTACTCTAAAGGATGAACCATTTCGTTCAGCTTAAAATGTTAAGCCAGCATTGCTTCAGCTCGCTTTGCAGGGCTTAACTATATCTGCAGTTATGTAAGTTTCAGTTATGTGATATTTCGTGGGCATCTATTTAAACATACAACTATTATTTTTAGTTGAAATATAGACTATATAAAGACTTAAAAGATGTGGGATCAAGGTGGACAACCTTGGCAGCAATGGCCTTTGAACCAACAGCAGTGGATGCAGTCATTTCAACACCAGCAAGATCCAAGTAAGTGTATAGAAAGCTTTGTGGTTTAAAATTTTTTATAATCTGTTTTCATTTGAATTTTTGAATCTTTGTTACAGAGCATGACTGACAGTTGCTTTTTTGTAGCTGCACTCGAGTTAATACATTTATGATGCTTTTCTGGGTAACTGGAGAAAAATAGAAAATGTACATTGATTCCAAATGTTTTGACATAGTTAATATTTAATACACAAAATACAGGCAGGCAACCTGAGTTATACTGGACAAATTATCAATACTCTACTAATCATACAGATGAACATCTAGATCACATGTACTTTTTACACAGTCTATATCCCTGTCAGTTCTTTAGCCAAGCTGAATCACTTATTTGAGAAAATCTGGTTTTTGTTCGGTGCCTGTGTGGCAGAAGTACTAGTGCAGATGGATACGTAGAAAAATCCTCACTGGAAGATTAGTATGCTATTTGTTTTAGTTTACAGCAGTGATGATAATGATCTGTTATTTGGACTTCTTTTTGTCCCCACCAAAAAGCCCCCTATTTTAAACAACAGAACATAATTTACCTTAAATTGAGAGTGAGGTGATAACAATTAGATATATCAAGAGAAATACATAAATGGATAAAGAAAGTGGAGAACTGTATTTAATACTGGGGCAGAGTAATCGGGCACACTAATTTTACATTGCTTTCTGTCACTGCAATTTCTGTAACTTCACCAGAGGGATTTCCCAACTTGATAACGAGCAGAAGACATACTAGTGTCCTCATCCAAGAGTGCACTTTATTTACCTAATGATGAGGATGGTAGTAAAGGAAAAACGAGGGAGAGAACTGTAATGTAAAATAGCATTCTGGAAATTGGGAGTTATACAAAGAGTATGCATTGCAAAATACAGTTTTCTAACTGTGTATCTTTATTACACTTGAATCTTCATTAATTCAGAATTTAAGGCTATATAAATTTCTTTCTGATACCAAAATTAGTTCACTTACAAAAACAGTGTATTACAACTACCCATTCAGTGCTAATGTGAAACCAAAATAATTACCTTATGGCATTTTGAACATGTGCAGAGAAACTCTGCTTCAGCAAGTATGTATGCTTTGGCGTTTGCTTTCAGTCTGTTTTACTGCACACTGCGAATAAGTTTTAATGGTCCTCATGGTACTTGCTGAAAGTAAACGTTGCCTGTTTCTCTTGAGCAATGAGACGTGTAATTGAAAAAGTGTTAAACTTTAGACATGTGAATACTAACCTTTTAAATTTCCCCTGTTTATTTTAGGCCAGATTGACTGGGCTGCACTAGCTCAAGCATGGATTGCTCAGCGAGAAGCCTCAGGGCAACAGAGTGTAGTGGAACAACAAGGAATGATGCCAAATGGACAGGATGTTTCAGGAATAGAGTCTGGTCCAAACAACCATAATAATTTCCAGGGGGATCCCAACTTTAACAGAATGTGGCAGCCAGGTTTGTTCTCTTTCCCATTCATTCTTTTTTCACGTAATGAAATTTTATTTTCATCAGATGTGTTTGGGTGTGAATGTGCTCTGTCCCTCAGGTTTCAAGATGCTAAACTACCAGTAGCATCAACTATTTAACCAGTCTACTACTTTCCAGTCAACTGTTCCACAAAATGGATAACGATACAGAGACAGAGGTCTGATAACACATCTCAGTATTCTCTCTGTAAAGTAAATGCATTGGTTTGATAATACACATATGCAAAAGATTTGTTCTGTCCCTGAATGCTGCAGAAAGACCACAACACTGAAAGCAACAGGATGCCTCAGAATTCAGGAGCATCTGTTGCCGTCTCCTGTAGTGTAATACCTGCTTCTGGCATGGTCTTGACATGTAGAATGAGCTCCCAGTATAACCAGCAGATGCTGACTTCAGGTGTCTTAAAATCTTGAAAAAGGAGATGAGCAAAATTCTTTGTGTAAAATGTTTTACATGTTTCATAAAGTTGATTGCCCTTTTTGACTTAACTCTCTGATTGTCATCTGCGTAGTTTTCAGTTATTGCAAGTTAAAGTTGGTTGAACATTTATGTTTATGTTGATTATTTTCAGTGCTTTATGACTTCTTCAAAACTCCAGATTTGACCAAAAATCCATTTTGCTTTCAAAACTTCATAAAAAACCACTGGCATTAAGCATGGGGTAGAGATAGCGTATTTTCTGCAAAGAATTTGTCTGAAGTTGTATTCGGAAGGTTTTTCCCAACATTTGTTATGTTACCACACTAGAATGCAATTTCAGATCAGCAAGTGAGGTAGCTGGGGCTGTGTGCATGCCTTCTGTTGTCTCAATGAAAGCACTTCGTGCTTGATTATGTTAATGACTGAAAAAATAACGCCTCAAATTTTCAGTGTGATTGTTCAAATTTGTCAAAGTGTAATTTTTAATAAAAGTAGGCTTAAAATGTCAGTGGTGGTTCATACATGTGCATAGCAAAAGGGAGGCAGATATCAGATTTCACTTAAGTTTAACCTACCTGACCTGGGCTATAATTAGCTGCATATAAGAATTTTAACTTTACTATGTGGCAGTGCATAGAGAGTATTCAGGCTGTGTTTCTGCATGTAGTAAGTAGAGATTTTTCACAGAAATACTGTGTCGTTATTGGACAGTTTTGTTTTTCCTATGATCCTGTGGTGGTGGTTTCTTCCTCCTGTGCTTTTTCGTCTGTGAGGTGAAAGAGAGTAGTATCTGAAGTGGTAGTTTTTGCAAACAGTCACAGAATATTTAAAGTTCAGAAGATGTTTTGCTGATAATTATAAATGTTAGGAGCCCAAATTCACCAAGAAAATACAGAACAGGAAAACATCTTGGATCTAGGAGTGAGAATAATGTTAACACCTTTTGTTAATGGAAGATAATGTGCCAGTGCATTTTGTTATTATTGGATGCGCCGTTCAAAGAGTATGTTGTTTTTCCATTCGGTGGGGACACTGATAAAGTCCATGCTGATGCAGATATGTCCCAGCTTCCCTTAATTTAAGCAGTGTCATTCCTAATGTGTAAAGGTAGTCATAGCAGAGAAACTAAGTCATCACATGTGTGGTTAGCCAAAGTTCACATCATGAATTTACTCTGTTTCTGTAAAGCTTCATCTTTCTCCATCTCCTTCCAAGTTTCCTTTTGGATCTAGAAATCCATAACACACTACTAATAAAAATTGTAATCTGAAAACCAACTGTAACTAACAGGCAATTCATTTGGAAGGCATTAGTGTTGCACAAGCAAAAACAGGATTTCTTGTATGTGACTTGCAGGCTCTCAAGTCAGTTGAATTGAAGTAAACTGGACATTTTAATGGTGTCAAATGTTAACATGTACATTTACGAACAATAAATCCTGTAAGCTTGAACTTAAAGGATAAAGGATTCCACCTCTTAGAATCCTTCAGGAGTATTGACTCTGGAAAAAGATTTGACTAATAAGCTAAACATGACCTACTAGGATGACAGAGAGAATGAAAGGAGTGATACAGTCTTTGAGCATACAAAAAAAGAGACCAACCAAGCAGAAAAGCTATGTTAGTGCTTTTTAATTGCTACTAAATGGCGTGGGGAAGGACAGTAAAAATAGGAAAAAATGAAAGACATTAAAGGACTGCAGGAGTTGAACTGAGAGGATAGGTATTAATTCTGTTACTGGTGAAAGTTACAAGGTAGTTCTGTCACAGTCTATAAATATCTGTACCGTGAACATAATTTTTAGACTGATTCCTTAAGAAGGCCTATATGAGCTACGAATTCATTTCTTAAACCTTTTTCCACTCTCTTAGCCAAACTGTTATTTATGTTTGAGGGCTTATGACTGTAGCTTACGTTGGCACCTCTGCAGGACTACTGGAGAATCCAGGGAATCATCCTTTATCAGGACATGAGACTCTGGAAAGCAGGTTTCTACTGATCATAAAATTGTTTGTTTCCATAATAGGTCTTTTAATTTATTATGCAAAGGAATAAAATACCTCGTTATTTGAAAGTTGAAAACATACAAATAGAGTAGGAGAAGGAGTTCAGTTTACACAGTTTGCAGGTGCTATTGTGAACTCAATATCACTAGGAATTTATAAAAACAAATGTACAGCATTTTTGTGTCCATCCATCTCTGCCTCCCTCATGTTTTCATTCAGCAATATCTACTTCCATTTCCTTCATTTAGTTGAAGTTACTTAGACAGTATAATACAGTCTGTAGATTGATGATTCTTCATAAGTGAATAATCTGTGATGCTTTGAGGGACCTTGTAATAAATACAAGAACATTGAGTGACCGATAACTCCTATAAATTGTACTAACTGCATACTGAATTGTATTCTAAATCCTAAACAGAATGGGGAATGCCTCACCAACCCCCTCACCCACCTCCAGATCAGCAGTGGATGGCTCCAACCCCAGGTCAAATGGAAATTGTTCCTCCGTCTGAAGACAGCAACAGTCAGGACAGTGGGGAATTTGCTCCTGACAACAGGCATATATTTAACCAGAACAATCACAACTTTGGGGGACCTCCCGATAACTTTGCAATGGGGCCAGTGAACCAGTTTGACTATCAGGTGAAACATATTTGTTGCTTTAATATTGTAGACTCGCAGAGTCCCTTCCGTGGATGTGTTCCTCTAATATCATCTAGCGGCGACTTTCATTCTTCAATTCTACAAACATCTACAGAATCTGTTATCTGCTAAGATGCATTTTTACCAAATACTTTACCGAAGAGACTTTAGAGTTTTCAGTTCTGTTCTGAGGCCAAAGGCTTTTTTTTTTATATAGTAATAATGAGAAATGGCTGTTGTCTGCAACATTAAAATGAATCACTGTGTTCCAGAATATAAATTAACATTATGTAGTTTTGTGTTTTTAGAAAAAAAAAAAAAGAAGAGGAGGAGGAAAAACCCCCCAAAACCTACTTAATTACACTAGGTGATGTACCATAGGGAACAGTCCTGTATTTGCAGGAAGATAGACTGGATGATCCATTGATCTTTTCCATATCTATCTACTGTGATTCTTTGAATAAACAATGGTATTTCTAAGAAATCCACATCCAACTTTTTCTTCATTCTGCCATATAAGTTATATAACGTAATAAATCTGTAGGTGGTTTTAGCAATAATAATAGTAGAGGACGTTGTACAAATCTTTAAACAAAAAGTTTTGGATCTTTCCGCAGTTTTCACTATTTTTCTTTCAAAACTCTTGATATAAATGACAAACTACCTGTTAAAACACCTACCTACTGTTCATAAACAAAACCCAAGGGAAGATGGGCAGAAAAGTTTCGATCTTCTGGCCTACTTTTTTCTTATTATTAAATTCTGTTGTTCAGGAATACTGTTAGGAAATGAACCAATAATTTTCATTCACTCTAGTTTATTATAATTGCCTTTGCTTACTGTTGTGGAACCAATTTTTAAAATAAATTTCTCTAAATACTACAGAGAACTTGTTTTGCAATGAATAACAGAAGAATGTTTGGCCTGAAATTGTAGTGGAAGAGTGCTTCTGCCACTAGAGACTTAACTAGATACTCAGTAGAATACAGTAAAAAAAAATATTTCATGCTATAACTTTCTTCCTAAACACTCTCCATTTAAATAGTTTCATTAGGTGTTTCTGGGCAGCAAATATTAAAACGCTCTCCTGCCTCACATATGCCTCCTGACATGTGACTTTTGGATTGTATACAGCTTGCTCAGAACCCAGGGTCTGTACTAAACTTGCAGATTTATGCATTTAATATCTTAATCAGCCATACTAATAACCTCCATGAATAATTACTGAAAAGTCCACAGTGCAAAATTCTTTTGTAAAAAAAGCTCAAACTTTTCATTTTTGTCATCGCGTTGTAGTTCCAGGGAAAGACTGCTAAGGAGCTAGACTTTTAAACCTTCATTTTTTTCTTCATTTAGTTGCATGCTCTGAATGATAAGCTGGCAAGGAACTGCTGCAGATAGATAGTGATTAGAGGGCTTAATGTTTAGCACAATATGAAAGGAGATTGATTGAGGCTGTTTCAGCTTTGTTAGTATCCCTGCTTAAATCTTAAGTTTGCTCATTAAATATTTAAGGAAAACTTGTTTCCTGGGGACTGCAGAAAAAGAAATTGAGAGATCTCAGTAGCCTAGAAATCGTGGATTCCTGCTTGCATGGATTTCTGTAGACCGACTTGCGCACATGCTGTATTTAGTGTTACATGTGAAGAAAAATAAACTGCATTACTCTTTCAGCATGGGGCTGCTTTTGGTCCACCTCAAGGTGGATTTCATCCACCTTATTGGCAGCCAGGACCACCAGGGCCGCCAGGTCCACCAGCACCTCCTGCACCTCCTCAAAATCGAAGGGAAAGACCTTCATTCAGAGACCGACAGCGTTCACCTATTGCGATGCCTGTGAAGCAGGAGCCGCCACAGATTGGTACATGTTAACCACTCCTTAATGAAAAAAACATTAAAGCTGTGTTTTAAAAAGAATTGCAAAATGTGAAGACTTCTATTTTATAAAAGTAAAAAAGAAGGGAAAGAAAAAGTTTATTATAAATGGGTTTCTTCCACAATCAGATGTGTGGCTTGTTTGGATTGAGGTTAGAGGGTTTGCTGCTTTGGGGGTTTTGGGTGGTTTTGGTTTGTTTGTGTTTTGTTTTTTGGGTTTTTTTTTTCCTTTTTCTTTTTTTTTTTTTTACTCTTTTGGGTGTAAGGGTTTTTTTCACATTTCAAAACTGTAAACTTTGCTTATGTAGATGCTGTGAAGCGTAGAACTCTGCCTGCCTGGATTCGTGAGGGTTTGGAAAAGATGGAACGAGAAAAACAGAAAAAATTGGAAAAAGAGAGGATGGAGCAGCAACGTTCCCAGATGTCTAAAAAAGAAAAAAAAGAAAGTGAGGAGGCTGAAGAAGGGGATGGCCCGCGGTTACCTCAGAAAAGTAAATTTGTAAGTAGAAGGGTTTGCTATTTCTCAGGTTTGTATTTCCTGAAAGGTATCAACTCTTTGGTCTCTTCAAAAGAGAGACTGTGTGTTCCTGGTCATCGCTTTGTTTCTGTTGCTTAAAGTAAAATTGCTGCTTAGTTGATATTTACTTGATGTTTTGAAGTTGTTAATGTCTGAGTGGTAAAATTATATTATTTCATCTCTAGTAGCAAAGAAATAGCAATGAAATTGGGATTCTTTTCTTTTCTGTGTTTTGTGACTATGTGTGGTCTTTGAAGGATTGAATTCTAAATCAGTAGCTGAAGAAATTCAGATACATGTTTTTGCTACACTGAGCCCATTTAGGAAACCTTGTGTCACCTTCATTTTAGCAGTTGTCACTTGTTGGCAGTGAACTGAGACCTTTGTGTTTCCTTGTCTTGTGTAGGGAGAGAGGTACTTGCATGTTTATTAAGAGGAGGGAAAAAAAATAGTTTTATGATAACTGTAATAGATTTCAGTACAAAGTAAATCAAGTTGACTAGCATAAAAAGAAAATAATGAACTTAACAGCTAAGTTTTTCCTGAAATGCATGATGCTGTTGTTGTAGGACAGTGATGAGGAAGATGAAGATGCTGAAAACACAGAAGCTGTAAGCGTTGGAAAAATCAGTAGGAGTCCGTCCCCGGCTCCTCAAGAGGAGCAAAGTGAACCAGAAATGACAGAAGAAGAAAAAGAGTATCAAATGGTATTAAAAATGTAGTTCTCGCTAAGTATTTATGTCTATTTGCTCATATTTTTCAGGCATAGCAAAGTAAACCACTTCTTCTCTGCCTGTTACTGTCAGAAGAGATATAGAACACATCATAGAGTAAAGCAGGGTTATATTTGCATGCATCTGTAATGCTGTCTTTTTCATATAGACAAGGATATAGGTTATATAACTACTATTTAGCACAACAGTGAAAGAATGTAATGACTGTAATCTTTACATTAATCATTATTAATTCTATGGGTTTGCTTAACTTGCCAAATTCCAGAAAACTTCTAATGATTGAATCTTTGTGCACTCTATGCTTCAATCTCAGCTCCTGTGAAAGGGAATTTAAGAAATCTATTCTTGCAAGAAAGTGCTAGAAACCTAAGTCCTAGACGAGCAACAATTACCCCTGTGTCTCTAGGAACTTTGTATTTTGAAGTCATAGGTGTGCAACTGAAACCTTGTTAATGAAGACCCTAAGTGCTAAAAAGTATGATGAATATATTTTTGTAAAGCACATAACCAGACTGGGCGGCTTGGAGAACTGGCTACCAAAATTTGAGTTTTTGGAGTAAATATGTAATAATAAAATCCTGTAGAAGTAGCCTCTGATGGTCTTTGTAGGATTGGGATCAGTGAGGCAGCATACCAGGAAGAAATGTGCTCTTTATTTTTTGAAAGAATACATGGGATCAGTCTAAGTACCTTTCTGATTTACATGTTCCTTTGCTGTATCATCTTTGATATTAGGAATCAGTGCCCTGGGTGCCTGTGTGTAATACATGTGGATGCAGTTCACAGTCAAAATACAAACTGTTCTTAAAGTTTTGAAATCGGGCCAAATTTAAACCATTTCAGACTTGTGTTTTAAGTCACGTCTGTTGAAAGAAATCCTTAAATGAATCATTCAAGATAGCACTTTCATAGCCATCAAAGGAAGTGAAGTTCTGTGGATATAATATGAATGCAGCATCTATTCAAGAAGTTTTTGCCTTTAATTGTATACATTACTTTCTTTAGATGATGCTGACAAAAATGCTGCTCACAGAGATCCTTTTAGATGTCACAAATGAGGAAATCTATTACGTAGCCAAAGATGTTCACCGTAAAGCAACTAAAGGTATGCCGGTTCTATTTTTTTTTTAAGTTTCTTCTGTGAATATTCTATATTTGCATGTGTCTAGAACATTTAACCTCCATAGTTATCCCCCAAGAACACTTCCAGTATAATGCATCCAACTTGGTAGAGCTCAAATCCAGAAATCATGTACTGTTGTCCTGTGCAGTGTATTGTGAGTTACTTCAGTTACTCCATTTCTTTCATAAATTCATTTTAGTTAAAATGGTACCTGTGTGTCAATGGCTCTCAAGCTGTAGCTGCTTCTTAATGCTATCATCTTTATCTCAAGTTCTTAGCTGTTCAGAAGTGAAAAGAGACAAACTTTGAGTCCTCAATTAGTAATTCATTTGCTTTCACTAGTAACATGCATTGTACTTAGTTGGTTTTTTTTAACATAACCGAGTTAGTCTAAATATGTAACTATTGAAACTTGAAAATGATGTGCAGATGCTGTAACTTGGAAAGTGATTTATGAGTATTTATTTTTTTTTTTCTCTTCACTGTTAATTTGCAGTTACATTCTAAATCTTTGGGGTCAGAAAATCTAGAAGTGGTTGTAAATGGATGATGTGTTTTTAATGTTTCTTCTCTCCCTCCAAAGAACAGCAATAGTAGTAGATTTAACAATACCCTAGACTCATGACTATGAAATCGTGGCTATTTGTGTTAACATGTTGTTCCTGTTGTTGATGTGATACAAAGCTCCTGCAAAACAGCTGGCACAGTCCAGTGCACTGGCTTCCCTCACTGGACTCGGTAAGTATGCTCCTTATTTTTGAGAGGGCTTAAAAGGGGAGTTTCACTCTTGCCTTGCATTTCTAGAAATTGCTTTTTTGAAACTAGATTTTAATTGCCCAGGAGTACGGGTCGATTTCCAGTAACTTCAGCAGCAGCCGCACCTTTGTTTGTTCCACAGGTGATCCTGCTGGTTAAATGGGATGTTTTTTTGAAGTAAAGGACTAGTCAGTGTGAGTTAGTGTAAGAGAATCTTGCACTAATTTTGAAAATACCTGAAAATTGCAGTTAAATCTACTTTTTAAAGTCTGATGGTTTCAGAAGCACACTGCAATCTTCCAAGACAGGAATGCTGTTTTATGTTTTTCTCCTATTTTGATCCACACAAACAAGAAGGGAAGGTTGATAGAAGAGTAATGTGAAAATATATTAACAAAAATATTATAATGTTTGGAATTATTATTTTATTGAAAAGCTACATAAGTACACAGTCTCCCATATTGTATATTACCAGAAGCAGCACAGGAAAAAGAGGTTGAAATTCCAGATTGTGACACAACAGCAAAAGATCCTTCCCACCATGCTTTTTGTCATATAAAACATACTCCAGGCATGTCAGTGATCAGTTATGTGCTAGTTATGTGGAATTCTGATTAATTAGATTGACTTTATCTTTCTGATCAGTCCAGTAGTTCTTAAAGTCTCTAGGGAAGAAAAAAGTCTATTTCTGTTCCATCTCTGTACCTGTCAAAGTGGAGTGTTCTCTAAATCAGTACAGAAAAATTGATATGGCATTCAGAATTTCTGTAGCCTTGGATTATGGAGGCGGCTGAAGTAATTTCAGAGATGTCTTCTGGGAAAGGTCCCAGGCATTTTCTGTCCAGTTGCTGATACAGAGGCAGGCACTGTTACAATCTCCACAGGGAGCTTTTTTGCCCTTCCATACAGTGGAAAAAGTACTGTGATCACAGTGGTTGTTTGCCGAAAATAGACCAGCTGTTCCAGGAGGAGTAGAGCCAGACACTGAGCATCAAACGCAGATAAGGGGGCCTTGATCACACCAGTCAAAGAACATTGGCACTCACCAGAATAAAGTGACTTCTTCAGAGAAGAGGAAGTGAAGGAAGGGCAATGTTACTCTCGTCTTTGCCCCACAGAAATAATAAGAACAGAGCTTAATCTTTCCTCATGATAGACTGGACTTTATGCACGCAGGTGGACTGGGTGGTTATGGATCAGGAGACAGTGAAGATGAGAGGAGTGACAGAGGCTCTGAATCATCTGATACCGATGATGAGGAATTACGGCACAGAATCAGGCAAAAACAGGAAGCATTCTGGAGAAAAGAGAGAGAACAGCAACTGCTACTCGAAAAACAGCTAGAAGGTAAATCATAAACCCATTCTTACTGTGTGGCTTTATACAGAATTTACTACTTATTATGTGAAAATTGTTGGGAGAGAAAATGCATTTTTAAGCCAAAAAAATAAAGCCAAATTTAGAAAAAAATGTTCTTTGGAACAAAAGAGATGGTTGAGCTGCATGTTCAAAATGGAATTTTCTTCTTTTTTTCTAATAAGAAAAACCACACGTAGCATTTTCCGTAAACTATTCTACTTCAGTGTTTGAAGAACAGACATGGTGCATATGTATTCATATGCTTTAGATATTGTATCATATAAATAATAGTATCTCTATAAAAGTGTATGTGTATGTTTAATATATTTTTTGAGAGTTAATTATTATCTCAGTTGTGATTGGGGATAAGTTTCACCTCGCTGCACCAGCTACAGTTTATATGAAACTGATTCCTTGAAGTTGTATACTCTTAAGTATATGAAGCACATTTCTTGTTACCTGAAAAATTTGCTTTTCTTTTACAATGTTGTGCATTGCACCTTTCGGAATGTACAGTGGGAGGCTGTAGTTTCTTTGAACTTGCTGTTCTCAGTTGTAGTTGAAATTTGTGTCCATACATTGCATCTTCATAACTGTTTTTTTTTTTAAACATGATGCTGGGGGAAGATTATTGAACCCAATTAGTTCACAATCTCTGAGAAAGTGGCAGGTGTGATTTAAAAAAATATAAAAATAAATCTATGATTTACTTCTGCTTCTCCATACAAGGCAAGGTTTGTCCTTTTTTATCAGTAATGTTGATCAAAAGGGTATCACAGTTACCTTGCAGTGCTGAAGAGCAGGATAGATCAACAGATGAATACAATGGTGAGAAATCATGATTGAATTTCATAGGCTGGAGGAGAAGAAAAGTGCTGCTATGACATCATACTTTTGTAATTTAAAGGTGTACAAATGACATATGGATACCTTAACAAAAGGCTGAATTAGCTAAACGTTTCCTTTCCTTAATATTCCCATCTTTGAGTGTTTTAAGATTTATGCATAAAAGGGTAGACATATGGAGAGTGACTGATGGGTGGCTTCTGACCTCTGTCTTCCTACTGCAGAAAGCCATATGTCAGGTGGAGACATCTCCATGGGGCTATTAACAGAAATATTAATCTAGAGTAAAGAGGCTGATTCTGCACATCCAGAATACCAAAGAAAACTAAATGCAGCATCTCATTAGTAGCAGCATTCAGAAAAAAAACAGGAGATTTCTAATATACAATACAGCATCTTCTAACATACACTGGCTTCTGCCGATATTACCTAATAACTTGGGGACCAGATGGAATTATTTTCTGGGTTAAATTAGACCATCAGTTGCCATTTGGATCACTCTGGGTTTCCGGATGCAGTTTTATTCCCTAAGTTATTTCAGGAATTGATTGCCCACATCAAAAAGCCATTTCTTAGCCAAAAATGTTGTATGTCAGTTGCTTATTCTGGGTTCAATTTAAAATGGAAAGGGGAGATAAACTTGGCTGGTGATACAAAGGATCCTAGGTTGAATACAAGTAAGTAAAACTTGTTTAAAGTTGGAAACCTCTGGAAAATCCTCTAAGGGTCTGAATTTCTTTATATAGCAATATGAAGATCTTAGCCTGATAGTCATTATGTTTCTTTCAAGGAATGTATTTTTAATTCTTCAGTTGTCTTCTTACCATGTTTAGAGTATTTACTGACTACAGAGCTTACATATTATCTCAACTGACATTAACTTTTTGTTTTGTACGAACTTCACCATCTGTCTGTATTAAATGCTGTAGTCATAGCTTTTGAGCTGAGTCTTAAGCAAATAATTATCTACAAGTCTACTTTTTATCCTCTTTCTTCCATCTTGGAATTAATTGGCTACAACATCTGTTAAAAACAAGGAAAAATGTAAATTGGTTGTACTAGCATTTAGGACTAATCTAAATTAAACTTGGAAAACACCATGAACCTGATGTTTTCTTTTAAAAAAAACAAACCCTGAACATGCATCACTACAACAGAAGGTACTTCTCTTTTTTTGGTATTGAGGCCGCCAAACCATGCAGATAGAGTTAACATCGTTCTAAGGTTGAGAGCCACCCACACACTGTGTGGGAAATAGAACTTCTTCAAACCAGGCAGTGATTATTCAAACCCAGGTGAACAGGGCTGGAAGGAAGGCAGGAGGTGTAGGCACAGCTAGAGGTGTGTAGTAGGGAGAAGAAGGAGAGAACCAGGTGTGTAGAAAGGTCGCAGGAGGAAAAAGTATCCCATGTGTAGATGAATTTGGGAGTTCTGGTGCTTCAGGGTATTTGTTCGAGAACTTTGTTTTAAGCCACTGAAACATGAAATAACATCAAGGACTTGATGAAAGTGTCTGGGTTGTGCACTTCTTCTCAACCAGGAAGACAACTGTTCTAGAATTATGAGAAAAAAGAAAATAACAAGTTTGGTAGGTAGTTGGTGTGGTGGCAGACAGCATATTAATTTCAAGTATTATGAAAGGTGCTTGGAACCTTCTTTTTGCCAAAAGTAACACTGTACTCCAAATTAATTTAATTTTTCTTTTGCATACTCTTTTTCAGAAGAAAAGCTACAAAGTGAAAAAGTTTCAAAAGAGATTAATGAGTTTATCAACAAAGAACAAAACAGTAACTCTGCATCACAGGAGGCAAAAGAAATTGAAACAGATCTGGTTCATGAAAAGAAAAGATCTCCAAATACAATCTCAGCTGATCTAGAACTCAAAAAAGAGGGTAAAGAGAGGACAGGAAGAAGTGGGTCAAGAAGCTCTAGCAGTGGTAGCACTAGCAGCAATAGCAGTAGCAGTAGCAGCACTGTATCTAGTTCATCCTATAGCACTAGCTCAGGTAGTAGTCGCAGCTCTTCGCGTTCTTCCTCTCCTAAAAGGAAGAAGAGACACAGCCGCAGTAGGACACCTTCACACAAAGTTAGGCGCAGTAGAAGCAGAAGTTACTCCCACAGAAATAGGAGGGAGAGGAGTAGGAGCAGGGAGAAAATAAGAGAAAGGAGAAGACCTAGTAGAAATCGCAGTGCTGAAAGAGGAGAGAGGCGAAGAAATCGGAGTCCTTCTCGAGAGAGAAGCTGGGATAGACATAGCAGCCGTTCAAGAGACAGGCGAGCTAACCGTGCAAGCCGCAGTAGAAGCAGGGATAGACGTAAAACTGAAGACCAGCGTAGAAGCCCTACTGGAAATAGGCACAAACATAAAAGTGAGGGTAAAGATCAAGAAAGGAAAAAGGACCAGGGTGGAGGTGTAGATAAAGACAGAAAAAAGAACAGAGAAAGAGAGAGAGATCAGGAAAAAAGAAAAGATAAGCCAAAAAAAGAGGAAAAGGAAAGTAAGGCTGGCAGTCACGACGACAGTAGATTAAAGAGAAAAAGAGACAGCGAAAGAACTTTCTATCGCGGTGATTCAATATGTGTGAAAATAATAAGACAGGATTCCAGACAAGAAAGCAAAAGAGTTACTACCAAAGATAGCAGAAAACGGTCAGGCTCTGAATCTAGTGCAAGGAGTAGTTCTGAGTCACCAGGAAGCAGTAAAGAAAAGAAGGCCAAGAAATCGAAGCATATTCGGTCATGCTCCATGGAGAAATCTCAAAGGTCTGGTAAGAAGGCAAGCCGCAAACACAAGTCTAAATCACGATCAAGGTAGTATACTTTTTAAGTATTTTGTCTGACTATTTTTTATTTTTTGATATTCGTCTTCATGTGTACGCCATATGAACTTTTTAAAATAAAGTATGGTATTTATTAAATTTTTAGTCTTAGGCAAAAGTAACTTTGGAAAAATCTTTTAAAACTATTAATGACTAAACCTAAAGTGTGTGTGGGTTTGGGGATCTCTTTATTTTTTCCAATTAACTTTTTCCCCTTTTTCTTTTATTTTTCAGATCAACAACTCCTCTTCGTCGTAAACGCTGAGGAATTTGTGGCACCAGTGCTATGATGTTTAAAAATTCCATGAGTTATAAAAGGCTTGTCTCATTATAGAGGCACATTGTGGCTATGTAGGTGAAACCAGAATCCTTTTTTTATCTGTAAATAGGTGTATTTTTTCCAAATGCTGCTCAGAATTAAATACCTAATAGGATTTCTTTGTATTACATTTTTTCAAGAACGGTAGTGCTTATTGAGAATATAAAACATGCCATTCTCTTTCAGCTGTAATGTTCTTAAAATTACTATTGAATGTACTGTGATGTCAATAAAGCTCTTTAGTTCATTTTTTTGTTTAAAATTCTTGAACCTGAATTTTGTGTTAAATTGTAGAAAGTACTTTTTAAAAAAAAAGAAAAAAAAGAGGCAGCTTTTTTGGTATAACAAATTTCTAAGTACTTGAAAAAGATTTTAACGTAAAACACTTGTCAAAATATGTAACCCATGGGCACAATGAGATTATTGGGGGTGTGTGGAAGAAAAAGAAAAGACATCTTATTTTTTCTTTACATATGTGTAATGGATTTTTTTGAATAACCTTTTTATTTGGACTAGCAAGTAATATATGCTGTGTGTGTAAACTATGGGTCACTGTAATACAAGCTATAGTTAAACAGACTGAAACCCGTTAGGAACCCGTGCAACTAACTGATCTCATGTTACAGTGTTAAGCTCTGGAACTATATTCCTCACCTAGTTTTCAGAGACAACTTTCTGGAAGTTCAGGAATATTACAGGAACCAGACTCAGTATTTTAGATGCTTTTATGGAATATATTTCTAAATGGCACTCAGCACACTCTAGAAAACTGGCAATAGGTTAACTTTACATCTTGACACATGCATTGAATGTGTAGTGAACATTATTAACGCATGTTATTTTTGTTAGTGTTACGAGAATTGTGATTCCTGTAAAGCTAATACATTGATTACACTGTAACGTAACTAAATTTTAGTTTTAAATAATCGCCATAAAGTGAAAGAGGTCACCAATTACCTCCTTCTTCAGGAAATGAACTATTGCTGTTGTTAACAAGTGTGAAATAATAATAGTTAAAAAAAAACAACAAACAAACCAAAACTCAAACCAACAACACTACAACTACCCAAGGCCAGTGACTGTTACTGCGGAACACTGATTCGGGGAAAGATGGGAGATCTGTGCCTAGAAGGTCCGGTGTGATATCAGTTGTGAAAAAGATAAAAGGCTTAACATCAAAGGAATATCTCTTTGGTGGCTGTATCTTCTAAGAAAAAGAATACACTAGTACAGGCAACTTGCAAAGTATGTCTTTATGAACGGATCGATCCATGTAACTAAAATTAGAATTCAGCTATGCATCATTTTTGCCAGTGTAATTTTTTTTTTTATAAATTAGATGCAGACGTAAACTGCTTCAGTGCAAAGGTTCACATTTTACTGCACATTTATTAAGCAAGCTAATGACTGGTGAACACATGCATGTTTATCAAAACAGTGTTACAGATAAATAGTTAATCAGTTATAAACAACATACACCCACAATTAAGTCTTTTCACGTAGAGTAGGCAGTCATACCTCTTGGCAAAATAAGGCATAATTTGCAACACTATTACTTGTGTTGATATGGATATAAACAGTGATTTATTGATCCAATCTCGGTACACTTGGCTCTTGGTAACAAGTGAGGATATTTTTTTTCTAAAGTTGGTAGCGTAACAGTTCAGATGTCTTAGAAGGCTGTCTTCTGAGAGATAGAAGGATGCTGGAATTAAGTTTAAGAAAAGCTATTGAGGAATACAGTTTCCATGATGCGTTGAATTTGATTTTTAGTTCAGATTTTATATTCTCTGTCTAATAATAAAATACATTGTGTATGAAAAGCTTTATATACTCTGCCAACAACTGGAATTGTCACTTCCTGTAAATATGAAAATTATTTTTGACACAAATGCACTTATATGGGTAGTGACTGTATGCCAATAAAAGAGCATACGATATCTGTATTTAATCGTTTCAGAAATCTCACTGAATGGCATTCTCGGCACACCAGTAATTACAAATACGTCAGTACTACATCAGGCTCACATTTATTAGACTTATTTGTGCTTTAGTAACTCCCTTGTGAAGTTTAAAAGAACATCCAGTCTCCAATTTCATCCATTTGAAGTGAGCTTAAATTAGAACATGTGCAGATATATGCAAAAATGGGAATGTATCATTTTGGAAAAGTTTCAATGGGATTATTGCTCTATTCTTTGCAAGGCATACAATTTTAATGGTCATACAACAACATGACATTCAGAGGGGGTTCCCTGGAAAATCGTTTTTAATAAATAAGGGATGGTGTGGAATCAAGTGAATCAAGTGCAAATATTGTTTTGAAGGTGAATACAACAAAACCAGTGTGAGCAGGTGCCCCAAGGTACCCGTTACGCCACCGAAAGACAGGAATTGGCTGTGGCCATTGATAGGCCAGGATAGAGTAGCTGGGTAAAATATTCCAACAGAGATTGTGCAGCTACACACTTTTTGAAATATGGCATAATAACTGTCTTGGAAAAAACCCACCTGTTTGTGTCCTGGAGGCTTTGTTTTGTAGGAGAAGTGAGAGTCTGGGCTGCTGCCTTTAACTGTGGATTTCTTAAAGTCTGTGTTTAATAACAGAAAAAATGGAATGGCTACCTCTGGTTTAAAACCAGCATATCCCGTTAAGTAAAATACTTGCCAATGTGCATGTGTTTACTTGCTTGTTACTAAATTTAAAAAAAAATCATAAATATAAACCTAATTGGAAAGTATGGATTGACTTGCTTTCCCGATTTTGTGTTTGCTCTGCTAAATAAATGAAAAGTAATAAATTAATTTGCATAAGTGATATGCAGAAGCACACTTTGAAGGAAGGCTTAGTTTTGTGTCTTAAGGAGATTGTGTGTCTTAGCATAAAAGATTTTTTTGAGCTCTGTTTTTCCAGTAGCTCTGAGGTGCTATTAATGACTCTGAAGTCCACTGCACCGTGAGCTTTGCCAAATGGAGAGCAGGTGAGTAGGGAAGCAGTGCCAATACACACAGGGCAGGTATTTAATTGCAGCCGAGAAAGGTTTCTTGGAGATCTTTCAGTAGTGTAGTCCTTCTCTAGCTTTTTGGGTTTTTTTTTTTTGAATAAACCAAACTTTAACTACTAGATGAATTGTACTTACAGGAGACCTGTAAATGGTCAGATTTCCAGTAGCGAGCACTGTAGCGTAGCACCTCCAAGGTCCGTTCCTAAAACAGGGCGGCATTAGAGAGAGGAAAGAGTGGGTCCAGCTGCGGCTGGTTTGTGCTGCTTCCGCCATCGTGCCGCCCTTGGCTTCGTGCCGGCCGAGCCCGCGGATGCCGGTGTCCGCACGGCCGGGCAGGGAATGCGGGCACGGCCATCGTCTGCCTGGAGAGCGGGAGCGCTGCCAGCCCTGCCTCGCCCGGCTCTTCCCTGCCAGCCCTGCTTTCCTGGCTGATCCCTGCCAGCCCTGCTTTCCCTGTTGATCCCTGCCAGCCCTGCTTTCCCTGTTGATCCCTGTCTCTCTGCCGGCTCTGGTCTCCTCGGACATTCCCCGTGAGACCTGCAGCTCCATAACGTGTCAGAAATGGATCATTTCTTAGAGCTGGTTCAATTCTTTTCCATTCCAGGGTGTCGCACCGGTCACCTGCTGATTCTATGAGTCAAGCTGGGCGGCGCGGCTGCTCTTCAAGAGAGGGAACCCAGCAAGTGGTTCTCTTGCTTTAAGCGTGTTTTACCCCAGAGGGCCTTGCAGCTGGTGAACTTGGGGCACGTAGCGCTGAGCTAGAACCCTTTGGAATGACCGGGGTGGGAGGTGAGGGACGTTGCTCCCTGCCTCGCACCGGCCTGGGTGAGATGTGGCTCCCACTGGGGAAAAGTCACAGAATCACAGAATCACCAGGTTGGAAAGGACCCACCGGGTCATTGAGTCCAACCATTCCCATCAAACACTAAACCATGTCCCTCAGCACCTCGTCCACCCGTGCCTTAAACACCTCCAGGGAAGGTGACTCAACCCCCTCCCTGGGCAGCCTCTGCCAGTGCCCAATCACCCTTTCCGTGAAAAATATTTTCCTAATGTCCAGCCTGAATCTCCCCTGGAGGAGCTTGAGGCCATTCCCTCTCGTCCTGTCCCCTGTCACTTGGGAGAAGAGCCTAACTCCCTCCTCTCCACAACCTCCCTTCAGGTAGTTGTAGAGAGCAATGAGGCAACGGCCTTAAGGCGGGGAATTTGAAACGGAGAGGAGGAAAAAAAACAACACCTCCCCGGGCAGAGCCAGCACAGGCCACCGCGAGGCTGCGGCGCGCGCCCCTCCCCTCCCGCCGTCCCCCGCTCGCGGGGCGGGGCCGATCGCCGGGGGCCGCGTCACCAGCCGCGCGCCGGGACTGGACGGGGGGGGGGGGCGTGGCGCGCGCTGTGGCGGAGGCGCAGGCGGCGATGCTGTGGGGCGGCGGGGCGGCGCGCGCCCTCTCCCGCGGCCTCGCGCGCCGGCGGGCGGCGGGCGGTGAGCTGGAGCGGGGAAGGGGGCGGGGGGAGCGGCGGCCGCGCAGCCCGGAGGCCTGAAGGGTTTGGGCTGGAAGGGACCTTAAAGGTCATCCCGCTCCGAGCCCCCCGCCGCGGGCAGGGACACCTCCCGGCAGACCGGGCCCCCCGAGGACCCGCCCAACCCCGGTTTCTACCTAATGTCTAGTCTGAATCTGCCCCCCTCCAATTTGAAGCCCGTCCCCCTCATCCTGTCACCCCGGGCCCCTGTGAACAGCCCCTCCTCAGCTTTCCTGGAGCCCCTTCAGGAACTGGGAGGTCGCTGTAAGGTCTCCTCGGAGCCTTCTCTTCTCCCGGCTGAACAACCCCCGCTCCCTCAGCCCGGCCTCGCACGGGAGGTGCCCCAGACTTGTCACAGAATCGCAGAATCACGAGCTTGGAAAGGACCCACCGGATCATCGTGTCCAACCATTCCCATCAAACACTAAACCATGTCCCTCAGCACCTCGTCCACCCGTGCCTTAAACACCTCCAGGGAAGGTGACTCAACCCCCTCCCTGGGCAGCCTCTGCCAGTGCCCAATGACCCTTTCCATTAAATACTTTTCCCTGATGTCCAGCCTAAACCTCCCCTGGCGGAGCTTGAGGTCCCTCCTCTGGACCCGTTCCAACAGCTCCATAACCTTCTTATGTTGAGGATTCCGGAACTGGACACAATACTTCAAAACTCATCCCCAGGCCAGTCCTTGGGGAGGGCAGGCGGCACGGTGTGTGCCTGTGGTTTGGGGATTGTGGCGATGAGGCAGCAGCTGGATGGTGGGCGGCTGTGCCTTAGCCTAGCAAAGCTGAGCCGGACGTGCCAAAGCAGGCATGGAGAAGAGTTTTTTAGGATGGTGTCGATAAAAGAACTAGTTACTATTACAAAAAGTGGACTGTTTCGGATTAAAGCTAAAGTAGAGTTTCGTCTAAGTAATTGTATTTTTGAAATTTAGACAGAATATCCCTCCGATCACATATTTTCTTTCAAGCAGTGTTTTTTTTCCAGAAACTGTTAATTCGTTGAAGATGGTGATGTCTTGTGTGAAGTGTGATCTGTGCTGCATCTTCTGTAATCACCTGTGTTTGCAGCCTTTCCCCATCCCAAATGCAAGGTCAGGCAGAGCTGGAGCCAGTGCCACATCAGGAAGACTTAACTGTTGCAAAGTTGATAATAACATTAAAATTAGTCCTTGGAAAGTAATATAAGAGGCATAAGATTTCTGGGAAAATTTATACCCATGCATGTAAGTGGGAAATATATCCTGTCCCAGCTCTTGTCTGGCTGCACATGATTTTTGGAGATCACTCCCTCATGTTGCCCAGGCTTCATAAAGGATGCTCACTTCCTAAAACTCCAAAAGCAAGTCTTTATTTTTCAGCATTTTCAGTATCAGTTTCCTTGGGCTCGCTCTGCACTGTCTGTGAGGTTTTCTTGCTTTCTTACCAGCTGATATGGTACAAAATCAGTGTGCAGCTATATATTTCTTATTCCAGTATGTAATGAAATGGGAATCGGAGCCCGGTATTGATAACTCTGTGTGTGTACACACAACTTGTGGTCAGAGTAAACATTTTGGTGAAATTCTCACTAACTGAAGCATCTCAGCTATGTGAAAAATTCCTTTTCATTCAGACTCTGCAGAATGTCTTCATGCATAATTTGAGAAGTACTGGGGTGTAGAATTAGCAGATGCTGTGGTTTTAATCCCATGCAGTCCCCGAGTATGATAGTGAGCAAGCATGTAAAAATCTGCATGGTTAGTATTGTTTTAGAGCAGCATTGTTAAACTGGCTTTTTTTGCTATGAGCTCACATAAAACTGATGATGCATTCCATTCACTCACCTTTATTTTATTTATGCAGATGACCATGCTGATCTGTCTTTTCAGACAGGCTTGAGAGGTACTGCTCAAAACAACAGCTGGAAAATACAGCTGAAATCCAGTAGTACCCTGCCTGTCCCCCTGACTGAAACAAAAAGCAGGATGTAAGTATTGTGTCTAAAATAATCCTGTATAACAAGGACTGTCATTTTCTACAAGGATTTAATGTTACTTTGTGACAGTGTCACATAAAGCCATTTTTAAATCTCACAAATATTTAACTGTTTGATGTGGGCTGGGTTTTTTTTTCC
This sequence comes from Phaenicophaeus curvirostris, assembly GCF_032191515.1. NCBI lineage: Eukaryota > Metazoa > Chordata > Aves > Cuculiformes > Cuculidae > Phaenicophaeus > Phaenicophaeus curvirostris. Next base: position 4,393,659 of record NC_091393.1, read on the forward strand.
ATTTCATTTGGTTTTAGTAATTACTAACTTAAAAATAACAGGTGTGCAGCTACCCATTTTGGAAGATATATTATACAACTGGTGCATAATATCTCTTTGGTTTTAATCAAGTATAACTGGAATCTCTAAGGGAACACAAGTTTTGGGTGTTTTTGTTTCTTTTTCTGGTACAGAATTTGTTTTTCCCATATTTCAACTGACATGAAGTACCATATTAGTTCCATGACATTCAGGTTTTATTATTTAGGCTCACCATGAAGAGACTTGGAAACTTCAGCACTTCACACTCATCAGTGGATTCAAAGGAAATGAAAAAATTCCAGCTCCTTGCACATAAGTGGTGGGATGAAGAAGGAGAATATTCAGCCCTTCATTCTATGAATGATATTAGAGTGCCATTTATTAGGTATGTTTTGAAGACAGACGTTTTGTTTAATATATACAACTTCTGCATAGCCTCAGAAAACTTTGTGAAAGAAAACCAATTACCAGTACTTAAGATAGGATTGCATCTACTAGACCACCTAGACCACCATTTGCTCTTAATCACATCCCTTTTCTTTCAGAGATGCTCTGTTGAACATGAGTAGAAATCATTATCTGGGAAACCCGCTTTCTGGAATCAAGATTCTCGATGTTGGCTGTGGCGGTGGACTGCTGAGTGAGGTAAGAAACAGTGTGCTCCTGCTTCTTTTGGTGAAAAGCATAGCAAGTTTTTTTAGTTGTTTTACTATTACACTGTTTAATTTCTAATCGTCCCAGTTGGGGCTTTTCTCTTCTATGATATATCAGTTACCAAATTTTGTGGAGCACAGTGCATTCTACAAACCTCTCAGAGTATTTGTTTAGTGTAGTGGTCGTGGTGGTTAACAGAAAAGGAGGGAATTGGTCATGAGAAACTGTAAAATCCTGGAGTTCATCAGAAAAATAAGATTTCAAACACAGTAAAGAAAAGGAGCTAGGGGAAGGATGATACAAAAATTCTTCTAGTATTCCTCTGGGCAGTCACAGCATGACAAGAACAACTTTTTTTTCTCTCTGTCTTTCTCATTTTTTTTTTAGTTCAGAGCCTGGACAAGAATTCTTTAATCATGACAATCCTTGTTACCGAAGAAGTATCGTCTATTATAAACTTGTTCTTACGTGTTCATTTCTTTGAATTGCTTCTCTTCAGTTTTTTATATGGGGGTAGGGATTCTTGCTGTTGCTTTGATCTCATGGGAAAAGCATGGAGTAACGTCAGATACCTGAGACATACTTCCTCTTTGTCAGGAGGGATTCTCCTGGTACAGTGGCTGATTCTACTGCTGCTTCCTGAGGGATCTGCACAAACTTGGGACCAAGAATTAACTATTTGTGGTGGAGCCATTTGGCTGCACTGGCTCTGAACAGTGCTGTATCCTATCAGTAGACTAGGGATGGTTTGTGACTTTAGGATTATGGATCTGGCTGGCTTACTCTGGGAACTTCATCAGCGTCTGAAACTAGGTTTTATAAACGGACCTGAATCTTGTGTTTTCTTTTTTCTTTTTCTTTTTTTTTTTTTTGTCTCATTTTACTCTGAGCAAAGCCTTGTAGTTTGAGAGCCCACTCTCCACTTAGGCTGGCAAAACTGGTGTGCAGCATCACCTTCTGAGGCTGAACTACTGGTGAAATGCAGGTTGGAATAACATACTTGTGGTCATGTTCTACAGCCTGTTTCAGTTTCAAAAGAGGTGATGGCTGAGGTGTTAACCTGCGAGTAAAATAACACTAGAGAAACTTGAGTGACAGCCAAGCCTGATGCTATCCTAGTAAACATCAGTGTTTAGTTCTCAGCAGTGAGAAAGCCCAAGAGATAATCAGGTGTTAAGTAACCATTAAAAAGAAATGAGGATTTATCATTACAGTTGGATGTTGAAGAAAGTAATGACAGTAATTAAATACAGTATTTCTCCCTCCGCTTTGCTTTTGGATGGTGATAGTGGAGAAAATCTACATTTTGTGTGACAAAATGGATCCATAAGAATTTATTCTAAAAGACAATTTAAATGTTTACATTCCATTATATAATTTTATAAGAAACTATAAGAAAATTAACACCACCTTATTCAGATCTAAGAATTTTCTTGCTTTAGTAAGCATTTAAAATAAAACTGATGAATCGCGGCTTATTTACTGTTGTTTGACTTATTCTCTGATAGATTTTTCCTGAATCATGTGTGTTTGTTGCAAAGTTGCAGAAACCTTTAAGTAAAGTGTTTTCATGCAGACAATAAATTACACTCTGTGTTATTAGCCTCTAGCTAGATTGGGAGCTTCAGTTACTGGAATTGATCCTCTGGAGGACAACGTTAGAACAGCAGATCGGCACAAGTCATTTGATCCGGTCCTGGACAAGAGAATACAGTACAAGTCCTGTTCGCTGGAGGAGATTGTGGAAGAGTCTATGGAAACCTTTGATGTAATTGTAGCTTCTGAAGTAGTGGAGCATGTGGCTGACCTTGAAATGTTTATCAACTGTTGCTCTCAGGTGTTAAAGGTAAGAGAGTTTTTGCTTTCATTATTGGGAATATTTATTCTCTTTTATTATTAAGGCTTTCATTAGAAGGCTTCTGAAAACTTCTAAATCTGCATTCATTCCTTTTTCCTTGAAGTGCTTGAGGTCTGAATTGTACTCCAGAGCTGCCTTCCATTCTCCTCCATGGTGCAAGTCTATCTTCCCGACTTCAGTAACTAAAGAGTAATTTTATTTCCCCAGCCCTGCCTTAGAAAAGTATTAATGTCATCACTCAGCACTGAAATGTTGCTTTGCATTGAGCCCTTAAGAAATCTGGTTGCATCTGATTTCACCTAGTGAGAGGAAACACGGCCCTGCTGCTGTTGATGGATGGCTATGGCTTATACTGCATTGAAACTCACTGTAGTGTTTTTTCTGACTCAAAAAATTTTATTCCAGCTCTAGTATCGCATCAGATGTGCTCCTGGATTGCTTTTAAAGCAGTCATAGTTATGCTTAGAGGTAGTTAGCTATTGGTTTACTCCTTTTGATATTATTTCATTTGCAAAGAAAGATAGTAGGCCCAGTACACAAGCAGCAGGTCTCTTTAATCTCTTGATTTATTATTCTGATCATCAGAGGGAATATAGATTATTTGAGTAGAAACCTTAACTAATTTTCAGCCTGTTTGCAACATAGAAATTATCCTTTATTTCTACTAAACAGTCTCTTAGGTACTTAAAATTCATTTACGTCTTTCTTTTTTGACCCTGTAATCGTTAAAAAAGTATGGCATCAACCTCAAAAATTAAGGAGTACTGCACATTTTACTTTAAGTTAAAAAAATGTTTCTTTTTACAGCAGGTATCATATATACCTTAATAACTTTTATTTATTCATTTCCTGGACAATGTTGCATTTTGAGTGACTTTGTTAGATGTTTTTTGAGCACTGAAATTGTTTTCAGACAGTCTAAGACTGACTATGTTGGCTATTTGGGGACTACTGAGTCTTTCTGTTAGACCATTATATTCTTTGTTGTATTTAAACATATACTTGTAAATACCTGTCCTGGGATGAAATTAGTTCTTACTCTTGCAGCATGCAGCCTTGTAGATAGACAAGTCACATGTTTTAATGCAATTAAATTTACAATTTTTTTGAAAAAATAAATATTCTTCTAATTGGACATTTTAATCTTTTCATTAGCCTGAAGGTTCTTTATTCATTACTACAATCAATAAAACACAGTTGTCCTATATCCTGGGAATTGTGGTTGCAGAAAAAATATTAGGCATTGTACCAGAAGGAACACATGAGTGGGAGAAGTTTGTTCCTCCTGAAGAGCTGGAGCGCCTCCTGGAATCAAGTAAGTTCCAGGCCAGGTGATGGGAATGCAGAGAGATATCCAAATGCCCCCCTGTAGAAATGACCAGGGGATGAGCTTGGTGGGAGGGGAGTGCTAGCAGTAACACACAGACTATCCTGTGTGAGTTACCAGTCATATAATATGAGTATAATTGCTGGTTTAAATATACTGGATTTTGGATAATATAGCTAAACCTAATTAGAGTCCTTAGAATGCAGAGATTACTCAAACGAAATCACTGTTACAGCTGCCCTCCATTTGATAGTCTAACTAAAAATTCTGAGGTTTTCCATTCTGTTCCATCCTGGTGACAGAATGTGTGCTCTGAAATGATTAATGTGCTCTAGGTTGGGTTTGAGAAAATAACTGTGTTAACACTCCAGAGCTGCACTGGTGCCACTGCAGTGTTTGTCAACTTCCCCTTCAGAGAAGGCATTTTTATTTTTGGTTGCTGCTCCATGTTATGTTACTAAAAGATTTCTTAAAAAATGTGAAGATGAAACCTACCACAAATTCAGTTCTTGAGAGACTGTACGATACTGATTTGAAAAAATAATTAAATTGCCTTGGTTTGATTGCTTTTAAAATAGACAGAGCATGGAACTGGGAAAAGTTCTGCCCATTGTCCTCCTTCCCTGCAGATGTTTAAAAACCCTCTCACCAAATATTTCACTTTGCTGTATTCACTCTAACAAAGCTGAAGTATGAGTTGAGCTGTTCTCTTGGCAAGGTCTTTTCCTGGCACTTCAAAGCGATGCCATAAGGAACATGACCAGTTTATATGCTGGTGGTTCTTTCTATTCTCCCTTCAAAAGGAGAAGCAGGTGCAGGGGAGTGATTTATTTTGGTAGGGTGTTTTGTTTTCTGCCTTCCCTCATGTATCCTGCTGGGATGCAGCAGAGCCATGCAGTGAACTGAGAGCTGCTCAGCAGGAAGTGCTAAATCGCTTCTTGCTTGCACTGAGCCCTTGATGGGCCCCTCACTACAAGAAAGACATTGAGGTGCTGGAGTGTGTCTAGAGCAGGGCAATGAAGCTGGTGAAGAACAAATCCTGTGAGGAGTGACTGAGGGAACTGGGGCTGTTTAGTCCGGAGAAAAGAGGCTGAGGGGAGACCTTAATTGCTCTCTACAGTTACCTGGAAGTAGGTTGCAGTGAGGTGGGCGTTGGTCTCTTCTCCCAAGTAACAAGCAATAGGATGAGAGGAAGTGGACTCAAGTTGTGCCAGAGGAGGTTTAGATTGTCTGTTATGAAATATTTCTTCACTGAAGGGGCTGTCAAGCATTGGAACAGGCTGCCCAGGGAAGTGGTGGGGTTGTCATCCCTGCAGGCATTTAAAAGATGTGTAGATAAGGCACTTGGAAACAAATTTCAGTGTTGGAGTCAGCAGTGTTAGGTTTACAGTTGGATTTGATGATCTTAAAGGTCTCTTCCAGCCTAAATATTCTGCAGTTCTTCTGCCTCTTACTTATATTTTCCATTCCTGAAGGGAATCTGCAGAATCTTTACAAAGATGTACTCAGATTTTATTTTTGAAGTGTGTGATGTCAATCTAAAGAATGTCTCCACTTACAGAAAGTGTTACCAGTCACCCAGTTACGGTGGTCTGGCACGCCGCTTTGCAGTGGCTCACTGTGTAGCACGCTGACAGTGTGTGACCTGGCATAGAGCGATTGCTGCTCCTGCTCAGGCCCCGCTGGCACCGGGGACACCTGTGCTTGTGGTGGCATCCGACAAAGGCCAGCGTGTGAAACAACGCTCCCCGGCTCGGAGGGAGCAGTGTGCTTCAGACTTACCGGGTTTGATGTTGCGGAGGCTTGCAGTATTTAAGAACATCAGTTGCTTTATGACTTCTTTCTTTTCTAGATGGCTTTTCAGTCAAGGCTGTGAATGGGATGCTGTATAATCCCCTGTCGGGATCGTGGAGCTGGATGGAAAGCACAAGCATTAACTATGCAATGCACGCTGTGAAATCAGGGGCTCGGGGACAGTCAAGCCCGACAGATGACCTGTCAGAGATGGAAAGCGAAAAGTGCTCAGCCACAGCTGGGACTGCTGTGTGACTGTCTGAGATACGCGATGATGGACGGCCACCAGGAACAGAAAGGAAGGTTTTATCCAAATGGACATAATAAAACCTTTTGTAACAACAAGCTTGCTGTTGGCATCAATAACATGTATGCTATTTTTGGCCAAATATTTTAGAGCAGTCTCAGAAAAAACAAGTGTCTGTTATCTCAGGAATCTTTTAAGATTGAAATGAGCAAAGCTTTTAAAGCATAAATATTTTTATAAGAAAGTAGTTTCAATTTGTTGGACAGGGAAAGGTAAATTAATCTGTTGGTAGCTTGGAGGAAGCTCTTACATGTGGTAGCATTTTCAGTCCTAGCAGGGAAACTCAGATCTCCATAGAATAATACCTTAAATGTAGAATGAATTAAAACCCACAATGATGTATGGTAAATAAAATACTTTAGTTACTCAACTGAGTTAAAATATATGAAACATTTAAAACACTTATTTCTATATTATGCCTTCTCCCCGAGAGCAGATTAAAAAAAAAAGCACCAAACCTTTTCTGTCAGGTTTCGTTCTTTCTACAGTTGTTGTGAGGTAACTGTGCAGACCAGAGTGCCTCAGCTGTCAGAAGTCTCTTCACCATGAAGGTACTTATGCCTATTGTTTCCACTTTCTCCCTCTGCCCAAACAAAGGGAAATAAAGCTGTAGGTAAAATTTTACTAAACAACCAGAGCTTAATGCTAAAAAAATGATCCATGATCAGTCTGTCCTAGAACTGAAGTGCCATACCTACTCAGTCCTAAAGTCCTAGTGCCAGATTAAGGAAATGTGTTGATCTACAATGAAATAGGAATTCCTAAATAAAATGTCGATGTGTGTGTCCATGGCTCTATCTCTTTTCTTCTCTCTCTCTTTTTTGTTCTTTCAGCTTGTGTACAGGCGGAGAGGTGGAGAGGTGGCCTGGCAGTGTTTGCAGCCCTTTTTTTTTTGTTCTCCTGCTGTAGGGGTTTGGTGGGCTAAATTATTGTTTTACGTATTTGCGTTCCTGCTGCTTTGCTGTAGCTGCACATTGCCTTACGATCCAAGTTTCATGATGGAACTGATGGTACCCAGAATAATAGTTAATTTATAATGGAAATATTAGTAATTCATAGGTATTGAGACTAAAAAGGATTATCTAGTGTGAATATTTGGGGCACAACAACCCTATGCAGTGCTACAGACTAGGAGAAGTCTGTCTAGAAAGCTGCCTGGAGGAGAGGGACCTGGGGGTGTTGGTTGACAACCGACTGAACATGAGCCAGCAGTGGCCCAGGTGGCCAAGAAGGCCAATGGCATCTTGGCTTGTATCAGAAATGGCGTGACCAGCAGGTCCAGGGAGGTTATCCTCCCTCTGTACTCGGCACTGGTGAGACTGCTCCTCGAATACTGTGTTCAGTTCTGGGTCCCTCACCACAAGAAGGATGTTGAGGCTCTGGAGCGAGTCCAGAGAAGAGCAACAAAGCTGGTGAGGGGACTGGAGAGCAGGTCTTATGCGGAGCGGCTGAGAGAGCTGGGGTTGTTTAGCCTGGAGAAGAGGAGGCTGAGGGGAGACCTCATTGCTCTCTACAACTGCCTGAAAGGAGGTTGTGGAGAGGAGGGAGCTGGCCTCTTCTCCCAAGTGACAGGGGACAGGACAAGAGGGAATGGCCTCAAGCTCCGCCAAGGGAGGTTTAGGCTGGACATTAGGAAAAAATTCTTCACAGAAAGGGTCATTGGGCACTGGCAGAGGCTGCCCAGGGAGGTGGTTGAATCACCTTCCCTGGAGGTGTTTAAGGCACGGGTGGACGAGGTGCTAAGGGGCATGGTTTAGTGTTTGATAGGAGTGATTGGACTCGATGATCCGGTGGGTCTCTTCCAACCTGGTTATTCTATGATTCTATGATATTTCCCTGAAAGTAAGTTCTGCTTTTTTTTCTTTGGGCTATAGCTTGGCTTTGAGAAGAAGATTCATCTTCACATGGAGTGATGGAGAAATCACTATGCTGATAAGTGAATTGTTGCAGAGGTTCATCAGTTGAAGTGGTCTAACTTTCCAATCCCAAGCAGCGATGTATTAACATCTCCGTTATTTAGGTTAAGGACCTCTTTATCAGTTGCAGTTTTGAGGCAAATCACTTCTTAATTTTCTCTTACATAAGTGGGCCAGGATTGTGTCTACAGCTATTACTGCTGCAGTGTAAGTTTCTGAGTTTGTATAAAATGTTTTGGTAAATGTCCTTGCTGAAGCATGACAGTGGATATGGATATGCAGCATTTTGGTGATGGTCTCACTAATGCTGTCTGCAGGAAGAACATCACAATACTCTTTCTGTCTGACATTCTTCTGCCTGGAGTCTCTGCTCTATTGGTCATGCACATGATGTGGCCGATAGCAGTCAGGAGTGGAGTGACTGTGACAGAGCAGTTAGCCAATATCTTTGTTCTTAACAGTGTGTTCAGGCTGTTAAACCATGCGGCTTGAGTGAGTTTCCCCAATCAAGTTATTAACTTCCATCTAAGTTATTACAGCCATATAACTGTTTGAATTTGAAAAATTGAAAGAAACATCTGAAAAGCAATGGGACCTGGACAGATTCCTGGGTTAGCCCACTAGAAACATTCCCCAAGGGGGACAGACTCCCTTTCACCTATTTGTTTTGAGACCTGTCAAGTGGAAATTACTAACATGGATGAAACTGGAATAGAGCAGCTGATTTTTGTTTGCTTTAAAAGCTCTAAATCCAGATGTTTGTGTGACCAGCTGCTATCCCAGCTTTCTCTTTTGTTTCTCCCTGCTTGCTTGTTACTAGCCTCTATTTTTTCATTAAACTGTGAGCCGCCTAGGGAAGGAACTGTTTTTTTCACTGCTATTTCTATTGCACTTAGCACAAAAAGCCATTGATGCTCCAGGCTCACAAGAGGGATCACATACCAGATTAACAATGGCTGGCATTTAAGCAAGCAGCACATGGACCTGATTGTCCATGGATACCCTGGTTTCACAAAAACCTTCTTGCAAGCACCTGATCTTCTGCTCCTACATATGTATAGGAGCCCTGTCAACATGAGAGAGCTTAGTGAGTGGTGTAGGCAAAGAAGTGGGGACTGCTTGAACAGGTCCTTGTCCCCATGACCTGTTTTCAGATGTCCCCATGTGCTCCATCCTCAGTCTCTAGCCCTCAGTTTTCCTCTGCTGGCGGAGTATCCTATCTATTCTCGTTGTATTTCATCCCTCTGGTTAAAACAAGCTGTCTTTAAGCTAGGAAGTAAATGATTGCACTAGAGATAATTTTGCTGAGGTAATGAACAGTGCAAGAATACCCTACACCTTGCTTTTCAACCTTTTTTAAATCATTGAATTCATAAACGTGTATCTTCGGTACAGTCTAATCAAAGTGCTGAATATATACTACAAATTCATACTGCAGAAACTTTTTTATTAACACCTGTGCATAGGAAACCAGTAGAGATTTCACGCTTCTCTGCTGTGGAAAGTTAATAGGTGCTATTGAAATGGACAGAGTTTAAGTCAAATAAATTTGCAAACCTTTTGGCTTTCCTGCTGCAAGTTGCTCATGAGTATGGAGCCATAGCTTTGGTGCTTACAGGAGTAGTGATGGCAGGAGGTAAAAAAGTAATGTTACAGCATCAGGCATGCACCTGGGACTAGGGGTGAGGCAAGGAGTGATTCTTGCTGTGAGACTGGCAAAATGTTGTATCTGGGGCTTGCTCTTTTTCAGCCTCTGTTTATTTCTGGTTGTAGACCCTTAGATCTCCTGTTCTCAGCCATTTGTTTCTGCAACACGACAAATCAGAGCAAGGAGCTGATCTGGCCAAAAAAATCCAATGAAGCAAAGCATGGTGTTCTGGGTGGTCTCGGCTCTTCAGCTCTGATGTGGGTCAGGGTGTTGTCTCTTCTCTCCCCCAATGCTCCACATGGTCCCAGTCCCAGCTGGGACTCTCCCAGTCCCTCTTTGCTGAGTCTGATGCTTGTCTGAGTTGTAATTTTTTTTTTTATCTTATTCCTTGGATGCTGCTGCTGGTTCTGCTGCTCAGGGAGCTGAATTTTCCCACTGTTGAGGACCAGTGCCATCCTGGAGGTAAGCAGTGGGAATGTACGACCAAGGAGAAGGTGGGGCAGGACAGCCCCTTGAGGGATAGTGAGCTTTTAAGTTGGTTCAACCTGTCTTGTGATCAGCACTTTCAGATGGTAATTGAAACATTAATTGCACTCAATCCTAATTTGAATAGTATAAGAACCTCAGAGGAGATTTGCATTTAATCCCTTTTATAAATAAAAACAGAACTTGAAGTTCCCATGATGTCCTGTTCTGCTGTCTCGTTGCCCATTGTTCTCTGGAGGTCAAGTGACATCTCATGGCTATTTTTGCAGGACTTTACAATTTCTTTACATACGTTTCCACCAACACCCTGTGCCAGGTTCCTGGGGAATGGAAAGAAGGAGGGAGAAGGTAGTGGAAAAGGAAATGTGTAGTGGTTGTGGGCTGAGATAAGAATAAAGACTATCATGTAGTAAGCTTTTCTGAAAATGGCTTCTCAAGTTCTTATATTACGCTGAAATCTCAGCTTTCCCCACACACACTTCTAAGGAATGCTTGAAAGGAATAATCGCATACATTCTAGAGGTTCTGAAGTCAAAAAGCTCGACTGCTGTAATTAGCCAGCCTGGTGAAGCAGATTGGAGGAGAGAAAGTGAGACAGAACATGAATCATCATGTCAGTGTGGATACTGTAGTCGCAGGGATTTGAGAGGCACCCAGGAGTACACAGAAAAGGAGTCATCACTAAAAAGCCAGAAATTGTAGAAGGAAGAAGAGCAATGCCTGGAAGATAAATATGATTCCAATGGAGATGAGAAAGGGAAATAAAGGTGTACAGGACAGTCAGGTTGAAGTGTGCCTTCAAAGAGGAGCTACCGATGGTTAGGTGCGTGGTTCTGTGTCAGATGGAAGCCTAGCAGTTCAGCTGTTAACAGCCTTCTCACTGGTTCTGGATGTTAACCGCCAGTGCCTTGTTCCAAATGCCTACCACCTCACTGACGTCCTGCAAGGGAAAGGTGGACTGCTATAGCTTCAGACTGAATATTGGTCACTTAGTACTTGTGGCTAGCTGCCAGCTTCCTCATTGATGATGCTCCCCCTATTTGTGTGGAGGATCTCTTACCCTGCTCCATGCAGATGTATTTCCACCACTCATTGCATTTAATTCACTTCTATCAAGAGCATAAGCTGGAGCACAACTTCTTCCCTCTCTATCCCAGGATGCCCGCAGGTATGAACAACTTGTATCCTAAAACTGCAACACTGTTGACTTGAGTCAGCATTTATTTAATAGAATTACAAATATTATCTTGTTAAAGGGAAAAATGCATAAGACCAAATGCATAGTTTCTCTTTCCCGTCACCTCAAACTGCTCAACAGCTCTGCTTCTCCCTTGCTGCCTCTGGGCTTTGCTGAGCCCACAGGGGAGTAGTAACATTTAGTCTACAGCTGTCCTTCCGTACCTCTGAAGCAGACTTTGTGATTTATTTGGTTCTGTGCTGTCTCAGAATATTCTAAGTTTCTATTTTTCCAAATCGGAGTGAATTTTTTTGCATTGTCTCCTGCTTCATGACGAGTAACCAAAAATAGTTCTTTTTACGTAATGCACTGTCTTGCCATCGTAACTGCACATTTTCCCCAGACACTTTTCCGATGAAAATAGAACACTGCTTTTTATATCCCTTTCAAAATTATTTGATTCTGCTTAGACTGAACAGTACTATAAATTGGAATAAAAATAACGCTCTTTTCAGATGTTTTTGTGATAAAAGTCAACCTGTATTTCCCCTGGTTCCTCCAGTTTATAGGAAAAAATTCTAAAAAATTAACATTTGTGCTTACAGTAGACGTCATTTGTAGTGACACACATCCCATTTTCTTGAAGCAATATAAAATGATGTCATGCTTTATTCTAGTCAGAAGGGCTGGGATTTCACCTAGGATGTAAAATCACCTGACTTGTCTTGACTTACACATGCATTAATTGCGCAGCCACCTCTCAGGAATTCAGGACGTATACTTTGATCTGCATTTTATTGTGCTTTTATTCCCACATGGAGTCACGCCAGAGAGAGAATCAATATTCACTTTTAAAAAAAAAATAAAACTGTTTTCTGCTTAAAAGCTTGTGAAGATCATTAGTGTTCCATTAATAAATCTGAAACCGCTGTTGTGTCCTCATGAGATGTGTTAACTGAAAAAAACCTACAAACAATCCTGAAACAACTTGGATGCTACACTGCTAATATTGCCTTGTGCCTTAGCTGCGTTATAAAAACTTGCAGTAACAGAAGATATAGTGAAAGAACTGTTTTTTATTTCCTGAATTAGAGTAAGCACATACAACCTGAAGACATTAATGAGAGTAAACAAAATATAAAACGAAAGGGAGACCTCAAAAGAACGTATGCTGCTCACATAAATAACTGTAAAAGCTGGCAGCTTTACCCTGAATGCCCCCTGATAAATCACGGCCACAGAACTGAAATCTGGGGTTTAACTCCCAGCTTTGCCTTCCTGCTCTCGGAGAAGCAGCATCTCAGTGTCTCGCCTCTCTTGATCCACCTTGAGGTTATGCTTTATGAAATGAAGGGGACCTGGCCACTCTCAGGGATCTTCCCTTGAGGCTGCTCCTTGTCTCACTCCCCAGCTGTGACAGAGGAGGTCCTGACCTGCACACAGCCACCGAACGCTGGCTCTGCTGCAGGAATGGAAGCATCTCTAGCAGTTGGGTTGTTAGATACCCACCAGTGAAGTTGTGCAGAAGTCAGTTGCATGCTAAAAGCAGTGGAAGGTACAAACACAGACCTGAGAAGGCCGCACTGCCTGCAGGCAAATGAAAATCCACAGGCAAGTAACAGGCAAGAATGTTGTTACCAACAAGTTTTAAAATGTTTTGCACCCTCAACATCCCTAACTTCCAGTTACAAGTGGTGTCCCCAGGGCTCAGTGCTGGGTCCAGCCCTGTTCAATGTCTTTATCAATGACCTGGATGAAGGCATTGAGTGCACCCTTAGCACATTTGTGGATGACACTAAGCTGGGTGGAAGTGTCGATCTGCTGGAGGGCAGGGAGGCTCTGCAGAGAGATCTGAACAGGCTGGACCGCTGGGCAGAGTCCAATGGCATGAGGTTTAACAAGGCCAAATGCCAGGTCCTGCACTTGGGGCACAACAACCCTGTGCAGTGCTACAGACTAGGAGAAGTCTGTCTAGAAAGCTGCCTGGAGGAGAGGGACCTGGGGGTGTTGGTTGACAGCGACTGAATATGAGCCAGCAGTGTGCCCAGGTGGCCAAGAAGGCCAATGGCATCTTGGCTTGTATCAGAAACGGTGTGACCAGCAGGTCCAGGGAGGTTATTCTCCCTCTGTACTCAGCACTGGTGAGACCGCTCCTTGAATCCTGTGTTCAGTTCTGGGCCCCTCACCGCAAGAAGGGTATTGAGGCTCTGGAACGAGTCCAGAGAAGAGCTACAAAGCTGGTGAGGGGGCTGGAGAGCAGGTCTTATGCGGAGCGGCTGAGAGAGCTGGGGTTGTTTAGCCTGGAGAAGAGGAGGCTGAGGGGAGACCTTATTGCTCTCTACAACTACCTGAAAGGAGGTTGTGGAGAGGAGGGAGCTGGCCTCTTCTCCCAGGTGACAGGACAAGAGGGAATGGCCTTAAGCTTCACCAGGGGAGGTTCAGGCTTGACATCAGTAAAAATTTTTCATGGAAAGGGTCATTGGGCACTGGAACAGGCTGCCCAGGGAGGTGCTTCCTTTAGAGGATGGATGGATGAGATGCTGAGGGACATGGTTGAGTGATTGATAGGAACGGTTGGACTTGATGATCCTGTGGGTCCTTTCCAACCTGGTGATTCTATGATTCTAACACTGAGTATTGTGTCTGCCATGCCCAGATATGTGAAAAACCAGTAAATCCCAATGCTGTTTTTTTCTAAACAAAGCAGTACCAGATTTCCTTTGAATGTCAAAGAAAGGTGTCCCAGTGTTCATTAATCCCTCCTCTCCCAAATCCTAATAGCAAGACCATCTAACTCTTTGAGAGCACAAGCTTTTTAAACACGAGGATGGTTCTCTGACTGCACGCTTGCCCAGAGGCCTCTGCTCTGCAGCCAGGAAATACACGACCCTTTGAATTTTGAATCACCAGAACATCATTTCTCAGTGAGAAGCGTCTCACTGAAGCTGCCAAGAGAAGTGTCTGCTGAGGAGAAATATGTGCAGGGACGATGAGATCTGGCTCACCCCGCTACGGCTGCTGGCAGAGCACTCTGGAGGCAGCTTGTTTTTCCCTTCTCCAGAGGAGGCGTGGGACCCCCTAGTTGTCAACTTTTCTGAAGCTGTAGTCAGGTGACGTGATGTCCCATTGAAGGATGAGAAAAGGAGGAAGGTACAAGGCCTAAGGGGTCCGTGGCAGGCAATAGGCAGAACTTCAAACAGCCTGTCTGGGCAGGACAGCATTCCCATGGGGGTTGTGCAGCTTCTCACCCTTATTGGATCCTACCTGCAGACAAGAGAAAACCTTTTCTCTGCAGGACTACTTTACAAGCACCTTTTTCAGAACCAAATGCACAATAAACCAAAATCCTGCTATTTGCTATTGTGCTTATTAGTTCCTGTCCTCAGAGGATGCCATTGGCTCTGCTGCTGTGTCTTCCACCTGCCTTTATTTCCAGAGCTCTTGGGAGATGAAAGCCTTGGCCTCAGGGACACAGGCTCCGAAGTGGCTCTCCTCCTCCCTGTTTCCATCCCTTCTCATTCTCCTCCCACTGCCTTCAGCTGGGAGTTGCTTTGTAGACAAATGTGTTGTGCTGGAACAATGTTTTCCTCATATTTAATAGTCCTGTTCCCCTGGACTGACAGGGTTTGTGCTCACTAATGGTACATCACCCCGTTTTGCAGGGTCTGCAGCAGCTAACACTTTTATCTCAGTTGTTACCACCTTAGACTAGTTGCTACCTATTCTAAGGCAGATGCATTAAACAACTTGTTTTCCCACAGAAAACACCTCTTACTCAACAGGGTTATACCTGAAGGCTGTATGCATCTTTTGGAAAGAGTAAATAAGATAAGGAAAGGAAATCTGTTTAAGGAAATCTGCAAAAACTTCACATGCCTCTATTGTTAATCAAATATGAACTGAGATGCCAACCAGGTCACAGCAGCAGGCACTGCAGTTCCTAATTATTCTGATCATGCTGTAAATGGGAGAGCAAGAGCACTTGCAAACAGGCAAAGACTAAAGGCTATGGCAAGCAATCTGTAGCTGATTCCCAATACTGTTCTGCCAGCGAGCAAGTTTCACATGAAAGATTGGAGGAAAAAAAGTGTGTAACTGCCCCCATGATATTAGGAGGGTTATCAATCATCCAAAAAGGATCATGAGACTGTAGGTCTGTCAGCTAAGTATCTTTTTCTTTTATCTGGCTCTATATTAATAACTTACAGATGTGACTAACTTAACAGCAAACTGCCAGCCTGAGTATTTCCACCTGCAGAAAGCAGGAGGTTTCATGCAAAGCCTTATTCTTTTGGTGAAAGCAAGGGAATGGACAGTTACTTACAACATTTGGGACAGTCTCAGGGAATGAGTCACCTCAGGAAGTGTCTTTTTGTACCAGAAAGTGCAAGGTAAACTCTGGAATTTCACATAATAGAGACTTAGATATAGGTGCTTCTGTACAGCACAGAAGTCTTAATACTTAATTAAATTCTAGATATTTTGCATTTCCTATGTATTTGTACCTTTGTATTTCATTAAGGTTATTATTAACCCCTTTTCTAAATTCAAACCCAAATGCAGCATGACCGTTTTGCAGCTTTAGCTTGGCTATTTTCATCTGAATAATTAAAAAGACGTGAATATGAAACTCAGGGTGCCCAGAGAGATCATTAATATTACATCAAAACCAATCCTGGCAGCAGTCAGCGATTATTTCGAAAGGATCCTGGAGAGCCTGTCAGCGATGAAAAAGCCTTTTTTCACCCTCTCATAAATTCAGCCCTTGCCACAAAGCCCTATTAAATTATATCTTCTGCAGACAAGGGTTGTTTCAAAGAGGAGAGCATTGCCATCCCGCCAGAGGATGCCCCACCAAGGCATGCAGTGAGAATCCTACCTGGGCAGGGGCGTCGCTTTGGTTGGGGCAGTTGGTCGCCGTGCATGGACACGTTGAAGCACTTTTGCTTCAGACAGAGCAACCCATAAACCCAACCTGTACTGATTGAAACTATTCAAAGCTTCATTCTGCCCAAACTCTGGCCCAGTTGGAAGAGAGAGAGGGAGGCACCGAGTAGAAGCCAGTGGTGATACCAGTGTGAGATAAGCAGAAAGTGGGTGGCCCTGTTTTCTTAAGCCCCAGGGGAGATTTGGCGCATGCAAACCCAGCTGGCAGCAGTACAGGAAAACAAAACTCAAGGTGAGGCATTTGGCGTAAGCCCTGATTTTTAAAAAGCTCAGTTAGTTTTCAGCCAAAATACAGACAGGACAGTTTCTGTGGTGGGACTCGGGAAAAACCCACTGCAACCACCGGGCTCAGAGCACAGTTTTGACACATGCTGGCAGCTCCATGGGCAGCCCACCATGCTAACCGCAGGCTTTTTAAAAAGAGGTGCAATGAACCCAAAGACATTACAGGAAAAAAATAGATGAATGTAATGAAGATCAAGAGTTTTTATACCAATATGCAGAATCTAGAAACACTAATGGGTTCATTAGTGCTTCCCTGCCCCTAAACTGAACTGCACACTTCAGCAGAAAAACTTGACTTGCTATACAACAAAGAAGGATTAGATATATGGGAAGTGGAAAAATCTACTTATGCTGTTCTATTTTACTCTCTCCCTTTAGGCAGCCACACTAGAACAGACTACAGATGAAAGTGTACTTTAAGGTATAGTTGTGCTCAGTGTGTGTTTGCAGCCAGACAGTCATGTGGGTTTATCACCGTTATCTCTTATCTTCCCCACTCAGAAAAATGAAAAGTGGTAATTGAGCAAAGATGCAGAGCTGGATTCCCACCCTCCCTGAGTGAAAGAGCGAGGTGGCAGTCAGTCTGGCGAGCATCACCTGTGAGCTTCTTTGAGGCAAAGGTGGGAACCCCCAAATTTATGCCAGGAACCAGACTGAGACTGCACCTTCTGGGATGCAAAGGAACAGAAAGCAATGCCCACTACTGGGGACAGTGCTGTGGCTTGGGTTCCTGGGCATTGCCATCACCTAATAAGCCTCGCTAATACAAGTGACCGGTCACAGGCAGCACGGCTGCCTTGCACGGCTGTGCTTCTTCCCTGGAGGAATGGAAACTGTCTTTTCCCACAGCCAGGAAAAAGGCAGGCTGAGGACATGGTCTTTGCTTGATTTGCCCACAGATGAACTTGGTTACCAGACCGTCAGGCCAGATGGATTCAGTAACTGCATGCAGGAGACTTTGAAAGAGTGAGGAAAGTGTTTTATCCATGTTCTTTATTTGCTGTTGTTAAACTCTGGCAACAAAGATGTAACATTCAGACATGCACCTTTTAAAGGGCCAAGCCTGGTCAGTGCCGTGCAGGTCACAACCAGCTTCTTAAAATCTGGTTTATGAGCAGGACAACAAGGCTGCGAGGGTGTCTGCAGGGATCTGTACCCAACACCCTCCCGAAGCTCATGGGTTTTGCAGCGAGAGCTTCCTGAGCTGTGGCATCACTATGTGCTGGACCCTTGCAGCCTCTGGTCAACTCTGCACCCAGAGCAGCAGTAACAGCATAAGGTCCTTGTCCAAAAGGAGGGTGGGGATCTCCTCAGGCAGCTGGTTTGCCTCACTGCCTCCCTTGCATCCGTACACCATCTTTATGCCAGCAAAGGCACAGGCAGGACTAACAACGCATCACACTGACTTCCAGAGCATAAATTGCAGTAATGATTCCTTCCAAACACCAGGTTTGCCTGCCTTGTCTGGGACAGCTCTAGCAGGCGAATAGTTTGATACTTCCTTCCCATTCTCTTCCCCCTCACAGGTCTTCCCTGCTTGTGCTGGCTACTGATTCAAGACACAGGTTTTATGAAAACTCATTTGCCTCTGAAAGTCAAGCAGTGGCACCAGCTGGGATGTGGATGCCCAGGACCTTTCTCTGCCCTCACAGGAGCTTAGATCCCATCTGTAACTGGATCCCTCTTATCTGTAACACAGCAAGCAATTCCCTCACAGAAGCAAAAGCTGAGACCAGCTGCCAGGCTGTGACAGTCCAGATTTATCAGGCTGTCTCCCACTTGAAACAAATCTTCAGCCTGAGATTTGCAGGTGCTGTAGTGGAGAGAAAGTACTTTTCTTCCTTGCCTCTTTACTGCCCTATTGTAAGACTTTAACCAAACCTCATGCTACAAATGATCAGCCTTGGCATGAAGCACTGCTGCTCTCACCTTCTACTCTTCCTTCATTACCTGTGTGTCACCTGTAATGTTGGAGTGGCCCAAAAGTTGTGAAGACAATGCTCAGGCAGCACCTCATTAAGGATCAGTGCAAAGAGGTGCAGTAGGTTTCGGAGGTAGTAACCTGTCTGTGGAACAAGATTTACCTGGTCCCTGGGACCTCTCTGATCCCATTAATCCCTGAGAGCAAGGCATCAGTGCAGTATCAAACACACGCTATGTATCAAATATGGGGCGCTTGCGCTGTAACCTGTGGTTACTGAATACTCATAAACAACAAATCAAAAGTGAGGAATAAAACAAAGTTCTGCAAGGAGCTACCACAGGAAATTGTGGTAGCTGCACAGCAGCCTTCTCAGTGAGTGCAGGCGGGAGGCAAAGATCGTTGTAGTGTTGCACACCAGTGCCACTGGCTACCACCACCACTTGGAGAAGCCAGCACATGATTCTGCTCAGGGCTCTCCTCTTCCTTATCATCTTCCTTTGTCTAATCTGTCCTGTACCCTGAGGAAAAGCATCTACTGAAGCCCTGGTCAAAGACCCCATCTACCCTCTACTGGACACTGAAAGTATGAAGAACTGGGTGGCTTCTTTTGCCCCTGACTGTAATAAAATATGAGTATCCAACCTGTGGGAGCTTTTTTTGAGCAGATGTGTGCACACCACAGCACTTAATAAAGACCTAAGCATTTGGGCAGCAGCATTAATCAGAAAATAAAGGGCACTGATAGTGTTTCAGGGTCAGTGTGAAATGCAGAGCTGTGGGTATTTGGCAGAATATGATGTGAAGTCCTGCTCATATCATGGTGGTGAACCCAAGGCAATGATGAGGGACCCTCAGTGAATCATAGGATGGTTTGGGTTGGGATCTTAAAGATCATCTAGATCAAATCCTCCCTGGCATGGGCAAGGACAGCTTCTACTAGATCGTGTTGCTCAAAGCCTCATCCAACCTGGCCTTGAACACATCCAGGGATGTGGCATCTTGAGAGATTTGCTTTATGGTCACTTTGCTTCCCTTTCTTTCTACCTTTCTGCCTGTGAAGGTGTTCTCCTCAGTCGTCTCATCACACACAAGAATAATAGAAAGGACACTGCTGGACGTCAGGTGTCTGGAGAAGTGTGTGGCAATGTCCAGCTGCAGTCAGACACTGGGTGTGATGGCAGGGTGTCTTTTCTCCCAAATACAGGATAAAACACAAAGCCTTTGTTCCTCTGCAAAGGAACAGTGCAGCAATACATAGAGCCGCAGTGCATGGATATTTTGATAGGAGTTGCTTATACACGGTCACTCAGCCATGAACTGTGTGTAGCATTGATACTGAAAATGCTGGCAAATAAAACTCTCTAAGATTTGTTTTGGAGATGTAGAAGGCCTGGGCAACATGAGGGAGCGATCTCCAAAAATCATGTGCAGCCAGACAAGAGCTGGGGCAGGATATATTTCCCACTGACATGCATATATTTTCCCAGAAATCTTATGCCTATTCTGTTACTTTCCAAGGACTAATTTTACAGTTATTATCAACTTCACAACAAAACTCTTTCCGATGTGGCACTGGTTCTAGCTCTGCCTGACCTCACGTTTGGGATGGGGAAAGGCTGCAAGCAGAGATGATTACAGAAGATGCAGCACAGATCACACCTCCCACAAGACTTTATCATCTTCAAAGAATGAACAGTGTCTGAAAAAAACACTGCTTGAAACAAAACATGCCACCAGAAGGACATTCTGTCTAATTTAAAAAAAATACAATTGCTTAGATGGAATGTAATTCTAATCAAAAATATAATAGGATCATAGAATCCTAGAATGGTTTGGGTTGGAAGGGACCTTAGAGATCCCCCAGTTCCGCTGCACAGCCGGGGGCAGGGACAGGTCAGACCTGGACCAGGCCGGGCTGCTCAAGGACCCATCCCGCCTGGCACTGGAACACTCCTAGGGATGGGGCATCCACGGCTTCGCTGCACAACCTCTGCCGCTCTCCTCCACTTTCTGTAACAGCAACTGCTCCTTGTATCGGCTGCTTCATGAAGGGGATGTGACTCCGGGCAGCGATGCCGCACTGGGATGTGCAGGTACCTCACACGCTGCAGGGTATCGGTGCTGTCTCAGGTCAGCGGATGCAGTAACACCAATGACTTCTTGTAGCAGCAGCACTGCCTTTAGCCTCAAATTTTGGATGACGGGACTGGGCTGGGCTGGGGTTGTTTAGCCTGGAGAAGAGGAGGCTGAGGGGAGACCTCATTGCTCTCTACAACTACCTGAAAGGAGGTTGTGGAGAGGAGGGTGCTGGCCTCTTCTCCCAAGTGACAGGGGACAGGACAAGAGGGAATGGCCTCAAGCTCCGCCAGGGGAGATTTAGGCTGGACATTAGGAAAAAATTTTTCACAGAAAGGGTCATTGGGCACTGGCAGAGGCTGCCCAGGGAGGTGGTTGAGTCCCCTTCCCTGGAGGTGTTTAAGGGACAGGTAGACGAGGCGCTGAGGGACATGGGTTAGTGCTTGGCAGGACCGGTTGGACTCGATGATTCGGTGGGTCTTTCCCAACCTGGTGATTCTGTGACTCTATGGGGCCGGGCTGGGCTGGGAGGGGCCGGGCTGCGCAGGGCCGAGCGGTTTTGCGCAGGTCTGTGCGGAGCGGGGCCGGTCTCCGCAGTGCCGCTCGGCCCCGGCGCGCGGGGGGATGCGGGGCCCGCGATGCGGTGGGGGGCGGCGCTGGCGGCCCCGCGGTGCCCGGTGCCGGAGCTGAGCGGCGCGTGGGGCGCGGAGGAGCCGCCGCCGCCCGCCCTCTATGGGGCGCAGATCGTCGCCTTCCCCCTGGCGGGCGGGGGCGGCGCCATGGCCGGGCTGGGGCCCGACTCCTGGTGGAAGAAGACGCTGTACCTGACGGGCGGAGCCCTGCTGGCCGCCGCGGCCTTCCTGCTGCGGGAGCTGATGGCCATTCGGTGAGGGACCCGCCGCCCCGCGTCCCTCCTTCGCCCTCTCCCCACGCGTCCCCTCCCTAACCCCTCTCCCCCGTTCATCCTCTCCCTAACCCCTTCCCCCCATTCGTTCTCTCCTTAAGCCTTTTCTCCCCATTCATCCTTTTTTCCCCCTATTCACCTTCTATTTAGCCCCTTTTTTTCCCCCACTCACCTCCTCTTTAACCCCCTTCTCCCCATTCACCCCGTCTTTAACCCGCTTTTTCATAGAATCGTAGAATCATAGAAGAACCAGGTTGGAAGAGACCCACCGGGTCATCGAGTCCAACCATTCCTATCAAACACTAAACCATGTCCCTTAGCACCTCGTCCACCCAATTCGCCCTCTCAAATCCCTCTTCTTCCATTCAGCCTCTCTTTAACCCTATTTTTCCCCATTTACCCCACCTTTAAATCCCTTTTTCCCCCATTCACCCCATCTTTAACCCCCTTTTCCCCCACTCACCCCATCTTTAACCCCCTTTTCCCCCACTCACCCCATCTTTAACCCCCTTTTCCCCTACTCACCCCATCTTTAACCCCCTTTTTCCTCCATTCACCCCGTCTTTAACCCCCTTTGTACCCAATTTGCCCTATCACCCCTCTTCAACCCTTTCCTCCCATCCACCCTCTCTTTAACCCCCTTTCCCCCATCCGCCCCCTCTTTAACCTGTTTTTCTCCACCCACCCCATGCAGCAGTGCAGGAGGTGGCTCTGGACAGGAGCTCTGGGTGACCAGGTGCTGCTGGCCCCGCTGCTGTGCAGGGCTCTGCCTGCTCTCTGCTGTCTCCCGGCAGGATGAGTTGAGCCACGGGCGCCTGACGACTCCTCACCGCCTCTGCATCCCAAGAATCCCAAGCCTGCAGTAGTGAGGAAAGGACGTGTGTGTTGCCTCAGCCAGAATTCCTCCTTTGTGTGTTTAATGCCTGACATACCATGTGCCTGTTTGTTGGGTTTTTTTTTTTTAAGTTCTATTTTGGTTTTGACAGGAAGGAGGAAGAGCTTGATTCTAAAGATGCTATCATACTGCATCAGTTTTCCAGGCCTCGCAATGGCGTTCCAAGCTTATCTCCATTCTGTCTGAAAATGGAAACTTACTTGAGGATGGCTGATTTGCCCTACCAGGTATATGGTGCAGTTTTTCTTTAATTTGCAGCTGGCTGTAATTGCATGAAATGGCAAACAGTCATCCCCTCTCTCCTCCCCTGCAGTCTGTATCACCCTACAGTGAGGTGGGTACACTGGCACTTTTATGTCTTCAGTTAAATTTGATGCATAACCTTTAAGGATATGACCCGAATAACATTGGTCTGGAACAGCTCTAGATTTGACTGGCAAAGCTAAACAAATATTAGAAGCTAACTTGGCTGGAAATGCTGAAGTGGGAGAGTAGTCTGGAGTTTTTATAATGCTAAAATAATACCCCAAAGCTAAAGCATAACATTATTTGATCTTATAATTTCACCATGCTAAAGAGATTTAAGATTAGGCAGGTGCAGCTTCTTATTTTCCTGGAGGGTTTCTCTCTTGGAGCTCTCCTGGGAAGACATAGTGGCCTTTTGCTTCTCCCACTGCCAGCGCTTCCCCTCCAGTGAAACAAGACAGGACTGCTTTTAGAGGTCCTGAATAACTACTCTTGAGTTGTGGCTGGGTGCATCCCATGCCATCTTCCTGCAGGGCATAAAGCCCAAACTATTTCAGTGGATAAAGGCGTGAGAGCAGAAATTTGAATATAGCAGTCTTGCCTGTTAGTGTCAGGGTTTAGTTGTGACACTGTGAGTCTAGTGTGTGCCTCGTTGCGGTGTCAGCAAGCTCTACAGCATGAAACATGTACATCTGTGAAACATGGGGCAGGCTTCTGTTCTCTGTGTAAAGCATTGAGTGCAGCTAAGCTGATACAAGAATGGTGATAAATATAATGAGGATCTTGGGTGGAAGATATGTCTTTTTTTTTTTCCTCTTTTTTTTTGTAAATGATGTAAATTTGGCATCTTACGTTGTCTCAAAGAGACTGAGCTGTGAGTAATCTGCATGCTTATGCCACATGGGTTCAAGTCACTTTTTACTGCTACGTACCAAAGTGTTAGGGAGGATGTTTTGTTTATGTCCAGTGTTTTACAGAGGGAAACTAAGCATATTACAACTTTTTTTTTTTTTTTAAAAGATTTGTGGTTGATATTCATTCAGCTTCATATGTGATGTAACTCCTTTACGTTGAAAGTGAAAGAAAACCGAATTAGTACATTTCACTTAAGTCTTTATATGACTTAATGGTACTTGAATCAGATACTTTAGAGCTTTACAGAGGGAGATTTCCATCCTGTGGGATGTATTTGCCTCATTTAAGTTTACAGAACCTGCAAGATACTGAAGTTTGAACATGTTGGAGCAGGAGGATATAGTGTCCATTGCGTCTTCACCCAGAGTAATTTGGGCAGAAATTGCATGCTTGAAGGGAAAACTACATGGGTGAGATCCGTTTCCTTTCTGATGGCAGTTGATGTGCTTCAGAGGTTTGCAATGATCAAAGTTGCTTTGGTGGAGAGTAGTTAAAGAAAGCTGCAGTATAAAAGATGGTTGTGGTAAGAGATGGTCACTTCTAAAAGATAATGCTGCATGTTTCTATGACTCAAGATGGAGTGGTTTGGACAGGTAATGCTGGGTGGAAGCAGCTTTTTGGAGAGATGGGTATTTCCAGAGGGTTATCCTCCCCTCTCTATTCTCTGTACTGATGGTAAGCGTTACTTTTTGGGGTTGCATCTCTGTCTCTCCTTACTTGTTAGCTGTGAGCACTCTAAGCTGGCATAGGTCAGCAGGACCACCAAGAGAACTGTCCGTTTGGTGGCTGACGGCTCCCTCTTGTCCCTTCCTGCATGTATTTTTCTGTGACAGATCAGTCTGGGTTAGAGCTCACCTAGCTAGAGCCATGAAGGTTTAGCTTATATGGCTTTAACCTATCTCAGGTCCACACGTGCTGTACTGCAGGAGCAGGAATGGGTCCTGTGGGTGCTGAGAGTGCCACGTTGCTGCTTTTAGCTGTGCTGGCTTATGTGGGCTTAAGGTGCTTGTGGGTTACTGGCCCTATGTAGTGTTTTGATTCCTTGCGTTTATGTACTTCATTATATGCACCAGACTGTTGAATAACATGCTGTGTGTTACACAACATGCTTCAATGGCATGTGAGAAGTGGAACTGGGTGGCACATTCCTACTTCACCCTCATCTGAGTTTCTTCCAACAGATGCTCTCTTGTAATGTGCTTACATTTTCTTAAAACTGCCTTTTGAGGTGCAAGTTCTTCATCAAAAATAATTCAGGCAGCACCTCTTCCCTCCCTCCCCACGCCCCTGCCCCGGTTGGGCTGTCACGGTACCTAGCTGTTTTTTCAAGATGTTTGATGATGCTTTTCTTGATAAAGCTTATCTTGAAAGAGTCCATTCTGGCTGCTTGTGGAGATCTTTTGGGTGTTCCTTGAATACGAAGAGCTGAGCGTTTATATAACGTGCTGTTTTTGTGCCAGGTCTGTGAAGATGGTAGCTTCCTTGGGAAGAGACACAACTAAAAGTAAAAGCATAAGCGTTTCAGTAATTGAAAATGTAGAACCTAATTTCTTCTGGATAGGACTGTAAAATTACCCTAGAAGTGCTCTGTGCCATTCTGTTTCTAAATTCCTCTATGAATGAGGTTCTGGGGACATCTTGTTATTGTTGCGTTGCAGGCTGCAGTTCAGTTAAATGTACTATGAAGTATAAGGGGATAGTTTAGTTGCTTTTGTTTTGGTCTTTTTTTTTTTTTCTTTTTTTTTCTTTTTAGTGAGAATACCATAGCTTTCCCCTGCTTTGCAGCTGGAACAATTTTTAAGTGGAAAATTGATAAATTTTTGATGGCAATTAGTAGCAACCTTAAGGATAGTGAAGTTTCAAGCCTAAAAGTACCTATGTGAGAAGAGTGGATGCAAGAACAGTGAAACAGATTTCTACAGAGACTAAGGTTTTTTCAGGTCGTTGAAAGATATTTCCTGATTTGTTTGATAAATGCTATGTAATGAAACATGAAAATCCCGGGAAGGCTTTTTTTAATTTTAAATTGGTAAACCAACTTTCCTATAAAACCCTTACCTCTCATTTGTGTTTTTGAGGATGTAACATTGGTGCAGTACTAACAGTTTTTTATGCAATGTATTTATGTATATGTGCTTGAAGAATGTGCAGTTGAATAATAAGAACTTGCTTTTTTTTGGGGTTGCAAATTATGTAGACTATAGTAACTGCAATACGTAGTGTACACATCTTCAAGTCTAGTAGCTTCTGCAAAACATCAGTGTTTGTGTGCAAGAAGGGAAGTCTTGCACTGAAAGGGCTTAAGAAAGATTAAGCCAGCAACGCTCAATGCCACCGACACACTGTGTAGTTCCAGAAAAAGCTTATGCTTCTGTAATAAATTCATAGTGAAAAATTATGGAAACCTATCAGTCAATCCAAGTGCGGAAAGAGCCTTTTTGGTGAAGGGTAGGTCTGAAAGGTAGAAGAATGGGGCAGCTCTCTTTCCAGTTTCAGGTGTGCAGCAGTTTTAGTTTCACTTGTGGACCAGAGTGTTAACCCCACCCTGTCACCTCCACATGCAAGTGGGGTAGCTTCAGATATTTTATTCACCCACACAGGGCTGCAGGAGATGAGACTGTACAATCTGGTATCCCTTGCTATTTGGGCAGAAATCCCAGAAAAGGCTACAGCCAGAAGGCATTGGAAAAAAGTTCTGCCTTCAGAAGTATGAGAGAATTGAAGTAAAATGTCTGTTCACATTTTGAAACGCAGCAATTCCTTGACTGTTTGTCACAGAATCATTTAGGTTGGGAGAGACCTTTAGGATCATCAGGTCCCACCGTAGACCTGGCACTACTGAGTTTACCACTAAACCATGTCCCTAAGTGCCATGTCTACATGTCCTTTAAATACCTCCAGGGATGGTGACTCAACCACTTCACTGGGCAGCATGTTCCAATGCTTGACAATCTTTTCAGTGAAGAAATTTTCCCTAAGATCCATTCTGAACCTCCCCTGGTGCAACTTGGGGCTGTTTTCTCTTGTCCTATCACTTGTTACCTGGGAGAAGAGACCGTTACCAGCCCTGCTAAAACCTCCCTTCAGGTAGTTGTAGAGAGCAATAAGGTCTCCTGTAAGCCTTTTTTTCCAGACTAAACCTCAATTCCCTCATCTGGTCCTCGGAAAACTTGTGCTTCAGACCCTTCAACATCTTTGTTGCCCTTTTTTGCACACACTCCAAAGTGTCTTTCTTGTCAGATGAGACATAAATTCTGTAATCTATGTTTCACCTTCTTTAACTGCAAAACAGGGAAAACACACCACTACTATGTGAGTGCTATGCTATCGGTTTTCAGTGGTGCACTAGTTATGTACTGCTGCTGGGCTCTTGGATGCCCAGTTGTAACAAGTGACTAAGTTATGAGGCTGCAGAAGCGTATGTAAACACAGTTTTCCATCCTGCCCTGCAAAGGAATGAAATGCGCTTCATTATATGCTTGTGATTGTGTGTGTTTTATTCTTGGGGGTAATGCAGGTATCTGGGAGAGACCATGACTTAAAAATACTTTCAACATGAAAACTGCTGTTCTCTTCAGGAGCCAAATTTAATTGTCAATCCTGTGGTTAAAAACTTGTTCAGAGTAATGAACCCAGTCTTCTGGGAGATCTGAGCATCTCCAAGCCCTTAAATAACATGAATACTTAAATAACATTACATCATGTGGCATTCAACATAAAAGTTTGTAACACCTTACATGACCTGGAAATAATTTTATCTGAGTTGTTATATAGAGTAGAGCTGTTGTCCTTATTGAATAGCTACCACTAGTCTACAATATTAATTAAAAAAAAATTGTTGGATAATATTGCCTGTAAAACCACAGTAGAGTATTTAAAAAGCTTTATTCTTATCGAAACAGAACCTGAAAGGCCTCTTTTGTCTATTTGTTTGTTTACTTGCTTTTTTTTCCTTAGAACTATTTTGATGGAAAACTTTCCCCGCAAGGGAAAATGCCTTGGATTGAATACAATCACAAGAAAGTGTCTGGCACTGAGTTCATTATTGACTTTTTGGAAGAGAAACTTGGAGTGAATTTAAATAAACACCTTGGTCCGCATGAAAGAGCTGTTTCCAGAGCTGTAACAAGGATGGTGGAGGAGCATTTATACTGGTAAGCTTGCATGGCCAAGCTGGCTGTGTTCTCGTGCTGTCAGACCTGCCCCTGCACTCATGCCTGGATGTGAATTTGTATCTTCTTTTGCAGAAAGCTTGGATACTCAATTATTAATTTCAGAACTCTCTTTGCTCTAGAAAACTGCTGCTTCTTTCTGTGTAAGCCAGAATGAGCTGAGGGTAATTCCTCTTAAAAGTTGTCTTGCCATGAAAGCAAAGTGAGGTGTCAGCCCTCTGAAGCTTTGCAGAAGGGAGCAGCAATGGGCTGCTCCTCTGTCCCATTTCATGTGACCTCTGAATAGAAACGGCCTTGTTAATAAAGAGAAAAAAAAAATCAAGGTTTGAGGCATGCAGAAGTACAACCCCAGCATTCCTAGTGAATCGGTAATATTGTGTTCTTACAGTTTTTGATTTTAATTATCTGTGATCAATTATAATATGATTTTTTGCCTTTCCTGTAACAGGCCATACTGCTGTTAACATGTATGGCTGACAATGCTGCTAGTTGATAGGATACAGTATTAGTCATAGCATCCTGAGAAGCTGAAGTACGTATATGAATGGAAAACAGGAATATAACCTTGCTGGTACTTTTTGCATTTACTGATGCCTTTGAAAACAGTATCTGTGACTTACCCCTTGCTTTACATTTCAGTCCTTTTTAAGTGCCCTTTCCAGACTGGATTCACAGAAGTAGCAGGTGGACATGGCATCTCGAATGCTGCACTGGCTGCCTCAGCTGACACAAAAGGCCTTTTCTGAACAGTTTGCTTTCTAGCCTGCATTTAAGTCCTTGTTGTACTAAGTCTGGTGTTCACGTTGCACTTTTTTTCTTCAAAACGATATGTGATTTGAAATGGTATGCATTTACTTGCTTTTTCTTTCACCTTGTGATTGAAAGTGAGCAACAGCATTTTTACATTATAGTTCTTCAAATAATATTTAGTATTTCCTGGGAAGAAATTCAGCATTCAGTAGGTAGGTTTAAATGATACAGTTCATAAACGTAATCCCTGCCTTCCAAGAAGCATGATCTTCACCAATTATACCCATCTGCAATGCCATAGCCCCAAATCTGACTCAAGTAGCCTGCAAATCTACTATTTTTTTTTGTTCATTTTTCTGCCCTCTGTTCTAGCTGCCAAAGGAAAGATGAGGCCTTTCAATTCCCTAATGCTCCATCTCCTTGCTTCAGTGTCGGTTGTTTCGTGGTCCATAGACTTCACTGCTTTCAATGTAGCATTACTGATGACAAACGTAGTGCTGTTGTGTCCCAATTACAAATCGTGCTTTCCTCTGTGGAGCTGTTGTTTGTCCATTTAGGCTCCCTCTGAGCTGAGTGAACGCTGCTGGGCAGGGCACTGGGGAGCATGGGGGACAGGTAGGACAGGTATTGCAAATTCAGGCACTGACTCAGGGTGGTGGCGTTGAAACGGGTGGGCAAAGCTGGGCTGACTAAGAATAGATGTGCCTGCCTGGCTGTGTGCTCCTGTTGCCTTTCCTATTTAGTCGCAAAGCTGAGTTTCCTTAAGGCATGTATTTTTGCTGCAGTCAGTCTTACTTTATGTCCCAATAGTGTGGCTGTACCAGAGTCTCGCTGTGTTGATGAGGTTATACTGTTCTGGTTCTCTGTGCTTGGCAAAGCCTGAGCTGTGAGGCATCACAGTTGTACTGCTGTAGTTACTAGGTAACAACTTTGACCATCCTATAGTTACACCAAAATAAAATCGGGCTTTATCTGTGTTAGGACCCCTTTCTTTCTGGCAGTATTGAATCTGTGGTTGTGGGATCCCTTCATTTTGGTCATTGAACCTACTCACTTCCCACCAGAAATGTAGGATTTGTTCACGGTGTCTTCAAGTCCCACAGTGAGGAATGTGTAACAGTGATCGCTTTTCTGCTGAGTAAGGTTTATAAAATTAAGCCTCCAAAGCAGTGATGTGGAATGTGGTTCATACAGTGTCATTGTCAGCAGCATGCAAAGTAGCTTCATCATAAATAAGTAATACTGTAGTTCATCTATCGAACAAAGCAGCAAAGTACATCCTGTGGTGAGCTATCTCTGGATGGAGCTAATCCTGGTGAGTGCTTTGCGTCTCCTCCTGAAATGTTTTTCTTTTGCTGCGGTAATTGCTCATCTTCCCCAGTTATTGCCCGTTACAGGTGGAAATTGCTGCTCTGGCTCGAGCTGAGAGCAGTGCAGGGCTGTTGTGAGTCGGCCTCTAGACACCCTGCCTCCACCCCGGGCTTCAGTGCCTGGCAGGGCTCAGGTAGAGAGACAGCAAGCGAATGCACCTATTTTTGTGCTGGGATTAGAGCATATCTCCGAAATGTATGAGACCGATTTGGAGCTGGCACTGGAGCTCCTGTGCTTGGAGAATGCTGTAACTATTAGGCTTTTGCTGTGTTTAAATTGGCAAAAGAAAAAAAGGCCGCTAACCTGAATGGGTGCTGAGCTGAAGCAGGGAAGAGATGGGAGCGGAATGATTTCATGGCTCTCGCCCCAGGTCGTGGATCTGGTGCAGACCTCTGTCATCTGCTGAAGGCTTGCCCTGAGTCACCTTCGCTGCCTGCAGCGACCCATGGGCCTTCAGAAACCAGTGGGGCACCCACAGTCACCTTCAAGATGCCCTGAGCTTTTGGTGTATCTGCAGCGATTGGACCTCTGTGTAAGATGGGCTGGAGGATGTCAGATTCTTATATCCTCCTGGCAGTGTCACACTGGGCTTGGTGGCAGTGCTGGCACTCAAACCAGGCAGCTCCTGGCGCCAGAGGGCTAGCAGTTGCTGTGGGGAGCTTCCTGACACTTTAATCCCGGGAGAAGTAGCTTGGGTCAGTTACACTAATGTGCTTAGTGAGAACCTAAAGCCTTGAATATGCAGCTTAACCAAACTAACCCATTAGATTGGTTTAGCTGCATTGTCAAGCACGCATGCATATTTAACTGCTCCTTGCTTTGTCCTTCAGGACGACCATGTAAACATCATGTATGTGGTAAGTGCTTGAAGGGCAGGAAAATCATGGCATAATGAATCTGGCTTCGGTACGTATTCAGACTTGCCATGTATTAAACATAAAATATATTTATAATATAAATATGTTTAAATATATCAAACTAACTATAAGAGCAACATCTCTCCTGCTAGTAATGATGAGGCTTGAATGCCACTGGCAGCTTAAAAGCCAGTGTCTCTTGGACAGTGCACAGCAGGTGGGGTTTCTATAGCTGATTATGGAATGAATTCATTATAATCCTTTTGTATATCAAGAATTTCCACTCTGCACAGGTTCAGGTAGGAAAAATAGCCCCCAGTTCACATCCTTATGAAAACCTCCTGCTTGCCTTGATGCTCGGACGGTTTGGGAATGATCAGGCAAGCCGCTGTTGATGACTTACTTTCTCCATTTCCTCCTGATTTATGTATCGAGGCCAAAGCTGCTGTTACATTTAGATTTCAGATTTGCTTCACCCACACTGCATTGCTCTTTAATGCCTTATTGTTTTATTTATATTCTTAAGATTTGTACAGGTGTGCTGGAACAAATGGGAACGTTACTGTTTCCCAAAATACTCAGTACAGGGCAATATTTAAAATGATTATGTCATCCTGTAAATAGTAACTGTAGTTTAAAATGTATAGTTATGCTGAAGCAGGTTATGTTGACTACCTGATTTCTGGCATTTTCTAAACTTTTGTGATAATAATACTCTAGTAACATAGTCTGAGCAGAGAAGCGATAGGTGGGATTAAATGCAGAGGAGCTTGTTTTGATAGGAAGCACAGATTAATGAACCTTTGAACAGAATTATTATAACATAGTACTTGTAAATCAGTCTTAAGAGTGCTTTTAACTGTCTCTCTGTATATGAGCCTGTTTCTTTCTTTGCTTTTGCATGCTCAGAACCATAAAATTTTAGGAGTAAACTCTCTGGTTGTCTATTTAGCTGCCTTCATCGCCCATGTAAATTTGAGATTTGGGACATGTGACAACTTTACTAGTTTAAAGATGTTTTAGGATTGCACCTGGCAGTTTAGCCTGAGCAGGATTATCTAAATCCTGTGCAGTCTTGCTCTTCCTGTGTTGCTGTCCTAATCATTAAACGCTTCATCTGATCTCTGCCTCTTCCAGGCCTGAAGACCTTCTCCCCAGAGCAAACAAATAAGCACTAGGAAAATGCATTTTTGCTTTTATGGGTAGGCTAATTAGTTTTGTGGGAAACCGTGTTCATCCTCTCTTACGAAATTAAAGCCGTCCTGGATGTGGTTGATCATTCTTGGTGCGGTGCTGGTGTAGCTGGAGCGAACAGGAGTGATGGCAAGTCCATAGGGCTGAGTTAGTCTTGTGTGACTGTGACTGTGATGACTTATAAAAGATGCTGCAGAAGAGTCTCGTCTCTTCTTTTCCTGTCTTTTGGCTTCTTTTTCTTGATGTCCCTCTTTGTGGCCAGGCCTGTTGCTCTAAAGCAACTATGTGTTGTAGAGTTATGGGGTTAAGCTGGTCAGGTCCATGCTGGTGAAGGAGGGTTTTTGCAGTGAGACACAGAGCAGTGGTCTTGGAGAACAGCTTTTTCTTGGCGTATTCAGTAGTATTTGTAATCATTTCCCAGTGCTTGCATCAAGACCAGAGTTTTTCTTCCTATTTAGAGCTGTCCCTGCACAAGGGACCTTCTCCTTTCCCAGGCCTGTGAGATGTGACTACTGAAACGTTCTCCTCTATGGAGCGCCCTTATGCTGTTTTCCTGGAATGAGGCAGTTTCACACCACATCTTCTAGCCAAACTTAATACTTCTGGTGTCTCAGTAGTTGTTTATTCCTTTGTTTGCTGGCTTCACATTCCCCTGTTTGTGCTGGTGCCTCTCGCTAAATCTGGCTTTGTTTCACACTCCTCTGTGCTGAAACCAGCCCAACGACTTGAGTTGATCCATCTGTTTTGAAAAACAAGAACTTTACAGAAGAGTGGTACTGAAGCACGGTGCTTTTGTCATATGAATACAGTGCAAGAGGTTGTGGAGAGACCGGTTGAGGATAAAAGCCGTAAGAAGTATAGCATGTGCATTTTTGTTCTTCTCTGTTCATGCATTTGCAGCAAAACCTACACATGCTTCACTGGTACTGACTTTAATGAAACCAGTTTGAGCAGAAGGCATTGTCCTGCAGTGGACAGTTCAAAATAGAATTAAAATGCCTTTTACCTGCTCTGTTGACAGCCTTGTAAATTTGAGCTATAAGTGGATGTTTTTTCAGTTATTATGCCAAATATTCTCATTTTACCTCTTTTTAATAGTAATTCAAGTAAAGAATCTGTGGAAACTTAAAGATTAGAACATTTTCATGGTGTATATGTAGTTGTTCCCTGATGGTAGTGCTGAACATGGCTTCTGTTCACGACATATGGGAGTTTGATAAAGTGTACATTTAAAAAAATCATTGGATTTGGTTTGGGTTTTTTTTTGTTTTTTCTTTTCTTGAATTAGTTGATCCATGTCAACACTAAGGAAATTTATGTGTGATTAGAAATATGTACAATGACAAAGCTGAAGTCATATTCCAAATTAAAAAATGGAGCTCTGATCATATTGGAAATGGAAACATTTGATTATGAAGTTAAATATAATTGAATACATGAACTTGCAGCTTCTCATATTTCAGTTTTTCAATCTACCTTTGCTAGTTTATCAGGTCTCCATGAGACCGTTTTCATACATTATTAAATATTTAAATCCACTTCTGGATTTTTCAGTTTGGAAATTGCTACAAACATAATGGAATACTTTGTCAACTCCCAGTGTTTCTGAGGTGCTCTTGGCTTCATAAATTTGTCATTTATACTTTGAGATGTCTAGCCTTCTTCCAACATACCTTGAACTTAGTGACAAAAGTCATACGGTCTTTTTGGTTTCTTTGTAATGTCAGAAGATGCTAGGTGTTAAAGAGGTTAGTATTTCTTTTTTCATAAGTCAAAACAAATGTTTTTCTTTGCCTACAATATTAGTAAGGAACAAAAATTCTTGTAGGAACAAACATTGAGTAAGACAAAATTTTAGAAAAAGACCTTTCAAACTAAGAAATTTGCTGTCCAATAAAGCTGAAACACAACCTGAAACACAAGAATCCATTAGGAATGTCTTTCTTGTAAAATCAACATTTTGAAGAGAGTAAAAATCCAGGAGGAAACCAACGCAATAACCCTCACCCCCTCTTTTTATAAAAATTTATTTTTGAAAGATTGTGTCATTGTCAGTTCCTGAGGAGAGCAGAGATTTTCTGAAAAATGACTGTTACAATATTTACATTGGGGCAAAGTCACCACTTGTCTAAATTTCAGTAGTATAGAAAGCAAGGAGAAAAGATTGGTGGGAAAGATAGGCTTCTCTGTGGGCTGTTGTTGTTTTCCCCAGGTCTGTGCAGTGAACCCTCTTCAGCTAATAAATCCTATTGGCACTGTGTTTTATCATGCAAGGTTAGCAGAATTGTGCCGCTGTTATTTTATATTTCAAAGTGAATATAATTTTTCTCTTGAGTTGAGAAATGGTTTACTGAGAGAACAAGCACTGCATGGTTTGCCTAAGTATTGCAAGGTCAGTTTTCTCTGCTGCCACTGTGAGTTGCATCAGGGTCTGCTTGTTACTGGAAACTACCTCTCCATCAGAGCAGTGAGCACGTAGCATTAAGAAAGCTTGCTGCCTAACCTTTGTGTGAACCTTTGCAGGGTGACCATGGTCTGTCTGGTTACTGTACCGCTATAACTTATTTTTGCATTCTTCTAGGACTTTAGCTTATTGCCAATGGGTGGAAAATCTTCACGAGACACAAAAGATGGTTTCACTTTTTGGCCCCTTCAGTGACTTGCTGAAGTGGATCTTCTGCCATTTGACTAAAGGAATCGTGAAGCGGGAAATGTACGGCCATGGCATTGGCCGCTTCACTGAGGAGGAGATGTACACGCTGATGGAGAAGGACATGCGGACTCTAGCAGGCCTTCTGGGTAACGTACAGCAAGTTATACAAGTTCTGTTTGTTCACAGTCTCATGTCCACAGGTTGAAATCAACTGCAGGTACTTCTGGCAGCTTGGTTGTGTATGCAAATAATCTCATTTTATCAGTAGGTAGAGTCCACACTACTGCTGTCATTCAGTGCCACCTGGCTCTGGCAGGGACAGTGTTTCTTTCCTTGTTGTTTGTTGCCAAATTGCGTCTCTAGAGGAGTAAGTGGCTTCCTTGTCTGAGCACCAGGTGTATGTAGCTGGAGGAGCAGAACGTGGCTTGTGATTTTTGGAAGAACACTTTGCTTGTGAATTTAGGAAGATGTAGTGTTTCGTTCTGTAAATGAAACATCTTATTTATACTTTTTGGGGGGTCCCGTTTTTACTTAATATTACTCATAGCTATTTGATAGATCTGTATGAGGCTGCCATTTGAAAATCCTTTGATGAGCTGGACTTTGTTGTATTAGGTTGGTGTTAGCAGCTTTATTCAAAGCTGCTAGTAGGAGATGGGTCTGTGTTGTGAAAATAGGTGGTTTTAGGATTCTTGGTCGTCATGGGCAGATCCCATAATGTTAGTCTTCAGGTTGACCCTGCTTAGCAAGAAGCACATGAGCCACATTTCTGTTGTGTAGCTCAGGCTGAAATCTGTACCAGAGCTGACTACAGTGTGCTTCTCCCTTTCCAGTCTGCTGAGAGCTAACTGTATTTGGTCTGTGTGTAAAATTTGTATTTTGAGGAGCTGGTCAATGTTTTCTCATGCTGTATTTTGTTTGTTAGCAAAAAAGTTACTAAGAAGAGGCAGTAGAATAGGTAAACCTGGTTTTGGAGCTTAAGAGGTCCCTTTTCTTTCTTGGGGGAGGAAGAGAGGGAGCAGCTCATTTTAGAAGAGGAGGTCTGACCTCATCTGCTGCAGAGCTGTGGCCAGCTCGAGGTGCCCTTAACTGTGGACTGCTGTTGTAGCTTCAAGGCTGGCACTGCCTGGATCCATGTATTTCATAAAGAGGAATAGAGTTGGGGCAGGAGCTGAAGTGAATTAAACCTGTGACTTGGGAGCTCAGTAGAACCCCCTGGCTCTTCCTAGGCAATGCTGACAGGCTGAGTGGAGCAGCACTTAATGTGTCTATGCTAAAGTTGTCCCTGTCTGCTAAGAGTAGGTGTAGCCTTCAAGAGAAAACTGAAACATGTTCCTGAGTACCTGTAAAAGTCTCGTGGTTTGCTTATTTGAAGGCTCCACCCTTCTGTCTCTGGAGTCTGTGCTGATGCTCAGATTTGTGAAGTTTTGAGTTCAAAGGGATCATTAAATTGTCTAGACAGATCTCTGTGAATCGAACTGCTTGGTTGCTGTCTTGAGGCCTGTATCTTTTTTTCTGGCTGAGGCGTGCTTTTCTAAAAGGCATCCTGTTTTCATTATGAGATTTCAGTAGGTGGAGGTGCTACCACTTTCATTAGTAATTGGTGGCAGATGTTAGTCTCCATCAAAATCTGTTCAAAATCTGACCTGACAAATTGGAATTTGTCAGATTACAGTCTGCAGGCAGATGCTCTTCCTAGTTCTTCCTCCCTCCCTGGGTGGCCTGGATCACCTCCTTGTGAAGGTAGATGCTACCATCGAGTAGTCTTGCTTTTCGTTTTGGTGGGAAAAATCACTGGAACTCCTCAAGGCTAAAGCATTTTCTTCACTAGATGAATTTTCTTAATTGTATGATACGTGTGTTATCAGCAGGGGCTTTATTTTTTCTTCCAGATTATTGATAAGAATGTTGTACCTTGTGTATTCCAAAAAGCCTTGATGGGGATCTGCTCTATTGTTTTCACTGCATTACCAACTGAACATTGTACATTTTTCATGTTCCTCTCTGAAATGGATGTCAGATTACTCAGTATGCAGTAATGTGAATAATTATGTTTGTTCTATGGATTATTGGTGCACTTGTCTAATTTTCTATAATTGCCTTGATTTTTCACTAACACCAGCAAGCTCAGGTTTTCCCAGCCAGCTGTTTGTGGTTGGGTCTAGAAACTGTGGTCTCCAGGTGGTATCCTGGGAGGTGGGATGAGGAGTTCTAGCCTGAATGCAGGCAGGGGGAAAGAGAAAGTGGTCCGTCAGCCTATTGCCTGCACAGGAATCTTTGAGATTTCCCTCCACGTGCACGTGCCCATGTGTTTTCCCAGAAGAGGAAGCAGTTGGGATTTTGTCTGTTAATTGGAGGGCAATCTTAAGAGTTTAAAAACGTTGCCTGTCATAGAGAATGGCTGCACGTACCAAACTGTAGCTGCCAGTCATCAAGCATATCTGATTAATTTAATGCTCCCCATTTTTTAACAGAGACCATTCACTTGGGAACAAGAATAACTTTTAAATTCTAAGAGCTCCATCCAGAAAATGGGAACTTGGCAGATGCCAGGTCTTGTGGCACTCATTTTCACAGTCCCAGTCACATCTTGAGTGTTTTTTTTTATTTTTTTCATTTCTGAGAACCAATTTCCTTCTCCAATATGCCTGTTTCCCTAGCAGACTTGTCCAGATCTCTTATAAATATGGGAACTGTAACTAACCCTCCTCTGATGATTCGGCCTGCCCTGCTGATATCATCTTGCTCTCTGTCCTGCAGTCTTTAGACTGTAAATGTTGTTTCCTTGTCTTGTAGTACTTTCCTACTACCTGGAAGTAGGGGAGGCTGGCTATATACACTACCATATATATAAAAAATACATTTTGGTAATCATTTAAAAGATGCAGATGAGTGAGCAGTGACAGTAAATCTGTTGGTGCCCCCTCAGTTGTGTATCTGCCTCAGACTTTTGGGTAAATGGGGATTTTGAGCAGGGAAAAGCAGGGCAGCAGCTGCTTGAATCGGCTTTCAAAAAGCATTTGATATTTTGTGGAGAGTAGGGGTGCTCAGAGCTGAAACAGAGGTAGGGCTAACCTGAGCCTCTGCTAATTGAAACACCCTCTGGCAGCCTTCAAAGGCTGTACATTCTGTGGAAAGATGCAGGTCTCCAGCTGGCCTTGCGTCTCATGGATCTGTCTCTTGCTGGGATTTCTTGACCCAGTGCTGAAGCAGCTTCTTTTTAATCCTCTGGTGCCTGCCTCATAGCAGATCTGTGTGCTGTCAAATTCCCAGACAGTACAAATTTGATCCAAGTCCAATGTGACCATGTGATTGCATTTCTGTTGGATTAGCCCCGGGGGTGCAGTGAGGTGTTTGAGATTATTAGCACTATGGCAGCCTCGGTGCAACAGGCACTGCGTAATCTGGCATAAAACTAGACACTGTGAGATGATATCTGGTCTGTCACAGTCTTCTGGATAGTGGTTACACTGGAATTTTGAGAATGGATTGGAACTGGTAGAAGGAAATTTACATGGGGGCCGTGTTACATGATGAAGGCTGAATCACAGCTCTATTTCATCTTCTTTCCCTGTGTTTCCATGCACCTGAAGGTGTGGGGTGTTGTGCCTGGGGAACCACTCTTTCTGCAAAAGAGCGAGCTGGTTCAGCCCTCACTTCTTACGTGCACTAGTTGTAGCAAGATGGAAATGGCAGTGTTACTTCCATAACATTGCTATAGATTGAGTCTCAGTTCTTGTATGATGCTAAATCCCTACTGTTGGCATATAACTGTGGTTTGGGGACCAGTTTTTGAGCTGCATTTGAGAGAGATGAATGCTAGGTGTCAGATAAATACTGAAAAGACGCAACATTTACTCCGTATGTAGTTTTCAAATGACAGATTGATGCAACTGTGAAAGAGCTGGGGTGAGTTAGCTTCATATTAAAATTGCATCTGACAGGCTAGAGGAGGTTATTGTTACTGATTATTCCTAAGCACTGCTTTGCTACACAGTAGTACAGCATTCACTGTACTGTACTCTGGAATTTGATGCATTTTACTACTGTGCAGTTTTTCTGAACTCACTCAATAATCCTAACATTTAATAACCTGCT
Source organism: Phaenicophaeus curvirostris (assembly GCF_032191515.1). Classification (NCBI taxonomy): domain Eukaryota; kingdom Metazoa; phylum Chordata; class Aves; order Cuculiformes; family Cuculidae; genus Phaenicophaeus; species Phaenicophaeus curvirostris. The sequence goes on from NC_091393.1 coordinate 4,432,134, forward strand.
GAATTACAGGCAGTTTATTTTGGACAGGGGAAGAAGAATGTCCTGGGGAGGTGAGATACCTAGATTTGGATAACTGAATTACATAATACATTTCACAGACTTCATAGCATTTTGGGTCAAGGCTGGGACCGTGCAACCATCTAGCCTGATCTCCGCATTACTTCATGTTTCACCAGTATGCGGTCTTTGCTCCGGTTCCTGTGCTTGTGATGAGGAAACAAGTTCTAACTGCATGTTTCTTTGCAAATAGTGGCTTTAAAACATGATTTTCTTCCCTATCTTAGATAGTTATCCATCTGTTTGTGCTGTGGTGGCCACATAGGACCCTCAGGGCATTGGGGTGCCCAGAGAGGTAAGCAGAGTATCGGTGTGGAATGTGACTGCTGTTTCATTTACCTTCCTGCATCCCTAGTGTGCCTCTGTTTGGTCCTTGCAGGTAGAAACCAGCGTTGGGAGGTTCTGGGCATCACACAGGTAGTGTGTGAGGAGAGTTGTTTGCTCCTGACTATGGCTGTGTCCTCTTCCTGGAGATACAGGTCATTTCTGAGCAGTCACTCGCTGCCAGTCTGACTGGTGCGTTGATTTCAGCCTGAATAATGGTGGGAGAGGAAAGCTTTGGGTATGACTTTCTTTTCTTGTGTGATCAGATGAGTGATCTGAAACTGGATCTGCGTGTACAAGAGGTACAGGGTGACCATCTTCTTTCAGCAAGTGCATTCATGAATTAGAACCATGGTTGAATGATTTTGGATTTGCACCAAAGGAGAAAATAATGCTTTCAGGCACCTGCTGGCTGCAGAGGAGGTATTAAATGCAGCAGACCTAGTGCAGTGTGTATGTGCTGCCTGCCAGCTCTGATGAGTGGAGGAGGTCACTTGGCCAGTGGTGGCTCTGTAATTGGCCTAGTTATGTAAGTGGTGAGCACAGGGGGAGCTGCGGTAATGGATTTCACCTACTGAACCTGAGTAACAGCTTTTGAACCATATTCAGCATTGAATCCCTGTCTTTTTGAACCAGTGAAGCTTTTACTCTAAATTATTGCAGTAAAAAAAAAAATGGGCTAAAGATGTAACCAAGGAATTTTATTTTCTTTCTTTATTTTTTGTGACTAGGGAGAAATGACATCCAGTTGAGAAATATTTGCTGTTATATTTACAGGTGACAAGAAGTACATTATGGGACAAAATGTTTCCACTGTTGATGCCACTGTCTTTGGGCATCTAGCACAGGCAATGTGGACATTACCAGGAACTCGACCAGAGAGGCTTATCAAAGGTAAGAAAGCTTAACTGATCTCTGATATCAGACAAACTCTTGGTGGCATTTACTTGTGTTTAAACCTGATGAGATGCATTCAAGAGTCCTGAGGGAATTGGCAGATGTGATTGCCAAGCCACTCTCCATGATATTTGAAAAGTCATGGCAATTGGGATAAGTCCCTGGTGACTGGAAGAAGGGTAATGTTTTGCCCATTTTTAAAAAGGGTAGAAAGGAGACCCTGGAAACTACCGACCTGTCAGCCTCACCTCTGTGCCTGGGAAGATCATGGAACAGATCCTCCTAGGAGCTATGCTAAAGAACATGGAGAACATGGAGGTGACTAGTGGCAGCCAGCAATTAATGGCTTTACCAGGGGCAAATCCTGTATGACCAGCCCAGTGGCTTTCTATGATGGAGTAACTGCAGCAGTGACACGGGTAAACCAACGGATGTGATCTATCTGTACTTCTGTAAAGCCTTTGATGTGGTCCCCCACGACATGCTTCTCTCTAAATTGGAGAGATATGGATTTGATGGGTGGATGGTACGGTGGATAAGAAACTGGTTGGATGGTCGTATTCGAAGAGTGGTGGTCAATGGCTCAAAGTCCAGACGGAGATCCATGACTAGTGGTGTCCCTCAGGGGCCTTTACTGGGACTGGTGCTGTTTAATATCTTCGTCAATGATATTGACAGTGAGATTGAGTGCACCCTCAGCAATTCTGCAGATGACACCAAGCTGAGTGGTGTAGTTGCCACAGTGGAAGGATGGGATGTCATCAGAGGGACGTGGGCAGGCTGGAGAAGTGGGCCTGTGAGAACATCATGAGATTCAACAAGGCCAAGTGCAAGGTCCTACACCTGGGTTGGGGCGATCTCCGTTTTCAGTACAGGATGGGGGATGACGTGTTTGAGAGCTGCCCTGCAGGGGAGGTATTGGGGGTACTGATGGATGAGAAGCTTGACATGAGCCAACAGTGTGTGCTCGTGGCCCAGAAGGCCAACCGTATCCTGGGCTGCATCGAAAGAAGCATGGCCCCCAGGTTGTGGGAGGTGATTCTGCCCATCTATTCCTCTCTTGTGAGACCTCACCTGGAGTACTGTGTCCATTTCTGGAATCTTCAACATAGGAAGGATATGGAGCTGTTGGAATGGGTCCAGAGGAGGGCTACAAGGATGATCAGAGGGCTGGAGCACCTCCCATACGAGGACAGTAGCAGATGCCCCACTGAATTACGGCCTTTGCTGTTACTGAAGATGCTGGGCACAGAAAGAATTTCAACCTGATTTTGGAGTCACTGTACTTTTGCATTAATTGGAAACCAGCATATCCCTTCACTCCCCACAGTTTTGTTTTGGTTTTGTTTCATGTTTCATCTTTTGTGTTTTGTCTTTTGTGTTTCCCTTATATGAAAGTGTCTTTGCATCCCATTTCAGAATAAAACCACACAGTATGAAAAATGGGAAGGGCTAAGGAGGAAAAAGATGTGAAATAGGTGTACAAGAAGTGAATCTGACCTGTAGATCTTCTCTGTGCAAGAGAGCGTTACTAATGCAACAGTTAGGAGGCATAGACTTGCTCATTATTAAAACTTTGAGGAAAAAAAATACTTGAGGTCGTAAGTATTGTCTAGACAGTTCTTCCCCTTGATGTTTGGGGAGTCACGGATAAAATTCTGAAGGGTCCATGGTTTTCAAGAAGGATTAGTATGTTTGTTGAACTAGTTTCTCTGATGAAAACAAATAGATGGTAATGGGTGCAAATACCTAGGCAGTATGGATGATTCTTTGCCCATCCACCTACTCATGCTATTGTCAGTGCAGGTTTCACATACATGTTCCATTTAATATGCTATTGTTTCTTTGTTCTTTTAAGTTTTTTTCTAATTTCTTCTCTAAGCACACTCTAAGCATACATGTATATAGAAACATAAAGCGTAGGGTACTAAGGCTAGGAACGTTAAGGGTGAACAAGTATCCCTATAGAAGCTTTAAAATGTCAATTTATCTTGCAGACAACGCTGCCATCTGGTGGTGGAAAACCCCATTCCACTGTATTTTAATAAGTGTATTGCATTTATAGGATCAAATTTTGCCTTTAGAAGACAGATTTCTGCAAAATAAACAAGAATTTTCCTATGACAAATGTATAATGTTAGTATCTTGTTTTGAATAATTTCTGTAGAGGTTGAATTTCAGGTAGTTATTTTGCTACATGCATTTATGTTCATTCAGCTTTAACCCTTTTTATTGCATGTAAGTTAATAATATGTGTTTTAAGTTACATGAAGCTTATAAACAGAGCTGCTAAGAGGGTTGATGGGATCTTGGCATTTTGAAGCTTCTTTGGAAGGAACCTGCACAGTTTGTTTCCGAATAATGCTAATGTGTTTCTGCATCAGCAAGTGAGTTAGAGCATTATTGACTGGATGTATTTACCAGAGTGTGTTGTGCTGTGTTGCAGGTGAACTAATTAACCTCGCTATGTATTGTGAAAGAATAAGGAGGAAATTCTGGCCAGAATGGCACCATGATGATGACAACACTCTGTATGAATCTGAGGAAAGCAGCGAAGCAAGCAAGATTTACTCCCCTTGGCGGGACTTCAGTTTTTATTCAAGGACAGAAACATTTGATGAGGAAGGAAACAGTATTTCTCAGACCCCTGACACAGATTACACTGGACACTCCCTCTTTGATTCAGATGTGGACATGGATGAGTACAGAGATCATGAACAATACAAATGATGCTTACAAGCATATCCCATTTTGCAGACAAGCTGTTTCTTGGGATCAGTCTGATTTATTTTCTTCTCGAGGTCAAGAAGAGGTTTATACCACTTTGGAAGAGACCATTGTGCTTGACTCAGCTGTCACATGCTACCTGGACTATTTTAGTCTTCTTTCATTTTCTGTAACTGTTGAGGTGGAACTAAGGTAAACAGTTATTTAAGACACACATGGGCAAACTGGAGGTCCAAAGGGAACAGGACCTTTCCTGCATTTGAGACCAGATTCCACAGCCAGGTGGGACAGACTTCTGGGAAGTGGAGCATTTGTCAGAGCTGGTTTGTATTGACATCTTACCTTTACAGGAATGGGTTAAGGACAAAAATAGAAGAGGAATGACAGGCACACCTTTCTCCCATGGGAGAAAGTTATCGATGCTATATTGATGTGGCATAGTTTTGGGGGGATATCATCTGAGAGCTACCTGTACTCTGTGTGTCTGCAGGAAAGAACTACATCCATATCTTTCAGAGACAGTCAAGGAAGATGGGAGGAATACTTATTCCTACAGAAAGGAGCATTTTTGTGGTCCTTGTCCTTTGCAGAAGATTGAAATTGCTACTGTGGAATATTTTTATTCAGAAGGGAAATGTCAGTCTTTATATATAATCTCCCAGACACTCATCTGGAATGTATGTTGCCCATGTTTTCAAATTATTATTGTTATGATTTTACTTCCTGCCAGTGGCCGTTGTCTGTTATTGATAAGTAAAGCAAAAGAATTGGGATTTCTTATTAAGTCTGGTGCATCTCAGCACTGGGTGCTTTGTGTGCTTTACCAGCAGACGTGTCAAACCCATGAAGCTCTTGCAGAATGATTTGGGTATTTGTAGATGTGGGGTGCTGTGTAAATGCAAGATGTTGGCCCAGACCATCAAATGCTTCAGAGCTGCCTTGGAACCTTGGAAAGTGCATCAGTGAGTGCTGGGCACTGTGCTAGTTTACAGTGCACAATCCCTAAAACCATTGTGTGGGAGGCATTTGAGATACATCTGTGTCAGCACCGCTGTCGGTGGGGATTTCCAGGAGCTGAAAGAGCGACCAGAATTGATTTTTTAAAGCATCTGAAACTCCAAATCCAGAATGATTGCACAGGGGCTGAAATGGTTCATGTTCGTTTCTCTGTAAATACAGGCTAGAAGTGAGAATTAATTCATTGGATTTATTCACTTTGAAGGGAAGCATGTACATCAGTGTTGCTTGCCATGACTGTTGGTTTAGTACAGATAAAGCATATAGAACATATAGACAGTTGCAGTGTTTGTAAACATTTGTATAAAATTGGGTATTTGCCTGCAGACTTTGGTGGTAGTCTGTTTAAAAAAAAATATTTCAATTATGACTTTCCCAGTGAGTTACAGTTAGATGAGTCAGGATCCCTCAGCACAATTTTTATGATGTGTTGGTTGTGCCATACAGCCTGGGAGTAGACAAGGCAGGCAATTGCTTTGGGGTGTAAGTTTTTGGTAGTTCTCATGGTCTGGAGCTTGAAATAACTCCAGCTTTCAAAGACTATCTCCCTTTCCTGGAATGCGGAGTGTCTTCTGCAGAGGAAACTGCTTGCTCTGAGGAAACATGAAGCTAGCCATGGCTCTGAAAGCAGGGTGACACATGTCTCCAGTGAGTTCCAAGGTCTGTTGGAGGTCATGAAAACCACTGCAGTGAGAGCTGACAAGTTTGGTGTAGTCTGGGGAGAGTGCGTATCTGCACCTGTTTCCTCAGTTCCCCAGGTGTGTTCTTGGAGCCATGTTCCAGTCAATGATCTCTGTTGTTGTGGGTAAGTATCATTTACAAAGTGAACTGAGAAGGAGGAGTGTGTCATCCAGTTACTCTGGACTCTTCTTGTGAAACGAAGCACAGGAGCAGAGCATAAGAAGATAAGTCTTAGCTTGAAAGCACAGAGGTGATGGACTGAAATGCCTGTGAAAATTCATAGCCGAGTCAGGGCAGATGCTGTCTGCAAAGATGTAGCTGTTAGTATTCTGGATAAAAGATATCCATGTCAAAAAGCTCCTCTTCAAGAATGTTTGTGTGTTGGAAATTCTGATGGAGATGTTTTCATTTACTTACCCTTGCACGTGTGAAGGCTCTGCTTTCTCCATCTTCTCAGCCTTGGGAGGGTGCGTTTGCAGGAGATGAGTCCCAGCTGTGAGGCACAGTCATTAAAAGACCAGCCTGACTTCAGTGGACTGTGTCACCTTTATAATTTTGATGGGCTGACAGATGTGTCCATGGCAGTGGCCCTTGCAACTCCTAGGGTTACCTTAGAGAAGTTAATTGACTTTCTCTTTATGACAGCTACTCTAGATATTAAAGTCTGCAGTTTTGTGTTTGGCTGTGTTTCAATCTAGAGGTGAAATTAAGAAACAGTGTCTCTTTAGGAATTTATAGGTGGTGTGTTTTGTCTGGGTTTGGTATGAAATCCCTGGGTTTATTTATCCCACCCAGGAACAAATGGTGACTGTTGGACCTATATAAAAGGATTTGATCCAAGCTTTTTTAATTTGGGAATCTCATCTTGGCTAAATGTGCCTGAGAGGGAAGGAAAGATGTTTTTTTTTAAAAAATGCTTTTCTAACATGCATGAAAAGGTGCTGGTTCATTTTGGTTTGTATGGGGAAAGAGAAAACAAGAGTTTTCTTAATTAAAAACAGAGCAGATCTTTTAACTTCCCAAATTTTTGCTAAAAGAGCAACTAGTTCTTAGTCCTGTAGTGTTTTTTGGTGGTTTTTTTTTCCTCTTCATTCATATTTATTTTTTTATCTTGGTGCTGAGGTTCTATAGAGAACTGAAAATAGAACGCATCTTTATTTTCTTTGATTTCTTTCTTCCTCACTGATCAAAACTGCCAGCAAGTCAGTCTTAGGGATGTTGGAGGTCCTGGCTGCTTGTGGGGGCTGAGGACATCGAGTGTCTCTGCAGCAGTGAGGCTTGGGGCAGCTGCAGGGTGCTGGCTGCCCAGCAGGTGATCTGGGATGACTGCTTCAAGCTGGAGGGCAAAGGAGGCTACAATGTTGTATCTGAGGTGACACTGATCACACGAGGTTTTTCACCCCAATTGGGAATCGTACTGCCTTGGCCAGGCACTCATTGCAGGCTGACTTCGGGAAGGGTTCAAAGACCCTTGTCCCAGGGGTCAGATGGCCGCGAGGTCCCCGAGAGCCAAATCTGGATGTGGTGGCCTCAGGCTGGTTTCGGGTAGGTGATGGTACATGGTCCTGGTAGGAGGAAAGCTAGTCTGGGGTTCCTTCACGCTGTTCGTCACCTCTGGAAATAGGACGGGGATCCTTGTGAGGTATGGGAGGAGGCAGCGGGTAGAGGGTGGGGTGAGGGTGCCAAGTGGTGGGTCACTGCAGGAGGACACAGACTGAACCATTGGCCTGGTCAACCCTGTTCCGGCTAGCTGGGCAGGAGCCCTGCCCTGCTCTCGAGCTGGAGCATGACCCCAGATGGAGCATGACCCCTCATTCTGGCAAGGAGGCAGTGTGGTTCCTTCCAGTTACTTTAGCGTAAATACTGCCAAAGCCTGAGTGCTGCATTTATTTCAGTCCTGCTGCTTTAAGAGAATGGATAATTGGTCTGCTCCTTGTTTGGCAAATGGGAGTTTAAAGCAAGCCCTGCATTTCCAATAGGGTTAGCTTTGAAGCAGTCTGTTGTTGGTATTTTTTTTTTTCATGTGAATTGCAGTGTTTGACTGTGTAACACACTGTCATGTCAGAAGGGATTTGTTTACCCCTGTTGGACTCATTGGCTCTGTCAGCAGAGCTCACTGTTACCAAGTGGGGGGAACAGACGCCGGTATGTATAGGTCCTACAGAAATCCTGCAGATGTGGTGCTTGATTTAAAAACCAAACCAAACCTGATGCTTCAGATCTGGAGGACTGCTTCCATCCAATTATAACACTGCAAGTCACACGTTTTGATCTTTAAAACCTTGGCAATGTCCCTCCAGATCTACATTCTCTTTGAAAAAATATTGCCTGAAATATTTCTGCAGCAACAGTTCAGGCACAAATTTCCTTTTGTCTGTGATGTCTGCTCAAGTAATCATGACAGTTTCATCCTGTTTTCATTGAAAGGGCTGTATCTGTCAGATACTAAGCCTTACAAAATATTGCCTGCTGGAAAAGTATATTATGTGCAGATTTATGCAGGGCAGCTCACCAAGTGAAATTTCTGTGGCAGAGGATGAATTCAAGTGGGTCTTGTCCTTAACTGTTTGAATAAGAATTCAAATCTGTCAAGCAGCTATTTAGCCTAGCCTCCCCCATGCCCCACCCCCAAATATTTCAAAATTATGAATTAGGTGTGTGATTGAAATAAAGCAAATTGTGCACTCTAAATGCAGAATTATGTTGGATGGCCCAATAGCTGGCCTATGGAAATGGATACGCATAGTGTAGGTTTGAGTTGCGCCATGTATGTCAGTGCCTGTGATCTGGAGGAGCGCTCGAGCAGCAATATCTAATCCCATGGGCCAAGAGAACTAGAGGTACCATTGAATGACCGCAGTGGTTTTCAGCAGTGGATTAGTGCTACAGATGTGCTGTGCTCTGCTTTGGGTGTTCGTTAGGGCTAGGTAGACGGTGGAGAGACTCTGTTTGGTAGCTGTGGCTCTGGTGAGGTTGCCAGTGTGCTGTCATTCCACGCTCGTACTGCAGAGTCATCAGCATCCCCGTGACAAAGGACAAAGCTTTGAGCTTACTGGTGAACGTGGGTTCTCTTGTCCAGCTGGCACCACGTCAAGGGAGGGTGTTTGCCTGTACTACATGGGTTGCTGGCGGGAGCAGGGATTTAATTTTCAGCTTTGCTTTGATGGAGAAAAGTGTTGCAACACAAATCAGCTCTGTCTCAGTGGTTTTGGGCAAGCCTCTCTTTGGTGGCCGTCAGGGAGGGCTTCTGTTTTCCTGTGGAAGTACCCAAATGTGAAGCACTTCTCAGCAAAGGTCTCTGCAGTTCCCTGAGGAATTAGGAAAAGAAGAGGGTTGTCTGTGTACAGCACAGGAATCTCAGTCGATGAAAACGTTCAATAGGTCACTACTAAACAGTTAATACCATGCTGAACTGTTAATACTGCGTCCTGGTTGTCCCACTTCCAGATTTTTAAGGCCAGAGGAGATTGTTATGGGCCTGTGGTCTGACTCATGTGTATTGTAGGATTTCATCTAATGATTTCCACATTCAGCTCAACAAACTGAAGCTGAAATGGAGCATATGTTTTCAAAAGGCATTAAACTTTTGCAGAACAAATAAAATCCTGCCTGCTTTGGAGTCACTGACAAAAGTGCCATTTGTTTCAGTGGAGTCAGGGTTTCCAACCAAGCTTCCAAACTGACCCAGAATTTACCACTTCTCTTATTCCTATGTCTAATTATCCTCACCTACAGATTTTCCTTTGGGGCAGTAAGGCAAAAAAAAAAAAAAAAAAGTGCTGTTTTTAAGCTTCACTGGTCGTGTTGATGTTCTCAGTGGGCACTATGTGTGTGTTCTTCCGTGAATTCTTAGTTTGTTCTTAAAGCTAATCTTTTATTGAATGTACAGGTTTTTATTTTCAGGGTACTTGAAAACTGCAAGTCCCGCAGTTTTAATCATTGGGGTGTGCAATACAAGAGGAATAAAGTGTATATAGATGGGTACTGGGGGGGAGGGATATGTCCAGCTGGCAGCAGTGTTTGAGGTTTAACAAATAAAATGGAGCAACACATTGCTAAATGAGAACTCTAATGCTGTAGCTGCATTATGTTGTTTGTCTATGAACTTACATTAGACATACATTATTGTAGCACTGTTACTACTACTAGTTTATAAAGCCATACTTAAAATTGTACACTTAAGTGTAACATAACTTTAAATTGTGCACTCTATTGATCCATGTATGTGTATATATATGAAAATCTGTATATTTTGTCTTTATGCCGTATGCCATTGGTGTGTAAATTATAACTAATGGGTCTAAAATACCTTTCTGGTTCATGTCCTTATTTTGAATGTGTCTGTGCTTTCTGTAGAGCTGTGAACTAACAGCGTTCTCTGAGGCGTGGGAGTGCGGAGTGCATGAAACGTTAATGGTCAGCGAGTTAAACTCTCATCTCCTTAGGCAAATACTTCAGCCACCAGCATTATTTGCATGGGATCACTCTGACACTGAACATTTCTCCCCTTAACACTGCAGGAAGGATTTCAGGGTCCAGCACGAGGAAGGACTGCACTTAAACCTGGGTATGAGGAGGTGTACTTGCTCCTCTCTCTATCTGTTTTATGGGTACTGTCACCAGCATGCAAATAAATAATCCTGAGAGGAGATATCCATCAGGAGTTCATAAGCTTGAAGGTCTTGAAGGCATGTAACCACCCCCTGCAGTTCAATGTAGAGCTGATGGTTTTAAGCTGATGGTTTTAAGCTGATGTCCTGCTAGTCTTTAAGGAGACAGGTATGTGCACTTCACCCACCAGAGCATTAAAAATGGCAAGTCAGGCTCAACCCTGTCGTACCATTCTGAGTGGATTTTTAGCTCCTTTTATTGCCTTAAAAGTTTTATGACCAGTGAGGCTGATATTTATAGACTTTCTCCATGAAGGCTAGAAATGTTCATGTATTTTATAAACATGGAGGTCAGAAACTTGTGCCTGGGTTGAAATACAGGACTTGAATCATTAAATATTGCAAACGCAGAAGAGCTGGCTGCCAAAACTGCGAGCACAGTTAAGGTTGGGTTTCTCTCTGTCCCAGTGAACTTCTGTCTTGGTGAAATACTCACAAACTTGTTTACCCCCTAGTCCCCAAAGCTTGAAATTATGGCATGTGAGAAATATTCTGAACGTAGTTGTTCTGGGCCATGTGGACAGATGCAGCTGCTCACGGCAGCCTTGCTGGCAGGAATTTGGTGATTCATCATAACTGATGATAAGCCTGATCCTTCAGAGAGCGCTCCAGAACGGTGAGCTCTGTCCCCACTATGGTGTCTGTTGTGAGGTTAGGGCTCAGTTGGCCAAGGTATCACAGAATCACAGAACAACCAGGTTGGAAGAGACCCACCGGATCACCGAGTCCAACCATAGGTAGGTGACCAATACCTCCTGAGATGTCCTGGGAGATGTGGGGCAACTGTGCAAAGCTGGCTGGCAGGACTCAGGGGAGGCCTGAGACCAGGAGCAGCAGTGGGGGGGTAGGTGGGCTATCTCACAGCATCTAAAAGGATGGCTGATGATCTGTGTTCAGGCAACAGAATCCCACCCCGCATAACCACTTCAAAGGGAAAAAGAAAGTAAGTGGTGGTGATAATAGTGGCGTTGCAACACCACTATTCAATGTTCATGTCATGGTAGGGCCCAAACTATCTGAGTAGTGTGGTTCCCTCTGTGCAGTGTTTGTCAGAGGCTTGGACTGCCTACCATGATGTCTGCAATATCAGAAAAAAAAAAAGTGGTGCAACAAGAGTGAGAAGAGACAGTTTGTTGTTTGAAGATTTGTCTCTGGATTTGGTCACGTAAGTTTAATTTTGTATTAAGACCGTGCTAGACATCTCTAGGTGTCTGGGGTGGTGTAATCCATGGAGACCTGCTCTGTGTGGTCTGTGCAGCCCTGAGCCTCCTCAGTGGAGTAGAAGTGACTGCTTTCCAGCGAGCTGAACTCCTTCCACTGTGCTAACTGCACAGCCCTGATCTCTGTGAGCGGTAGTGGAAGCCAAACATTTAGCTCATGAGTGTACCCTACAGTCAGAAGTCAAAGTTAACACCTCTTAATCCTAGGCTGAATCCCACCCTAAAGCAGATGTGTCTGAATCTGGAAGCCCAACTATCACTTCTTTTGGTAGTTTTTCTGGGAAATGATGTAGCATTGCAGTCAGGAGAAGTTGTTCAAGGCAACTTCAGGCTGTAACGTTGAGCTGGTTAGGAAATACCAGAGTTCAATTCCCTGTATAGTTTTAATACCAACTTTTTTGCATAAATATTGAGCCGCAGATTTCATTTTTTTTAAGTCTCTTAATAATTTTTTCCCCTTAAGACCTCTGCCTCATCTGGTGCAAGAGGTAGAGATGTGAATTAATGATGAGCTGGTGGTGATTTAATTTGAAATGTAAAACCCAAGCCTTATTTACTGCATGGGATCCAAGCTCTACAATAGCAACAGAATGATTAATATCCTCATGAGCTTTTCTATGGCAGTCATTACCATGGTTTCTGGGTGCTTCAAAAATACTAACAAGTTTATTTTCACTGCATCCCTGTTGAGATGCAATAATAGACAAGACTAGAAAGACAGAGTCGTCAAGAGTCTTGAAACTAAGTATGAGAAACTGAAATGTGATATAGGAAGAGCCAGTGGAGGGACTCAAAGGAAAGAAAGACAGAAACAAGAAATAGGCATCAAAGATATTCTTAGCAGATGCACTTTATGGGGGTTAGGGGGTCTTGGAGAAGTGCTGATTACTTTAGGATGGAAGCTGAGAGTCTAAAATAGAGCTTGTTTTTCAAAACAGCAAGGAAATGAATTAAAGGAGAAATGTGACACACAAATAATAAGATTTGGAAAGAAGCAGCATAGGCTGTCACCAGGCAGAGGCCCTTTTTCTGTCCTTCCCAGCAAAATCTTCTGCAGCTGGGGATATGCTGCCCTTACAGACAATAACGAAAGGACCTTAGTTTTCTCTGCCCAGGCATGAAGGCTTTAAGGTTGGGTATCTCTTCACCATCATTTTGAAGGCAGCATTTGTTTGGGAGCCTCCTGAAGCACAGATATCATCTAACAAGAAGCTTTCATTTGTCAACTATATCTGCACATAGAGGAATTGCTGTAATTTCACATACAGTGATTCACTGTGACAAAGAAAACTGTAATTATTCAGTGCGTAAACTTCACTGCATGCTAACGTGGCTTTTGTTGGTGAGGCTTCTCGGCAACCCCTTTAAACCTGTGAATACAGCATCACAGAAATAGCCAGCAGAGCAGGGAAAGGTGACTATTCCCAGGAGGATCTGAAGTTCTCAGAGCTGGGGCACAGGAAAAGTGGCCCCTACACCAGCCTTTTTCTGCGCACAGACCTATTTTTGGTCCTATCACTGAAGATGATCAATGATTTGCTGTCACACAACAATTCCGAAAGGGAAAATGTGGAGGTTTGCTGATCAAGAAAGCGGCACAGTGAAAGCAGTTGGCTGCCAAATCTTTCACTCTTGAAAAAACGACGGATGACTTTCTCCTAAGTCATTGTGTAAGTTGTGAACAGTCTATGCTTTTCCTCTAACAGCTCCGGAAAACTTTCCTATACTACTTTAGCTGTAAAGTACTGTTACACATTTTAAAGGTGGGAGTGTAGCTATTCTGCATTCCCAGGCTTAGTGCCATCTGAATAGTAAATATTCTCCCAGCTATCTTCCAAAAGCCAGTGCCAGCCCTGCTAGTCCCATTAAAATAATTCAACAGATTATATTTGCTTTAATGTAGATGTCCTAATGAATCTAATTTGAGAAGTGCCTGGATTTCACTATGGCTCATAACGAGCTACCAAAACCCTGCAGAATACTGAGGGGTTGTAAAAATTTGAGGATGATATGGAGACTTTCTAGCTGTTAGCACTAGTTAGTGACTTTATCTGCTTTGTGCTGTATCCAAAATATCATTAGTTTTTATTTATCCAGAATTCTAAGTGAGAATATGATGTTTGTTATTTGCAGTGCTGATCTTTCCCCTCCTTTACCCCCTCCCCCATCCTAAGTAGGGTTAAGTCAGCTAGTTTAATGTCCAAGCCAAGTGAATTGTACCACAAGCTTTCAGCAACTAAATTACATCATGTAACACAGATATACCACGTTTCTAAAACATCTAGTGCTTCCTACTATACTTCCTATATAGGAAGAAGCAGGAGAAATGCAAATCTTAACTGAAGAGGGGGAAAAAAGTAGGTAAACCCAATGCACCACTTATATAATAAATTATATAATGGATAATTCTGGAACCCACTCAGAGAATAAAAGTGAATAGCTATCTCTTCAAAGCTTGCTTAATGAAGTGGTTCATAGTATCAAATCCCGAATATAAATTGTTAAAGAAGTCATCAGTCTTTTATTGAAAGCCATGAAAATATTAGTACTTTTGCACTAGATCAGAGCCCCATCCAACACGGCCTTGAACATCTCCAGAGATGGGGCAGCCACGACTTCCCTGGACAACGTGTTCCAGCGCCTCACCTCCCTCATTGTGAAGAATTCCTCCTAATATCTAGTCTAAATTTTCCCCTCTCCAATTTATAGCCATCCCCCCTAGTCCTATCACTACGCACCTTTGTAAAAAGTCCCTCCCCAGCTTTCTTGTAGCCCCCTTCAGGTACTGGAAGGTGGGGGGGATCTTACAAGAGTGGAATAGAGGGGGAGAATCACCTCCCTCAACTTGCTGGCCATGCTTGTTTTGATGAAGACCAGGATATGGTTGGCCTTCTGGGCTGTGAGCGCACATTGAAAAAATGATGTGATTGATAACTAATCTCTCCATGACTTTGGGGCTGGCTAACAAGATAGATAAAATTCAGGTAGCTAGTAATGATTTGCTCGGTCTATTATTAGATATTTTTAGTCTGTAGATAGATTTTGGAGAGCTCGACACACATATGTTTTAACAAGTCACAAACCTATGGCATATACAATAGCTATATAGCGTAAGTATCATAAAAAGATGTGTTTTAGGGACATGGTTTAGTGGTGGAGCTGGCAGCGTTAGGCTAACAGTTGGACTCAACGATCTTCAAGGTCTTTTCCAACCTAAGCAGTTCTATGATTCTAGACATTCCTTGAGTCAGATAGCAGTAGGTAAATATCAGAAAGGACAGTGTATATGACACATACTGACAGACAGCTGCAGCTGGTGGGGGAGAAAACAACAAACATTTAAACAAATGTGGTAAACCAGAAGCTATTGAGAGGATGAAGAGGACAAGCAATCATTTTACAAAGGCAAATCTAACGGCTGTCATGTGGGGAGAAAGAGGGATGGGATTCACAGGTGGGTGTCTCCATCATATTTCACACTATTACACCCGAAAACAGAGATTGAGCGGCTGCAGTGTGAGTTCCTGTTCACAAAGTCTGTATGAAGCAGCTTATTTTATTGTGATGGTGGTTCAGTCTGTCTCTTAAAGTAGCTAATGCTGGCAAAGAGACCAGGTAGATTTTGTGCTAAACTTTTACAAGTCTAAAACCAGACTCTTAGGCTTGGTGGCATCTTGAAGGCTTCAGAATGTCTTCTATCAGGTTGTCTTAAAATCCAACATTATCTGTGCTAATGAGATGAGAAGCTTCTAGATTTGCTGCTGTTGAGATTTCTTTTAGCACCAGGAGATGATATTAGGAGATTCTGTGACAACTTTTACTTGCACAAACATAAGTACATACTTGTCTCATTCAATTTTAAGTCAGGAAGAGGTTCATTTGTCATCTAAATTAAACAGTTTCTCAGGTCTACTGACGGTCTTGTATTCTACTGTCTTTTGGTGGCTGAGGAGGTGGGATAAGGGAGAAGAAACTGGGGCGAGGAAGGAGATTATAAAAAAATACTTAACATTCAGGTAAACATGTTTATAAAATAATAATTTGTACAGCCCTGATTACAAACATCGATGATTAAATTTCACAGATACCAAAACATAGCTGGAATGACTCAGAGGAGACACAAGTCATTTATTTTGGCTTGTGTACTTCCCTGCAGCTTGCTAGATGCTGCCCTCTGGGGCAGCCTTTCTGTATGCACCATGCCACTCAACAAGGCAAAAAATGTTGAAGCAGAATGAGTCGTCCTGCAGCATTTCTGCTTAGAAATCTTATTAAACTTTTCTGTTTCCATCCAGATTCAAGACAGGAGGTTGCTTCAAAGTAAAAATATTTTTAGGGAAAAGAGTTTGTGGCAGACTGGGGCCAAGCAGCAACCTCACATGATGCTCTTTATCTGATTCCCTGCTGCTGGGAAGTGCCAGGGCCAGTTATTAATTGCATATCCCCAAACTTCTGTACTGGGGTTAAAATGGCAACTTAGGTGTCAATCACCCTGATTTTGATCTGGTATAACAGTGCCCCAAATAAGGAAAAGCCCAACAACGTCCCTGTTTAGCTGGTTTTTCATTCTCGCTCTGTGTGTAATCTCTGTCAAACAGAAGCGCTGTTTTTAACTGTAATCTAAGCCTATTTGCCTCTGTACTGGAGCTGAGGGTAGCTCATGTCATTAGGCCATTGCAAACATAAGCAAATGAAGCTTTGTTAGGTAAGTAAATATTTTTTCTCTTTGACATGTGAATGAAATGAAACAGATATGAGTGATTGACACTGGAGATGTCAGACCTCTCAGATGCCCCCTTCCTGGCCTAGTTTAGTCAGCATTTTGTTCCATATGTATTCAAAATATCATTAGTTTTTGTTTATCCAGAACTGTAAATGAGGGAATGATGTTTCTAATTTAAAGTGCTGATCCTTCCCCTCCTTTATCTCCCCCATCCTAAGCAGGGTTAAGTCAGGCAGTGTAACATCCAAGCTGAGTGAATCATGCCACAAAGCTTTCAGCGACATAATTACATCATCTATTGCAGATGTACCATGTTTCTAAAACATCTAGTGTTTACTGCTGGGTACTTCATCTCTTAGCAGCCATATATGAGGAAGCAGAAGCAAATAATCTGCTTTGTGTTCAGCAAAACATCTTTGTGGGGGACTGAAGTTGGACTTCTACCTTACTTGCCTTTAATTTGCTTCTGCTATTCAGCCTCCTCCTGGTTGTTATGACAAGTCTCCAGCAGAGCTGGATGCTCCTGCACGTCATGATGTGCACCCTCCTGCTCGTGCAGTCTGCAATGGATCCAGCAAGGAACATTTTTACCATCAATATTCCTGTTTTCTTTCCTGGGGAAAATTGAAAGAGAGTCTGAAAAGATCTTCTGGAAGAAGCCGCAAAAAAGACCCTGACATCTTTCTTCAAGGTGTCGCCCATGTGACACTGTTGTTGATTTTAGTTACGTATTGTTACTAGGAGAGAGACATGAGATGTCCCATCCAATCTTGCTGTATTTACACATTGGAGAAATGTGCATAATTCTGTTGTTTGTGTCCCTTTCTTCTCCTTTTGCAGAATCCTCGTTGATGAACAATTGCTGTCAGCTGCAGGGAAGGTTCCCATTGTGTCCTGAATCATTCCTCCGCAGACACCACTTCTGCATTTGCCTTGATGGATATGTGGTGGTAGCAGAGCATTGCTGCCATGCTCGAATGACTCCTGGATCCTCCTGTGCTGACAAATCTGTCTCCTTAGTTTCTCTTCTTTCCAGTTCCTGACCACCTACTCTTCCTTTTAGGGTGCCTGGACATGGCTGTCTAAGCGCACTTGCTTTCTGGAGATGTTATGTTGTGCCTCCAGGCTTCGTGCTGTGTCACCAACTCAGCTCTATCCTCTGTGTTCTGGTGCAGAGGAAAACAGGGCCCTTCCTTCCTCCTCTGTGTCAGCTGCTTACTGTGGATCCATCATTTAAAAAGGAAGACTTGCTCCTCGAATCCTGTGTTCAGTTCTGGGCCCCTCACCACAAGAAGGATGTTGAGGCTCTGGAGCGAGTCCAGAGAAGAGCAACAAAGCTGGTGAAGGGGCTGGAGAACAGGCCTTATGAGGAGCAGCTGAGAGAGCTGGGGTTGTTTAGCCTGGAGAAGAGGAGGCTGAGGGGAGACCTCATTGCTCTCTATAACTACCTGAAAGGAGGTTGTGGAGAGGAGGGAGCTGGCCTCTTCTCCCAAGTGACAGGGGACAGGACAAGAGGGAATGGCCTCAAGCTCTGCCAGGGGAGGTCCAGGCTGGACATTAGGAAAAAAATTGTCATGGAAAGGGTCATTGGGCACTGGCAGAGGCTGCCCAGGGATGTGGTTGATTCACCCTCCCTGGAGGTGTTTAAGGGACGGGTGGACGAGGCGCGGAGGGGCATGGTTTAGCGTTTGATGGGAATGGTTGGACTTGATGATCCTGTGGGTCTTTTCCAACCTGGTGGTTCTATGATTCTATGATCCTTCAAAATTCCCCCTTCGTCCTATTACTCAGGGTTTTCACCACAGCAGCTTTCACAGCAGCAGTTTCCTTGAGCTGACCAGGCTGTGTGTCCACCCTACGTGTGGTGGGGCTGCGGGCAGGGTGGCCATAACGGGTTTGGGCGGCACAAGACGTCCCTCCACCAGGTTCCCCTGCTGCTGCATGGGGCAGCTGCCTGCCACCCAGCCCTTGTGGGGACATCCATGGCAGAGCAGCTGTCCCTTAATTATCATGTCTGTGCTGACACCGCCTCTGTTGACAACCTGTCCTTCATCTGACCTTTGACACCCACCTCTGTGGTGACAGCACAACTTCCCATTATTTTCACAGAAACAACTCACCTGTGCAGTGTCATCAGTCTGGCAGTAACTGAGCGATTTGCAGATTACTTATTGGCAAAAGTGGGAAGCAGCTCAAACAGGCAGCCGAAATTCTGAAAAATGTAGTAAATTTTTGATTTAGGATTGTTGAACATCTCTTATACTTCAATCATACATGTGTTGACAACTAATATACCACACATCAAAAAAGCTACTGGATCAAAAGCCACAAAATTGGGTCTCTTCCAACCTGGTTATTCTGTGATTCTGTGATTCTGTGAAAATAATGTTTCCAATACTCTTGGCAATCCCAATCTTGCCTCTTTGGCAGCAGAATGGGAAAATATGTAAGAGTTTGTAATCCTATCCACATCTGATCCAGGAATTTTTCAGGAAGTCTTGTGTTGTATTAAGGAAAAATAGAGGGTTAATCTCAGACAATGACAATGACACATGTAACATACCTCCTGTTTTGTTTATTTTTTTTAAAAAAATTAATATTCTACCACTATTTAAGTTAGAAATGATTTACCATCCAACTGCCAAGCGTTAGCTGCTGAGGAAGGATAGCATAAAGACAATCTACTAATTTGAGAAATTTGAATAGACTTCAAGATGAGGCTGTTCTCTGCCACTAAATGCTTTGGAGGTGCTTTACACACAGCCACCGGAGGGCAGTGGATGACTTGGATATGTGGTTTCCTTCTAGTTTTTATCTGTTTTTTAATCGTTTCGTTTCCCTTCCACCGAGCTCCTATCTTGTCAAGATATAAAAATTTGACGCTGATGTGAGAAAGGGGATTTGATTTTCATTTCCCTCTGTGGGTTTGGCACATTTTCTTCATATTCTTGTTAGTTCAGCTTATCATCAGTGTATGGAGAGTGTGTGATACCATCCCTGGCACTGCACGCAGGGCAGGAGCAGAGCCGGGAAAAAGGTGTTTGTACAATTCCTATGTTTACGCAACTTTCAAGGTCAGGACTCCCTTCCAAGAAAAAAAGTAGTGGAGAGCCCACAAACAATTTAATGGCTATCTGTGGCGCTAAGTTGTCCTAGATGCACTCTGAATTCTTCCTTCTTCATTGAAAGACCTGACCTGTGTCCAGCCCAGGTTTCAGCTAACAAGCAGTTTAATAACAGAACCGTAGCTCTAGACCCTCCTGTGGCTTAAAGATTTGCTAATGGTCTGGTGCATCTTTTTGCCAGTATGATATTCAGCCAACTCCAGCATAAGCTAGCAGAGGGTAAAAATTGTAATTACATCCTGAATGAAACATTATTGATAAAAATAAATGAAAACAGTCCTCTTTGTGATCAGTGTTCATGACCAAAGAGTTTCTGTGATGGACAAAAGGCAAATAAAAATGTCAGGACAAGCCCTCCGGACTGACCCTATACCCTGATCCAAGGTAAATAGCCAGGATCAGAGGACGTACAGCCCAGCAGCAAGCAGAAACAACCACGTATCGGTGCTTCATAGAGACTATGTGAGAGTTTTACTGTTCATGACAGAAGCGATGTTTGAAACATTTGAACACAAGTTAGGGAGAACAAAGGCTGTTTCTGTGGCACACTGAGTGCAGGGAGGAAAGGAGAGCATCCGCAGCCTGCCAAGGCGGCATGAAATATATGCCTATGTCTCAATATGCCAGAAGATTCTGGGCTTTATTCCCAGAACTCCCTCTGTTGTGTATGACCTTGTGCTAGTCACCCACGCTCGCCATGCCTCAGTTTCCCTGTTGCAAAGTGATGACAAAGGTACCTCTGAGCACCTGTCAAGGAGCCAATTTTGTAACTTTTTGAAGCTAGGGAAAAGGTGTCTATTTGTATTTGCATAGTACCGGCTCTGTTAAGGTTTAGCCCCAGCCCAGCCTGAACGGCAGCTAACTGTGAGCAGTTGTGATCCCAGTTCCTTGCTTCCCACCTCTGGAGAAAGGGAAATGAGAGAAAGAGACTTGTGGGTTGGAAACTAAATCTAAAACAGCTTTAATGAAAGAATAATGCTAGTAGTATTACTACAGCAATAATAGTAGCGCTAATTACTACTCTACTACTTAATTAGTAGTAAAATTAGTAGTACTAATGACTACTATTCATAATAATTATTAGTAGTAATAGCAATACTATTAATGGGAACATATACAAATATATACAAATATAAAATATATAGAAATATATGAAATCAAACCCCCCTCTATAACTGTGTCACCACTGATGGTGCAGAGCAGACACAGGGAGACTCAGCAGCAGGCAGGAGCTGGCATTAGGAACACACAGATCCAAGGTCAAGGGTAAAAAAGCCAGATGAGATCTATATTGGACACTGGCCATCAAAGAAGAGAGCTTGACCCCTCACTTTTATACTGTGTGTGGGGGATGGAATACTTTGTGGTCAGTTTTGGGTCACCTGTCCCATCTACCCCTTCCTGCAGGTGCAAACCTTTTTTGCCCCTTTCACTTCCAGCATTCCATCAACTCAAGGATGGCTTTCGTTTCTAAACGAATAAGTAAAAGCTATTGCCTTTCTGCACACCAGTGCTCCGTGTTTATCACTGTTAGGGAGAAACACTGTCTGAAAAGCATGCAGCTAACTTTCAGAAAATGAAGTTACTTAGACATGGCTTACTTGAAAAGGTAGAAAAATGATTCTACTTTATCTCAAACCATCACACAAGCATTTTGAAGCTTTTGGATACTTACAATAGAGTACCCAGTCTTTTTATTGAGGCACTGTAGAAAAAGAATGTTGCAGAAGAGGAAAAACTTAACATTTCCTCAAGTACAAGATCCACCAGCTAATTATAGGAGAATATCCTCTAGCAGCTGACAAGGTAGGAGTTTTGCAACTTGTGTTGATGTAGCTTTAACTCCATGTAACAGACAGTGTATAGGTACACTGGCCAGATGCATATCAGTACGTTATTGACTCATCTTCTCAGCTGCCAGTTTGGCTGGTCACCAGCTCCTGATGTGTGGTTCAGCATGCCCACGCCAACAGGAGGGAATGCTCAGATGGCACTGGAAAAGCAAAAGGAGCCTAACTCTTAACCATGAAGGGCAGATCAGAAACCATGGGGTGACTGATGAAAACCTCTATTTGGCCAGCCTGATGCTTGCTGGGTCAGACTCCACATGCCCACTGTGAATGGATTTGACTTGCTGTGTAGGTACATATGTTATTCCTCTCTCAGTGGTTTTACATGGATTTACAAATCTGGCTTAATTTGCATGGGACTAAGGCCTTTGTAACTGGCCTTGGGTTGCAGCACAGTTCTTTCAGCTGAAGGCTTGGATTACAGTGCATCTGAAATAGTAAACTTCAAGAAGTGGGATTTCTATGTACTTGCATTGCTTTCACTATTCACCTGCATCAAACAGCCTCCAGGCTCACACCTGACAGTGGTGCGTCTGTGTGCACAAACCCACTTACAGCCCACCGGTAACTGATTTTTTCTTTTGGAGGGAGGCAGGGAGAACATTTCTGATATTATATTCTCTCTCCCTTTTCTGTTGGTTTCCTCAATATTCAAGGCAATAAATGTTGACAGAAAAATCTCCTGATAAAGTACATTCTAAATGACTTCTGTAACACAACAGGAAGAAAATGAGAAACTGTATCTGCAAAGATGCTTGAATGTTTTACCTTCTCCAAAGAGCTAATGCAGCATGGGTGGTGGTGACCATTTCTATTGCTTCAAATACGGAGTATTGCATACTGTCAGGTGGTTCCTTGCGACCGATCTATCAATAAGTAGGCATTTTCTTTTTTTTTTTGTTAAAAAAAGTTTTTTTATTCTTTTAATATCTGGAGCTTTCCCCAGCACATCAACAACCATCAACAACAGCTCCTTGCTGTGTGGTCTTGGCAGCCCACTTGGCCTCCAAGTCCCTTGTTTATTAAGTAGCAAAAATGATCTTTCATTATTTCCTCTTCTGAGGTAAAGTCCACTGGAAGCTGTGAGTTTCCCATGTATGAAGACTAAGAGGGACATGCGAATATCTGTGGAAGGTATTTTCTAAGTATTCATATTGATTGCTGTTATCTTGAGAGCAACGTGTAAGGGCGTAGAGAAACCGTGTTGTGTAGAAGGCTGGAAAGCTGCCACAGTACATAAAGGTACATACCTACACAGGAACATACCTACAGAGTTCCCACTGAAGGAGTACTGACATTTCTCTCATAAGAAACAGTTTTTTCCAAAGGGAAAGGGAATTATTGCCTATGGCTTGTAGGCCTGTGGCAAGTAATGGGAGAAGGAAGTAGGACATGGAAATGATAAATTGTTTCCAGAGCATGATATTAATTTTTACTTTCAGTCCCAAACCATGACTTCCAACCTTTTTCTATTTGATTATTAGTCGTAAATCATTCAATTAGAGACAAAATTTTCTCAGTTGAGTTAGGACAGTCCCTTAGATTGTGGGAGAGAATACTTCAAATTCCTCATCCAATTCAAATCTGATCCAAGCTGAAGTGTTTTCTACTGAGCTGCTGTGTGGTCTGTAGCGATGTATTCTGCTGAAGCTGTTCTGCTTTGCATGGGTGCTCTATAGGTCTATAAACACTTTCAAGGCAGGGATGCACTCTCCACAGTCCCCAGCACAAGAACTGAAGGCTCAGGAGGAGGGCAAAGAAAATGTTTTGCAGGTTTGTGTTAAGATTCAGGTTTGTGTTGCCCTCCCAAAAGAGCATCTCCCACTGCCATTCTCAGGGAGACAATGCTGGTCAAGACCACTGGTGATTTAGGGCACTGCTCTGAACAAGGAGGGTTTCAGTTCATCTCTCTGCTCTCATGGAAGCACAGCCTTCATCACCAGGGCACAAAGTCCTCCCCATCATCACCTCCCCTGATGGGAGATATTTTTTGAAAATGACTTCCCCTCAGTGATCTGGTCTTTACCAAAAATGACCCCAACTGCAGCCCAAATTAATGAGAAATACTGAAAAACTTTAATCTCCGTCAGCCCAAAGGAACATTTTGGTTCTGAGAGCCATTTCTGTTGCTTGTAGAGCTGAAAGCCAAATGCTTCTCCCAGGCTACCTGGTGGAAGTGGGTGGTAGAAAAGGAAGAGAGGGACATGGGGTTACCAAGAGCAGCTAGTCTGCACTAAGAAATTTTTGGTTTTGTTGCTGGTGTTATTTTTAGCCCCCTAAATAAATACGAAATATTAATGACATCATTAATCCCGCCTGGACATATGCCTGGTCATTAACTCCTCTTATTTTCCTAAGCAAAGGCAACAGCATCACATTGTGCTGATGTTTTTTCAAGAAAATATCACTAGCAAATAATCCTCTTAAGGAAGTGCAAGTGGCTGGAGGCAATGCTCGGGGCTAAAAAACACAAAGTGGGCTCAAACCAAAACAATTGCTCCCCTCTATGCTACTCTGCTGCTGGGCACCATCAGAATACTAATGCAAAGAGATCTGGTTAGCCAGGCACTGGCTCACAAAACAAAAGATTTTGACCCTTTTTGATTGAAAAAGCTATGTTTGATCAGTGAGCACTGTCATATCTTATAAAGGTTAGAGGATAAATCAAGTAGCAGATAATTATAATGTCAAAACAGCAGATCAAGTCTCTCCCTGCTGTATGCTAGTGGAATTCTGATACATTTGACCAAATTTATTCAGTATTTTTACCTGCTACATCAGCCCCAGTTCAGCTTCTCACAAAGGTGGTGCTAGCTGGTTTCCAGTGGGCCTTCAAAAGTTTGTTTTGAGGCATTTCCAAACTCAATTGCTCTACATAAGCCCAATTTTAAAGGAGCACATTCATATGGCAAATGAAAGACATGTGCTTTGCAGTCTCTCTATCTTTACATCCGAAGAGGACTGTCCTCGTGCAGAAATAGGCCCTGATGACTATTGTGACTTCCTGAACAGTCACAGATGCATCTCAAGGGACTGGTGATAAGCTTATGGTTAAAGTTGCAGAAGAAGAGTAAAAGGGATAAGGTTTTCCATTATTTTGAATTGATATTCGTCACCAAGCTCATTTCAAGTGAATACTGCTTTTAACCTTGTTTTTAAACAGCTCTGTTTATGCTTTCCAGTACTTAAGCATTGCTGTTTGTTGGGGCAGGCCAGAGTTCCAGGCAAATTTCTTCATTTCTGGTGGTGGGGGCTCTCTTAAATTTTCATTTAGATATTTAGACAGTCTCAGGTTCCTTTAGGCTCTTTGCTCCAATGTGGCATCTAAAGCTATACTCATTACCAGTTTTTTATCTCCCCTTTGCAACATTCTCTTTGATTCTAAATTGAAAAACATCCTCATCCTGTAGACCCTCTGATGCTGCTCAGTTACATTCATTTCTCACTGTGTAGTCAGTCCTCGGGCTTCTTCACAGCATCCCTTAATTTTGGTTCTTTTAAGCTTTGATGAGCTCCATGTTTGTACTGCTCAGCCTGAAAAAGCCAGTTTTTTTTTGTATGCTTATCAAAGTGCACCTAAAATGTTCTCCATTCCTCAGGAAGATGGGCATTTGATGCATGTAATGCTAGGGAAGGGGGCAAAGACCTCTGTAAGTGTAGTGTAAATTTGCTTAAAATTTTTACCTAATGAATTTTATGAGCCTGTTTGCCATTGTTTTCACTCTTATGGATTTCAGTGAACCTTTTTCCCCACACTTTTTACAGTGTAGGGGAGATACATTCTCTAGGAAGCATGTCAACTTATTTGTTCAATTACCCTTTCTTCTAACCATGGGGTCATCTGGGCCAGAAGAGCTGCCAGGAGGCCAGAGCCCAGGTGGGAGAGTGAGCAGGAAACACAGCAGGACTGGGTGGTGGAAGACTATTGCCTGCAGGGCCCCTGCTGTGTTATTTTTGCAGAAATTGGGGAGTAGTGAACAAAACAGAAAACTGCAGTAAGCAAAAGGACAGCACGATGGTTTAACTGGTTAATACCATCCTGGAGAATTGGATCTCTCCCCAGACAGTGTTTCAATGATACTGTACAAATAATTTAAATGACCATGTCCAGCCTGAGTCATGCAGCCCCTGGGTCTCAGAGTAGCAAACCACACAGCAATAAATGGTGTGCATAGAGATCGACCCCAAATACAGTGGCTACAACAAAAATGCTGGGTATCCAAGAAAACAGGCATCACAAATGCTTGTTTGTCTTGCCTAACTGTAAAAAACTAATGCTTAATTTAAGAATGAGGTTGCTCACCTGGGTTGCAGCAATCCAAGGCACTAATACAAACTGGACGTAGAATGGATTGAGAGTAGCCCTGAAGAGAAGGACGTGCTCAATACAAGCCAGCAATGTGTGCCTGCAGCCCAGGAAATCAACTGTATCCTGGCCACATGAAAAGAAATGTGAGCAGCAGGTCGAGGGAGGTGATTCTCCCCCTATACTGTGCTGTAGTGGGACCTTACCTGGAGTACTGCATTCAATTCTGGAGACCTCAGCACAGGAAGGACATGGATCTGTTACACTGAGTCCAGAGAAGGGCTGGAAAGATGATCAGAAGGCTGGAAAGATGATCAGAAGGCTGGAGCATCTCTCGTATGTGGAAAGGCTAAGAGAGCTGGGCTAGTTTAGCCTGGGGGAAAGCAGTCTGTATGAAGACCTTGTGGCACCCTTCCAGTAGTTGCAGGGAGCCTATGAGAAAGGTGGGGAAGGGCTCTTTATCAGGGAGTGCAGCAGTAGTATGAGGGATAATGTTTTTAAGCTGAAAGAGGGTAGATTTAGAGTAGATATTAGAAAGAAATTTTTTACTGCAAGGGTGGTGAGGCACTGTAACAGGTTCTCCAGGGAAGCTGTGGCTGCCCCATCCCTGAAGGTGTTCGAGGCCAGGTTGGATGAGACTTTATGCAGCCTGATCTAGTGGAAAGTGTCCCTGCCCATGGCAGGGGCATTTGAACTAGGTGATCTTTAAGGTCCCTTCCAACCCAAACTATTCTATGATTCTATGATGCTCTGACTCTATGATTCTCCAGAGGGCAATACCCCACTGAAGAGATGATACTTCCCATGCAGACACTCCCAGCCCCCACAAACTAAGTGTCAGGTTTATGGAGTGTGCTTAGAAGAAATATTGTGTGGACTACTTGATCGTGTGTGAATGCATTAAACCCAGTCATCAAACCCTCTGATGAGGTACCTTGCATATCTACAGTTAACTTCATGCTCTGAGAAGCATCAGATCTAGTATATGAGTGCAGGACAGTCATTGGAGGGTGACTAGCTGCATTGGTGGAGGGGGCTGACAGAAAAAATTGAATGCTACAATAGTAAATTATAAGGAGAAAACAGCAGCTCCAGTACCCAATATCTTGGGTATTGAAAGAAAGAGGAATAATGGTGGTAATGTAATTAAGGACGGTATTGTAAAGGGTACACACAAGACAGCTTCAAGGTCACGCTCATTTTGTCATTTCCTAACTTCTGAACATATATATTACTCTTTCATGTATTAATATAATAATTATATAAAAGGCATGATCCTAGATGCTGGCATGTGTCTCCTGGTCTCTTTTTATGCCACTGGAGCAATGGCTTCTGGCCTCTGCTAGTGGTTATGATAACATTTTAGAAAGTATTTTCTGGGCTAGGCAGTGCGGTGACACTGGAGCAGATGTTCTGTAGGATCTGTAGGATCTGTAGGAGGGTGCTGGCTTCTTCTCCCAAGTGATGGGGGACAGGACAAGAGGGAATGGCCTCAAACTCCGCCAGGGGAGATTTAGGCTGGACATTAGGAAAAATTTTTTCACAGAAAGGTCATTGGGCACTGGAACAGGCTACTCAGGGAGGTGGTTGATTCACCTTCCCTGGAGGTGTTTAAGGCACGGGTGGAAGAGGTGCTAAGGGGCATGGTTTAGTGTTTGATGGGAATAGTTGGACTCGATAATCCGGTGGGTCTCTTCCAACCTGGTTATTCTATGATTTTATGATTCTATGATTCTATGATCTTCTAAACTAAGTTCCTCTTTCTCAGGAAGGCAGCTGCTGATGCAAAGCCGTGGT
Organism: Phaenicophaeus curvirostris; assembly: GCF_032191515.1. NCBI lineage: Eukaryota > Metazoa > Chordata > Aves > Cuculiformes > Cuculidae > Phaenicophaeus > Phaenicophaeus curvirostris. Next base: position 4,459,528 of record NC_091393.1, read on the forward strand.
CTGTCTAATGTGACTGCAAGAGAAGCCCAGTAGCAACAAACTAATGGGGTTGTGGTGTTGTATTTTTAAGGTAGGAGTGGATTTATTTCTTTATTAGGTTTTCTGTTTTTTTCTCATTTCCTGTTGTTATCATAAGAGGTCATATTCCACCCAATTCTTCTGCCCGTGCTGAGTCTATGTGGAGTCTGTACCAGAGTAGAATTTGAGCTGGATTTTTCAGTTTGTGCATTGCCAACAGCAAAGCTGGTGGCACTGGCTATGAGAATTACGAGCTTATTTCCCTGGTCCAATCACAGAGAGATAAACCGGTCCTTATATATTATGAGGCAATTACATGAGCTAATGATCAAGTTTTCCTACTTAAATTGTAATAACTAATCTTTTTATTTGCAGCCAGAACAAATTGGACAAACGCTGGCCAAGCCAATAATGATTGCCAGTTCCCGTTATACCTTTAGAAGTTGAATAATATATGTAGCACTTGCAGTGTTTTAGTGGCACTTAACATATAGTCAAAGAGCTGAATGAGCAGTATTACATTACATACTCATTTCTGTCAAGCTGATGTTCACAACTACCAGCCCCACCAGCATTTCTGCAAGGAAACTGAGGTCTGAGGAGAGATAGGGGTGAGTTTTTAGCTCAAGCGCTTGGTATCATGTAGACAGTTCTGGAAATGTAACGAACAATGCGATCCACATTGTGCTGGGGAGAACACAGGCCTTATGAGGAACAGCTGAGAGAGCTGGGGTTGTTTAGCCTGGAGAAGAGGAGGCTGAGGGGAGACCTCATTGATCTCCACAACTACCTGAAAGGAGGTTGTAGAGAGGAGGGTGATGGCTTCTTCTCCCAAGTGACAGGGGACAGGACAAGAGGGAATGGCCTCAAGCTCTGCCAGGGGAGGTTTAGGCTGGACATTAGGAAAAAATTCTTCACAGAAAGGGTCATTGGGCACTGGAACAGGCTGCCCAGGGAGGTGGTTGATTCACCTTCCCTGGAGGTGTTTAAGGCACGGGTGGACGAGGTGCGGAGGGGCATGGTTTAGTGTTTGATAAGAATGGTTGGACTCGATGATCCAGTGGGTCTCTTCCAACCTGGTTATTCTATGACTCTATGATTCTATGCAGTAAGGCATCTCTGTCTTTCATACGGGAGTGAGATTACATCGATTTGCACCCTGTCATGTAGATATGCTTCTCACGATTGCTCGCATCTCCCTCTCTTCTCTTCAGTGTGGCTTTAATGAGGTAATGGAGAAGATCTTGAGGTCTGGGGGTTATATTTTTTTGCCATATGCATGCAATTTTTATTCTTTGCAGTGAATGCGGTACATGAGCTGCTAGCCTGAGTGTTTATATGGTTTATAGTAGAAGGCAGAACTATACATATGGTGGAGTCTCACTGGCTAAAATGACTGGTGGTCCATTGTACAGTTTCTACCTTGGGTCACTATGTGCTGGGATCACAATCTTTTCCTTCTCTGTCTTCTAGAGAGGGAAGATGACATCAGACAAAAGGAAGATTGGGTGAAGTACATCCAACCTAATTCTGATGTCTTAAAGCAAGATGTCTAAATCAAAACTAGCTCCTTTAAGGCTCTTGGATTTCTACACTGGAATTAGATTATGAAGGCTCTCTTTGGAGTCTGATGTATAAAACAGGCATCTCCAGAGAGCATTTCATAACATCCTCAGACACCTACAACAGATGGCAAAGAATCACCTCTGGAGACTTCTATTTCCTCCCATGGATAATGAAAAAAACGTAAATCAACAAGGTCAGGCTTTGCCATCTTTTCAACCCTGAAAGTTAGTGCAGAGAGATCCTTTTATCACAGTGCTAGGTTCCTACATTTCATTCCCTCTTTCAAACTCTTGGTCTTTCCTTCTTACATAATTATATCCTGTCTTTTGACATTGTCCAAGCTGCACTTCTGTTATGGAGGTAGGTCAGTGATGCTATTTTGTTGTTAAGGTCATTAGGGGCAAGCATAATTGCACTTTTTTCTCTTGTATGTCTGTAGTTACAATGAATTTGCACTTTGGAAGAGCTAGATTTAAGACACGCCATTATGAATAGCTTGATACATTGACAGTAGTGTCTACAGTTGTAAAACCAAAAAAAGTAATATTCTTCCACGTCCTGCAGAGGAGTTGCTGTATTCAGTTCTCCTGATGTTAGCAGTTCATGGTTCGCTCTCTCCCTCCTTTCTCTTTTAGTGGGAATGTTAAAATTTATTCTGTATCACTTTACATTAGGCTTAAATCAAAAGACTTAAAACATATTTTTTGACCTTGTGTTTACAGAAAACAAAATGAGGGACATTATCAACTACTAGTTTTAATTATGTTGTACTGGGAGAAGGATAGCAAAAAGAGCTTCCCAGAAGCCCAAGGCCCAAGTGTCAGAAATCACGTGCACAATCACGTTACTGACCGAGGATGTAAACTTCTCCTTGTTTGAATGTACTTTTTCATGATATACAGGGAGAGAAATTAGCTGCTCTATTTTATGCTGAGAACCAATGGAGGAGGGTAGTTGTGTCAGCTTGGACATAGAGCAGACCTCATGTAGCAAGTACAGGGGGGCTGCTGAAAAACTAAGAGAAGTCGGAAAAAAAGATGAATGACCTGAGAGAACAGCTTATGCCAAAAGCTAGGATGTTGACAGCCAGGATTTGAAAAGAGGATTTAAAAAAGAAAATAAACTACTTAATAGATTATGATGTGGAGAGTGAAGGTTTCTTAGTGGATACAAGGTAGCTTAAATTACTCCTTCTAAAACAGTTCATTGAAAGGAATAATTTAAGCTACTCATAAGTATTGTTGGGATCTTGGTTCAGCATAACTAAGGAAATAATTGGGGTAGCTCAAGAACTCTGGGAAAGTGTCTAGTCAAAACACAGCTATAGGTGAAAGGATTGAAAGGTCAGCCGTGCAAAGAATGGGGCTGAATTCTGTAAATTTTACAGTCTTGTCTGATGTGCCATGAAAACACATCCTGAAGTCACAGAATCATCCAGAATTCTGGTCCAAGTTTTCTTCCCTTTGTCTCAAAAAGAAGTGTGAAGCAGAAGCTGTCATCTCAGTAGCAGAGGAGGTTGTAAAAATAGAAGGTGCTTCCATCTGAGTTATGGTTAAAATGACTAAGCTGCTTAGTTCAGAAAGAAGGTAAGGAAGTGGGAACATATTGGCAGAATATAAAATACTGAACACAGTGAAAGTAAATAGAATGCATATTCTTTCTTGTAACACCAGATGAAAGTAATTTCTACAATAAAAAGCACTATTACTACTTAAAAGACAAAGAAATGCTTTCTTATGACAATGTGAGATAAACTTGTGGAACTTGTGGTGGCTACATATCATAGAGCTTGTAAGTGGTTATCAGGATTAAGAGCAGATTAGACATTTAACATTAGGGCAATTACAGTTAACTAAGAAGTCTACAGTAGGATGAAAAATACAAAAGGGCTACAAACCTTTTTGTCTCAGTGAGTAGATAAGTCATTCAAGAGAGAGGGGTTAAGCAGACACTTCCTCCAAGAACAGGCTTCTCCTTAACGTGAAGACTTATGTGAAGACTTGCATCTTTTTTTTTTCAAGGTATTTGTCACTGGACATTACCAGACTTTGATTTGATTATTCTATTTATGATGGAGATTGGGGGAAACCTGATCAACACCAGTGAATGTGGCAACTGTATGTCATTCAGGATCAAAATAGTTACAACAGCCACATAAAATGTAGATTTTTTGTAAGGCTGCTCAGAAGCTAACTTATTTAGAGGGGGAGAGGAAGAGTTTGGCAAACTACACAGCCAAGAAAATCCAGGGGACAGAAAGAAAAAGACAGGAAACATGAGGCTGCAAAGAAAGAGGCAGAGAATTTACTTTCTGGGCAGAGCGTGAGCTGAAAGTGGTATGGAGCTGGGTCTGGGGGAACTTTCCTCTTGATCCCTACTCTGCTCAGGGAACAGGACGTTGTATACGTGCCTGTAAATTAAAAGGATTCAAAGAGGCGGCTGACTGCATCATCAGTTTAACTACTCCTAATTGCCAGAATATAGGTTAATTGATCTGGACAAAGAAGTAACTTCTACTCTGGTCTGCTCTTTCCTATTCTGCTCATTTCTATCAGAATAACACTAAGAGTAGTAAGCTTCTCCTGTGCTACATTAAAAAATGCATTTTTTTTAATAAAATTTTCTTTTCTTCCCAGGAAAGAGAACTGTGGAGGCATCTGTTATAAGGTCTTTCAGATTTTTTTTTTAAAAAGTACCTTGCTGATGGTGTTAAAGATGACAAGAATGGTGAAATGTGCTCTGCATATGGAGCAGTGGAGAATTAGCAATGGTTCATCACTCCTGTGAGAGTTCATTTGGCTGCTACAGACTGACCCATGAGAATATTTCTGGAGAGATGAACTTTATCTAATAATAAAAAGTCCGCTGACCTGCTCTCATGTCGCAATTCCTATAGCATGAATAATTGCAACCTCTTGTATAATTGGCAACATTAAGAGTGCTAAGTGAAATAATTAGGAAAGAATCAGATTTCACAAGCACACCATGCTCTTACTTTGAGGATTTTATTCATACCTCTTCCCCTATCCTGGATAGTCACTGCTTGACTGTGCTTCTGCTGGGAGATGTGGGCAAGCATCTGCCTCAGCAGCTCCTGCCAGCCTGACTCTGCAAAGTGTCAGCAGAGCCCCCAGGATAACATGTGGCATCTTCAGCGTATCTGGCCTTCGGCGTTCCAGCAAATGTGTGGCGAGATGCAAGTCCATGGCACCAAGTTTTGCACCAGGTGCCTCTGGTGCCTGGGACTGGGGTTTTCCAGGGCTGGAGGTATCAGTGTGCTCCCAGGCGCCGAAGAAACAAATTGTTCAGTAATGGCAAGGTCCCTGTTCCACAAATTAATGAAGATTGATTCTCCACTCCCAGATCTCTCAAAAAGAAGTGACAGTAACGCATTTAAGGCAGAGCAGTCATTTAAGGCTGCCTGAGCATAAGAACACAGTTTTGTGGTGGGTCACGTAGAGTTGGTGGGACTGTGCCATCTTTGCTGGGTCGGCCTAACACTGAAAGAGAGAAATCCCTGACCATCTGGCAGGATGCAGCTGGCACCTGGGGTAGTTTAAGATCTTTTTGCCTGGTTGCAGGACAAGGGAGACCTCACCACAGAGCAGTGCACACAGCTCCCAGACCACCCCAGGGAAAAACTTCAGTGATGTGTTCCAGCTTCAACCGGGACTGATCCACGCAGATAATATATTTAACAGCCATCGGGTGCCTTAGAAACAAGAAGAAAGAAAAGAGAAGGAGAAGAAAATCCACAGAAAGACAGGACAGATGAACTGCTGAGATGTAACTTGGAATTAGGTGAATGTGAAATGTAGTATGTCACTTCTGAGGTCACATGTTGGGGTGGAAATCTGGCATATTGAATTATACAACAAATGCAATTATGTGCACTGGACCATGGAAGAGCTGTATCCCAAAATGTGCTGGGCTGCAAGTCAGAGGAGCAAGACCTTGCAGGAGACACACTCCTCATGCTCCATCATCCTGGCACCAGTGTGTGATGGGCGGCGAGGGGCGTCATGCAGACCAGGGTTCAAGAGGGGTGGTAGCGCGTCACCTGCATGGCTGTCTGCAAGGTGTTGCAGCAAAGCACGAGTAAGGGGACACCAGGTGATTAGGCCTTAGGGGAGATATCAGGCGACCTCTCTACTATGAAAAATAATGTGAGAAAATCTTGAAATTAGTACAATCCAATCATCATCTTGGGAGAGACACTGGGGGCAAATGTAAGAGCTGGGAAATATCTGGAGAAATACCGGAACTGGTAGCCAAACCAGCCCCTTGTGAACATAGAAGATAAGGAAATGAGATCGCCAAAGAACAGGTGACCTTCTCAAGATCCTGCAGTGCCATGAGTTTGTGATCTTTGCTGCTCTACAACTGACCTCTGACTATCTATCATCTGATGCAATCTGGGAGAGGCCAGGGGCATGAAGGACAGCAGACAGTTGTGCTTGGGTCCAGATCTGGTGTAACTTCTCTTGTATATTGTCCCCATGAATTCTCTTTTGTGTGGGTCTTCAAAACATGCGCACACCTCTCACACATAATATCCTTTTCTCTTGCACTTCTTCCCTGGTTCACTTGAAAACTCCCACAGTCCCAGTATTATACTGGAATTTACATCCCAAACTCATTCAAACTTTAATGTTGATGTGCACTATTTTTGCTGCTGGTGCTCACTGTGTGCCAGCATTAGTCTGGGATTTGCTTTCAAAGGCTTTTGGGATGAGGTGTGAAGATAGGGTGGATGGTAAGAAAGGACAAACAAATGTGGCAGAAGAGGTCTGAAACAGGGACGAACATTGCAGGTCTTTGTTAAACTGCACCTATCACTAGTTTGTACCCCTGTTCAGAGCTTCTACTGGGAAAATACTGCAAACCAGGTCCCAGCCACTCTTTGTTATGCCAGCTATTCCTGCAACCCACTCTAAATACAGATGTCTTTTTGCCTTATAAGCATGAATTTCCAAACATAAACATGAACGATTATAAAGATTAAGAGGAAAAATAGTTTCTAGTCAGCTAAAATACGAATAGAAAGGGAATTAATATAAAGTGGAGGTTCCAAGGCATGAAAACATCAGGCTACCTACTGGGACTGGAGGAAATAAACACGGCTGCAGATGAAGGTTTATAGGGAGATTTCTAAATGTGTTCATCTGAAGCTGTTTCAGAAAGAGAATGGATCCAGTCTCTTAAGCTAGGCTTTAAGCTGGATTCTCCCAGCCTTAGCACTCTTTTATTTTGGCAATTATAACATTTGTGTTTATCCGCACTTCTCAAACTTCATGTAATCTGAAGAGTTTGCAGTATCACGTAGTATGGCTGACTCAGATGCTAGAAACAGCTTATGTAGTGAGATATTTAGCATTTTTGTCACATTCTTTCCAAAATGTCACATAATCAAGTAATTTCTGTATTATTATTGTTTCTACCAGCAGGAGTTGATGCAATATCCTTGTTTTCTGCATCTTTTTTGATTTTACCATTCTTATATGGAACAGAGAGACCAGAACAGCAGGAGTCACATGATGACTTAACACATATTTAAACCAGTCCTTGGCTTTTCACACGGTAGTAGTATAGATCAGTTGCTATTTCTAGTAGCAGCAAACAATGCCGATTAATACATCTTAAGCTCACAATCAATTGATTTTGATCCTCTTTAACTGATGATAAACTCATGGGTAACTCATCGTGAAAAATTAGAGGCATGCTGGACATTCAAGTCATCACAATTTTGCCAGTATTTGGAGGACTGGGGTTACCTTGCCTTAAGATCTAATGAATGTGCCTATCATTTCTACACAGCCTGCTTTGACTGTGCAGAGAAACCCACTGTGCCTGGTACCATTAGGTAGACTGGAGATGTTGGTCTCAATGGTACATAAAGGACTCATAAAGTAGGACTGCAGCATGAAAAAAATGATGCCTGGTCAAAAACTTTCCTTCCAACCTGTTCTCTTCAAGTGTGAAATTAGTAATTTGATGGGAAAAAATAATTTTTCTTGAAACTGTTGCTTGTAAAGTAAAAACTATTAACTGCTTCTCTTTTTGGCAGACAATTGGGTAAAAAAAAATTTCTAGATTCTCAGCAAAATTCCAAAATTCTGGAACAAAATCTCCCACTGCCTAATCAGCTCCCCATGTGCCTGTCCCTCCTAACTTGTGGAATATCTCCACAGTAGGTCAAGCAGGACAGATTAGGAAAGGTCATGTTTTGCAGATGCTCTCCTTCATCTGGATATAAGATGCAAAGTTTGACAAGTTGTGCTGTCTAAACTTCCATATCACCTTTTTTTGCCATGTCACACTTATGCCTCGGTCAAATGCTGCCTGCTTAAGATATTAGCATTGTAAACTCTTATTATGTTTGGCATGCACTTCATATGTCATTGGCTTCCAGCTGTTGGTGCTAGCATAGAAGAAGATGACTTGACCGTAGGTGCAGAGGAGGAATGTTACGGGAGACCCTTGGAATGAGACTGCCTGGGAAACTGTCCAAGGGCAGGCATGTCTAAAGAGCAGCTGTGAAAGGTAGGAGTTGCACACAAAGCCGTGCCCTATCACTCAGATTAGCAATTTCCTTATCGTTTCTCACTTTTCTAGAATATCAGCTGAGGCCACAGTTGACGTGGTAGTATAAGCTACTCATTAATGCATTAGCTGCTGTGTGACACCAGCACTTTCTGAGCAAAACCAGACTGCGTGGCGGGTGACGAGCTAATAGACAGCCCAACCAGTGTGTCTGAGTTGATAATTCAAGGGAGGGATGCATTCCACTTTAGAAAAGTAGTACCAAGTACAGGCCATTTCTCTAACAAGGAAGGAGTTTGGCTGCCTCAGCGGTAGCAAAATGGCCAAGACTTTTCAATGTGGAATAGATGTTCCTTTGACTGAGCTGGTAGTCGTTACAGACTACAGAAAAGGAAATTTTGGTTGAGGGAAATCTACATGGAAATACCAGGAAAATACAGCTTCAAAGGGTACCTTGACAGACTGAGAAAATGAATGCATCCCAGGAGGCAGAAGGTAATGAGAGAAGGAAGTAGGGAGTGGCAGAAGAGCCAGGAGATACTAAATGGCTTTGGGCAAGGTGGGGGTACAAATTTGTGATGGTAACAGAGGGAAAAAAGAGTAGGGGAGGGAAATCATGCAGGACAATAGTAAGGCTATACAAGACCTTTGCCTCCAAGTTTCCCCTGAGCACTGAGCTGGAGAATCTGTTCATTCCTGTTGTCATGAGCACATCTGCACAGTTTCCAGGAGCAAAATGACTGCTGGAGATCTCCCTGGGATTGGGCCTGTTTTCAGGAAAGGGGGTCCTTTGTACAGTATTCAGCTGCTTGGTAAAGCACTTCAGGGGATTTTCAGGAACATAGAATCTGTTAAGGAATGGTAAAGGGGAGAACTTCTGCCACTAGTAAGCCTCTATGACTTTTCAGCTCTGAGACCTAAGGCAGCTGGGGAGACAGGTCTTGTATTCTTCCTAAGACCAAATCAGACCCACAGGTGACATGCTAAGCATGCTTTAGGATTATCTTATTTTCCATCTCTTCCAGTTCAGCAGAATGTACGTTTCAGAGTATTTTTATAGTTTTGGTAGTAACAGCATAGTCATTGCATAGTAACCAGAAGGCAGAGAGTGGCTATTATGGGGAAACTTTAAGATCATTCCTTTCCAAAGAAAATATTTTCAAAGTGGAAGAACAGAAAGCCAGTGAATGCTGTCTGTTACACAAATTTGGGTAAAGGGCTTGCACCTGAAAGACGCAGATAGTGTTTCTTACATTCCACATGTACATGTACCCATGTCCAACTATTTATATGTAAATGTATGCATGACTTGTATATACATGCTTAAGCACATGGAATTTCTTTTTAGCATTATTATTTCTAGGAAAAAAATCTAACCACACTGGCAGCATCGTATAAAAATATATATATTAAGACCATATATGTATGGAGTTCTGAAATGCTCAAATTCCAGAACAACTTGGGAATGCCTGCTGCCTGAACTCCACACTGGATTTTCTGGGGAAGAGAGGCTGTTTCCAGTCTCCAGCAGAGATCGAAGGAAGAGTGCACTGCTCCCAGGCTCTGGGGAAGTGGGAACAGGGCAAGATCTCCCCTTTCATTGTTAATTGTGTGAACTGCAGTCGGAGTTTTGAACCCAACTGAGCACCGCTGTGTTTCAGGTTACACAATACAGCAGAATGGGATGCAACTGAAAAGGCTACAGATAAAATCAAATGTGAGGGAAGGATGAGAACACATCCTTTCTTCTAGCCATGACTATTTTGTTGTGTCTGTTATCTAACCCTGTAATTAGGACGGCATTCAGAAAATGCGAACAAAGTTGGTATTCTTTTCATAACCCCCAAATCTTTGCATTGCTGCATGAAACTTTTGGCTTCAGCTTTCCCCTGTTCATTAACCATGCCAAAATTTTTAATCTAACACCACTGTTAAAGAGTGGCAGGCTTCCAGGGAAATATATCAGCCAGGCTTATTAATTTCATGCCAAGTGCTGGAGGCGTGAATGTAGAGAACGCTGTTTGACTTTGGATAATAGGAATCAGGCAGCTTAAAGGCAGGGGATAAAGATCAGGAGCCCTGTGTCTCAAGAGGAGGAGCAGGTGCAGGCTGCAAGCAAGGCCTTCAGGCCCAAAGGGGCAGCCAATGCTTAAAACAATCTGCGGTGCTTTTTTTTTCTCTCTCTCTTTTTTTTTTTTTTTTAATTTGGCATGTGCCTCTCACAGCTTAACAGACCGCTGCTCCACAAAGAGTGGTAAACAGAGAAAGGGAAATTAAAAAGGGAAGTCCCATGATAGACAAAAACAAATTAGGGCAAACAAATTACACAGAGTCAACAAATAAACAAGGGAACATCTGTGAATATATTTCTTGGATTTTCTGATTCTGAAAGCGACCTGAGAAACAGCGGAGGGATGTATAATATTTAATTGGGGAACCAAGCCTCTCATCCTCTCCCCTGGCCCCTCCTTCCCTGAGAAGGTTGACTTGCGGCAGGGGATACCTGCAGCATCACTGAGGACCCCACTGGCAGGGCACATGTCGTAGCCTCCCTTGTCCCCTTCCCAGTCCTACTCCTATTCACTGTTCCCACCAGCACCTGCCCCGCAGGCTCCTGTACTAGTACCAGCAATGACCAAAGCACCCATCACCAGCAGTGGAATGGGATGAGGCTGAAGCCACACCAGCTCATAAGAGATTTCCCTTTCCCTGCTGCTTCCTCAGATGTTAAGGCTGGGTCTGCATTGCACAGTGAAGCCAGTATTTTATTCTCCACCTCTTTGATATATCACTTGTTACATCCGTACATATCCGTACATATCTGTAGACATGTATATATGAATATATTTAAAAAAAAAATAAGTATATATAGATACAGTACATACATACATGTTTTTATATAGAGATACATAGAGAAATCCATGAACATAGAGATATAGACACAGATCCTAAACATTTTGTGGTTTTTTTTTTTTTCTGAGTGATTTTCCTGGGATGTCTCAGGATCTGAGATCATATAATTATAAACCTGAACTTGGGTAGAAATTTGGAGATGAGCTCTGCAGAAATGAAGCTGGTGAATTAAAAAAAAGACCCCCAAACAGCTGTATTTAGTTTTTATGCATACACAATCAGAAAAAGACATTTGCTTACCATAGGTTTTGAGGCTGTATGAAAACCAAAATGGAAGAAACATGAATTTAGCCAACAAATTTTTTGTTTTCTTTAGGAAAGTTCACAGAAAGGGTCTGAAATCAGACAAATCCACGCAAGGGGCAGTCATCTGAGAGTCCATCCAATAGCACAGGACAAGTATTTAATTTCTCTCTGGACTTTCACGTGGCTCTGAATAATTTTGTTTCCCTCTCTTATACCTGTTACACTATAAGATGCTTTCAAAGGAAATTATAATGTGGACAAGCACTCAGAAGAGATGTATTAATAGTGCTCAAGTTTTCTATGCAGCCCTTAATTTACCCCCTACATAACAAGCTTTAGTCATAGTGTTGCATAGTATTTTTCCCATGGTGCTGTGGTCTTACTCTGTACATGAAAGGGGTGATACTTACTTAACAGGCAACTATTCAGCACTTTGTTTTTTGACTTGTTCTGTGTGTGGTCTCTGCATACTGCTCAAACTCAGTCTTGCAGGCAGAAGTTGTTAATTTTCTTCAGGTTTTTCTGTACTGTCCACCTCTGGGGTTTGACGATGCTTCAGAAATCTTCTTTTGCTTCCATGGCTCCCCAGTGAGGGTGGTGATGGTGACAGTGTTGTTGCTGTCTTGCAGGGGAAGAGCGGAGACAAGGAGGAGATGCAAACAGACTTCTTTCAGGTGTCAGCTTGAAATGTATGGGACCTAGGTTTTATTTTCCGAAATCACTTGGACTTACATTTAAGTAAATACCTATAATGTAATGAATAGTTATGACTAACATCTTTTCTTGTGTTATTGTCCCTACCACTCTGCTAGTTTCTGACATTAGGCTCCTTGCTCTGTTTGTCCCAGCTTTTGTTTCAGCTTGGTTTCCCACCTTAGTCTTGGCACACTGCAGTGTGTCTCTTGCTCTAGCCTTATTTTCCACCCTAACTCTTGGTCCCTCTTTGACACCATTTACTCTCTCCACGGTTTTTGACAGTCACAGCTTTTTCTCCTTTGCTCTTGAAGGACACCATAGAACACACAGGAAAAACAAATCTCATCTTGCTATAGACCCCAACTACAATACTGAAGGAAGATCCCGTTTAATCCCACACAGCATCATGTCCTGCATAGGGGAAATTGATCCAAAGGCATTTCAGCAACAGCTTTGGGCAGTGACAGCTGGCTGGGCATCTCCCAATGACCAGTTTCATTTTTGATGTAACTAACATCAATTAAAGTGGTCCAGCTAAGTAATAACTAGTAACATTTGTGAAAATTAAGAACTTTCTTATTTCTAGTAATTTTAGGTATTGACCTATAACTATAGTAATTGATTAGCAGTCCTCTGGGCATTTGAAAGCATCCAAAACTGTCATGATTAAAGCAATAAAAAACATTCAAAAAAGTACATTCAAGACTAGCCAAAAGCAGAAGCAGAAAGCATAGGGCATAGATAGAGGATAGCTCCTGCCTTGCAGACTGACACCGGAACTTTCCCCATAGATTTGGACGCTTAGCTGCTCAACTTTCAAGAGTAATTTTTAAATGCAAAATCTGGTAGAGAAGTTAAAATTCAACTTGCTCAGAGTATAACGCATTTATCTGAAAGGAAAATCACATTTTTGAAATGCAGTTTCTGCCTCACAGCTTTCATGTGGCTCAGTATGCAGATCAAACTGAGTAGGTGCTGGATAAACATGATCAGTAAAGGTTCATATCAGACCGATGCACACCAGACTGGTGCCTTCCAGTGTTATCCAGCCTGGTTATACCATGCAGAGAGAGGAAAGGAGATGAGACAGTGAACGCTGTCACTTTCTTTCTCTGTGATCAGACTGGCTTGGCCAGGTGCTGTAACAGAAATGTTGAAAAAGTTGAAGAAACTTTTCTTATCGAAGACTTGCTAAAAGCTAAGGAAGGCAGCTGTAGGAGGAGGAAAAGTTATAATGGAGTGTAAGCATACTCCAGGCACTTACATTCCTGCACAGTCCTAAAGACAAGAACGAGAAGTTTCATTAGGAAAAATAAAAGGAATCCAGAAGCCTAGTGTAGAATTTAAATTGAAAGTTTTAAATGGCAGGGTTTTGTACTAACAGTGTTATTAAAAAACGTGTATAGGTTCCCTTTATTTTTCTTGCCATCCTTCCATCTGATTGCAGATAAACATAGCCCAGAAGCTTACCTGATTTCTCTGGTTGACCTATCCAAGTCTAAGTGGAGGACAGGAATCCAGGGTGCATTTGCCTCTTTGTACCTTGCATAAATGGTGTTTGCCTTCTTGGCCTAAGGTCGCTATAATGTCTCCCCGGAGCCTCCTTTTCTCCAGGCTGAACAACCCCAACTCCCTCAGGCTGTCCTCTTATGGGAGGTGCTCCAGCCCTCTGATCATCTTCGTAACCCTCCTCTGGACTTGTTCCAACAGTCCCATATCCTTATTAGGTCTTCTGGAACTGGACACAGTACTTCAGTCAGGGTCTCACAAGAGTGGAATAGAGGGGGAGAATCACCTCCCTTGACCTGCTGGCCGCACATCTTCTGATTTAGCCCATCTTTGCACGCTGTTTTAAGACATGAGTGATTAAACAGGAGGTACTCTGTCTTGCTTACAACTACAGAAGCCTGATAGAGTCTGAAAGTACCAGGCACAAACATTTCAGGAGATAACTAACAGCTATACGTTTTTGGCTTCCAAAGTAATGGGCTAATTGCATTAAGTCAACATATAGAGCACATTACTTAGCCTCTAGGACTGAAAAATTTGACCATAACCAGCTAACCTGAAGGTTCAAATGCTGAAATGTAAGTGCGTTAGCATTATTTGCATTACACTGGTTTCAATATCTTTCTCTTCCCCTCACCCCCAAAAGTATTTGAACACATTTTGTTCAAATTTCTTCTCTTTTTTGGCAATTTCAGGAACTTCAAAAGCTAAATATCACCTGTTCCAAACAAGTCCTGTATTCCCTAGGGATGATATTAACTTGAGTCAGCTGTGGCTTTACAAGTCTGCCAAGCACTGTGATACCAGCTGCAGTGAAGGGAGGTGGAGGTATTGCCTGCTTGCAGGAAGCATAAAACTTCCAGTGGTACTAAGGGAGACAGCAAAAAGTCACGAATCTTTCTCTCTGGATACCTACAAAAACTCTCCTACTAGAACATAGAGTGTGCTGGGAGACAGAAAAGTAACTTCACACATCCAAAATCATAGAGTCATAGAATAGTTTGGGTTGGAAGGGACCTTAAAGATCATTTAGTTCTATCCCAACCTGCTATGGGCAGGGACACCTCCCACTAGATCAGGTTTCTCAAAGCCTCATCCAGTGTGCCGTTGGTGTTCATGGGGCTTCCATGACTTCTCCAGGAAAACTGTTCTAGCACCTTTCCAATGCACAGCTATGGAATAAACGTCACCTGTATTGGTCCATGTCTTCTCGTGGTCACATCTCAGCTGTCTACGTGGCACTACTTAGCTCTCCAGCTTCTCTTATCTTTTCTGAGCATCAGTGGCAGAAGGCTGTGGAAACAAGTGGAGGGATAGCAACAGAGATCCTGGGTGTGAGGCCTTTCAGTGGGAGATAAGTTCCATTGCAGGAGAGGGACTCAGCCTTGGGATGGAGCCCAGTGGAGGGTTTTGTGTTGTAGCTTCTGGGTTGTGGCTGTCATGAGGGTTGTCTCTCTGCATGTAGAGGCTGCTGTAGCCCTGCATGGAGTGGTCTTGGTGTATTTTAAGAAGACTTCAAACTGAGGAAGAGAGTAATTTTGTAGCAGATCATGACCTGTTCTGCCTATTTCTTTTCTTGACATCACTGCTGGTGCTGGATATATTTTGGTGGCCATTTGCAAAAATTCAGCATCCCATCCAGTCAGTAGGATTTGATAAGAGTGTAAGAGCCACATATATATTTTGTGCCATGTATATATATATCTCTCACACATAGAGTCTACATATATGTGTAGGTAGACAGGCATGTTTATCAGCTCATGTATGTACATGGTGATTCTAAAGGACTTACCACCTTGATTAGTTATTAGAACCACAAGGGCTCACAAGCTTCTTATGTTGTTACACAGCCAAAGTTTTCCCACATTTTCTGATCTCTCGATCAGCAAGGCTACTCAGGGAGTAAGGAGTTACTCTTGGTGACTAAAGGGATTGATTGGATCTGACTCTTAGTCACTCAGGTTGACAGCAAACACCACTTCAAAGTTTGATTCCCAGAGTGGGTCATGAAGGGATGCAAGCATTTGGTATTCTCTGTACAACTTGGTATAATCGTAATCCCTCATTTGTCTGCCTTCACTTTCATTTTAGCAATGCATGTTCAGAAGCAGTAGCTCTTAGGAGCTCAGTAGACTCTCTATAAATGAGTGTTACTCTGATATATATGTGTGCACTTTAAATAACTTTTCTAAAAAGAGATCTTTCTTTGTTTAACAACAGTAGTGCTTGTTTACAGGACTGTAGCACCAACCTGAAACGCAGGAAGGGTGCTGATGGCATCTATCTCACCGCATTGCTACAAATAACTTAGCTTCTTGCCTGTTCACAATATAACTCAATTAAAACAGAGCACTTGGTATTCTGGAGACCTTCAATGTGTCAGAGAGCAAACGAGCTTTTACTGGCATCCAAAAATCCTATTATTGGCAAGTGTTGGTCAACTCAACACCGTGCCTGGAAACCTTAAAGGCAGAAGGCCAATGAGAGATATCTGCTACTTCCGAGCTCAAATTCCAATGCACAGGTTGGAATTTCTCCATCTAACACATCTGCTGTTCAATTTAACAGGGTGTTAAACCCTCTGCAAGATCCACAAAGAGCAGAAACGTACTCCTTTAAAGAAAACAAAACCACTTTTTATGGGATGCTTTCTGAAAGATTAGAAAACATATTGACAATTCATTAAAGAAGAAAAAACTGTATCAGAAGGTAGCCTCAATGACAGTTCATCCAATTCTCATATTTAAAAAAAATAACCATGAAAAAAGATTATTCTTAAATTCAATGAATGAGGAAAACAATTGTATGAGATGAAATGACACATAACTGGGGCTAATAAAGCCTGAATAATTCTCGTTTGTTTCATTAAGCCCCTGAAGAGAATGACAGTGTGCTTTTATCTGTATTCAGTGTGAAATTCCACTGTGAAGTATGATCTTTGCAAGAAAGGTGTTTTACCTGGAAATTAATGTACAAATCTACACTGGTGGGCAGATGTTTTTATGAATCAGACTTTGAGTTAAATAACAGACTTTGGTAAAACTTAAGCCATACAGACATAGACATATTCTTTGATTCATAATTTTATTAGTTTAAAGAGAAGGTTAAAGGAGGGATGAATGGCTATGTTTATGAAAGCTGATAGGTCTTGGAATGGGCTGTTACAACATTGATCTCAGTGTCCCAGAATGTAATGTCATTATCCAAGATTAGTGATTATATGTGAGAAAAAGTTTCTTCATGTCCATAAATTTGTTCCCAAACTCTTCTGATTATCAGATTACACTAAAGACTTCAATATCACTATGTATAAATTAGTGCGAGGCAGACAGATGAAGAAAACAAACAAGCATACATTTTTTTAATTAATTGTATTTTTTTTCCTCTTCCAGCTTATTCTCACTCTATAAAATGTGGGAAAATGTTAAAAAAATTATCAGAAGTGATTCTGGGGTGTAAGTAAGGGTGCATAGGCTCCAGGTAATTTCTCCTTGACTGCAAGCTTCATAACTTGAAACTATTTTCTTGCTGACTCTGAATGTTTCCACAGGAAAGGCATTGAGTGCACCCTTAGCAAGTTTGCGGATGACACTAAGCTGGGTGGAAGTGTGGATCTGCTGGAGGGTCGGGAGGCTCTGCAAAGGGATCTGAACAGGCTGGACCGCTGGGCTGAGTCCAATGGCATGAGGTTTAACAAGGCCAAATGCCGGGTCCTGCACAACAACCCTATGCAGTGCTACAGACTAGAAGTCTGTCTAGAAAGCTGCCTGGAGGAGAGGGACTTGGGGGTGTTGGTTGACAGCGACTGAACATGAGCCAGCAGTGTGCCCAGGTGGCCAAGAAGGCCAATGGCATCTTGGCTTGTATCAGAAATGGTGTGACCAGCAGGTCCAGGGAGGTTATCCTCCCTCTGTACTCGGCACTGGTGAGACCGCTCCTTGAATCCTGTGTTCAGTTCTGGGCCCCTCACCACAAGAAGGATGTTGAGGCTCTGGAGCGAGTCCAGAGAAGAGCTACAAAGCTGGTGAAGGGGCTGGAGAACAGGCCTTATGAGGAGCGGCTGAGAGAGCTGGGGTTGTTTAGCCTGGAGAAGAGGAGGCTGAGGGGAGACCTCATTGCTCTCTACAACTACCTGAAAGGAGGTTGTGGAGAGGAAGGTGCTGGCCTCTTCTCCCAAGTGACAGGGGACAGGACAAGAGGGAATGGCCTCAAGCTCCGCCAGGGGAGGTCCACGCTGGACATTTGGAAAAAATTCTTCACAGAAAGGATCATTGTGCACTGGAACGGGCTACCCAGGGAGGTGGTTGATTCACCTTCCCTGCAGGTGTTTAAGGCACGGGTGGACGAGGTGCTAAGGGGCATGGTTTAGTGTTTGATAGGAATGGTTGGACTCAATGATCCAGTGGATCTCTTCCAACCTGGTTATTCTATGATTCTATGATTCTATGACCACAGGGCCAGAGGAACCTCAGTGACCATTTTGTGTGACTTTCTTCAGGACACAAGGCAGGCTCCCTTTGATATTCCTGCACTCAGGCAGCTCCTGCATCTTTAGAAATCTGTCCGGTCCTGAAATGTAAGCTTTGGGGGATCCACAAAACTTCACTCCATGACTCCTTTAGGTGTTAATAATGCTACTTTAAAAAAAAAAATCAGTTTCTGCTTTTTTTTCTCTAGCTTTGCCTTCTGTCTCCTGAATATTGTCTTCTGCTGAATCAACAAGCTGTGCAGCATCAGCTACCAATTCCTTGTGAAGCAACCTGTTTGCAATACTCAGTCACTTCTTAAGTCTTTCTCTGGTTAAAATAACATAACTAAGATTCTGGAGTATTTTTCTGAATGTTTACACATACTTGAGATTTTTCCCAGTGTTTCCAACTTCGGCTTGCTCAGACCCTCGGCATTCACGCCTTCCTATCCTCCTGGCTTTGCAGCTTCATGAGGGCCTTTGTAGATCAAGGCAGGTAAACAGCTAAAAAACGCTGGTCTAACTATAACTGATTTTCTTCTGAGAGCAGCTAGACAACACACTAATGAGACAGAGAGACAAAAATCAGGATGCACTATGTGTCTCATCCACTGCAAGTGTATTCCAGCTGTTGAAGTGGAAGTTTGCAACAGGTGTCGTTTTGAAAGCTCAAGCTGGGTTAAATAAAAAGCGAGAAGAAACATCTAGAGGTATTTCAAATCTCTCATTAAGTTAGTCCTATGGCAATTTCTTTAGATGCATCACTACTCAAGAGTTTAATACCTGAAGTGGAATGCTGCCACATTTGAGGAAGTTTTATTTTGTATTATATTATCTGTTCCTGCAATGGTTATGCAACATGAGTGCCATGAAAACATCAAAGACAGAGTCATCTTCCTTTTGAGAATATTTCACTTCTCTTTCTTCTGTTCTTCTTGTTGCTTCAAGGATCGCTCCAGTTAAAAAATAAAAGCCTGGATCTCTTTTCATTACAGGAGAGTTTGTAAATTCCAGTTAGGCATTTCTCAATTTGCATTTGTCATCCTTTAAGCTAATTTTCAGTGCTGCAAAACAACTTTAAATATTATTTGAAGCCCTCCATTGAACTCTTCTTGACATGACTAACATAGCCTTCCTATCCTATTTTACTTCAGTCTGACTACTGTTTGTTATCATCACAGAAGGCCAGAAAGCAGGTAAATTGTGACTTTGTTTCTATGCACAACAATATCAAAAAACTCCTTAAATGATATGACTTGGAAATGTTTTGAAACCTCCAAAATTTTAAGTTATTAAAAAGAAAAAAAAAGGTGAGCTAAACAAACAAAAGTTGGAAGGAGTGAGATGAAAGAGGGTGAATTCCATACTTCCGCAGTGATTAAACAGAAAACCCTTTAGCAACCAAGTTATATTTTCACTTTAAAAAATCTTCAGCAAAATATAACCTTGCAGCTGTAAACATATGTCTGAATAATTATTCTGGCTTTATATCAAAAAACCCACCTCTGCCAGAGCAGACAGATTTTAATTTAGCATTCCCCCCAGAGCTCTAGAGGGCAAGGTGGATGATTGAGAGGGCAAGGTGACTTGGCTTCAAGGGCTATCTTTATTTGCATGAATGAGTAACCGTAAAGCACAGAAATATCTTTAAGTAAATTCCGCCTGTCAGTGACAGTGATCTAAATGGAATTATAGTTGCATGAAACTCTTTTTTGCTAATATGTATGTATTTTTTAAAAGAAATATCTCCCCCCCATTTTAAAACAATGCAAAAGAAGATGTGAGAGCAAAGCAAACATCAAAGAACAATCAGAGAACACGATTAAAAAGAGTGACAAATCTTTCAAACAAATGGTGTTTCTGAACTGCGCTGGGTGGAAGGCTTTGCACCTGCAAGCCTCACATTTAACCCCCCAGCGGCTACTGCAGAGCCCATAGCAACGGCAGCCAAGTCCTCTCTGTACTGGTCTGCTGATATTGCTCAAAGGCATCCTGGAGAGGCTCCATCCCAGGTGAGCATAATTTTAAGCCTATTTTTAAGACTGGGATTTTAAACTTTCTATGCATAGCAACTACAGTTTGGACTATTCATCTTCAATAAGAAACAGGTTGCAAAGAAGGGAGGGTGCAAAGAAGCCAGGCTCTTTTCAGTGGTTCCTAGTGGCAGGACCAGAGGCAATGGACACAAACTGAAACACAGGAGGTTTCCTCTGAACATCAGGAAACAGTTTTTTTTACAGTGAGGGTGACAACACTGGCTGCACAGAGATGTTGTGGACTCTGTCCTTGGAGGTTTTCAAAACCCTGCTGGATGTAGCCCTGTCTGAGCAAAGGGATTGGACCAGATGACCTCCACGGGTCTGTTCCAACCTCAACCAATCTGTGATTCTGTGAATAATCACTCATTCAGGCCATTTCCTTATTTTAATGAAGGTTGTAAGTATTTCTGATGAATATACCTTACCAGCCATGCAAGTTAGGCATAGAAATGAATATTTCTGGGGAAAAAAGAGAATTTTTAAATCTGGCTGATGGTCATTACAGGAAGCAAATCCAAATCCTACTGACTCAAGTCCTGTGCTTGGACTACTGAGCTACCCCATGTCATAGCTCCTAGGCTATAAGGCTGGCTAAGATATTTTAAAACACCCATTGAGCTACATTATTCTGAAATAGATTGCTATACCCCTCTGAAACTTCTCATGAGTGGTTATCCTACTACACCTCCAGAAGCATTCCTGTAAATTTTCTCTTGGCTAGAAAAATATGTGTGTAACAAGTATGGTAGTGCCTTCACACTTATTTATTAGTATTTGTTTGCTGCCTGCTCTTATAGGCTTCCAGATTCTGGGGGAGAAACACTTGCACTGGAGAGTTTGCCAGTAAGTCTCCAAGATGTGACATCCTTTGATGGATAATTAATTTACAATTGAAATCTCCCTCTTTATATGCATCATTTGTGGAGAACTTATTGGATAGGGTGTGACAGTTTGGCCACTTTCTGTCTGAAAGCTACAAGAGGAGGAGGTTTTGTTATAATCCTGAATGTGACCCACAGGTGGGAGCTAACACACCCTACCTGACCGCAGCTGCGGGGGAACTGCTATAGGACACCTGATGAAAAGACATCTTCACCTTGACTTGCTGCCTCCTCAGTGAAGTTTACTGGCTTTCTGCAGTTGCTTTTGGAGAAGGAGGAAAGGCATGATCAGAGATATTCTCAGAGCCCTTCCCAGCTTCCCTGGTGAAGCTGCCAAGCACAATTTGACATCCACAGTGCCGCTGCTTTTCACAGGAAACACAGAAGTCAGTTAGAAGGGCGATGGGTGAGCAAGAGTGTAGAAACTACCTGGTATTTAGACCCAGATATGATTATGATAATTATTAAAGGCCAATTCCCAGAAAAAATATGCCTAGTTAGCATTTATCACCACAAGGAATAGTAAGACTAGGGTCTACATGTACAAATAGCTATAAGCTTAAAGGTATTTTGCAGTGAGATTTGTTAGTCTGGTGGTCTCAATTTGACAGGAATAATTTTTTTGCATGACAGTTCCTGGCTTCTTTTTGTTTGGTCTGCTGTATTTAATAGCTCCTTAATTCCACTAGATTAATACAAGAAAGATGTATTTAAAATCTAAAATAATTCGTATTCAAAGCCTCTGCATTTTTGCAATTTTGCCATGCTCCATCACGGTTTAGGGTCATTTCAATGTTATTCTTCTCAGCTCTATGAAATGTCACTCACAATGGGAGAACACTGGGGAATACTGCTAAGGACTTGTCTACATGGGGAAATTTACTGGCAGAATGATGCTGGTATAATATGAAAGTGATATTTCATTGGCATTCACCATGTCACTACTGATCCAGGATATTTAAATGACATGGTAACTTTGAGAAACCTCTATTTGATTATGTTACAGAAAGCAATTGCATTTTTCTTTTGTGTGCATCTCTTAAAATAAAAAGGATTTTTACAAGGTGTTTACTGAGTTAAGTGTAAGTGCAGCAAGCAGAGTTAATTCTGAAAGATACATGATTCTGAAAATATACTGCTGGTAAGAGGAAGATCAGAAAACGCATCAGTCCAGTGTTCAATAATGGGAAAAATCTAACAAGGAGGAAACTAAGAAGGGTAAAGTTTTTGGTATTTCCTTGTATTTCATGAAGGATTAAATGAGACGGCCAAAGCTATTAATACCAGTAACAAATGCCTAAGGACTCTGGCTAGAATAAGAAAGAAATGTATACGAAAATTGAGGCATTCTGAATCGGTAGGACATGATGGGGCTGAATTTGGATATCTCAGGAGCTGCCTGAAGGAGCTGGAGGATTAGCAGGGCTTTAGTGAGGGGGTGTGCAGATTCAGTAGAGTGGATAATGGCAGCTTGGGGGGGGTCTATCTTCTCTTAAAAAGAGAAGAAGGGGAGGTCTCAGGAATTAGACTAATTTTAACATAATTCTTCAACATATATGCCAGTGGATCAGCAATTTATAACAAACTGGATAAAATAAAATGCTCAACAATCAGTAATGGTTTCATCAAGAATAAAATACATCAAGCCAAGCTAACTGACTTCTGTATTATTCTTCTTTCGTCCATTAGGTCTGTTGCCCATAAGTCACCATCAGACTGCAAGGCTGCACTGAGTGCTCCTCCTCTGTGGTTTGGACACTCTCAGACAGATCTAAAGAAATACTTCAAGTGCATTCAGAATTATATCGAATATTTCAGGAATTTGTCTACAAAAGCAGGGTAGATTTTGATAAATGCAATCTCCTACACTTTGGTATCATAATTGACTGCAGAAATGAAAGAAAAGGAATAACTGCCTAGGGAGCAGTTTGGCGGTGGAAGAGCTGGAAGTTGTAGTGATGAATGTACATCCACAGTGTTACATAAGAATAATTAAAGCTACATATTAGATGTTAGTATGCAGATATTCAAATGGCATGGTGCTTGGCACTGGGGACCAGTGTTAAGTACCATATATTCAAGAGAGAGGAGCAGCCAGGGAAGGGCAGCAGGAACGGTCACCAGTAAACACATTTTGGAGGAAAAACTTCAGACTCAGCTTTGTTTCATCTGAAGAAATAAAAAAAAAGTAAGGACACAGGCCAGTTATAACGCACAGTAAGCGTGGAAGATTCAAGTGATCCAAGTGTCCTTTGGAGGTCAGATGAGAAGTCATGGAGGTGTAGGTTAGATACTGGGAAGAAGAGTTTTCTGCTTGCAATAGCGGCTGAGCACTGGGGCAGGGTTCGTGGCAAGGAATCAGAGGTGGGCTCTCAGCCCCCCAGAGTGACTTTCTTCTGTTCACAGTATGTATCATACTATGAGTATCACATATATACGACACTCTCTCTATATGCTATTGCCTTCCTTGGAATCAAGTAAATAATTTTTTATATGTCCATGAAACTGGAATTACCTCAAGTGTCTTTTGCAAACTTTGTGCACTTCCAGTTTAAAAACTAAATTTCTGAATTTTACTGGTATTTTAAATTTTTTTATATTCTTTACTTAAATAAGTAGCATACAAAAGCATGAACTGAGTGAAGTTGTGAAATTTTAGTAGTTATCATTAGTTTTTGCTACTTAGCTGATATTAAAACTCCTTTTGGTGTATCAAACTATCTTCTGAGTATACGTATTTTAATAAACTGGTTTGAAACTGCTTATTACTCCCCCAAACAGTTTAATTAAGTATTTCTGGACTAACAGATGAAAATCGAAAGTACCTGTTCTCAGTCATGCATCATGTTTACTGTATGAAGCTAGCCTCCTTAATTTGTGCTTTCATGTGAAATTTTAAAATGCCAATTTGCCATTAAGATAATATAATAATTAAAACTTCCATTCATGCTCTGACCATGTAAGTATGTAATATACGTATGTAAGTAAGTATGTAAGTAAATGTTTGCATTTAAATGAAATTCAGATAAACACAAAGGCAAACTTTTATATTTCAATATGTTTCTTTTTTTCTTTTTTTTTTTACAGGAAATTTCACTGAATTGATTATAATTTCACCTGCAGTTATTTGCAGTCAAAACAACTTTTCCCAAGCCGTAATTTTTTTCTGTTTCTGCTTCTAGTGGAGGTGAGTCATCTGTATCGAGAGTTAGCCTTTTGTACCTTTTAATAACAAAACCTGCTTATTAATCATGTGCTTTGTATTCTTCCATTGATTAACTGGATATGTACTGTACTAAATGAGCATTAAATAATGGTTTCCATTTATTTTTAGCTTCCTGGAATTGCTGAAGAACCCATTCATACATACTGACTTCTTTATTTTAATGTTCATACTGATTAATAAGCTTATTTTTAAAATACAGGCTGGGCACAGTTTCATAAAGGAAAAGCACGCATGCTACACTAAATTAGGCTGGTTGTATATTTTTCCCATCTCTATGTGTATATATGTATGTGTTTGTAAAGTCTTGGGAAAATAAAGGTCTTTTCAGCAGTTATATCTGAAATAGCAAAAACTGGGAGCAGAAGATGGACCCTGAATCCTATAGTTAAATCTTACTCACTGAATAGTATCCCAGTACCTTGTCTGTGTTGGAAAAGTCTTCCCCAAGTAAAGATATTCAGCATTCAGTAAGAGTGTATTTTCAGAACCAGCTCCTGCTGCTTGGGTTTGCCAAGGAAATTAAGAACGGAGAGGACGGCAGGATCTGACAGAAGGAGAGAAGAAGGTCTCTCTGGGTGCCTGGAAAAGCAGTAAGAAAAATACCTTTCTTTTCTGCTAGGACAATCTGTGCGTCCCCACATCACCCACTCTGAGTGGCAAAAAGCAAGTCAGAGCCAGGAGGTCCATTTCATCGCAGCTACTTTCTGAACTGATTTACAAGGAAAATCAATTGCTTGCAAGAAATGTTAGTGCATTTAATACAGATTAATTCCAATAAGGACCTTTTGCAGGAGTCCTTGCACAAGCTGCTTCCCTACCAACTCGATCTGCAGCATTGAGACCAAGGTGTGGACACAGTAACACTGTTTTTCCTGTGTTCTCTCAGTGAAGTGTCAGTGAAGTTTAATAAAATTATTGCAAGTAAAAAGTTAAATCTGCAGTTACAGTACCCAGAATAAATTGTTTCAAAATCAGAGCTGTCTGAGCAACTTCAAGAGGACTGGGGGTCTTAAACAGAAAAAAAAAAAAGCCAGTATTCTGCTGCTTTTGCACTTTAGGGCTCTGCTTAAAGGCATGAAAGGCATGTAAACAATCCTCACCAGGAGATCTCTCGGGACCTCTGACTTTCTATTCCATTTAAGTCCTTCAGTAGAAACCCTCAGGACACACATTTTGCGCTCTCGATCACCAGCTCCCAGGAACCACATTATGTAGATGATACCCTGAACTATGTTAGCAGCAGTGTGCAAAAGTGATGTGATTCAGCTTGTTTGCGCGAGGAAAGATACAGCAAAGTTACTGAGCAGTGGTGTTACAGGGTGATAACTCAGTGAAATTGAAGCATTTAATCCATGAAGGATAATTAATAGCACCACTGGATACTGATTCTTGTTTTTCTTGTAGTTCCAGATGGATTAGACTGGGGGCAGCAGGCATATAAACAATGTGGATTAGCATTACACATCACTAAAATCTAAGCCTTACATATGATGGACTGGGAAAAACGTCCAAAGTTAACTTAATCACTGTTGTTACTATTATTAATGCTGCGAGCTAGATCTGTATTTAACCATCCCAAACTTTAATAGGAATTTTGACTCAGACCACTTACATTCTCACTTTATAGTCTCTCTCATATTTAACCATATTTAACCATTTAACCTCATGAAGAATAAAAATTATTTCCCAGGGATACTTTTCTTGCTTCTAAAAGGGCTTATAAAATAATCCCATCTGGACAAAATCACAGGTTTTCTTTACGTGCTATTCCATATATCACAGAGGCAATTGCAGAGTTTCAGTTGTAAGAGCTGCTGTCCTGCTGGGAACTCCAAAGTCTTTGAAGGGCAACAAACAGCAAAGCCTTGCATGGTCTGGAGATGACTTGATCTTCACTTATTTATAAGACATCACAATAGAACCATGGAGTAATTCAGGTTGAAAGGGACCTTGGCAGGTCATTTAGTCTGTCCCCCTGATTAAAGCATGGAAAGATATGAGACAATAACCTATCTTCAAACAAAGTTAGGAGTGAAGCCCTCTGCCTGGTACTTCACCGCCCACAACATTGGTTTTTAATCAGAAAACTAATGGAGGGTTTTGGCAAGTGAGTGATTCACCACCATGATCTCCAGGCTTACTGTGAATACTAGCAGGGTGCTAAGCAGCCACTGTAACATTTTAATTGCTAGTGCCATGAATCAAACTAAAGGCCACTCCTCTGGTAGTAAAAGACCTCTCTGTGCATGGGTATCGTGGTTTACCCTCCTTCCTTGGCCAGGTCAGTAGCTAAAGCTGGGCAGCTTTAAGTCCCAATTCTCTCCCCCACAGTAAAGAGAAAAGGGAAATAAGAGAGAATTATGGATTGGAAACAAACACTGAAATAGCTTTAATGCAATTAAACAAGACACTAATATTAATAAGAAAATAATAAAATATATACAAGGATAGAAGACCAATTCAAGCTCCCCTAACAACCATACATTACCACTGACACTGCAGAGCAGTCATGGGAAAGGTCCTGGGCTGTGCTCAGCTGTGGGCAGGAGCTCGGGTCAGGAACTGAATCCAGAAACTTGGCTCAGGAGTATGTGGATGAGTTCAGGGGCAGACAGACAGATGAAGTCCTTGCTGAATGTCAGCTGTCAAAGAAGAGGCGGTGACCCTCTTGATGTCTGAGCTTTTATACCGAACATGATGTGTATGGCATGGAATACTTCTTTGGCCAGGGTAGGACATCTGTCCTGTCTTCTCCTCCCAGCAGGTGCAGCCCCCACTTCACCATCAACTCTGGGATGGCCTCAATTTATATAAGAGTAGGTGTGAGCAGTGGCCTCTCTACTCTCTAATGAGCTATTAGGCTGAAGACAGAGAAATATGTTCTGCTTTAGCCGAAACCAGCACAATGGGGCCACCCTTATGCTTTCTTCTCTTTGAAAAGTCTCTTGACTTTATATATATATATAATGTACAGTCTTGGGGTCCCAGCGCTTTGTCTTGCTTCTTGCTCAGCATCTGTGTTTTGCCCACATAGGAGAAATTGAAAAGCCTTTCCCAGCCCTGCCTCGTATTTCGCTTGTGTGTATATAGACACCTTTGCAGTCTTTTCCAGAGATGGACATTAGAATCTAGGACTGTGGAGACAAGATAGTTTGTGACTTTGACCAGATAGTTCCCCTTCAGCATCCAAAGATCACACTGCTCTCTTCTCCAATACCACTATGAGCTTCTGTAGAGGCACTTCTGTCTTCAGCATCTCTAAATCCTTTTCTGAGGCCTTGTGGTCCCAGGCAGAACTTATTTTCCAGTCAGCAATGAATTGCCTGAATTACGTAGCATTCAACTACCTTAAAATGCATGTTGCTGGCTTGTGACCAGACAGCCAGGCAATTCCTGTCAGCTTGTAAAAATAAGCTACTCTCTTTGTTTACCACTCCACCACTCTTTTGTCATTGCTGAGTTTTACACGATTTCATTTTATCATCTAAATTGCTGATAAAGATTGAAATGGGCTCCTGCCTCCAAGCCCTCTCTTGTAGCAGTGATCCTCCTTCATATTTCACTGTGAAGACTAGTGTTTAAGCCCTATTATTAAGACCTGATACCTGCTCTGCTTGTCACAGACTCTTTGTAAAGAAATTCAAGGTGCAGCTTTAAAGCAAAAGCAAAGCGAAGCAAAGCTGTTTAGATTCTGAACCACAAATAGGAAGTAGCCCAAAGTTACAGAAACAAATATTTTTTAAGCTGCAGAACTGAAATGTCTCTCTCTTGTATTCACCTGTGCTTGGTGTTTTGCTTGGCTCCTTTTATGTCTCATAGTAGCCCTAAAGCTGTACAGTAAATTCCTTTTAATGATGGTTTGAAGTGTTTGATATCATCTTATGTTTTATGAGAAACACCCAGACCAGAATACAAGTCTTGACAGGTTAAAAAAAAAAAAAAAAGAAAAGAAAAAGACAGAGCTTTTAAGTTCTTTTTTTTTTTTTCCCAGATTGCTTTGGAAACATTTCTCTTAGAGGTGCGTGTTGTGGCTTTAAGGTTTTGAAACCATGGCATCTAGCTTCAAGGGACTCTTGATGTTTGCCAGAGCATCTTCATCGCTGTTTAAGCTATTCTGGTCTCCCAGTAATGCTGAGGAGACAGAGTATTTTTAATGCTGTGGCTGGATACATGCTTACTCGGTTTGGTATCTGATGCAAGTGTGCCCTGTAGGGACTGGTTAGACTTCATCCACTGACGTGTATCCCCGGTGAGGCCATGTACACTCCCCAGGCTCTCCTCACTGGTGGGATGGGTGTAATCTGAATTTCAGTTAGGGGTCAACTGTGGGATGAGTGAGACACCTCTCTGTTTAGAGATAGTCCAAACTTTGGTGGAAGTAAAAGCATATACATTAAAGAGCGTGTCCCTTGGGCAAGATGCAGGATCTTCCTACCTATAGCTTTCATCACCTGAGCCACAGCACCTCGGAGTAGGAGTCTCACTCAGAAAAGCACCCATCCTTATGACCTCTGCAGATGCCTTAGTCAGGCATGTCCCAGTCCCTGTCTACTCCTCCTCACAGTCAGCTTGGGGAAGGAGGCAGGGCTCTCCTGTTATCCTAGCTGTGCCAGCAGGTATGGAGCTCTCTGGGGGGAATAGTTCCTTTTGTTCTTACTATGTTATTTTCCTGCATTTTTCTGACCAACCCTACCCCTTCTGGAGCAGATCAGCTCATGAGGGTAGACTGAGCCTCCTTTTAAACAACAATTTTTGCCCGGCACTTCTAGTTGCCCTCTGCACTCCCTGCGCTTGCCGTCTGCACCCAAGAGCAAAGCTCAGCTGAAGCCACGTGCTCCTATGCCCCAAAAAATTGTGGAGCCATGGCTTTGGCTGAGCAGAATCTGCTGTACTGAGAGAAAAAGACCAAAACCCAGCAAAACCCAACAGCTTTTCCTGGTTTCCTGCTTGTCAGAATAGGCATGAAGGCACACGGGATGCTGGTGTGCTGACCGGGCTATGCGTGTGCTTCAAAGGAGCTGAACACTGTGCTTCTGCCCCATGCAGAGGGATGTGTGTGCAGTCATCCTGTAAACCAAACAACATGTGCTCTGCTAATGCAGAGCTAACGTGATTTATGGGGTTTCAGCGATGAGCTGCGTTTGGTCTAAAATATAAATTCATAAAATGAGGAAGGGGGAACTATATACATACATATATATATATGTACATATGTATGCATTTTTTTGGCTTGCACTCTTGCTTATCTCAAGCCAGTTAAAAAAACCATCCCCAAGTTCCTATTGGACTTTGGATGAAGCAGAGACAGCATATTTTCCCTGTCTCTCCTGAAGCGTCACACCCCACTTTGGGAACTTCATTTATATGCACATCATATGCAATCTGACTGACTCCTACTGTACCTTTGAACAGATCCAATCAGATACCCATATGCATGTAAATGAGGCTCCCAGAGCTGCGCTCTCTGTGCTGAGGAAGAGGAGTTAAAGAGCAGCCTCTTCTTGAAACTTGTTACAGTGACAATCTCATCCTGCAAAACACAATAAAGCCTTCCCCATCCCCCCATCTCCACTCCCCAGCCCTCTGCTTTTCTCTCCACTGCGCACGTCAGGAGAATGCCCTGCAACTCACTTTTCCAGGTTGAGGTAATTTATTTAAACATGGATTATTTGAAAAAAAAAAATGGGAAGGGATGCAGGGTTTGATTTTAATCCCTGCTAACACAGAGGAAAGAATGCTCGTGTCACAACTCAGTGAGTGTAAAAATTAAAAAAGGCTGAAACTATTGTTTGAAAACAGGCAAAATAATTAAAATTATTATGGAATAATCACATATCACACAACAACCTCCCACTCTTCTGAGAAACAATCCAAAACAGCTCCTCCAAAGCAGGCCCAGGGGCAGAGGTTCTGTATATCATTCAAAGACCATCTGTCATTCAATTCCTGTAGCCCCTTTCCACTATTCTAAGGGCAGGCTGAAATTTAGTCCTGGCATTTCTTTTTCCATTTGCTAACAAACAGCAGTGATGGCAGATAAATATGGCAAACAATAGGCGTTTGTAATGAACTGGAAAGGGATACGGATTTTTGGAACCAGCACCAAGAAGTTCCTGGTCCCGTGTGATGCTCTGGGGACCCCCAAAGCCTGGTTCTGCCATGTGGCTTCACAGACAGACATCTGCAGGCTGCGTTAGGCTTTCAAGAATTCAGCCAACCTGCTAAGGGGCTGATTTAAATACGATCAAATTTTTTCTTTTTTTCCTTTCTTTTTTTTTTTTTAAAGGATTGAAAGCTAATTCCATTCCAGGGTAGGATAAAAAGGGACACAAAAGGATCATGGATATACAGCCCCCTGTTCTAACAGTAATCTTTTTTTTTTTTTTTAATTCTCTGCTATTCTTAACTCATTCAGCATTTTCTATTGATTTTCATAAGGAAAAGCAGCAATGGATCAGATCCTGCTTTCATGCCACTTTTTGGGAACTCATGCCTGTTAAATGCTGTTTAAGCCAATTCTCATTTTATCTTTATTTATTGTTTGGACACTAAAAATGAAGTGTGATTGCACGGAGCTGAAGCTGAACGACAGAATTACTGCTGCACACCCTTTGAATCAATACCATTTCTTTTCACAAATTGACTCTCTGGGAAGTACTCAGTTGCCAGGATCAGAATGATGCTAAAACTCTGTTGAAGAGGAAGGGGGACACAGGAAGGTGGTGACCAGTCCATGCCTGCTGGTGCTAGCCTTCCCTTACCTCTGTCCTGCCTCTGAGGAGCCACTTGGGCAATAGGAGTGCCTGGGTTGACACAATCCCTCCTTGTGTGCAACCAAAGGAGATGTAGGGAGACATAAGGAAAGGGGGAAACTGAGGTCCATAAGATGTGAGGACACCCTTCAGCACATAGCCTAGCAGCAAGGAGCCTTGGTTTTCCTAGGTTGGTTGGTTGGTTTGTGAGGAAAAAGGCTCACAAACCTTTGTGAGCTCCTCTTTGAGGGCAGACTCTGAGATTAAGGTGGGCCACAGTCAAAAGGGGTTTTGGACATTGCTAGCTGACCAATGCGCTGTTCTCCTCAAAGGGGATTACCGGAAAATCTTGAATACATCTTATCAGGCAGTGATGGGGACATGGTGGTCTGTGTCCCCATCAGGTTGACATGTGGCTGTGGCATCATGCCCTATCTAGGAATGAAATGGCGCTTCTTTGGAAACACACCAGGCACAAAGTGCTGTAGCCCGTAACAGGGTTTCCCATGCCAAAGGGCAAAGCTGAGCTGTGCTGTGTGGGCAGGTGGAGGAGGACAGGGCAGTGATCCTCCCAGTTTGGGGTTTCTTGCACCATTGTCCAGCCATGGAGATATTAGCCATGGGAGACAAGGAGAGGGGAACCCAATGTGATTCCATGTAAGCCCCAGCACTACTGCTGCCCTCTGCAATCCAGAAAGGAAAGGCTGAGTGAGGATTTGGTCATTAGCTGCCTCCACTGGCTGCCCTTTCTACCTTTGCCTAGGGCTGGTCCATCCATACCCATCAACCAGCGTACCCACCAGCAGGTGCTCAGACACCTTCACTGGCTCTGCGTTAACCCCAGGTAGAAGTCAGGAGTGAGCTGTTTCAGTCTGTCCTAGGAATGGTGAACAGAAAATGAAGGAGTTTTTGCAGTTATTGCCTTTTTGCAATAGTTTTCTTGCACATCTACAGTCCCCAAAAAGAAACAAGCTTTTTCTTGCATACTAGGAAGGCACGACACAATTCCTTTGATGCTATCTCTATTTTTAGAAGTTGGGAAGTCTTGGATACAATTGGAAATGGTAGATGAAGGACATATATTTACCCAGATAAAATTTGGGTCCCATACAAAACTGGGCTAGAGTTTCCAGTTTTAATAGACCCTAAGCAAGCCTCTTAATAACCCTCTTATGGTGTCTTTAGCTATAAAGTATGGTTAATCCATAACAACAGGTGTGCTATTTGGATTAATTAATTTATGTGATGTAATTAACAAGAACTTGAAAGCAAGGTGACATGAAATGCAAACTAGTGCTATAGCAATCAGTCACTTTTTCCAAGTTGATTGTCTTTGCTCAAAATAAAATGCCCATCTAGAAGCACTTGTAGCTGCTTTTTTCAAAGTGGAAAATGATAAGCAGCACATGTGAAACAATATGCTCTTAATATTCCACTTCGTTAAGAACTGATGACTTTGTATAAGATGGACTGAGAGAGGACCCTGACCTCCAGAGCTTTCTATACTTCTTTTTTAAAGCTTTTACCCAGGCCAAGTAAAAGCAAAGTTTCTATATTTCTCAGAGCTGAGGCATAAGGGGGATACAGCTGACAGGAAAATAACTTTTTAAAGCTGAATTTTTACTGAATACAATACTTTCTGTAAATGCCTTAGTCGGGAAAGCTCTTCTATATAAGTTACACCGTCAGATTCTCAGAGAATTCCTCTCTCCAAAGGATAAGGCTTTGTATTTCTGTCAGGAAAAGAGCTATATGCTGGGGGAAAAGCTATTGGCACCAAAAGAAAAGGTCATGTTAGATGTTTGGATTAGAAATCATGACTGGAGCCATGGAGGCTATTGAAGGCAAGACTTACATAGTGGGGCTCTAGGTGAACCTGGGCTGAATGTGGAGCAACATGGAGAATGTGCCAGTGGCACTGTCCGATGCGCTTTCAGTCAATCCCCAAATGACATAGTTTCCTAGTTGTCATTTCACAAAAATATCTAGATCTGACTGAGGCTTTTCAGCAAAACGAGGAGAGACTATCCACGAAGAAAGGAGACCGGTCTGCCTCTGTGGCTACCCACCAGTCAGTCCTGAGACCTGATGCCTTTCATGTGGAAAACCTTGTAGATACCTGGTTGTAGGCAGAGATGTATTTGACTACTGGACATGGTATAAGCAGACCAATAAGCCAACTTGTTTTTCCTAAGCTTTTACATTACTTTAAGAGAATAACAATGAGTTATTGCTACTTACCTATGCTAAATGAGCCAGAGATGAAACTTCAGGCTTCCTCCCCAGTCCCCTGGGCCATCTAGATACCTCATGATCATTTTCAAAGGGTATAATTTACATGAGATTTTTTTCCTGCCTTGTGAGCCATAAATTTATAGGGAGCCCCTCTGAAAGACTTACTGCTTTTGTGAAGCCTCAGATGAAGTCAATCAAGCCAACTAGTATAAAAGACAAATTCCCAATTAATTCTGTCCCTGAGGACTGTGTTGTTTTCTGTTAGATTGCAAGGTCTATGGGGCAGAGGCTATTTCTTTCCAGGGTGGAGAGGGCCTGTGTTGGGTGGAGGGCATTTTTCAGTCCACGGCTTTAGTAGTGCATGTGCCCTCTAAGGAGGTGAACATCACTCTTGGCGGTGTGAGCATACCATGCAAGCCCTCAGCAAAGTATAAATAAATAGCTGAGGGGCGAGTTTCCTTTTCTCCTCACTTGCTATCCTCTCTACTTGCTACATTCAATTATTTTGGAAGCCGCATAATAAACGAAAGTTGTACATTTCAGCGTTCCCAGACCAGATTAGAGAGGATTAAGCATCAAGGGGTGGCAGCTGGTCAGTTTACTGCACATTTTTAATGTGGAAATGTTTCTAAATGAAAAAAATGAAGGATAGGAGACGGTAGCAGACTCAGACTCTTGCATCTGCTTCTCAGAAAGCTGCATCTCTGTGGGGAAGGAGCAGAGAGGAGGGAGTATGAGGAGGACAGGGCAAATTCCCATAGCTGGTGCAGGAAGAAGGTCAGGCTGGGGCATTCACCGAAGAACTAAAACTGAGACAGTTTAAGTTGGTGGACACAGGAGGCCCTCGTGAGTGCCAGGGCTGTCAAAATGCTGGCTCTGAGTGTCATGCTTGCACATGGCAATGGAGTGGAGGCAATGGTGGCAGTGGCAGGATGCCCTGCCCCAGCCCCTCGCTGCCAGGACAGGATGCTCAGCCTCCAAGCTCAGCCGCTCCCTGACCTCTCTTTGGAGACTGGCCACAGGAGTGTCAATTAGTGCTAATTGTGAGGGGTTTTGTTTGTCATGTGGCCACCTGTCCACCAGGAGCCGGGCTGAGACCCCTGGCAGACCCTAATGAGCAGCTGTCAGCCCCTAGCCATGCTCACGCTCTCATGCCCAGGGCTGTCTGAACATGCCTCAAGGTGAAGGCATACGGACCTGGTTCCTGGGAAAAATCTATGTCATCCCTGTCATGTCTTAAGTGTAACCTATATTTTAAGGGAATATAAAGGTGCCAGGTTTTTTTGACTAATTAAATTACACCCACCTCTGTAATTCCAAGACGTGTATTAAAGAGTGTAATTAAATGAAAGCTCAAGTCACTAATTAGAACAATTCTTGGAGGGATACGTTCTCCCAGTGACACCTGTGTAACCTCTATATGTGAATGATATGCATCTTGGCATTGAAAAATATGCAGCAACCCTTACGCAAGTTTTTTGTATAACAAAAAAAAAAAAAAAAGGAAGAAAATTTCTAAGGTCAATTTGATTTCACTGCCACGCTCTTTGCTGAAAGGCTTCATTTGGCAGTGTATCTTCTGAACCATCCCAGCAGGGAGACAGCCATTGATGTGTGGATTGTGGGTTAATGTCAGTATGGGAAACCTTGACATAAAACCCTGTGATGTGCCAAGGAGGACCGAGGGGATGGATTTAGCACTGCAGCTCCAGTTATGGTAATTCCCAGCCCTTCTTCTGCCTCCCAGTTTCCCGTGAGGCTCTACTGCCTTCGTATCAACTCCTGGTTGCACAAACATCCTTTACTTTTTTTTTTTTTTTAAAAACCCATCCTATAACCAAAATGTCTCTGCATTTGAGTGTGAATATAAGCAAGGTTCCCTGATGCCTGTGTAAAACTCCTATTTCAGAGAGGAGCCACAGCAAGTCAGTAGTTGTGGCCCAGCTGAGTGGCTAGCAGTAGCATACTGAGTTTGTCTGTAATTGCTGACAGGAAAGGCATCCAAAACTCCTACCTAGTGCCTACAAGTCCTTCTTCACAGCCATATACATGAGTGGGCATGACTTCTTTTGCCCTGTTTTCATCTACTCTGAAGAGCTGAACTTACATGAAAGAGCAGGAAGGAGCTGGTCTGCAGTTCCCTCATGGAATTTTAGGGTGTATCTGAAATTCCAGAAATTAGGAAGAAATTTTTGACAGTCAAAGGAGACAGAAATATTTCTGGATGAATATTGAACAGACACCAATCCAACAGTCCCCGACACCAGGAACTGACCACCTTGGCAGAGGCAGCGGTGACATACTGTGAAACTCGACTTACAGACAGGTGATACTGGCTGCATTCATTATGTGGGGCAATCATCTCACTGGGACCATGTTGGGATGGAAAAAAACCCCTATCTCTCTGCCTTTGCTTTCTTTCAACAACATGCCAAGAATAGCTCTGCAGGGAATGAGCAGAGGAAGCTGATTACACCTTTTGATTGATGGTGCCTTGCACATTTAGAGAGATTTCATACAGGAGCATGATTTACTTGCACATTAGTTCTAGAGACAAGCCCAGAGCAAAGCCCTGTCCTCAAACACATCAAGCTTTTAGGAAATTTGGAAGGGGATCTGAATTTTCACCTATAAGTTGCCTTGTATGAATTTTTTCTTTAACCGTGGATCTGCTCTCTTCTTCTATTTCTTGCTCCCTAAGGCCTCTTCTTCATAAACCATCTCCAGAGTAATTCAGGATGCTGAAGTCATTGATCACTGTGTAAATCTCACAGGGCTGAGCACACTCTCAACCTGTGCAATGAGCGCTGTTTGAGTTGTGACTGTGCCCTCCAGTTGGCACAGAATTGCCCCAGGCAGAGAATCAAGCTTTGCCCATGTATGGTCTCTCTTGTTGCAAGAGTGTACAGTGAAAATTAGTAAGCCCTGGGGCTGTAATTGTTTTCTGGATTTCTTATTTATAAAATTTTTTGTGTCCTTGACTTTTCTTTATAGTAACTTGCCAGGTGATGCCAACAGCCACAAGGTAGAGACAACAGCAGAGAGCTCAAGAGAGTCCTTAAAATAGATGGCCAATTACATGAAAACACGTAAAATTTCAGGTGGAATACATAGATTTAAAAAAATGATGACAGTTACATCATTTACGGTGTATTTTATATCTAATTATAGAAATTAACTCTCTTATACTTAATGATTACTGTAATGGGCTGACTGAAAATACCTTTTTTTGTCCATCATGGGCATAGAACCAAGTATTGAAATAAGCATGGAAAACTATGTATGAGAAATAATTGTAAAAAATGATTAAAAAAAGGGTTAAAGTGGGCAGTGTTTGCAGTCTTCACTATTACAGTTGCTACCTTTGTCCAGCGTAATAAATGCAAGTCTTAACGGTATTAATAGCAATACTTCTGCATGTGTGTAGCTGGATGCCAATTCTTTTACAAAATACTCCCCACGTGAATACAATGAGGCTAGATTGCAAACTCTTTATCTACAAATGCTGTAAGGCTGGTGAGATATCTACTCTCTGTATATTTTCTGTGCTAGCATTTTCACTTTCCTTGCCAAACTTGTAAAAGCATCAGTCCCTCTACTGCCTTCCTTGTTCCAGCTATGTGCACTTTGTGGTGTTTGTTGGTACCTGCAACTCTAAAATATAGGTGGAGAGACCAACCTTTTAAGTACACCTAGCCTTTTAGAAGCAAAAACTACTGGGAATTTTTAAAGAGAACGGTTATATATCAGTTTTTCAAATGAAATTTATTGAATTTAGTGACCTACTTTTCTCCAAAGTTGCTGAGCATCCACATTTGAAGCTGATGGAAACCATGGTTGCTCAGGGATCTCAGATAAGCAGCAGAAACATAATGTGGGCTGAAATTCTTCTAGTCTTATTATGGGGATGCTAACTTATTCCAAAATTCAAATCTCAGTGAACTAAAGCAAAGTCTGAGAAAGAAACTGTGTTTGATTCAGTTTAGTGAGAACTTGGAAGGCTGATAGAAAAGCTACCTTCAGTAAAATGAGAGGTAATCATAGCTTGGGTAGATTTCACTCTTTAAATGCTGCTGACAGCCCACTGCTGAAAGAAAAAGATATAAAAAGGAAAACATGTGCAGAAATCTAAACCCTTCATCTACAATATGGCTCTGACCAAAGTGGCTGGGAAGTCCAGACCTGGACTGGGATGTGGCTGCTCCAGGGGCTACAAAAGCATGAAAGAACAGGGTTCCTGACCTGGACTGCAACATATAGAAAAAGGGACAGGAGACACATAAGTGCAGATAGACATAGGACTGCAGGACCAGCAACACTGGTCATCAAGGAAAACCATTGTGCCAGGAAAGGTGAAGGAAATCAGGTTTTGTCATGCTGTGTTTGAAGTGGAGATGAAAGAACGAAAGTAAAACCATTGATGCCAGGCCATACGGAGTTCCCCCTTCACCTCCTGCATCAGCATCCTCAGAAACCAAGCAGATCTGGGCAGGACTGAGAGAGGATTACAGGTCACTTGTCTACTAATGTGAGGACACCTATGGATAATTCTGCCAAGGAACAAGCAGACAGTTATGGGCAAAGACTTTGGGAAATAAGGCCATTAGGTGGAGCGGCAGGAGGTTGGAGGAGGAAGACAAGCCACCCGACTCAGGGGATACTGACTGTAGCCATGAGAATAAGGCACAGACTCTGAAAGTCTTGGGAGGAAAGAAACGGGGATTGATCACTTCGCATCAAAGGAACAGGATAGATCAAAGAGGATAAGACTAAAGAAGGGATCTTGTAAATGTAGCTCTTGCAAAAATATTTCAGATAAGTGGAGGGAGAAAGGCTTTATGACATTCCTCTACACTGTAAAATGCTCCTTTTCCAAATTCATGTGCTTTCGCATGACTAACACATCCTTTAAGTTCTCTTTTATGAGCAAAATCTTGCACAGCTAGATAGTTTTTTAAAGCAAGACGGGCCCAGTTTCTCCTGTGCCCACTCTATGCAGGTGTCACTGAAGTCAATGGGAAGGCAGACTGGAGATTCCAGCTCCAGAATATGGAGGTCCTGGTTGGCCTTAATTTTTTGAAAGCTGAGCTGAAGCAGGTCCATTTTGTCTTCTATTTTTTCCATTTTTCCTTCCTCGATTTCATGAACTGCTTTTAAAATTGAGCTGCGGAAAATCTTTAAACATTTGATATGGCATCAAGGGAAGAATACCTCTGTTGATGGAAAAGGAACAGTGAGAAAAAAAGAAAACAACATTCTTTTTTTCTTTTTCTGGACTGAAAATATAATAAAGGCCCAATCCTGGTGTGGAGCACTGTTATTCAGCATATTTTCTGCTGTGAGATGACAAGTGTGAGGTGGGGTTGAGGATGGAGTTTCAGCTAATTCCATGAAACTATGCTGATTATCTGAGGTGTCAGATGTATATGTGTCAAGGAGCATTTGAGTTTTTGCTTCTTGTCAGATCATTTTTTATATCAGGGTGCCTGGGGCCATTCTCATCAGCAAAACCAGGATATGAGCCTTCCCCCTCCTTGAAGATGGTTATCAGTTTTAGAAGAAGTACATTTGTATACTTTCAGAAGTCTGCTTGAAATGTAACCAGGCAACTCATTTGGGGAAGGAAACAAATGTCAGCTCAAACTCAAGGCTGAACTGCAGTGGAGGCTTTATAAATTCTGCTTTTAAAAGTAAAGACAGTGGGTCAGCTTTTGGGGCCAGGAAAGCTGGTAAAAACTAGATTCGCTGCTTAGATTTCCACTTTCCTGGCTCCTGCTTGAGAAACCGGCTGCCGCCTCTGCTGGGTAAAAAACTGTCTGAATGGCTGGGCCCAAAGAGTTATGATAAATGAAGTTAAATCCAGTTGGAGACCAGTCACAAGTGGTGTTCCCCAGGGCTCAATGCTGGGTCCAGCTCTATTCAATATCTTTCTCAGTGATCTGGATGAAGGGATTGAATGTACCCTTAGTAAGCTTGCAGATGACACCAAGATGGGAGGAAGCGTTGAACTGGTTGAGGGTAGGGAGTCTCTACAGAGGGATCCGGACAGGCTGGAGCGATGGGACAAGAGTCCTACACTTGGGACACATCAACCCCATGCAGCACTGCAGGCTTGAGGAAGAGTGGCTGGAAAGCTGCCTGGCAGAGAAGGACCTGGGGGTGCTGGTTGACAGGCAGCAGAATTTGAATTAGCAGCATGCCCAGGTGGCCAAGAAGGCCAATGGCATCTTGGCCTGTATCGGAAACGGCGTGATCAGCAGGACCTGGGAAGTGATTGTGCAGCTGAACTCAGCACTGGTGAGGCTGCACCATGAATACTGTGTTCAGTTTTGGGCCCCTCACTACAAAAAAGACATTGAGGTTCTGGAGTGTGTCTAGAGAAGAGCAACAAAGCTGGTGAAGGGGCTGGAGAACAAGTCTTGTGAGGAGTGGCTGAGGGAATTGAAGTTATTTAGCCTAGAGAAAAGGAAGCTGAGGGGAGACCTTATCACTGCCTGCAGCTACCTTAAGGAGGTTGTAGACAGGTGGGTGTTGGTCTCTTCTCCCAAGTGACAGGTGATAGGACGAGAAGGGATGGCCTCGAGTTGTGCCAGGGGAGGTTAAGATTGGACATAAGGAAAACTTTCTTCACCGAAAGGGTCATTGGGCACTAGAACAGGCTGCTCATGGAGGTGATTGAGTCACCATCCCTGGAGGTATTTAAAAGATGAGTAGACGAAGTGCTTAGGGATACGATTTAGTAGTGGAGAGGTACAATTGGACTTGATGATCTCAAAGGTCTTTTCCAACCTAGCGATTCTATGATACACAAAAAATAGTAGACATGACTCTGTTTCCTGGAAAAGTTAGAAGATAAAATATTAGGTGGTCTACTTTAACCAGTGTTTCCTTGCAGTTTTATGTAAGCTGCATTTTGGTAAATTATACTTTTCTGTCTCTTGGATGTATGACTTAGACATTCTCATAGTTTCAGACAGGCAAATTGTGGAGGGCGTAAACTCCATGTGAGTTTAAAGGTCCGCAGCAAGGCCATGGAATGTACTTTTGACAGCCACATTAGGCATAGTTACAAGAACACTATTTGTTGTTATGCTTACTTTAAGACTCCTATTGCAGATGGGCTACTCCGTAACTGCCAGCTCAGTCTGAGTCTCCTCTCCAAACGCTCAGCCCTGTGCAGAGGGCAAAGTGTCCATGCTGAGGTTTGGAAGCTTTATGCAGTGATTTCCCACAGGCAAATGACAATACGCAGGTCCAAGACATTGCAGGCTACCCTTTGGAGGCAGGGACCCGTGGCTTGTGCTATCTGCAAAGAGCATTTTATCCTTGCTTTGACTCACCTGTGAATTTGCCCAAAGGAAACTCTTAAAAGTTCTTCTTTTCCTTCTTAAAAGGATTTTGCCTGATGAAGAATTTTTTTAGACTTTGTTTCAGCTGCCTGGAGCCAATTTCTTCAAGTTAATAAAATCTATTCAGAAACAGGTAATTTTGAAACACCAAAGCTGCAGCGTCTCACTGCTAATGCGTTTATAACAAACGGCATAAACAATCCTGTCCATCCCCCACATACGTGCCCCTTCCCAGTTCAGCCCACAGAGGCCTGGGGGAGAGTGAGGCATTGCTGTGCTGCAGATAAATCAAGGCACAGCCTTCAAGTCCTGTCCCGATGCTGTTCTTCAAAACAGACAGTTGTCATTTTGCTTGTGTCCCTACCTACCACTCTCAGCCTGGGAGTGCTTGGATGCAGCAGGGCTTCTGTCACAGCCACCACTGTTCACCAGATCTTTAAGGTCGTCTGGCCTTGGAGAAGGTTGTGATGGAATTACCAGGTAAATGTGTGAGAAACTGTCAGCTTGTTTTTAAAATGCTTTTGAGTATTGAAGATTATCCCCTATTTCAAATTTTTTTTGCTTGTTAGAGCAACTGCACGTTCTTGCTTACACTTTCTGCTCCTTCAAGGTCTCCTATTTACAGACAATCTGTCTCTGGAATGATTCAGGATGCTGAAGCATTTGATCACTGCATAAATCTTCACAGGCTTCACAGTATATGCAGTAAACATGTATGAGTCTAAAACTGCATTGTCCTGGCACTGCAGATTATTCCTTATTAAAAAAATCAGAGTTTAGAAAGCAGTAGATCTTTTCATTTGGGAAGTGGAGGAAAGCACCAAAACTGGCTGTTCAAAATACGATGTCTGTTGAATTTACTGTTCATGCTGCTTGCCACAGTGATAGGTTTGGAGATGGTTATGTTTTGTATCTCCCCAGAACAGGCATTAAACCAGCAATGAAATTTTGTATTTGTCCACAGCAATACAGCCTTCAGACTGCTCCAGGAGCATGGAACCAGACCAGGATGAAAGGTCACAGCACAAGGGCTGGCAGCAATCACACCCTGTCCTGAAGCTTCAGAGCCAGGAAGAGCAATAGAAGCAATACACCCCCCACCTCATAGTCACTGAAATATGCAGCTTGCTTTTCTTTGTCACAAGACTCAGTGACTACCTGCCTGGTCTTCTCCCAGGCAGGAGGACCAAAAGCACAGGACACTCTTGTTCACTTCTTCATCACTCTCCTTATCTGGTAAGAATTTCAACAATTGGGCTTAATACTTTATGCAAATTATGAGGGTACTAAAATTACTAAGTAATTTTAAAATTTATGAAATGACATCTACACTACCTTTAAATCTGTGATCCAGAGGTAATGATCTCATCACTTCAGGTGACCATAAAAAATAATCACATTAAATAATTGGTCAAATGGAGAAAACTAAAATCCTGCAGTATGGAAAAAATTGTGGAAATGTTTCACATGGCCGTATACCCTTTAGCACTGATTGAACTCTTCAAGGGTCATTCATAGAAGTGCCCCTATGTGACGACTCCACTGGGTAATAAGCCCAGAGATGACTCCACAATCCTTCTAGAGAAGTGGAAGGAAAGTCTTTTTTCACTAAAGTGAACATATAGCAATCAGGAGTGGGCAAAAGCAATATGGATGACTTATGCTTTGTGTGCGTGCCTTAAGCATTGTTTAAATGGTGTAAAATAATCTGTGCTAGTTCATTTGCAGCAGGAAAGTGGAAGAAAACACTTTTGCTCTCAACCATTTACAAGTACTAGCTGAAAATAGCTTATGCTGATGCTGAGAAGTAATAGTACTGCTTTAAAGGCAACATATATCTATTTAATAAACAGATCTGTTTAGCTGTCAGTTTGGACTTCTCTAGTGAATTTCTTGAAATGCAGACTATGGACTAATTATTAAGAACAATTTTTAATTGGTATTGATCTTGACATCAGGAAAAAATATTTCATGGAAAGGGTCATTGGGCACTGGAACAGGCTGCCCAGGGAGGTGGTTGAGTCACCTTCCCTGGAGGTGTTTAAGGCACGGGTGGACGAGGTGCTAAGGGGCATGGTTTAGTGATTGATGGGAATGGTTGGACTCAATGATCCAGTGGGTCCTTTCCAACCTAGTGATTCTATGATTCCATAATTCTAAGACCACTTAATATTGTCCATCAAGTGTTATAACATAGTTTTCTTCTCGAGACCCCAAGTGGCTACGCTGTATTAATACAGATGTCTCAGCTTTTATTAAGTAAAAAAGAAAGACAAAAGAAAAGGCCAACAGAAAGGGTTTTCAGATATTATACCTTTCAGGAAAAGTGGAAAATAGGAATCTTAAAGACCCAGGTGAGATTAAACAAATGGGATCCAAAAATCCTTATTTACAAAAATACTCCTGATTTTTTAATATCCATTGTATTGGCATAATTGGCCATTTAATACCTATAATATTGGTAAAATTTGTGCTCTTTAAAATCCGTTATTTTAGCAAAAATTTTTAGTTAGTGGCAATTTCTGACTCCTGTTTGAAGGAGGAAATCCTACAGAATATGCTGATACGTTGAGGGTGGCACTGTAGCAGCGGCTGCCATTGTTTGAGTCCCCTGTACCATGCCTTGATGTAGTTGTGGGGCTACCCTGTGGCAAACCTGTGTGACTTGGGGTGCAGCACATCCCCCTGACAGTCAACGCACTGGGGTTCCCGCCTGGGAGACCAGATGGCCAGGGAGGTTGATGGAGAGCAAGTGCACATCCTACCTCCTCAGGTGGCAGACCTGGAAAGTGTTCCTACGATCAGTGATGTTAACATAGTCATACTGACATAATCTTTCATCCCACTACTGCATCATTCATTCCAATACAGCAGCATCTTTATTTTGGATAAAAGCTTCTCTGCGCTCACTACCGTTACAAGAAAAATGAAGAAAACATCTTACAAAGTGGAGGCTGAAGCAGATAGGCAGAATATGAGAGAACTAGGTAGAAACATTGCAAGAGCTTCCAAGCAAAATCCCATCTGAACTGCTGATATCAGTGCAAAACTCTTAGTGAGGGCACTGGGACTTGAATTTCTCTTGGTACTTTTACTATACCCAAAGGAGAAACCAGTGTGACAGCAGCACTCTGGGGTGACATGCTATTGCAACGAATCGTAGCATGAGTTGATTTTGATATTGCAATACAATTATAATTTAAATTATAGACTCTGGGGAACAAGACTTTGCATAGTGTTCAATGTGTTCAAGAGCTACATTCACAGAAATAAATGCCTCCTTGTTTCAGTTATGCTTTGTCCTCAAGTTAGAGATTCATTATCAATACGATTTTTTCCTCAATGAACGGTTTTTCGCAGAGCAATAGAAACACTACTGTGGACCGACTTCACCCCAGTGCCTGAGACCTACACATGTGTTGGGCACTTGTCCTAATTCATCTTCCTGGGTCCCTGCCCATCAGCCATTTTTTGTTTTTCTGGTCAGCATCAGTGAATGTGTTTCTGCGTAGTTATAGAATCATGGAATCATAGAATCACCAGGTTGGAAAAGACCCACCGAATCATCAAGTCCAACCATTCCTATCAATCACTAAACCACCTTGTCCACCCGTGCCTTAAACACCTCCAGGGAAGGTGAATCAACCACATCCCTGGGCAGCCTCTGCCAGTGCCCAATGACCCTTTCCATGAAAAATTTTTAACTAATGTTCAGCCTGAACCTCCCCTGGCGGAGCTTGAGGCCATTCCTTCTCGTGCTGTCCCCTGTCACTTGGAAGAAGAGGCCAGCACCTTCCTCTCCACAACCTCCTTTCAGGTAGTTGTAGAGAGCAATGAGGTCTCCCCTCAGCCTCCTCTTCTCCAGGCTAAACAACCCCAGCTCTCAGCCACGATGAAAACACTTGGATATAGAGGTGAGAAAAAATCTCAGTGGCAGTAAAGCAATGACAGAGAGACGTAAATTCCAAACTTCAGTCACCCAGATCTACTCAGCCACAGAAAAAGTCTCAGGAAATTCTTGATAATCCCATACACAGACAAACTTTGAAAACCTCCCAGAAAACTCAGACATTTCTTCTGGGAAATTACAACTTCTTTATCTACCCAGAGAATCAAGGGGTGTATGGGAAGGAAAATTGTTCATACAACAATGTGATGGTTTGAGACAAGCAACACTGCTAACCATAATGAAAAGTCAGTGTTACATTTATACCTATAGAAATTTTGGTGAGGGGGAGGGCTGAGATGGAAAGAGAGAGTGAAATGTAAAAATACAGTTAATTTCAGTCACCTCCTCAGGTGTGTCCCCAGGTGACATATATATTCCCAGACAGTGAGGAATATGGTAGAGATTGGAACAACACATAATTTCCTTTGCTTTTGCTCTGCCTCTGCATATGCCCCCTGCTTCCCGCATGAGCATGTAGATCCTCACCTTCCTGAGAGCTGAGTCAGGCTCTGCTGCTTTCTCCTCAGAACATGGAGGCTCACAGCAAA
The DNA here is from genome assembly GCF_032191515.1 of Phaenicophaeus curvirostris. Lineage (NCBI taxonomy): Eukaryota > Metazoa > Chordata > Aves > Cuculiformes > Cuculidae > Phaenicophaeus > Phaenicophaeus curvirostris. The sequence continues at coordinate 4,504,466 of NC_091393.1, forward strand.
GATACTCATTTTCCATGTCACTTTGTCCCTGCCTCTTGCTTTCTGTTTCCCCTGCAAGACATCCTGCTATGCTTACGTTTCTTGTCAGCTTCTTTCTCTTCTGTCCCTCCTGCAGCCGATGCTCCATCTCTAGTTTCTCTCTCTGTCTAAAACTCTGCTCATATTAGCCAAAACTACCATCCCACCTCAGTGGTGCAGAGGGACTGATGGCCCTGCGTATCAGGTAACCTAAAGCAGCTTTTCCTTCCACTCCTCCAAAATATCCTTTATTGGGATAGCTCACTGCTGCTAACTTCATGGCCTCAAGCTCTGCCAGGGGAGGTTCAGGCTGAACATTAGGAAAAAAATTTTTCACAGAAAGGGTCATTGGGCACTGGAACAGGCTGCCCAGGGAGGTGATTGAGTCACCTTCCCTGGAGGTGTTTAAGGCACGGGTGGATGAGGTGCTGAGGGGCATGGTTTAGTGTTTGATAGGAATGGTTGGACTCGATGATCCGGTGGGTCTCTTCCAACCTGGTTATTCTATGATTCTATGACTCCTTTTGCACTAATCTACATGGATGCTGGATGAACCAGCTGTCCATGTGTGAAGATATTGTCCTAGCCCTCTAAAAATAGATGCTTACCAAACATTTGAAATTAAAGCAGCCTCACAGGAAAGAAAGACTGGAGCACCCCAGGCAGGGAGCCCCCCAGCTGGCACTCAAATTGTGCATTAGAAGGCAATAAGCCGGGAGATGTGGTGTGGAGCCACGTTGGTCTCCTGGTGGTTTTGTTGTTGTTGTTGCAACACGGTGGTGAATATCCAGACTTGTGAGTAAGTCAAGGAACAATCTCTTCCTATTATGCCAGCTCAAATACTAAACCGGCTTACAGTCACACATCTGCATGATCCTAACCTTCCCTCATTACAAACACAGTGGGGATTTACTTGCATCACACTAGCTTTGCACGGGGCCTATATTTTTATCCAGCAAAATCACATATTGTTACCTCCATATGTACAGTGGAAACAGCATGAGTAATGGAACCTTTAATCCTCATTTTTCAAAATTAGATTATAGTTTTATCTTCACTTTCTCGTAGTTTTTAAATCCCTCCCAATGCTGAGCGTTGAAGACACTGCTCTCCCACTAATCACATTCTGTGGTGGCTCCAGTTGTGACTGGCTAGAAGGGGCTGCCTATGCAGATCCAGACCCCAGGAGACTGCCCGAATCACCTTCAGTCACCTTCCTTGTGTCCCTTGAAGAATTAGTTTAATCAGAACAGATAAAATAAATGCCATATAACGTAAAATTAAATTAAAACCTATATGCAACAACAAAGATAGCATTAAGACGTATCCATCATGCTTCTCTATCTCTGCACTTGCAGATAAACAGAGAGATTTATAAGGCAGGAACAATTTCACTGCTAAACCAGAGGCTGGCAATATTGAATTAAGCTGCACATATTTGTCAAAGGCTTTCCCGAAAATTGTAAGGTCTTTATGGTGCAGCCTCTCTACCTCCTGCACACTATGAAGTGAAACAAGTTAAAACAGTATAAAACAGAGAATAATTCTTTAAGGTACAAGGCAAAATTGTCATGTGCTCGACTCAGCTGCCTCACATATTACACAGTTCTAGCTGGAATATATGCTCAGCAGTACTGCCGTGTAGTCTTCCTGAACATCACTTAGTAAATTCCATTTCATTGTAGTAAAGTAATCATTCTGCAAAATGCTAGGAAAAATTAAATATCCTCGTATAATCATGGCAGCATAGTTAAAGTTGCAATTAGTTACCATTATGTCCCCTGTAACAGTGGTTAAGAGACTTTTTTTGCCCTGAAAATTACCATATTTACACTGATAGGAATAGACAATATTGCTGAAAACTTCAAATATTCCGTGCCAAACTGGTCTTGAATTAAATGTCAAAAAAAGTTATCTGATTTGAAGCAGTCTCACTAATAGGAACACTAGGTTTTCATGCATTAATTATTATTTAAATTGCAATATCTAAGCTGCGATGTGGATCCACAGCAAAGACCTGTAGACGCCTTTCTATTAATCACTTTACAAATAACTCCTTGCCATGAGTTTCTTTCACAAATATATGTAAGTATTTATAAGATGAAATTATTTTCTAGAGGAAGATAAACATAATGCGTCAAAAAATCTACCTCATATTATTCTTATGTACATATGTATACAGTATCACAGTGTGCTTTCTCTGAATTATTTTACCTTTGTCCTGTTTGTCTCCCAGCATCTACAGCAAGATGCTCTGGTGCTACTTGAAAGGAGGTGAGGATCATGCAGGTCAGCAAGCCCTGGGGTAGAAGTGATGTCACTGAGCAGTGCATCTTGTACTTGACGTAGGTAAGGATCCCTGACCTTGCTCACCCATTTCCAACACAAACCAATGCAGCCAGTGCCCAACCTCACTCGTCAGTGCTGCGCTGGGACAACAAGACTACCTCCAAGTCGGACCTTTTCCTCCATCTATAAAGGGCAACTTGTGCCAGGTGCTCTTTGTGCTGTACAGTTCCCTGCCTGTTACCTCCAGTGACACTCGTGTCACTCACTGCCACATTGATAGATGAGGCCTTGCCTAGCAAAAGGTGATGAAATCTGATGTGTTTGAATTTTGCAAACTGCATTTTGCATTCAAAGTCCAAGTGTGCAGCAGGGAAGCCAAGCACCTGTGCTTCCCACAGCCCTTGTGACCTGCTGTCATGGGACACGGCCACCCAGGGGACTGCACTGCCATCCACCACAGGCATCAGCATCTCTGTGCTAGGAACCTCCCATCTTTGATTCCCCCAGGCATTTTTTTGTGTTTGGCTCTGGTTTTCTGTGGCTGCCAGTGCCTCAGCAGTGGTGGCTCAGACTACTCTTTTTTTTTTTTCTTTCTCCCTTTTTTCCTCTTAGCCCCTTGTGCAATTTTCACCCCCTTCTGATATTCCTGTCCTACTACAACCATGTCCACAGAGCTCATCATCTTGTGAAACTCCTGAAACAGGCAGGGCAGGGAAGGCAGCCCTGTGAGCAGCAAGCTCATGTTTTCCCTTGCCTGTGAGCACAACTGAATGGTCAGGTCATAGTGAAGCCCTAGAGCTTGCCTGCAACCCTAGTGTGCTCTGCACACTCAACCTCCCACACAGACAGCTATAAAAAGCCCTTCTCTCCATGAGTTGATACATTTTCACCAAGGATCACCCATGGATCCCTTCTGTGGGATTTGTAAGCCAAGCACTACTTCACTTAAAAAGTGAATGCGAGAAAAAAAAGGGAAACTTGCAGAGTTTGAATCAAGTTTGAATCAGGAGGCCTCATGAAAGCAGATTGCATATTTAATTTGCTCTATCAGACAATACGAAGATCAAATTATTTAAACAATAGATGTGTTGTGAAACAGCACAGCTGGGAGGGGATGGAGTCCTAATGACTCATCTGCCCTCAGTGTTGTTCCCCCCTCTCCCTTTGCTGTGACACCACCTTGTTCAGAGTTTAATGTGCTGGTAATGGAAAGATGCTTCTCTCAATATACTTCAAGACAGATTTTTCAGAGAAAAGGTCCCACTGTATTTTCAATAATAAATAAATGAGGCAGTGCCATGAATTCCTTGTATTCTAGTTTTGACTTTTGCGTTGTCCCCCATATCATCAGTAAATTTTATTCACAGCTTAAATTTTTTACTCATATCTTGCTTTTCTCCCTCTCCCTTTCTCTTTCCTTTCATTCTTTCTGCTTCCCCTCACCTTTTCTTTCCCCTTTGAATTTAGCACCTGGGAAAGTTCAGTGAGCATGTCCTATTTGGACATGCAGGTGTCCTATTCATGCAGGTGTCATACAGGACTCTCTTAAACATGCTATGAGGAACCGAATTCACTCTCATGCAAAGGTTTCTGAGGAAGGTGACTTTATTACACAGATGCATTCTGCAGAATACATATAAATTTCATTGTTCCTTTCTACCCCTGTATTCCTCTTCCAGCATTCCCGGAGCAGAGAGTTATCTTCATCAACAAGTTCAAATCACTACATACTTGCAGCATCTGTGGTCAACGAGTGCACATGTTACTCATTGTGAGATGAGCTAAATGGATAAGTTACTTTCATTGGTCAAAAACATCCTCTTCCCTTAATGGAACAGCTTAATTATGCCTTCCTTCTCCTGGTCCTAGGAGACAGATTATTGAAGACAGATGGGCGCAGAAGTGTGCATACATTAGTGGGTGAGGCTGGAGGCAGCCGTTCTGTGGCTGGAAGGGCTGACAGCTGACTGGCTGTGTCCAGGCACCTGGGAAATTGCCTGAGCCTACTGATTGTATGTGCAGCACTGGTGACCACATGCCATTCTGATGCCTTCAGCTGGGGGCCTACAATATCACACACACTCACACTTGAAGTCCTGCACAGATTTGTAGACTTGGCTGCATGCATCACCCCTGTGCAAATTTGCAGTCACACAGAAATGACTTCTAAAAAACTCATCTGATTATAGAATCATAGAATCACTAGGTTGGAAGAGATCCCCAGAATCATTGAGTCCAACCTATCAAGTCCTTCCTATCAATCACTAAACCATGCCCCTGAGCACCTCATCCACCCATCTTTTAAACATCTTCAGAGATGGTGACTCAACCACCTCCCTGGGCAGCCTGTTCCATTGCCCAATGACCCTTTCCATGAAAATTTTTTTCTCATGTGCAGCCTGAACCTCCCCTGGCGGAGCTTGAGGCCATTCCCCCTTGTTCTGTCCCCTGTCACTTGGGAGAAAAGGCCAGCTCCCTCCTCTCCACAACCTCCTTTCAGGTAGTTGTAGAGAGCAATGAGGTCTCCCTTCAGCTTCCTCTTCTCCAGGCTAAACATTACTTTATATTACTTCAGTGCTGCATTCTCTTTCCCCTATTGTTTATCGCAACCTTTCAAAATTGATGTTATTGTCTCTTTTGCTGCCACCAGTTTTTCTCCTTTCCACAAACTCTCTGAGACCACTTGTCTGGAAGGCAACATTGCCTGCTGGAGGGGAAATGATGTTAGGTTCAGTTTTGCAGGTGAGTTTTGAGCTCTGCTGAGTGAAGAATTACACATTTCACATTTAATGGGAAATTCAGAGTGATGGTAGCTATAGACTGATCCCTGCCACAACAGGCAGGACCTCTGCCATTCTGGTCCCAACACTAATATGACATCTGTCCTTCAAGTCTGGCGGCTAATTAAGGTGGAGATTTTAAAGCACCCAGATGATTTAGGAACCGTAATGACATTAACGGTATTGTTTATGATTCTCTGTCTGTTTGCCACTATTTAAAATTTGTAAGATTTTACAAATCGCCTCCTTGGAGGCCTCACTTCAAAAAACAGTGATAAACGTCACTTGTGTGCAACCGGTACAAGACATGAGTGAAGTGAATCACATGAATCACCCCCACACTGTGTTTTTGAGTAGAGACATCCACTTCACAGTCTCACACATTCACCTGTCTTGAGGGGGACTCCGCTGCCCAGGTCTAACAGCTTGGTTATTTATGTTGTGAGGTTGCTTCAGTTCAGCTCTACAGAAGTGTGATTGCGCACTGTAAGTGCAACTGTTGTGTGTACAGCAGTGATACTAAGTGCATAAATTGCATTGCTGAGGGGGTACCAAAGTGATTTTGCAGGTTGTGTCTCAGGAGCCCACTGTCTCCTGGCTGAGCAGTTTTACTTAAGAGATGTTCTGTGTGTCATCCTGCATGGTGTGACACAATGAATTCTTCAGTGGGAAATTCCTTGGGATGGAGACAACGTGCTCCTTTTGCATCTCAATGCAACGTCTAAAAACAGTTTTCCAGGTTGTGAGTAGGACTGTGACAAATAACCAACAAAACAGCAAATACTCTAACAGTTTCCACAGTATCTGTGCTCTTCTGGTAATAAGCAAAGATAAATACAGGTTGCTAGCCCTCCTTTTCTTTTTCCTTTTTCTTAGAGAGGACCCTGTGATGAGCAGTTTTCTTAATCCTCCCACAGTGCTAGTTAGAAAACTTTGAAATAAAGTCAGCTGCTGGAAACCCTGTCTGGAGTCTGCATACCCTCATTTGCATTTTGATTTCTGTGATTTAACTGAAGGCACAGGTTGTCCCTGCCAAATATCCCTTGCCTACTGAGGGATATACAAGGTAGAACTGCCCAAAGCAGCCTGACTTATGAGGACTGCCACGGCAACACAACCAATGCATCCCTAAACATTTAGTAATAAAAAATCTGTTGTTCTTTAGTCGCCAGGATTTAACAAGCCTAATCCCTAGGAGAGGTGATAAAAATTCATTAATCTAATTAAATACTTCTTATTGCCAAAGTGACTTTGTAGAGTAGCTTTGCTGAAGGATAAGTGCAAAGTAAAATGGAGTCCCAGCAGAGAAACAAACGTTAGACTTCAGCAAGCTGGTACATGCTTCATTAAACTCATAATTATCCTTTGGTTCTAAGTAGCTGATAATATTTAATGAGTATCCAAGATAATTTAAAGAAAATGTTTACTAATGAGGAACAAACAGTGCTATGGAAAACTGATATCTGGGGTACCATAGCCATGTATTATATCTTACCTGTATCTTGAGTACTCGCTTTGGTACAAGTAATTTAAATGTTCTTTTTAAGCTGTTTTACTACAGGCTGATGTTGCTGGTTTTGCTGAGATCCCCTGTGAAGTTCAAGGCATCCTAGGGAGAAAAGGATGTGCTGTGGAACAGGTAGTGCTGCAGGGGGACCACAGGCCAAATAAATCTGAGGGGCCTGAGCACAGAGAAGGGAGAAAGACACCCCAGAATTGTGGTACCTCAATGATGCCAGTGGGCTCATTGCAGCAACGACTTTCCCAAGCATTAACTTCTGGCTTCTAAACTGTGAAGGAACCTAGGTTTTGGGTCCTTGTGCACCAGTTTTTGTGGCCAGGGTGAACGGACCGCAGCCTGTGCAGTTTTTATCATTAACTTTAACAGGAAAATAATTTGACTCCTGACAGCCTACATATCATCTGTTGGCAAGTGAAGCAGGATAGCTGGCAGAATACTGGCCGATTACTTTCCTCCAATATTTCTTTGCAGAGATTAGTTTCTTCTTCTCTAGGGATATGTGACTTCTAGCTCAGAATACTCTATATTGGAGATACAGCATGCATTTTCTTTGCTTTTGCATCACACTGAGTCAGCTCTACATATTTCTGTTGCAGATAAGTAAAGAGTTGTGATCCTTATTTAAAAGATGACAGGGAAGAAAATGTCATTGAGGCTAAGGCGATGAGATGTAGGGAATGAACTGGTGACAAGAAGAGGATCTGCATTAGAAAGCATGCTGTGCCCTGACCCTCCATCCACTTTTTGTGAGCAATTTGCTTCTGCTTTCTGTGACTGCCTGCATCCTCCCTTGCAGAGCCAGGATGCTCAGAAAGGCTCCCTCTCACCTGCTGGCCCCAACTCCTGTTTGGAAACATGTTGCTTTGTGAGGTCCATTGTGTTTACACCCCCAATAGCAGAGTGCCCAGAACGAGCTATAGTGACTCAAATCAGCATCATCACAGAATCACAGAATCACAAGTTTGGAAAAGACCCACAGGATCATCGAGTCCAACCATTCCTATCAGTTACTAAACCATTCCTCTCAGCACCTCATCCACCCATCTTTTAAACACCTCCAGGGAAGGTGACTCAACCACCTTCCTGGGCAGCCTCTGCCAGTGCCCAATGACCTTTCCATGAAATTTTTTTTTCTGATGTCCAGCCTGAACCTCCCCTGGCAGAACTTGAGGCCATTGCCTCTTGTCCTGTCCCCTGTCACTTGGGAGAAGAGGCCAGCTCCCTCCTCTCCACAACCTCCATTCAGGTAGTTGTAGAGAGCAATAAGGTCTCCTTTCAGCCTCTTCTTTCAGTCCAGTTCTCTGGACTCGCTCCAGAGCCTCAACATCCTTCTTGTGGTGAGGGGCCCAGAACTGAACACAGGATTCGAGGAGTGGTCTCACCAGTGCCAAGTACAGGGCCAGAATAACCTCCCTGGACCTGCTAGCCACACTGTTTCTGATCCAAGCCAAGATGCCATTGGCCTTCTTGGCCACCTGGGCACACTGCTGGCTCATGTTCAGTCGCTGTCAACCAACACGCCCAGGTCCCTCTCCTCCAGGCAGCTTTCTAGACAGACTTCCCCTAGTCTGTAGCACTGCACAGGGCTTTTGTGCCCCAAGTGCAGGACCCAGCATTTGGCCTTGTTAAACGTCATGCCATTGGATTCAGCCCAGCATTCCAGCCTGTTCAGAATCCTTTGCAGAGCCTCCCTACCCTCCAGCAGATCGACACTTCCACCCAGCTTAGTGTCGTCCGCAAACGTGCTAAGGGTGCACTTGATGCCTTCATCCAGGTCATTGATAAAGACATTGAGCAGGGCTGGACCCAGCACTGAGCCCTGGGGAACCCCACTTGTCACTGGCCTCCAGCTGGAGTTAACTCCATTTAGCACCACTCTCTGGGCCTGGCTGCCCAACCAGTTTCCCATGTCACAGCATTATTTATTTTAAAGGGGCCTGCCATATGGAGCACTCAGTATAAAAAGAAACAACCTGTATTGCCCATGTCTTGCAGTTTGACATTTGCCTTGTGATGTGAGCTACCCTTGTTTATCACTGGTAGGTCCATTTCTGGGAGCTGGGATTACTTTTCTTAACACTATGTTTCTCTTCGATCATTTTTCTGAGGTTGCCTAATTGAAGGGGCAAATCCCTGCCATAAGACAGGGATGGTTGTGCCCAGTGTGATCAGGATCAAAGTTCTAAGCCTTAAAACTGGGGTTCTCGGATGAGTATTGTCCACTGAGTTCTCTAAAATCATCACACACTTTCCTGCAGTGTGTGGTGAACTCTGATAGAAGCCAACACTTTGAAACCAGATAGCAAACAGCAGAGCAGAAGCATACATAAATATAAAATTAATGCCGCTATTACTCACTTTCATCATAGTAAGAAAACATCCTCTGCTCCAAAATGCCTGTATATAGCCTTGTGTCCTGAAGGCATACGTATATTATTGCAAGTATTCTGGAGCTGGAATGAAAGGAAATGGGGTCTGTGTGGATTAGCAGACCACATGCATGTGCCCATTTTATGGCTATGATTATCTTCGTAAGGTGCTTAAAAGCTGCAAGTGGAGCATCCTATAAATGGGTAGGCAGATTAGATTATATCTGCAGTTCTCAGCAAGGGAGTTTATACCTGCTTGGCTCACTTGGAGGCTGAGTTTCTCTTTAAATGAAGTATTGCTGGCTGTTTCTTATGCCCTTTATCAACTGGGTTTCCAACCAGCAGCCTCATAGGGCTAGATGCTGTATCTTTGATCTCAGGTAGAATTTTATATATAAAATTATATTTCATACCGGCTTTGCAAGCTGTTATGTTAATTCATTGTCTGTCTACTATCCTGGCTACTATAACAGCTATAAATTCAGAATAAGGAATGAGTAACACCTATCCATGCACACAGTCCTGCTCATAAAGTAAAATCCAGGGTAAACTTGTCATCTGGGGGAAGGACAGGATTTTGTTCTAGATTTGTATGTATCAGATTTTCAATTTTTGCCTAATGAAAACTTAATTCTCAGGGGCTGAAAAATATCTGGTACTTGGACTGTAATGGCTGTGCTACTGCTGCACCTCAGTGCTTAGCTGAAGCTGGGCCTTTTGTTCAGATGCACTGGCAGAGTGCCTGGAGATGGCTTTTTGTGGAGATTGTTGGGTCTGGAAGCAGGAATGGGATAAGATTACTCTTTAGCAATATTTGTAAGCCTTGCTGGCTTTAAAGCAGGAAAAGTGTCATTCTAACAGCTACCTTTCCTGTATTTGACAGCAGCATTGAAGATGTTCCTATTCTGCTGCATGAGAGGTGCCAGCCTGGTGAGCAGTCATCAGTCTATCAAAAAGAAACCGTCTGCTCATATTTGGAGAATGCAGGCAGAGGAAAAGAACAGCTTATACACCTCCTCTTGGAGACAAGAGAAGAGTCATAAAACTGTCCTAGTCATTTAAAAGTTGGTTCCTTTCAAAATCCAAAGCACTCTTCCTATTTAGCATCTTACAGCTGAACAGACATGGTGATGTGTTTACAACTACTGTGAAGGGTAGAGTTAAGTATAACAATGGTGTGAGCTTCAGAGCTCAGTGTAATATAAAGTCACCCTTGTGAAATGCAATTATTCCAGCTCTTGTTTTTAAGTAGTTGTTTTCTCAGTATGAAAGCTAAATCACATGACATAACAATGTTATTCATAAAGATGCAAGCTTTCTGTTACCAGTAAATTGCCTTTGATCTCAAAGGGGAAATTTTATATAATCAAAACTTTTCTTAAAATCTAAAAGGGCTGTACAGACTAAGAGCCAAAAATGCCCCCCAATGAGCCAGTCCAGACGAAAAGGAACAACTTTCCCTTTGCTTCACACAGACATGTGAAGTGAGGAGGAACATGGTTTTAGAGCTTTCATAGAATCATAGAATCATAGAATAACCAGGTTGGAAAAGACCCACCGGATCATCGAGTCCAACCGTTCCTATCAAACACTAAACCATGTCCCTCAGCACCTCGTCCACCCGTGTCTTAAACACCTCCAGGGAAGGTGACTCAACCACCTCCCTGGGCAGCCTCTGCCAGTGCCCAATGACCCTTTCTCATACATCTATTTTTCTTTTTGCATCAAAGGTGTCATGGGGTTTAGTGAGGGAATATTGTATACATGTTGTGGTTTGAGCTAAATTAGAGTCAGTCTTGTGACTCTAACTCAGTTGCTTTAAGTAACTTCATTCTCTGAAAGCTAACTGCATGTTTTTGAGACAGTGTTCCTCTCTAGAAGTGGTAATACAAGGCATTGGTATGCAAAAAGGCCAGTGCTTATGCTTATCCCTATAGTAACCAAGGCTATCCTTGAGCTGGAGGAAGAAGGCTGCACCTTCAAGGAGGGGCACACAGTACAGGTGACCTTAACAGACCAACAGAGTATTCCATCCCATACATGTCATATTCAGTATAAAATGAGAGATCACGATGGTCTCAGCCCTCTTCTGCATTGGCTGACATCCAGTGAAGACCTCATCTGCCTGATTGCTCCAGATCCCAGATCTGCCTGTACCTGAATCCAGTTTCTGAGCTCAGCTCCCTCCTACCCGTGGACCCATTCCCTTGTGTCTACTCTACAGTATTTATGGTGATGTACCGACATTGAGGGCTGGGACCATGATCTCATATATATTGTATATATTTTATTATTAATAATTTTCATTATTATTCTCATCATCATCGTTTCATTAAAGCTGTAGTTCTAGTTTCCAACCCACAGGTCTTTTTCCTCTCATTTTCCTTTCCCTGGGCAGTAGTGGGGAAGGGAGTTGAGAGCCCAACTGCATGGTTTTAGCTGCTGAAATTAGCTAGGTCTGGGCTAAACACTGAAAACAGAACATTTAAATTAGGCCATGATTATAGACTTGGGGCCTCATCATGACTTAACTCAAGGTGTTTCAGTGAGGTGACTTTTGATTATCATGAGTGTTGGCTTTCAGTATCTAAAAAGATGAGATTATTGCCCTGTCCTGTTGGAGGGTGAAGCCTGTGGAAAGGCTGCTCCTGAGTGGCTGTTCCCAGAGAGGTGCAGTGTGTGCTTGGCCCCTTGCCTCTCCTGCTGGCACTGGCCACGCTGGTGGGATGGGAGAGCTTTGTGAAGGCTCTGATGCCCAACTCTGTTCACATAGGAAAGCAGAAGTAAAGATGACTGAAGCAGGGAGTTTGTGGAAATGCAGATAAACAGAGAAACAAAAGGATATGTGATTTTTATCTTATGCTGAAATAAAAAAAAATACTGCAGGGTTTCAACTCTTTCAGCCCAAACTATTACACCCAAAATACCAGCAAACAGGAATTTGGTTACAGTAATCATAATATAAGGAAAAAAATAACAGAATATTAGGAATAAGTAGAAACTTAACTGAGGAGTTGATCCCTCTTTTTACCTTGTAAATTACTTCTCATGCAATCTTCATAGTTCCATATGTAACATTTGACTCCCACAATTGAGATTTAATTATAAAACTACCAGAGTTTCAAAGTTAACCTCTAAAAGCAGCTATTGTTTCAGTAGGGCAGGCTGAAGGGAAAGACTTTCTCTTCAATAATTTACCAACAGCACATATTAAGTATCCAATGTACACCAGGTAGTTGTACTGAGATATTAGGTTTTCACATTAGGTAAACAAATAACTATAATGGAAACCAAACTGATTAATGGTTAGCTAAGAGCACCCATGAGTGGTGGGCTTTAGTTCCAAACTCCAAGTTTTTTACGGGCAGAAAAGAGCTGCTGTGTCTTATGAGTAGCCAGGAGGTTACAAATTTTGCTGAGATGTGAACTAGAAGCCTGTAAAAAAGGACACCATGGAAGGGCAGAAGAAAACATAGAGGATGCTGATGCATGAGAATTGTTATGCTATCGAAGGATAAAACAACAGAGTGGGCAATGGTTCATGTGTTAAACAGGACAGGCAGCTTGATTTCAGTGCCCCATCTATGAAAAGTCTGAGCCTGAAGGAAAATGCACTGGTTATGGCCATGACGTGGAAAAAGGCAACAGTGCAAAACCACACTATATTCACCCATTTGGTGTAAAGTCTGTCTGTGTAAAGTATTTCTGTAGCATAAGAACTAGGTTTACAGATATGAAATTTATTTGAGTATCTGGTTTTCCCTTCTGTTTTCCCCCAGCCCTTTAAGTATCTGTTTCTATTTGAACTTTTATCCTTTTGGCCATGGGAATGAAGACAGGGCACTGCACCAGATACTGGACCATGTCCAGGAGCCCAAATACTCTTCTTGGCCCTGCTACCAGCTCCCTGAACAACCCTGGGCACATCAGATGGCAAATCAGCTGCCCTACCCACAACCTGAGACCAGGACTTCTGCCTGGCATCCTGGGATCTGCTGGTGAGTGGCACCACATCAGCCCTCGATTTATTCCATCCTTTATTAATGACAGCTCCAAAGGACTGAAAGGACGCTGCCTCCGTTCCTGTTGTGGGTCCCTGATACACTGGTGAACTCAATTTTCGAGCTTTTGATGTCTGTATCCAAAGCCCTGCTCAGTGTCCTCTCCTCAGCTGTGTTGCAGGACAGAGTGGGGCTGGAGGGGGCAGGGTGGAAGCAGGGAGCCTCTGTGCCTTTGTCATGGGTGCCTCCCTCAATGTGTACCTGCTGCAGGTGGAATGATGTACCTGTCTGTCAGCACAGGGGTTACTGTAAGCTCAGATCTGAAGGCTCTGTGACGCTGCTTATGTATTTCATATGGAAAGCATATTTGTGTGGTCTAAAGAATTGAGTCAAACTAACCTACAGCAGGGATGCATTCATTTTTTTTGCATGCAAAACTTCACACCCATTATGTCATGGGTACAGCATAGCATTCTCTCAAATTGTTTGTAATTCACCACTTAAAATGATATGGTGCTGTAAGTTAAGCAATTATCAAGACCTCAATTCCGAGACAGAGAGGTTTGAGGTTATAGATCTCATGAGTTTTATTTACTTTAATTCATGTTCAGCTCATTATCAACCTCATCAGCCAGTGCAGACTTAAAAGTAAGCCTGGATCAGTTATTATTCTAGGTACGCACACGTGGATTAAGGGTCTTTTCATCTATACAGTTTGGGAAAAGGGGGTGGAAATCTATATTGTTTCACTTTCCATTATTCAAATTTGCAAAATAATTTTTAAATGAGTCAGAGAGGCCATGGAGATCACTAATAACATCTCTTGTATCAGAAGTAATTTGGTTTGTAACTCTCTATGATCAAATCAAATAATCCTTTTATACCTGACCAAAATTACTTTGTAGAGTTCATGTGCTATTCCTAATAATTATCATCACAGTGTGTCTTTGAACTATTAGGCATTCTGTTATACACATTTTTATGATGAGGATGTTAGGATAGAGATCTGATATCTCTTTCTGATGGATTCCCTGAAACTCCCAGCACTTTTCAGCTGGCTTGCAAGTAAGATGGACACAAGCAATCACCCAACATTGAAATTCCTTGCAAACTACAAGTCAGTCTTCACGTCCAGAAAGATGTCATGGTACCTCTATGACCCTAAATTCTTCCTTTTGCTGCAGACGTTTGCTTGGTCTAACTGAATCCTACTGACTTCTCTCAATAAGGATAATAACCGACTTTAAAAATCAGAATAATTGGTATTCACCTGGCCATTATAATTTTCATTTTTATGGTTGTTGCCTCAAAGTAAGAATGCAGAGTTTCTTAACTACTGTAGAAAAGTGTGAACTCAATATTTAGGCCTTTTTTTTTTAGATAAAACTGTGGTCAGACTTCTTAATCTTTACAAAGATATTTCTCTGTCCTTAGGGATTTCTTGCTGCAGTAAATCTTGCAGCTATGTTTCTCATTTCAGGCATCATCCTGCACAGATGGTGAAATACGATTCTAGTTTCTTCTAGAAAGCTTTACTTTATTCAGATTTCAACATAAAACATAGTAAGTGTTGGTGTGCTAGTCAAAATTTCATAATTTATTAGCCCTGTGCTAATGAGTAGCAAGGTGAAGAATCTTCACCACTTCTTCCATTCACAGGTTGATCCAAATCCTATAAAATACAAGCTGTTTTGTAATGTTAACCACTATATTCATTTCAGTGCAAGACTGATACCCCTATATAAGATAAAAAGATGCATCTTCCACCATTATATTGCACCACACACATTTTCAATAAGGTCCCTCTTCTGGGGACCCCCCAGGAATTTGCAGCCCTCTGACCGTGTCTGAGCAAACCCTGCAGGCTGAAGTCCTGAATCACCTGGTACCAGGTGCCAGCCACCAGGATGTTTAAGCCTTATGAATGTTATAGCAATGTGGAGCAAACAAGAGAAGCCGTTATCCTGAGGTTCAAAAAAAGGATTCAAACTTCTTTGCAGGAGCAGAGAACTGCAGCGTTTGAGGGCCTATCTGAGTCTGGCTCCTGCCAGCTTTACCTCTGAGTTAACCAGGCAAAGTGCCCTATTTAAAAGCAGATGTAAAAAATGAGGCGGGTGGGGAGAGATCATTTCTCAGATAATCTGGAGTCGAGCCATTCAAGTCTTAGTAGATTGTAACCGATATCTTGATTTTCACCTTGAAGTAAATGGGTGGCCAGCACAAAATAATGAAAGGCTTTATTACCATATGGTGCCTTAGAAAGCTACTCCATTGTACAGTAACAAAGAAGTAAAAATTGCTTAATCAGATCAGCTTAAAAAGGAGGGGAAAAAACCCAAATCAAAATTTGCCAAGAGCCTTAAGACACTAGGAAGAAAAGGCACAGGCTGGAGCATCAGGGACGGTTCCCTTGCTCCCAGGTCCTCTGCCAGCCAGGGGCTGTGGCTCTGGGGATCCAGCTGAGGGGGTACAGCTCTGTTCTCTGGCTCTGTACTCATCCCAAAGTGCAGTTTTTTTCAGTGCTCAGCTGTATCACTGCGGAGTTTTATCCCATTTGCAGCAGAGCAATAGCAGGGAAGGCAAGCAGGGAATAACAGCTCCTGTAAAGGCTGCAAAGTCCTGTTACCTGACAGCGCTTCAGCATCAGTTCCTGGTGCTTGTTTTTGCTCACTTTTGGTGGAAAAGTATGTCAACGGATGTCAAGGTAGATTCTTCTCTTCCTTGCTTTCCTCCCCTCCCCCACATCCCCTCCTTTAAGTCTGTCTTTGTGTCATCTCTTCAAAGTACACTACCTGTAAAATATTGATTCACAGCAGGCTGAGCTGCCAGGTTTAGATTTCTTATTCACTGGCAGCAATAATAAACTACTACAGACAGTGCAGTCTCAGTACCAGCCTCATCACTGCACCACAGGCACATCAGTCTGTCTTATGCGTGACTCAACATAATGAAACAAGGACCCAGAGGTATCTCAAAAGGAAGAGGGAACTGAGAAACAACCATGAGGGACATCAAAGCAGCCTGAGGAGGCTGTAAGTTGACGATGTAGCAAGTGCCACCCTAAACAGCAGTAATAGCAACTCTGTTTATTCAAAATAACTTGTCAGGAAAAAACAACACAATAAAACAGCCGGTGCCACCTGAGACTAGAAATCTAGAATAAACAAACTCTTTCCTTCCTCTGTTCAGTTTAAAACCAGGAATACCACCCACTCCCCGCTACCTTCATAGTCTTTGTGTTGTTGAAAAAAGTGTCAGGAATGATTACAGGAAGGTAAAAAGACTCTCAATAGCTTATGGCAGTGCTATGAAAATTGTGCCTGCTGGGAACGTATATGGTGTATGAAATGTACTCCAGTTTGATCAGAGGCAAGGCTTTCTTGGCTTATGAGCTATACAAAGAGTAAAGCAAAGGTCTTGGTGTAAGCCGGTGTCCCACACTAGCATGTCCCCCTTTGGTGTGCGCTCACGACTCAAGTAATAAAGACAGACAAAGGATAGATGTAAAATGTTCTTTGAAAACAATGGGGGTTTAGGGATATCATCAGGAAAAAAATGCTGGAGCAGGATATTGTTTTCCTTAGGCTAGTACACCTACTGTCTTATTATTTTGAAAAAAAAAAAGAAGTATTTCCATTTGTTTGTATTTTCCCTCAACTATGACTACTTTTATTCTAAATGTTTCTCAGGTAGAAGCAAATCGGAAAATGTTATATGAACTCTTCTTTTTTTTTTTCTTTTTGCTGCCATTTGCCTCATATTGAACAGTTTAGGGGAGGGGAAATCAAAGAAGCAATATCAGTAAATTGAGAGGGAGATGTGATGGCTCCAGCTTTGCATTCTTGCTCTACTGAAACTTTCAGAAAGTGATGGAATCTGTCTTGGCATCCAGTAGAAATGAATGGTTATGGCCCTCAAGAGATTTCACCACTGGGCTACTACACCTCCAGTGGGGCCAGAATGTATCTTAGAGTCCAGGAATGACAGTCTGCAAGTCGCCATCTGCTCCCCTGAACTTTCAGGGTCACTATCCTGGGAGGAGACATTTCCAGGGTGCAATTTTAGCTGCCATGTGAGGGAGGTACCCAAAAGCTGTCACAGCACTGACATTCCTGTAAAAGACTGGTTGGGTGTAAAGTACTCAGAAATTACAATTTGTGTGCCCAAAATAGTGAAGTTGCCTTAAGAATATTGAGTTTTTAAAAAGAACACATTTAAAGGGTTTATTAACTTTCAATTATTTTACAATTTTAAAGTGCTCTGAGAATGTCTTTCCAGCTTCTCTCCATGACCACAAGCCCTGGAAAAGCACTTAACACTAGCAAAGGTATGTTTGCTATTGACATCTTGGATTCCTCTGCTGCTGCTGATGCAGTTGCGACTCACACACTTCCCTCTTTTAGTGCCACCCAGTCATGTTACTACTGCTCCTCCTCATGTCCTGCAGCCCCTGGCCCCTCAATGCCAGGTCACCTATGGGCTGGTACAACTGAGGCCATACAACGTCTGACTGCAGAAACTACACTAGGTGTGGTGGCAATTTGTACCCCTCTCCTTTATCCAACCATTGCTGGTAGGAATACTGCATTGTCTTGAAAGCTCTCTTCTCTGGCCAATGGGATCAGAAGTTACTAAGAAACAATGGGTGTGTAAACAAGAGGATTTTCCAGCCTGGTGATTCTATGATCATTTTGTGACATGAAGGCTCATTCCAAAGAAAGCCCACTCAGGTCCTGGGGTAAACACTTTTACCAAGATTTAGGCCACAGTGATAAAAATAATGTCAAGAGGCGGAGACACTGCAGTTATAATTTCTGCCTGGCTTTGACTGGTTCCGCTATGGATTTGGTGTTCAATGCAAATAATTTAGTACCAGATTTTGTCACTGTCATTGCTGCTGAGCAGTGCAATAAAGTCACTGCCCTCCCTGGCTGAATGGGTTTTTCTTGCTGCATCCACAGACCATTACTCACAGGCACAGCTTGTCTTTGGGAGGAAGGATTGTTGCTGTGAGAAACAACTCTCAAAGGGAGCCGAGGTGCCTTTGTCAGCAGCAAGGGGAACTGCTCGTAATTAGTGGGTGCCAGCATGGCTCTGACCCTGCCCGGCGGTGCCGCCTGTGCAGTTGCATAGCAGGGTTCATCTCCCTGATTGACACCCCCCACTCAGGTCTACAGAGCCAGCTGCCACTGCCCTGCTGGGAGCAGGGGGACAGAAGCAGGTCCTGCTGTGTTAGGACCCCCTTCACACAGGCACGCAGCAGCATGAGAAGAGCATGGCTCTGTAGGACAAATGCGCTCGTGTAGCCATAGCAGAGAAAGTGAGGCAAGAGACCTTGCATTTGTAGCTGTCTTGTTTTGACAGCATTTTGGCTGAAACCTACTTCTGAGCTGAGGGTAGCCTGACATCTGGGTGTCTGTTCCTGTTTTCTAACTATGCCCCCAAGTGAATAGCTGTGTGTAGGTCTTGCATCCACTCTGGGCACAGCTATTTCACCCAGCATGTTCTTGAATCCTGTGTTCAGTTCTGGGCCCCTCACCACAAGAAGGATGTTGAGGCTCTGGAGAGAGTCCAGAGAAGAGCAACAAAGCTGGTGAAGGGACTGGAGAACAGGCCTTATGAGGAGCAGCTGAGAGAGCTGGACTTGTTTAGCCTGGAGAAGAGGAGGCTGAGGGGAGACCTCATTGCTCTCTACAACTACCTAAAAGGAAGTTGTGGAGAGGAGGGAGTTGGCCTCTTCTCCCAAGTGACAGGGGACAGGACAAGAGGGAATGACCTCAAGCTCCGCCAGGGGAGGTTCAGGCTGGACATTAGGAAAAATTTTTTCATGGAAAGGGTCATTGGGCACTGGCAGAGGCTGCCCAGGGAGGTGGTTTAGTCACCTTCCCTGGAGGTGTTTAAGGCACGGGTGGACGAGGTGGTTTAGTGATTGATAGGAATGGTTGGACCCGATGATCCGATGAGTCTTTTCCAACCTGGTGATTCTATGATTCTATGATTCTATGATTCTATGAAGGCACAGGCTAGGTGGAGTGAACACAACACATTCTTCTATTATCCCTCCTAATGTCTTTGTTACATGTTGTGCAGAAGACTAACAGCAGCTCAAGTGACCATATGCAGATATATTCGCTGGCATCACTTGAACAGAATATCAGGAAGGCAGTAGCTGTCTTCCAAGAGATGCTCCCCCTTTTTTCGGTGTACCCTCTTCTGTATCATGGGCTAGAAATTTGGATCTTCTCTTTTGTGTCTTGTTCAGCAGCAAGCGCGCTGCTGTCAGACAGGAAGGATGGTGACGCTGAGCAGCACACGATGGTGATGCTGTCAGTCCTCTGTAAACTGAAGTGGAGAGCTCGATGCAAATGTTTTCCTCCCCTTCTCTCTCAGACACAATGCTTTGCCACCAGTGGGGTTATGCAGAGACCTTTCTGGGGGTGATGTTATTCACATCAGTGCTCCCAGCCATCTTCCTGTGAGGTAAGTGGGAAAGGGCAGCACAAGCGCCGCTCCCTCCCTTGGGCAGACAAGGCGAGGGTCAGGGAAACAGCGGTTAGCTCCTTCCTTGTGCAGTAAGGGAGGCAGTGGAGGAGGCAGGAGAGGTGTCTCTGGCTGGGTTTATAATGCACTGCTTGTGCCTCCTCTCTCAAGGCTGCCCCTGAAGCAAGGATTTTTGTTCTGCTTATGCCTCAGCCACCAGGAAGATCCTTGAGATTCAAGAGAAGTGGGTAAACAACTGAAGATCTGATAGCTTATTTTTAACCCTTTACCTATCCCCATTCACTCCTCGTCAGTGTGCCTGGGCCCTGCAGAGTGGGAATGAGATCCGGTGGATGGGGCAAGTGAGTGGGAGAGCAGAGATGTGTTGCATCCTCTCTAGAGAGGCATAATTGCATGTGTGGCACTGAAGATTTGTTACATTCTTCTTTTGTCTTTATTACAGGATTTCAAGTTGCTCCAAAATGCAAGAAAATAAAAACTTGAGAAGCCTCACAAGATAAAACAGTACAGAGCTGGACTTATGCATTTAAAATGAAGATATTCCCTGTCTATTTGCAAGCAACATCAAAGGCATGGCAGTCCCTGCCTGTGGAAGACGGCTACAACTTCCTTGCCTAGGAACAAGCCCGCCCCAGAGCCTGCTCACCCTCACTTCTTCCCTTCATCCCTGCTTTCACATCTCCAGTTCCACAAAAACAAAGCTTAATGGGCTTTGATTTTCTCTCATTAAAAACAAAACTCAAAAGAAAAAGAAGAAAAAGACAGGTTACAGCCTATTTATTCAAGAATGCCTGACCTTTTTCTTATTGCCCAGTCTTCACTGCCTCTGCCTTTCCATAATGCAGAGTAGCATCTTTGAGGGATGCACTTCAGCCTGATATTTAGGGATCTCCTCTTACTTCTTTTTTATTGGCTGGGGCCCCAAGGGAGAAATCATCTGCATAGGCTTTTGGTGAGGATGCTGAGCCTGGATTTAGAGATCTCATTTCTTTGATGCAGTGAGTGTGAACAGAAGAAGGTAAAAGCACACACATAAAAGTCAAATATAAAAGATGATAGGAGAAAAGGATCAGGAAAACCACTACATACATAGGTTGTCTCTCAAAACTGAATCTCTATGGCAGCAGAAGATACTAAAATACACTGTAAAGAAACAAACAGAAAATATTTTTGATCAGGTCTGAAATGTTATTGTGCTGTTGTCATAGGAGTCTGGGAGCAGGATTTGGCCCAAAGTATATTTCTGGTAGGAGTTTATCCTGCGTGAAAGGTCAGAACTGCAGAAGGAGGTGATGGGAACATGGAGAATGTACATTATGCCTTTCTGCCTCTGAGTACCTGAGTACTCATACTGTTTCAGGTGAAGCATGTTTTTTCAAGGTTTTACCAGAATAAAAGCATTTACATCCATTTAAACTTGTTCCTTGCAATCCCAGGTATCTTCAAATACTGGTAGACAGGCAGCAGGTTTTTCTTCTGTATGAGCCTCAAAAATGTTGTGTTAAGAAAGCATAACTCAATAAAATGACCAAGAACAAGAACCTGTCAGCTGTGGCACTAATGCAAGATATGAAGGAGGCTTAAACCATATTTTAATTTAGAGGGGAAAAGGGCCTCCTAAAGTGTAAGGTTGAATAATTCATAACACTGTTATCTGTTTCTCTTCGTTGGATGTCTGTAGACCTACCAAGACTGTTAATTAAGCCATGAAGCACAGGACACTGCTCTTCATGTCTTAACAACATATCATGGAACACATCTACAAAATGTATGTACCTCTGACATGTCAGGTGGGCCACTAGGGTCTGTAACCTGTTGCTGTGACTTCTTCCAGTTCCATTGATCAGGACTAGATGATATGTTTTGCCAAATTTTCATTTGCACTCTGCTTCTTTTCAGTTACAGTATGGCTTGATCAATGCTCTCTTGTTTTCTGTTGAGCACAATACTAACATGGCTCTTCTTCCATCTGCCAACAGGACTTTTCATGAAATAAGGGTATCGCTGCAAACTCTTGCTGATAGCAAATGTTAGAAACAAAGTGTTTCTGCCTAAAATGATGGTGTTTCGGTGGGTGAGACTGGAATTATTTTCTTGTGAGCGTTTAGCTCAGCGCAACTCAATGAACGAAGTGGAATGGCAGGCCTGCGACCTGCAAATTCGCTCTGTAATCTGAGGTTTAATCCAAATTTTTGTGCAATATTTTCCTGGCTGTACTTGCAATGAAGAATAAAGAAAAACACTGCCTTGAGATGTGTGAACCCAACTTTCAGGCATGCCCAGCCCTCCCTTGCTGTCATGAAGATACCTGTGAGCACCAAAGGCTGCAGAGATCCCAGTGCTCCGTGCTAACAACTGGGCCATCTCATGGTAAGACTCATGCATGGGAAGAGGAGATCAGCTCCTGCAGTGCTGAATGCTCTCAGAAGAAGTGAAATTGCTCCAAAGAAATGGAAATAGGGGCCTTTGCTTTTGCAGTTGCAGCTATAAGTCCTCCGTCTAACAACATAAAAACTAGTATCCAGGGCAAGAGTGAGAAAGACTTGGTTTCACGACTGTGGAAAGTCCCAACCTGGCCATGGCAGTAGAAACACAGTACAAATCTGCTTGACCTGCAATTACTGTTGCAGATAAAAAAATAATTTTTTTGTAAACTCATTTTTGTACCTCGCTTTCTTTCATTAAGAATTCATAGTTTTTCCCTACAAAGTATAATGTGTATAATTTTTTCCCCTTTATTACCAATTTATTGAAAACACTGAGCCTGTCTGATAAATATAGACTTGATTCAAATCAATTCAATTTCATATTTTAAAATCTTTTATGTTTTTTGGCAACCATCATGACTGCTGTCTTTTAAATCCATTCTGGGTTTCATGCTATAGACTTCAAAATTTTATTTGTGATTTAACTCAAAGTCTCTGCTCCTTTTTCTACTTAGTTATTAAAATCTCAGCCATTCATCAGAGGTTTGCCTTTTATGGATCTTTTTGGTTGCAGCTCCTTTCTCTCTGAGGGAAGGGTCTAAATGAAGAGCTGTGATTTAAAAATTAATGTGATGGCTCTTTGTAGAAAGCATTCCAGAAAGCTCTTTTGATTTGCTGTTTCCATAAGAGGCCTTTTAAGGGATTTTTTGTGGGAAATTTCCTATTTTTTTTTTAAAATAGGATAGTCAACACACTTGGCAGTGCTGTCCTGATTACAGGGAAAAGTTAATTCCAAACCTTAGAAACAGGACATTTTGTCACATGTATTTTTACTGTTATCTGTTTCTTGTGTGGCAATCGTTCCTCATACTCTTATCTTGCATAGTAACAAGAAAGAAACAGCATCTAGGTGATTTCTTCTTACATTCTCCACACCACTTCTTTTTCCTCACTTGTTGACTCAGCTACAGCTTGTCCATTACTCTTCTAGAAACTCAAAGGAGTTTTCAGAGGTGCAATAGATTTTTCCATAACTAACAAACATCCTTCCCCAGCCTTTTCCTAAGTGTTTTTCATACCACCAATGTTACAGATGGAGGAAATTGCTGTGTGTTACACCAAGGGCTTTATCATTCACTGTGTGTAACTGCTGTCACTAGTACTAACGCAACGCTAATGGGCAGAGAGAAGTAACTAAAAGCATGAACAAGTGCTAGGGAGGAGCTTATGAGAGGAAGAAAATTTGAACGTTAAAAGCATGAAATGCCATTTTAGGACAATAACTCTGTGCATTAAGAAGTGGAAAGATGATCCTTACGGTTACATGTATTGTGATTTGAGCATATTAACTACCAAAAGCCAAGAACTCATAATGCTTATCTTAGCTTTGGCAAAGAAAATAGATGGTCAGCTTTATTTTTTTGGTTTGTAGTAATTTCTTTTTTTTATTTTCTTAATGGGCTGTCTACACAGGAGTTCCTCTCAGTACCATCAATATAATCAGACTGTTACACTTGCATTTTTCTGTCAGGAATAGTCTTTTCACAATAAGGAATTTTTATTGTTTTCGTTAAGCAGACATAAGCTAGACTGGACTAAAAAGGCACTCATAGTGAGCTCTGAGGAAGCAGCAGTGGAGTGACATTCAGAGCAGTGTAGGTCAAATCTTGCTCTGCCTTTCCTGTGTGCTCCTACCCTTAGATTTAGACATCAAGTTATAGAAGTGAAATGCCTGTTTTTTTCAGATGCCGGAAGAGAAAGGGGTTTAGATCCTCCAGTCACACCACTCAGTGAGATGCTTCACTCAGGAGGCTGGGAACTGGAGGATGATTTGCTGAAGACCATAAGTATCCATGGGGTATCCTGTAGACAACACTCAGTTCTGACTGTTGAGCTTCCTAGTAGTGGACATCCCAGTGGCTAGAATACTTTAAAGGGAAACTTTGCATAATTTCATGGAAAACATACTAAGCATCACTGTTTTAATAATCAGTTATAGAGCAGCCTAGGTCTTCCAAAATAATCCAAGGTAAATAAAATCTTATTGACAGGTATTAAGAACGCTTGGATGCTGGGCAATTAAACCTCTTGTTGATGAAAGTTAAGGAAAAACAGACTGCTCACAAACAGGAGTTGGAGCAGAATCGATTCTTGATGTTACTAAACTCTGTGTTTCCTAGGGGAATTTTATGACTTGAGGTATCAGGAAAAACTGTAACCCACTGCAGTGCTTGCATTAACCTGACATCCTCATAGCTGATGAACACATGCAATGAATGCCAATAACCAGAATTAAGATTACCTTTGCTGCCAAATGGAAATTATCTTTACACATATGGAAAATGGCATTGGACCATAAAAAATTAGCCTTCCTGGTTTATAAGAAAGCATAAAGCATATGCACTTAAAACCTTGGGCCTGACTGGCTCCCACATGGTGTCAATGAAAGTTTTGTCAGAAAGTGCTAAGAGAGACTAACCCCAGGGAGCTGGGCTGCCAGGCTTGCATTAGCGCAGCTGTCAGGGGAATACAATTCAACTTATAACTGGATCTTGTTACTATACATTTTAAAACTCATGCTAGTTTCCAGGGCTTCCAACCTTAAGTTTTTAGCTTTGTAGGACAGTGATTGCTAACACTGTGCTTATTTTGGTACTGGGAGTTTTCCTTACGCTGGCCTCTGTGACGGCTAATGTTGAGCTGCTCCTGGTCTCAGAGTGAGAGTGGGATGAGGTAATTTCAGTGGTGACACAGAGGGGAGGTGTCCATGGCATGGAGATGCCATTGGGCAGCCAGGGCAGTGGCTGCTGCTCCATTCCCCTGCCACCCTGTGTGGTTGGATTTTGCCTCTTGCATGGGGCAAACTCCACTTTTGCCCTGGAGAGGAGCAAAGAGGTTGAACTCTTGGTGATTTCAGCTTCCCCTCTCACGCCTGGGAGTTAGAGTGGAGCTGGATCACCTCCTTCGTCTTCCCAAAATATTCACGTTTTCACAGGCACAACCTGTGAGCAAAATACAGTGCTCACACTAACTTCCTGGAGATCCTACTGTAGTCAGATGAGGATTCCCATCTCTCTAGTCTGTTCTCTGTCTGGAAATGAGCAGCACTTACGACTGTTTTATGGTGCAGAGGATGGGATGATTGGTGTCTCTGGACTGAGATGGCAGGAGCTGGGGACATGCCAGCTCACAGGCTGGAGGAATTACTGCACTGCAGGAGCAGAGTCACAGCTGGCACCATCCCAGGCTTGTACAGTGCTTGGAGTCTGTGCACAGTTTGTGCACTCACACCTTCAATCCTGACTTTCAGAGGGAAGGACACAAATGCACAGGCTGTTCTGAGTGTTTCCAGCACTTAAGAGTTGATTGACTGCTTTCCAATGGAACTCTTGAATGAGCAAGGGCAGTCAGTCAATGGGTTGTGACTTGGACTCATTGCACCCTGTGGGTGCTCACAAGCCAAGGTCAACCTACCATTGGCTCAGATTTTTTTTCTCTTAAAAGAAATTTGAGTGGTAACTGGTAACAGTCACAGTTTTCTCATTATTAGTGTTATTGCATGTGCAAGACACACTTGGAAGGAGATGCAGGACCTGAATAGTTCTCAAATAGAAGCAACAATACCTTTTGGGTTTAATGTTTCCTTTGCCATTTAATAAATAGTTAGCCATATTCCCAAGAAGGCACCAAGCCCATGGTTTGGTGTTAACATGTCTTCCTGTAAATTGTTAACTCCAGCGTTGACCTGATAAGATTACTCCACAAACCCCACAACAGAAAGTAACACAGCAAAACTGTTACTTGCTGAAAATACTATAGACAAGGTTCTGCTTCCAGGTAGTGGGAATACTCTAGGCTACACCAGTAAGCCAAATTTGGCCAAAACATGCATAGGGAAAAGCCTATCTTTTGAACCTCTGCCAAATATTAAACAAAGCAGAAGCGTGGGTACTGTGCATCTGCAATGCTAAATACTCAGCTGTTCAATTTCTTTTTGCTCATTATGCTGTCAAAAGACAACAGGAAGTAAGCCACTGAAGTCATTCCAAGTTGAGGGAGGGTGCATGTCTCTGGGACCTCTCCCTCCCTAGATATCTTCATGGTAACAAAAGTCACATGCAATAGTTAGAAGAATAAAAATCAATCTCTTTATGAGTTGGTGATTATTCAAAATGTTCTAGGGTATGTGCGGGATGAATGGATGGGTAAACCAGATTTTTTCTAGGACAATGTGTTTTTTTAACATCTTTCTGAATTTCGTGTAATATAGTGATGACCATTCGTCAGAGACAATGCTAGCCACCAGCATGACCAAGGCAGAGAAAGAGGTTACAATGCTGTGTAACAGGAACTATGCTTAGCTATTGTTCTCCTGAAACAGCTGTTGATGCCACACATGGACATTGCAACAACTGGAATAATAGACATAGTCAGAAAGTTTGATGTTATGTCTGTCTCCTGAATGGAGATAAGTGTAGAACCTGTGGAATGTGGGGTGGAAGGAATGGAACATCATTGGTGTAGGGCATCATACTGGTTCTTTTCTTAATATTCTTGCTATGTTATCAGTCCTGTCACTGCCAAGGGACAGTACAGAGATCCCAAGGGTCCTTTGGTCTGCAGCAGAAGAGCAGCTCCCATACTCTATGTATGAAAATATCCGCTTCAGCTACTGTGACATTTAGAGGCTATAAATTGAGCAGTCAATGAATGCATAGACTTCCACCCTCATCTGGTGCATGCCAGCTTGGTGAAATTCTTGCTACCTTTCCTTGGCAGATGGGGTCACTGTTGTTTGTCCCAGAGCACCCTGCCCTCCTTCCTGAAGGCAGCATGTATCTTGCCACACATCACACCTTGATAGGACTGTTCACACTCTTCAGTCTCTTATACTCCCAGGGTGTTATGCCAATGATTTCCACTCAGACAGAATACCAGGAAATTTAGAACCAGGCAGATGAAATACTTCTAAGGCAAGGATATGTCTAATTCCTTTGAGTAAAAGTAGATGGCACAGAAAACCTTTCAGTATTGTTAGTTCACTTTCTGCTAGCGCTGAATATTGATTATAAAAATGTATCCATCCACATAACAGCTTCAATAAAGCATCCCACCTTCAGAAGCGAAAACATCTATTAAACACATTGGCTGCGTGTCAGCTGGCTCCCAGATAAAACGAACATTTACATTACTATCTCCAGCACTATTTTCCTGGTTTTATGTACCTGTTAAGTCAGTGCTGTGCAGGGACTAGTGTTTCCTTGCGGTCAGATTTGCGGATGGCAGGGGACACTTGAGGTGTGCGTTTGGCCATATTTTGACTGTAAAATATGTGTCTGATTTGGGGGCCAGCTGCGAAATGGCTGCTAACAGGCTCTGGTCCTTGCCTGCTCCTGTGACTCCAGGTCCAGCCTCTCACCTTCCAATATGGTTGCATCAACGTTATGGGTTTTCCAGAAGAGTTAGAGAGCTGCAGCCGCAAGTGTTAGTTACAGACCACAGGGGGCAAAAGGATTGCTCCTGGAGATGGTACTAATTGCCATCACAGTTTAGGCCTCTGGTGATTTTGAGGAGGATTATCAGAAATATTTCAATCTAAGCACTTAACCTTGCTATTTCCTTGAAATTACGCTGTTGTTCCCATTCAAAGATGTTTTTTCTGTACTCTGTCTTCCCAACAGGTCTTTAGTGGGTGCCTCTGGTTTTTTTTCCTAAACTTTGCAGCATTTGCTTTGTTTTTAAGACTAGTGCTTTTCTATGCAAGCCTGTAAGCTACGGGCCAGATCCAAAGCTGTCAGCAGTGGCCTTGATCAGCTCCCCGCAGCAAGACCACAGCCCTGTGTCTGCAGTGAAGAGCTGGGTGCTGTGCATGTCTGTAGAGGTTTTCCAGAGAAGGCTCCTATTTTCCATGAGCTACAGAGGCCAAGATGATTATTTCCAATACAGTGGTCACTAATACCCAACTGAGTATTCTGGCAATTCTATTAAAACTGTATCCACAGGAAAGTGATAAATGGGGCTTGGTCCTTCTGCTTTCCAAGCACAGGGATTTTTTTAAGGCGATTTAGCAACAAAGTGTTCAATTTCTAAACCCCCTAAGCAATTACCTAAAAGGTTTACCATAAGCTGCCAAACATATAATCCTTTTGTATGGTTTATAATTAACTATTGTTTGTCTGGCACTTTGGAATTGTAAAATGCAAAACATGGTTATAAAGCCTTCATTTTCTAGTGGGACTCTGGAAGCCCCACGCTGAAGGTGGCAGAGCTGCTGCCTGGAGGGCTTGCTGCCTGCTCCCATCCAGCACTGCTGCTGCCGGCTGCTTCAAGGCACTGGTGGTGGGAAAGGACAAAAGCCATCTACACCTTCAGCTGACCCAGAAGAACACTTTAGAGTCTTCCACTTTCTCGCTGTTGTTTAAATGTGCATTATACATGCCTTCTGCCTTAGCCACATGTAATGTCTTTCTGGTATGCTGGTATAAAAGTCTGAAATTATAGAGCTATTGACTGCAGATTTGAGAGAACTCTCAGAAATTGTTTTTAATTATTTAAAAGGAAATCTCTAATAATCCTAGCATGCTATCTATGGCTAAAGTGAGCAGTGGCAGCATGATGGGTATTTCTTTTTTAAATGCATTGAAGCAGAATATCAACTCAGGGGATCTATGAAGACCATAAAGTCACCTGACAAATCAGGTACATGAAGAGCAGGTACATGAAGAGCAGGTACATGAAAAGCAGGTACATGAGGTCTATCAGCTGATACCAAACTCTTCCTTTTGCCCTGTGCATATTTGGAGGTTTTTGTTGGGTCTGGTGCCATGGACTGAATACTCATGGGGCTAGAGAACATGAAGTATGTTCATCAAGATTCCTCCCACAGAGCAAACCTGCTCTGGCCAAGTGTGTTGAGAGCCAGAGCTCTGTGCGTGCAGGGGGCAGGTTCTCAATGAAACCACCTTCCATATCCGAATGGAGAGACTGATACAAGCTCATCCTTCTTGTGCCAAATTAATGATACAAGTGCCCTGCTGTCTGTGATGTTTATCTGTACATCCCATTGTCTCAGTGTCCCCTGGAATCAGGAGTAGAATTTTCACTGGCTCTGTCCCAGGATGCCAACTCAGTGGCACAAAGGCTATCTAGGGCTTAGTGTATCTCTGCCATCTCTTCTGGAAACATAAATGACTAAACCCTTATTAATAAAGAGAAGCAGAATTTAAAATCACACCACCAGGGCCTATCACTAAGGGATTATTACCAGAAATAATGCAGTGAATGTGATTGGCAAAGGAGATAGGAGGCTATTAATTTGGAGGTGTTGTGATTACTTGTCAGTCTTGAAAGATTCTTTCAAAAGATTGACATACAGTAGCTTGAATTAATACTCCTTCTATTGATGTCTTCATCTTTTGTAACTTCAGATTTCCCCAAATTCATTGTTGCTTGTAAAACTGTTAGCACTACATCAGAAATTACTGGTGTGATTAGATTATTTGATTAAAAATCTGGCAAACAGACACTTGTTTTAAACCATTTAGAACAGCATAATAATAATAATTAGCTGTGATTATATACAGTTGTAAATGGAAGGGAAGTGATAGCCTTTTGCTCAGGGGTTCACAGTACAATATGAGAACAATTGCCTTTAGACTTTGCATTTCTCAGCAGTGTGCACATTTGAAAACTTGAAGGCAGTGGCCTTGGAGAACCTTTATGCATTGCTTGTGAACATTAAGCCCCCTTTTATAAAGTGCTCCTGTTAAGGGCAGCATGGCTTGGTCCCACCTCAGTCTCTTGGGAATTGATGGCAGTTGTCTCCTAATGAGAAAGGCACTGAAACTCATCACCAATATCACAGTGGAGACCCTGCTGAGAATATGACACCAACGGAGAAAAAAGTTTTGCTTTTGGTAAGGTGCATGAATATAAAGAGATTTATAATTGGATTTCCTTAAAGACTTGGGGAACTAACACTCTTACAACTCTTCACATTGAAAAGAAGTTCTTTTAAATTCTATTAGTTCTCCGGCCTACATTTTTTAGATAAGTAAGATGTACGGCTTCTGAAGAAAACCAGGAACAATGAGGTGAGCAGTATTTGCATTCACAAGTTATTCTGTGGTGGCACGTTGTCATCTTTTGTTGAAATATCACAACCTTCAAAAAGACTCCTTTGAAGCTAAAGAATTGCATTTCATCTTGTTTTCTGAAAAGTTACACTGAATACACACTTTGAAATGACAATGTGAGATGTGACTGCCCTTTAGCATTGGTCTGTCACCTAAGGTGCCTGTGTTCAAATCAAGGTCATTGTTGTTTTGCTTGTCTGTGGATCATAGTATACATCAGTCCATATCCACACCAATGGCATCCCAGCACTTGATATGAAAGACTATGGCATACTCCATTTGGAAGATGAACAAGAGTGAACTAATAAGGGCATTAGCTTTAAATACCAGTCTCTGCATTGAATGGTAATTCAAGATCAAAGTTAAAATTGATGCAGGGCTATGTGCCATATAGAATTAGTACTCCACAAGATTGAGAAGACGATGCTTTAAATGCCTGAGGAATATAGTGCAGAAAGACTTCTGAGATCACTAAACAGTAGGAAGGCATGGTACCAAACATTTAAGACAAAGCAACCATGGTAGAATTATGAACAAAGAGACTCCTCTGGTCTAGAAACAGTTCCTTCCTTTAGATAAATTGAGAAAAAATGGCAACAATAGTGTATAACTAGGCTTAAAATGAGCATTAAGAGTGTATCTGCATTAGGAGTGTGCCCCAGCCACAAATGAGCATTCAGCTCATGAGGCCAGACTAGGGATAGTCTGAATTAAAGAAAAGTCTATGGGATTAACATCAGGTTCTCCGAACTACCTGTTCCCCTCTACGATCTGTAGGTTTTCACCCTAGTCTACATTTCTGAATAATGTAGGCACAATAAAAAAAAATTGAATCTTTCAGTGAAGAAGCCTAGTGAACTACTTTGCATGTATTAGATTTTAATGTTCTCAATGACTGCCTTACTGCAGTCGTATCTTATTAACACTGTGCTTTTATTCAGACAGTTACCATTATGCAAATATCTGGAGTCCAACCTAAAGCCTGTTGCTGACTTTTACTCCATGACCCAGGCAGAAAAGTCACCTCCTGTGCTGGCACTTCCCCACTAGCTAAAGGGAGAACAGCACATTTTGGCACACTTGTGAGGCCTGTTTGGGAATATATCATGGGAAAATATTTTGTAGCATTTAAAAGTGAGGTATATAGGGAAGTTGATTTCCTATTTTTGGACCAAATCCTGAATCCCTTATACAGGAAAAACTCCAGTCTGGAGTACTTCTGAAAAGAAATGGTGACTGAGCCAGCATTTGTTGCAATGACTTTGATGTGTCTCTCGTTACGCTGCCCAGTGAGCGCACTACTTTCCAAGAACATGCCCAAGGTCTGGCAGAAATGTGTTGTTTCAGGACTGACTTGCTCTCAAAGAGGCATCAATTTTGCCCTAAGTGCTATTCCATTAAGAAGAGCTGCAACTGATGCTCTGACTTTATGCTAATCTGGAGTCTGGAAACTGAAAACATAGAATGATCAGCCATTAGGAAACTGCACATTGATCAGGAGATCTAAATCTGGTGCCTTGCCAGCTTTTCAGATTTCATGTAAGACCCTGCATAATCACAAGGCCAAATCTGTAAATGGGTGTATTAACCTCAGCTGAAGTTCCTCTCACTTTGCAGTGGCTCATCTAAGCAATGGCTTCTGGTCTATGCAAGGCATTTCTGTCTCAGAGAAAGAAAGATCCAGCCAACCTGTTCTTCCAGGCAGGGAAAAATTATCCACCATTTGCAAGTGCTGATCATTTTTGTTCAGATACTGAGGGTGCCTGACCCATTGGGCCAAGAATGTTTTCCTCAGCCCCTCACGTATCTTGAGCAAGGTCCCTTCTTTTATGCTACTAGGTCACTCTAGTCCTCCTTTGCACATGCGCCGAGCACCTGCATTGCAGACTTATGTGGTTGGAAAGACCACTGGGGTGCCAACTATTTCATTGCCTAAATCCCAAGGGGATCTGGCCCTTCTTTCCCATCTGGGAACCCTTCATCTAGCTGTTTGTCGGTTCCTTATTTGTACAGCGAAGATAACGGTGCTACCCCATCCCTATGGGATTTTGCAAGCAGAAATCTATTAATATAGTCCTTGGGATTAGCAGAAAGACTGTGATGACTGGGACCATATAAATACCCAGACAGATCTCTTAGGGAAACAGCTGGTAAAGATATTGGGAATGGCTTAATTCCCCTCTGAGCAATTAAAATGAGAAAAGGCCATGTTTCTAACTTACAAAGTAAGTAAGAGAAAGCAAAACTGAACTATATTCTCTTTTACCCTACTTGAATGAGAAAAGCTCCAGATTTTGTCATTAGGTAGTAGAAGTCTCTGATACATTCAGTTTCTTTTACTACTCAATGGTTTACAAAATGGAAGTCATCTCCATGACCTATCATAATGGGTTTTAAAAAACCCAGTGCCAATTAATACGAATGGACAATGCTGTACCCAAATTATCACAAGCCTGGAACAGTGAGACTATTGGTGGTGTCATTTATGGAGAAATTTGTGCTGAAATATCTGCAGGAGAACTTGCTCAAGATTTAAGGAGGAATTACATAGCCTACTAGTGTTCCTGCCTCTCAAGGTCAGCTGTGGAAACAGATGGCCAGGAGAAACTGTCTAGAAATCTTATTGCAGATGATATTAGAAATAACGATACCTTTCAAACCAGCAGAGCAGAAGGTGCCAATATTATTATGTGTCATCACAGCTTGTGTTACTCCACTTCCACTTTCCTAAGCTCTTCTATATGATATCATGAGTAGAAGTCAAGTGACCAGATGTGCTTATTGTGCTGAGACACACTGAAATCTTGTGGCACCTCTTCTCCTACCATGGGAAAGGGAGCGGGGCAGCTTGAGCACCTAGGTCATCAGCTCAGTCATTGTGCACTTTTTCTCTTGGTAGCAGCTTCTCAGGAGAGCAGAGAAGTCCTGGCAATTTTTAACTGTGATCTGCACCAGGTCTCAGTGCATGCTGACTTTGTGGTAGTTAACAATATTGAGCACAGATGACACCAGCTGCTGGACCTCTCTTTGCATTCTATTTATTTGGGGTTCAAAAACTGTATTTCTTAATGTACTCCTGTTTTTAATTCTTATGCTTCCATACACTTTCATTCTGAAACCTACTATCTTGCATTTATTAGAACTGGATTTTTGGTTTGCATAATCAATCTTTTCTGTAATGCTGCCATTGTGCTGGTATCAAACCAATCTTAATTCCATTGCTTCTTGACCTACGGAGGACTATGTTATGTGGCTAGTGCTCATTAAACCCTATCTGCAATCATTTTACCTCACTGCTTTTGTCAGTCCTAAGCTCAGTGAGAGGGTGGGAGGACAGAGTCCACAGAGCACAAAGGAGTAGAGAGGGACTTTTTCAGGCACTGTGAAAAAACAGAGTGTAGCATATCCCACTAAGAGGCCTGTGTCCAGACAGTAGATGTGATTGACTAACCTACATGATGCTAGACACTGTAGATATGTACTGTACATCTTTAAGTCCTCACAGCCAATGGCCTTTGTATCATGCCAAATCTTTCACAATACTTCACTTACAGGTACTTCCAACTCCAGCTCTTTTCAATCAACAACACCCCTCTTGACAAGCGTTATTTAGCACTCATTTTCCTGCTAGATATTATTTTATTGGCTTGTCACTGACCATGTTACTCCTCTTTACATACCTTCACTGGTTTCATATGCTCTGTCACATCAAACAAGACCTCCTCAGCTTGGTATTTAAGGTTTTTCTCACCTATTCCCTTTTATGCATTAGGTGTACTGCTTCCTCCCATGAGCTCAGTTTCCAGGTCTGCTTAAACTGATGGACTTCATTGCTTAGTTGCTGTGTTTCTAACAGGGGTCTTCATGGTTTTCTTGAGCTGCCTTCACTCCTGGCAGGATCTATATAAGCACTGCAAAATTAAGCATTACCCTCTCTCCAAGCCGAGGGAATCCTTACACAGATTTGGAGAGTGGTGAGAGCACTGGTGGGACTGCAGCTAACCAGGCTGGCCAGCACTGTGTTGGTGTCTCCTCATCTGCGTGCATCAATCCACTGCCCCTTCTTTCTTACTTAAACAATTTGCTATCTCTTGCTGTTTTGCTTAAACAAATTGCCTGGTCCATGCTGGTAGCAAGCCTACTACACTCTGGCCAGGGTGGTGGCTGGTACTTTGAGGCAGCATGATGCAATGTATGTATTTGTTATTTAGTATATGTTGTTATTTATATATGTTGTCTTATGGCTTTTATTCTAAGCAGTGGGTAGCTTTATCCTGAGGTAACTGTGCAGGTGATGTGCCTCCTCTCTGAGGTTTCTTACTTTCCACGGAACCCAAAGGGACAAGCTTAAACCCAAACCCCAAGATCACAGAATCACAGAATAACCAGGTTGGAAGAGACCCACCGGATCACCGAGTCCAACCGTTGTCATACCTGAGGGTGAGCCAGAAGCATCCTAAATGCATCCCCCATCTTCTCCACAGCATCAGCCCAGAGATGACTGGGCAAGTTTTGGACCTATCCATGTTTCTCTTGCACCAAAACTGTCTTTTGGGTACTGGGTCTGTGTGGAAAGGTCTGAGAGAGTTTTGGGTAGAGAAAGCAGATGAGATAGCTTTTGGAAGTGAAACAACTGGCAGGATTTTTCTCCCCTCTCCCAAGGCCTATTAATTTCTTCTCTTTTTTTTCAGAGTTAAGAAATTTCTGTCAAATTAATACTGTCTAAATTCCCATTAAGAAGTTTTCTTAAGTCCTGATTAAATATTAGCTGTTCAATTAACTCACATTTTTAAAATGAAGCACCATATTTACAAGAATATCTTTGCCTAATATGTTAACCTTACAGATTGCATTTAGTGTCAGTGATGATTTGATAAACCCAACAAGTTAGATTCAGCTACTTTTCTGCACAGGTTATCTGTATATGTCAGTTTGCACCTTTGATCCCTCATTCTGTCAAAAATACCAGAATAAAAAAAACCCCAACTTACTTGATAGTTTCTTCTCAGAATTGTTTTCTTCATGTGTGACTTGTAACAAAAATTAAGGTCGAGTTGCAAGTTCACCTCAAACATGATCCTCATCTAGCTTCTATATGAGTTCCCCCAAGAAAGTCTGTTAATAAAGTGAACAGAACATGAAGTGGAAAGAGGAGAGTGTTGATACGTGTGGCAGGTATCTGAAGAGAATTTGGGGAGAATGACAAACTGAGGCTCAGTGCACAGTATGACAGCATCCTCAATTTCCAGCCTGTGGTGGTTTTCTTCATAATCCAACAAGCTTTTGTCACTAAGGATCAAGAGAGCCCTAAGTTCAAGAATCAAGACTACCAGCTCACAGATTGGTACGTGTATTAGTCCTTGAAACTGAATTACGTTTATTTTTTTTCATTATTACATTATTCTTTGAAATAACTGTTTGTTAGCCACTGCCAGTTTAGACAGTCTTAATCCTATTTGCGTAATCAAAGAGTGAAGTCCCATCTCAGTGACTTTGGGGTGCAGGATTTTACCTTGGATATCAGTGTTCAAAGTGACCTCTGAGTATCTTCTCCACCTGTGCCTATTGCACTGCAAAGCTCCACGTCTCAAACCTCCTGTGAGACACAGCTACTGTCAATACCTTCACTAACAGACTTAGAGAAGCCAGCTTGTCCTTTCAATTTAAAAAAAATGGGAAAAAGTATTGTTTTATATTTTGTGTTAATGGAAAATATTGGGATGAGTACAGGTGGGAATACCATGTCAGAGAGAATAATCAACTTTTACTATAATTACAGTCCTGGCATGGCTGGCTGCATGTTGTATGAGGATCTGAAATGATATTACAATTCTTGATGTGGGAAGTATGTTTAGTAATTTTGACTCTTATACTGTTGTAAATGACATCTGAGTGCATCTTACAATGTCCTTTCCTTTGAGTAGAGTTCGCAGTTTTTTCCACTAACAAACATGGATTTCTCATCAGACCCTTGTATTTAAAAGCAGAACAGGTGTGAAGACTTAGTCACCACTTTTCAATGGTGTCATCCCCTGCACAAGCTGGAACATATAGTTTTGCAAATAGCAACTAACATTTCACATACATAGGGTGATCAGAGGCAAGACAAGCTTCCTTAGACTCCAAAATTAGGCAAATCATGTTTCCAGAAGGGACCCTGTTCTGCCAGCAACCAGTTCCTGAGGGATAAAGTATTATTCTCTAGGGAAATTATGTTGAAGTAGACGTCCCAAGAGCAGGATGTGCAATTAAGATCAACCTTTTCATACCAGGCTTTGACATCCTGTCTTTTCTGTGTATGTGATGACTGTTACTGCTAGAGGAGATATTCAAGGAGATTGGTCCTTGAGGGGCAGCAGTGGTCATGAGCTGGTATCAGTCATGGGTGTAGATGAGCTTTGTTTTTCGGAGAAGAGCTTTAATACGGACTGGAGAGGCAGCTGATGAAGGAACTGTGCATACTGTGCCCAGAGGAAGGCAGGATGCAGCCCTGAGGAGGCGAGGACAGATGTTCTGGACAATCAGAAACCCCGCCTCCTTCCTCCCACGGTGGTTCGTTAATGTTTCATTGCTCTGGTAGGGCATGCCTCATGCCTGAGCGACTAGCAGAGAATAGTTGCAGTATGCTATGCTTTCCAAAGGCTTCTAGTGAACTCTCCACATGAGTCTGTTTTTGTCCAGCCCTCTGAGAAAGCAGCATAACTCAAAATCTGATTTAAAGTTTCTGTTCTTTGCCTCATAGACTGGGGTTCAATCTGAACATGCATGTCATGCTGATTATTGCATTTGATAGTCCAGACTTGCCTCTCCAAGAGAAGAAGGGCTATGTCCTGTAGCCCGTCTCATTATTTTACTCCAGTTAATAACGTCTGTCTCTGTCTGGGAGGCTTTTTTTTTTTTTCATGGAAAATTTAGGAAACACTTTGAGTAGCATGATTTTCCCAGGTATTATATTCATTATTTTCTCATCAATGTAATAGACAGATTCTCCCATGATACAACAGGAGCACTAACCAAGATTACAGCTGAACAATCTCCTTTTACAAGAACAGCCCCTCTATCATTGTCTCCTACTCCCTTCTGTGATATTCTGTAGTTATAACAGAAACTCCATTTCTGAAATTTTAAGAAATTGTATTAAATACCACTGTTGTGATTTCTTTTCAGTGTGTTTGGCTTCCTCTTTCTTATTCTAAAGAGAGAAGCTTCAATTCCCATGGAGGATCTGCATAACATTAAGAGCAAAGGGAGAAGCAAAGCAGGACAGCCTTTCACAGGTTTTTCTCCTGTATCCTTCCCTCTTTCTCCTGTTCTAGATTCTCCAGGTGTTTGTCTACTTGCCATCGAATAAACAGCCCAAAAGAATCTTGAAATCTACTCTAAAAGCAAAGGCCTTTGGGCTGAATTAAAGTGCTAAATATGCTACCACAGCCCTTCTTAACTTCACTCAGAGTTTATTGTATAGATCTAAAGATAAAATTTCTTTTCTAACCTATATGTATTTGACATAGCACCAAAATGCATTCTAAAAGGGGAAAAAAGGCTGAGGTTTTCAAGTTACAAACAATTTTTGGAAGCATTAGGTGAGAAATTTGCCATTGTGCTTTATGTATAGATACTATTTTATTAAAAAAAAAGATTTTGGTACACATGTTGCATGCCTGGAAGCATGAGAAGAAGAGAAGTCAGGCAGGTGCCACCTGTAATTATTTCAGTCATTTAAAATCTTTGGAACTACCTGTGTATGTACATTTTTCACCTCTGCTATTTTGTCTTGTAAATAAGTCTCTTTAAAACATAGTAAAAATAGAACTGAAAGCATCTGAAAGAATGAAAAAAATTCCCACTCAGCTTCCCTCACTCCCATTTCTCCCAATTTCCACTTACATTTCAAAATCAAAATCTTCCTCTACTTCAGATTCTAAAGTTGGAGGTGCTAAATTTTACACACTTTGATGCATTTTAAGAAGAAAAAAAATTCCATGTTCTTGGTAGAGAGGTACAGAATGGATATTATCTAAACTTCCAGTGAATCACAGCTGACAGTGTTGCTATTTCTAGGCCAGAGAATCACTCTTTGAACAAAATGCAATCGCTGTGTCTTTTCAACCTGTGCTTCAGCAGAGTGAAACAGCAGGATTCCCGTACTGTATAATAACTGTCAGAAACAATTTCTGCTCTGTAAGTGAGGTGAAGCAAAATGTCAAAATATTTGAATACATTTCATTGAGGATATCTTCTTTTAAATTAGTGGAGGCTAGAGGAAGAGGATCCTATTCTCTCACATAATAAATATGCATGAAACAGCAGGGCCAAGTGAATCCTAATAAAGCTGGCTCCGCACTTGTTAATGTGTTAGAGAACCACAACAATAAAACACAATAATTATTAGTTAAAGAAATGCCAGCATTGGCCTTTTGCCAGTACTTCTGAACATATAAATTGCAATAAATTTAGACTGTCTGAAGGCGTTGTGTTAATTACCGTATTTTATAAAATGCCTTGGGTAGAGGGGAGCAATCACAGTGACCGAGAAGGATCCCAGCCTGAGTGTATATATTTCATTATTAGTACAACTGCATTCCTTGGAAATCATTAGCTGACCCATGTTATCTTTGCTCATACCCAGGGAAGAACGGTAAGGAAAGTTTACCAACAATGGCTTGTAGTTTTACAGGGATTTCCACTCCTGTAGATCAAGACAATACTCAAAATTTTTCAAATGCCTCAACTCTAGGTTCTTTGAATAATATTGTCTTGAATTCACAAACAATTCTTCTGTGCTTCCACACGGTGCTTACAAACACAGACTGGAGAAGACTGCTTGGGTGAACGAGTCTTGTGCTCAGTGAGAAGCAGCCACGTCATGGGTTTATGTCCAAGAGGATGGAAGAAGAGAGCACGTAATTCTAGTGCGCCAAGAGCTGCCAGTCACAAAACCCTTTCAGACAATTTAATATCAGATTCAAAAAAGCTGCAAGTGCCACAAGAGCAGTGATGGTGAAAAGCACAACCTGTTTCTAAAGTCCCATAAAAATGAGAATTATATGGAGTCATTTGTCTGTTTTTCTAGAGTCCTTCCCAATTTGGTGTGGTGCACCAAAGCACTAGAATCATGGATGCATCCAGCACAACATTTCATCCATAGCTATAGCCAGTCCAAGATGATTCATAGTAAAGCAGGAAAAAGCCTTCCAGAAGCCAAACTGTATACTGAGGAAAGGAAAAAATAACCTCAGCCTTTGCAGGTTAGCTGTGGAAACCTAAATATCAGACTAATGTTAAACAAGGGAAAGGACAGTGAAATATAGATTTGTCCAGGTGTAATTCTACCAAAAGCAATATGAATGCTCATAAAAAACCTCCCTTCAGTTTCCTGAATGAGTGTTCTTTGTGACTCTATAGAAATGCTGAATTGGGTCATTAAGTAGCCAGCAGAAATAATGACCATGATATATATTGAGATAGGCACATGTACACACACATGCACATACAAGGATAGGAATTCTCTGTGTCGGTGAAAATAAGACTATTCCCAAACTGATTTGGGATTCATAAGTTCAGAGAGCTTGTTATGTCATATTATGAGATAAGAATCCAGTCCTGTTTGTTGTTTTACTGCTATAACCCATTAAAGCCTCTTTGTTTTTTTAGTTGATGCTAAACTGTTCCCGTCTGATAAAGTCCTTCTAAAATAATTTTTTAACTTATTGTTTTAAAAATTATATTAATTTGGGCATCAAGTACTAATGGACTGCTACCTAAAACACTGCTCTTTCCATAAGTTCCTACTCTGCTTGGTATCCTTTGCCTGTTTAGGACCTCTGGAAAAATTACTCAGGTGGTGATCAGACTCCACTAATGAATGGATTAATTCAAATTACCATAGTGCTTTGCATTGGAAAACACAAATATTTTTGTTAAATGCATACATTTATGGGAATACGTAAAATAACTAGGTTGTGTGGTTTTCTGCTGAAGCTAGTATCAGTTGGTAGCCTTGTTCTGAAATGTTGATCAAATTGGTTGCACTCCCAGCCTCTGGTAGTGAAGATTAAATCTAGATGCCTAGCTTTTGGAACATGTTTTCACTGCAGTCCAGTGCGTAATGACAGATTACAGCATATTGCCTGTGCTAAATGCACTCCCGGTTACACCAGTTCTACTAAAAACTATTACTGTTAATTTGGGGGGATTGCATCTATGCACTTCCTCTGTAGACAAAAACTGAATTGTGATTGCACTCATCGTTTACACTCTCAGGGTGCCGGTGAGAATTTATTTTGAAGGCAAGTGATAGCAAATAAATATTGGTATTTTCTTCCACATAAAAACTCCTCATTTGTGAGGATTCTGCTTGTTGATGTGATTGCTGGGCTGTATTATTTAAAATAGTGTAGCTGGAGATTACAGGTTTCTTTGGTAATACTGGGATGAAATTATGAACCATTTTGGCAGTGTTCAGAGGAAGATAATGGCAACCCTTGGTAATGTACAGCAGTCTGCCAAAATTGCTGAAAAGAAAGAGGAAATTTCATCTAATCCACATAAATTGAGTGCAGGGAATATCGGGCATTCTAGAAAAAGCTTGTTTTATTTCTGGTGTGTGGCAGATAGCTATCAAAGATGAAATATATGTCTCAGCTCATCTAACTATCATGAATGCAGGACTAGTCTCAATTGTATGTTTGCAAGTATTTTGAGTAAATTCAATAACCATCATTGCCTTGTTTTCCTCATTATTTCTTTCAGTTCACCACTCAACCTAATCTTGCTCTTCTTGTATTTTCTCACTTGGGGGTGAAGGGTTTGTCACTAATATGGTTTAATACCTTCTTCATTGCCCATTGTTCATTCTATTTACCCCATTAAAACTCTGGCTAAATAAACCCCTTCTGTATGTAATTTCCCTTGCCACATACTTCTTGATAATTGTTCCTTTACCTGCTTACACTGCACACACCATGTAGCTGTGAATGCCACTTTTAATTTGTAAAGATTTGTATTAATGCGTTATTTTGTTTGAAGAATACATAGGTGTTACTGATTCTGTTACTTTCCTTTCTGGTCAATAGCAATTAAAAACTTTTTTTAAAAATTGGCTTTCAGGTAACTTTTTAACTGGTTTCAGACATATATACAAAAGGGTAACAATTTGCTTTGGGATGAACCAATATGTCCTGTATTCAAGTGGCTTAAATTCGTTGAACAGTATATTTTAAGTGAATGAAAGAATATGCTTTTTGGTAAGCATTAGGGAGCACATAATTTGTAAATCAGATGTCAGTGTTTTTATCATGTCACCAAAGAATAGGCAGTGTTGCCACAAACCTTCCAAAAGCTTAAAATGTTTTGATTTTTGCTTATTTAAAACTGTTGTTTGCCTTTTCCAGAAAATGCTCTACCAAGTAGGAAATCAACTGTATAAACATTTGGAAAAGTAAATATTTTGACAGAGTCATAACCCTTCTTACAAGAAAAAAGTATTACAGACTTGAATGTGGGATTACAATACACAGTGAAATAAAGATGATTTTGAACAAATATATAAAGGAGGAGGTACCGTAGGACTGCTGTTACCTGTCATGGAGGCTCCCAGTATCTCATAAACTCCAAAGTCCCTCTCAGAAGCCAAAGCAATAGCTGACAAATATAATTGACCTTATCACAATTTAAATTTCCTGGCTGATGTGATGTAGAAGGTTTGGATCAATCTATTGAAGCAAGATAGTAGGTTTGGATCAATGGTCTTTCATATTACTGTAACAGTTGAGCATCAAAATTCCTGTAATTATTTCTCGTGCAGTTGCCAGTAATTAACCATGTAAATTACAAATGAACAGCTTTAAAACAATTTAAATTGTGAAATCATGTGCCTTCCATGTGTTTCTCACTCATGGTAATCTTTTATCTTTCATTCTTTCTTGACACTGTCTGTGTTTCCTTCATCACTTTTCGCTCAATCTCTATCTAAACACATTTGGTTTTGAATGTCAGTCATTCCTCAGGTCTGTGTTCTCTGTAGGGCCTTTCATTTACGTGGCAAATGGAGTGCAATACATGGAAATGGGACTGAGCTACTGGATCTATAAAATAATTGGAAAACATGGCATGATACTTCTTGGAAGAAGACTGGGATAAATACCAATAAGTACTAAACCAAAGTCTTTGTTTTGGGGAAGATAATATTTTGCCTGCCTGAGAGAACAAGATCTTAAAGTGATCATGTGATTAAGGGGCAGCTGAGCTTTCATTCAAAACTACCTCAAGTTCCTTATTCAGCACCCATCCACATGGGCTGTGTGTGGGAACACGTGCACTGTGAGTGGGAACACATGCACATGAGAACTGTGACTGTACGAGCCTAAGAATTATAGTGGTGAGAACCTTCAGAGGACAGTAAACATATACCAAAGTTTGTGTCAGTTCCCCAGCAGACCTTCTGGTTTTTAAACTTACTTCCCTATGGAAGCAGCCTGTGCCTTTGTGCATTTGCTTTGTAGTTCAGCAGAACTAGCCACAACACATTACCTTCTCATTTTCACAAAGAAATATGTGATTTTTCTCTTTTTACATAAGTCTTTCAAATAATCAGAATACTCTAGGGGTCTGCAGAATGCACAGAAATACTGCTTTGGAAATAGATTAAGTACTTAAGTGTTTTGGTCAGTGAGAGGATTCTACA
The DNA here is from genome assembly GCF_032191515.1 of Phaenicophaeus curvirostris. Lineage (NCBI taxonomy): Eukaryota > Metazoa > Chordata > Aves > Cuculiformes > Cuculidae > Phaenicophaeus > Phaenicophaeus curvirostris. The sequence goes on from NC_091393.1 coordinate 4,547,192, forward strand.
GCCTCTTGTTTCCTATATTCCAGTATTTTCAGGTACCTAAAGACTACCAGAAAGGGCAGAAAGAAACAACCAGCTTTCCGAAAAGTTCTAAGTTCAAAATCTGTTTTGCCATGGGAAAGTCATGTTTCTGGTAAGTCATATTTGTCATATATGACTTGTATCCAGTGAGTCAAATGTCATATTTGCAAGGACTGTGTTCTCTTACAGGAGTCCTGGAGCTTCTTGTGATTCCCCAGAATCATGAACAAACCCTTTCCAAAACTTTGACCCTAAGAGGGATACAAAGTTGGGCCAGGTATAAGGGTGATTCTTGCCACTTGTGTAAATTTTAATTCACTGATATGCAAAAGACAGCAGCGACGGCAAGAAAATTCCTCCTTCTAGATGGAGCGTTTTCTCTGTCTGACAGAAATACACAAAGAATCCCAATCCAAAAATCTGTGAATGACACAAAAATGTATTTCCCTAATTGTGAAGCATATTTAACTTGGGAAAAATGTTACTAATGAAAAATTATCCATAATACAGATATTCTGAAGAGTTGAAACAGTAGGAATTGGTGGCAACTAAACAGAACTCTCAGGAATGGCAAATGGCAAATTAGCTATGAAATTGAGAATAAAAACGTCTATAGAATCTGAAGTCGAATATAGAGTAGAGCAGCACCTGAAAGAAAAAGAAAGATTTTGTTACGGACGTAATTCAGGGAAGAATTAATTCATTTAAGGCACTTCCTTAATCATAAGGTTCTGTCTTACAGGAGAAATGAGACCTACAAAAATAATTAGGGGCATGGAGTGAATTCATTTACAAGGGGAAAGATAACTAGTTATCTTTGGTAGGTGATGATTAAGAGTGGGAGAGGGATGCATAATAAGAATTTACAAATATTAGAGGCATAAATATACAAAAAGCAGATTATGAATATGCAGTGAAGTATTTTTAAATCCAAGGACCAATGTTTGGGCTGTAGGTGACTTATTTGCTAAGGAAACAAACCTCATGATAAAAAGCTTTTTTCTAGGTAGATTACTGGTTCAATTCTGTCCCAGGCATGACATGACTTTATAATGTAAAGACTATTTAGAATTCTTGAAATAAATTTATTCTTGCTTCAGGAGAAAGTGTCTTCACCACAAAGGCTGAAACCTGGACAAGCACTGCTGTTCGTTGTCCAAACAGAGCTGTGAATGGTGCACGCAGCCCCTTCCCAGCACAGCGAATGTGGGGTTTATTTGCCTGGGAAGCAGAGTGAGCCTTGCACTATCCCCTTGTACTTGCACCTTTACTGAACACAAAGAATTTTTTCCCCTGGGAGTCTCAGGATATTATTTGTGATATACTGTGCAGCTAACTAGTGAAACAGAACTTGATTTTATGGATCCAGATTTCTGCAAAAATTGCACACGTATTAAAAACAATGGGAAAGTTTTGGCAGGAGCAGATTTTCATTTATTGCACTGACATATAGCATTATGGATATGAAATTTCAGACAAATTAAAAAATTTATTATGTTTCCCTCTAATATAACCCTAAATTCTAAGAATAACAGGAGTTCTGCATTCACTGCTGGCACCCAAACCAGCACTAGGAATTATCAAAAGTGTCTCTGCTTACAGACTGATCCATCTACTTCACTGGCCAACACCAGCATGACAAAGCAGCACCACAGGCCAGTGCCCTCCTCAATCGCCTCACTGGACATAAAATGAAAAGTCCCCAGACATACTAAGCTCTAATCCGTTTTGTTGTGTAATCACAACTGAATTGCATGTATAGCCAGGATGTTTCCAAATAGCTACATACTGTATGGTTTATATAGATGTCCAGAAGAAAGGCTAAGAAAACAATAAAACCATAATAAAAACCACTAACGGGTCACCTGAACCTTTCCAGCAACATTTGTAAGTGAACTAACATGCTCTTCCACAACACACCAGTAAACGTACCCTGTAGCAGAAATAAAAGCTGCTTTATTAGCCACCTCATATTTGACAAAGAAAATCTGCTGTGTACCCCTATACTAATCTAGGTGACATGAAATATCTTTCTCAGAAATGCTGCACATCAATTTTATTTAGAAGAGGCTGAACAAATAAGTAATTTGCTAAACTGGAGAAAGGTTTGTAGCATTTCCTTCCATTGCACAAGAACACATATTGCATTACAACTTGTTCAAATAGGTATTGTTTCACTGTGAAAGGTTATTGAAACTTAGAGTTTCTGAGAAAATGGATTTGATAATAATTAAATACAGTCCAAGTAGGAATAAAATTATCTCCTGTAAGAAATATAGTAGCATATTTAATTTCCCAGTTCTCAAGTTCCTTTCCAGACCATAAAATGTATGCTCCTTTTAAGAAGAAGTCTCTACTGGTTTGGGTTTTACCATCTTTAATCAAGCAAATCCACCTCTGTATCAATTAAGACCTGAAGAATTAGCACTTAGCGCCATAAAAGTATGTATTTTAATTTCTTCTACAATGTATAAATTTATTACACAAGGCAATCTGCTCCCCTTATCTTCTGCCCCTCTCTCATTCCCTCCATCCTCCCATCTGAGTAATATGATTCAGAGCAGGAAAGGTTAGGATTTCAATACCTGTGTGAATGAGGTCTTTTTCAGCGTGATTCAAGGTCCCCTTTCTTCGTGCTTTGAAAAATCAGAATAGATTTCATGTTTCCTCCTTCACCATAGTTAGGAGTTCTCAGTGTGATCTGATCATGTTTGAACTCTCTTTATTATTGATACAAAGTTTTTAATGGGAAGATGGAAGAATGCAGAGATCCTTGGCAGCTACTGATACTCTAAGCACAGATTTTCTGGAATTTACCCTAAAACATCAGATTTTCCCTAAATTCAGGGAATCGGGAGAGATTATCCTCTGTCCTGCCTGTAAATGGATGCCTGTGTCTGCTGGCCATGTCGGTTGAAGTAGAGCTGCTTCATGCTTTGTTTTTCCAATTAGACATCGTGGTTTGGAGATACCCTGTTGTTGTTCGATGCAGTTCTAATATCTATTTTACTAGTTGCTTTTCCTCTGCAAAGGTGGTAGTGAATGTGCATAGGTGGTATGAAAGGACATGCCTGTTCTGACTTGAAAAGAAGTTGCTTTATACCAGCTGAAGATTTACTGAAGAACAGCTCTGCTGGTTTGGGGAAGTCTGCATGGCTGGTAACCACCTGAAAAATAAATTGCTACTCATTTTGCTCTCCATTTTATCAGCATAATAATACTTGTACTGTTCAAGGCTTCTTTTTCAGTCCTTTGCTGTCAATACATTTCAAACCCAACATCTAGCAATACAAGCCAATTAAATCCCAAATTTACTTGTCAGAACATTGCCTCTATGTGTCTGCCATGTTCTGGAGCCAAGTTCTTCAGTTTCTTGGATGTATTCCAACAGGAAACATTAACAATAAATAACCACAAAGATCTGTATGTTGGGAATTAAACAATATCTATTAAAGGCACTCCACAGAAATGATCTTGAAATGCATGATGTGAAAATTAAATAAAACGTATATTAAAGCTCCAAAGAAATAAATGGAATGACTGCTGAGAAAAACTGAAAATGAGGTGCCCAGTATTTTTAAGCTGTTGAGATTTTTGGCAACTTGCACAGTAAGTAAATGCTTAAAATCAGAAAAATCAAAACAATTTTCAATTGCCTTTAAGCATATTTTGGACTCCGTTTTTGGTGTGGACAAATGTCACAAAGCAAAAGAAATCTGGCTCAAAACTATGACGCATGAGTATCGGGAAAGCTTAAATATGCACAATATGTGACTTTCTATTATATTTTTAACAACATTTCAAGGTTGTATACATAATTCATGACATTTTGGATATCTTGAGAGAAATGTTGTAAAATTTCTGGATCAGCATCTCTTGGCTTGGGAATGGACCCATACCTCTGAAACTTTTTCAATTCCCTTAAAACTGTTCTGAATGTAATATCACCAATGCTATGATCCAAAGCCTACTGAAAAAAATCAAAATTATCCTTATTCCAAAATGAGCTCCTGATGTGCCTGCATGGTGTAAGGGAAGGGATTCATTCTTTATGTGGAATAGGGTATTTAGAGATATGAGGCAACAAAGCAGCATCCATCTCAGTAATTTCCTCCTTCAGAAAGAAGCAATCATCTCCTTGCAGAAGGGACCACACTCTTTCAGAGGGTTTATGTGTTGTTGTTGTTGTTGGGTTTTTCATCACAGCAGTAGTCACAACGAACTGTAGGGTGGCAGGCATCAAGATGGGTGGGCACTTTTGGTTTGGCATCGTGCCGAGCCTGTTTTTAAGGTGAGGTATGGAAAAATGTCTTGCTTCTATGCTGAAGCCACAGATGGCACTTGCACTGCCCTTGCATGTGGCTTGCTTGGCTTTTGTGGTGCTTGTACCCGCGCTTGAGACTCCTTCTCAAAGAATCTAGAAGAAGATAAAATCCAGTGCTAGAAAATTCTGGTTTTCTTTCTCCTTGGGTGGTTTGAATCTGTTCAGATTTTGCTGTTTAAAATAAAAACCTAGCTGTATAATTATATACAGCTCACAGTTGCTGTGGTGCTAAGTTCAAACCAAGCTAAAACACGAGTTGCATCTCCAGGCTCATCCAGCCAACAATCATTCTGAAGCCAACTGAAAACAGAGCCCCTACGCAAACACTTGAGCTGCAGTCCCTTTCATTCACACTGAAAGGCTTTCGGCACAATGTCAGCTGGCGTCTCCTGGTCCTGCTAGTGCCAGAAGGGTCTGCCATCCTGCTTGGACTGGGTGGCTCACCAGGGCACTTCACTCCCACTCCCCCTCAGCCTCTGAAAGTGCAGCAGCTCCGTGGCCAGGGCACCCACCGCCTGCCTCCCTGTGGGGGCCACCAGGGTTGCTTTTCATTGCGGGCTGCTCGACAGATGTCTCTTGACTTGGAGATACTCAGGGAGGCCCTTCAGCGCGAGACCCAGCCATGGGATAAAAGCCGCAAGGTAAATAATAGCTGTTATTCACAATCCTTTACACACAGAGTTTAAGGGAGAAGAGAAAAGAAAAGAAGAAAGAGAGATTGAGTGCTGTGAAAATAAGTAGTGCGCTGCATGCTTAAGACTTTTAAAAAAAATTCCTGCTAGAAATGAAAATAAGGACTAGGTGATGTCCACATCCTCAGGAATGAAATATTCCTTTAATAACTATTTTCCTTTTCTACTCTTACGGCAGTTTCAGAGCCTTGTGGTCTTGCTGATATCATATATTACTGGTAGACAAAGATGAAATGGGGCCAGTCGAGTCTATCCAAGTCAATGATTTGCAGCTGGGCAGTGTTATAAACATCTGCTCTAGCGATTCTGTCATCCAGACCTTGAGGACAACTGAACCCCCTGGATCTACAGCTCATCGCAATTTGCTTTATTTCTTTCTTGTACCACGATGATAGTAGCTGCAACATTCTCCAGGGCTCAGTTCTGCACGTTGTCCCCTTGCAAAGGTCACTAAGAGACCAAGCCTGTCTGGGACAAGAAGATCATCCGTACCAAGATGGCTTGCATGACTCTCTTCTAAATAACCTTCTGCCATAAGAAGTAGTGCCAAATTAAGAGCAATGTGAAATCTTTGCAGATGGTGACTAAATGATGGAGACAATAACAATGTAAATAACTTGGTAATTTAAATAGCTGGTTTATAAATAAACCAGAGTCAATATATATTCCTGCTGGTCTCTAAAGAAATTAGACCAGTAAATTCCTGTGAATCACAATAAGGAACATATTTTGTGCATTTAAAATAAATCTCAAAGCTGCATGATGAAGTACTTTTAATTATTGTAGAGTGGTACAGGCAGCAGCTTTATATATTATATCTCTCCAATCAATAACAAAAGAAGTGCTTTGCAGGAACTGATGCTGTACTTTTGCAAGAAAATAAGTTGTACTTCATAAGAAAAAGTCAAATACTAACCTTAATTTGCCCTTGCTAGTAATTTTATATGGCATGTATCATAAAATTCAGCTGGTTACGTCACAAAGGATCACAATGCTTACAAGACTGTAGTGTACCTTAAACTGGGTAAAAGTTTGGTGGGGTTTGCATTCTAGTTGTACCTAATAAGGGAAAAAAATGCAAAAATACCTTGATTTTAAAAGCAACTTGTATGAAAGCAGAGATAATTTCTTTAAACATTCTTTTGTTGTTTTTTTTTTTTTTTAAAAGAAAGGAACTCTGCAAGGTGGGCACTTGAGAACAGTATTTTATTTCAAAAGAAATGAAAAAATGCTCACAGTAGGCAAAATCCCCAAATGGAGCCTGCAGCCCATTGCATTCAGCAGGCAGCCTGGGTTGTTAGCATAATAGTAAACCTCCAACAGTGATACTTGAAGCAAAACTTTATGCATTTTTTAAGACAGCTAAAAAGCCCCTGAATGTTGATTTTTGCGTTCATGTTTTCTGACATGCCACTGGAAAAATATTGTTAGCAGTCCTGACTTATCTCTCAACAACTCTGTGCAGCACAAGCACTTGAGAGATATTGTGCCATCCAACGTCACTGTAGAACCCTTTTTTCAGAAAACCTGCCATGCTTACAGGTGACTTCACATTTAGATAACAACATCTGTCTTTCTGCGGCCTTTTAGGATCATTCTTTAGCTCTGCAGTCATTCCTAGAACAAATTTCATACTCCTCCTTACCTGAGCAAGTCGTGATTATACTACTAGAAAGGATTAGCATCTTCTGAAAATGGCTTGCGGGCTGACACTCACAGGAGCACATAGTTAATGTCACTGTTGACCAGGCTCAGGAGAGCTGGATGTATGCTTGGGTCTGCCAGCAGAGCTGGACTCAGACACATGACAGGATGACTTATCTAGAGACCTGGAGCTACAGTGCTAAACTGCACTAGCTTTCTCTTAGTGTTACAGGGCTTTTTCTCAGGAGACCCTACAGCTGCTTGAGGCCAGTAGGAGAACCCGCAGCCACAAGTGCTTGCTTAGCTCCTGATATTGGTGTGCATTTTGTCCTGGAAACGGCCACTATTATCTGTTCACTGCACCATTTCACACCTCGGGTCTCTCAAGATCCAGCTGCATTGTGGATTACTCCAAATCCACCAGAAATAGGCATCCAGTCAAGATAGCTACAAAGACATTTCCCTCATTTAACCACTGTAGAATATTTTGTCACCTACTTTGTCATTTTCACCATGTTTAGCACATCTGGCAGAGTCATTGCCCCATAACAGCTGACATGACAATGATACCTCTGCACCAACACACCCAGCAAACCTGGCAGAGAATGTCTGGCTGCTGCCAGGGCAGCATGTATCAGGGGTTCCTCAGGAAGCATCCAGCCTGCACTGCACAAAGACAACGGATGGACAGAATGAAATACGCAATTTCAGATTGACCTCAAGGATAACATTATATTGGGAGGAAGCCCTTGATAATTTTAATGACTGTAATTCAGGAAAAAGCCTACATATTATAACTCATTTGAGTGTAGCATCTTCTCAAGACTATGTGGCACTGCATAACAAATGGCTCTGAGGTGGTGTCCTCTGTCCCCGCTCTGTCCCTGCTGCCCCTCTCCTACCACGGGGCTCTGTGTGCCATAGCACAGTCCTCCTAGGGATGGAAGAGGGGTCATCCATGGAAAGAAGGTAATAGGCAGCTCAAATTTTCAGGTGCTTATTTTGAATTTCTCTCTGCCACCTGCATCTATATTAAAATGACTTGCCCAGGTAGCTCTGCAGTCAGGGGGTATGATTTCTCATTGGAGCAACAGCAGCAAGGCAGCACTTTCCCCAAGAGCACCAAGGTCTTGACTGTGGGAGGGTAGGGCATTGATTTCAAAAGACATATAGGGATATTCACAGGAGCACCTTCCCAGCCTGGTGCATCAGTCCTCACTGTCTGATAGAGATGGATGCACTGCTTCCAAGTGAAAGAGAATTATCTCCTGAACAACAGTGCTCGATGCAGCTCTCTTCCTTTGCCTATACAGACTGCCAGCCAAACTCCTCACAGAATAACTCTGTCTGGTTGACAAGAGTCACTATGATCACAGTCCAAGGAGACATATTCATCGTTCACAGGAAGCCATGGGTTAAAGTACAATTGACCTTCAACAGCCACCAGCACAGGCAGTGCTCCACTGAAGTGAAATGCAAGGCTAATTTATGAATGGGGCAACTCATCATCAGCATTTTAATGAATAAACAATGTATCCATTCATTATTTTTCCATTTCTAAGTGTTAATAAACAGCCTGGTGATAATTAACTGAAATTCTACCTTTATAGAAAAGTGGCACTTCATAAATATCAAATGGTGCTATTATCGTACATATCTGCTGGGTTTTCATGAATATATAAATTTGGCAATTACCTCTGGAACTGTTTGCTAAAATGTAGAAGCAGGTTGGTGAAGACAAGGAAAGTCATACGGCAATTAAAATCTGAGAAACAAACAGAACGTCCTCCTGATTCAAAAATTCAATGACAGTAAACAGGACAATGCAATCAGGAAGGAAAGCCCTGCCCTAATCAGCAAAGGTGATTTTTCACATAACTGGAGATGTGGCTGAGTGAGTGGCAGTGAAACCTGCCTGCAATCAGCTGAGTGAGGATTTGAGGCACTGAGCATGTGAAACCCCTGCCCAAGGAAGCGGAGCCTGGAGCTACACGACTAGACCAGAAGGTCAGCTCTCCTTTAGGGAACAAACATAAGCACCTAAATTTTCAAGCCTTCCTAGGAAATTACCCTGCAAAACCAGAAAATAAAAAGAACTGACCTTTACCAGAGCTGGGCTTTGCACGGTGCTGGGGGAGGTGTGAGCTGCTTCGTTCATCTCAATGAGATGCTAATTCAAGTACTTTGTTTCTGTGGATGATGGGTCCCACTAGAACGGGAGGCTGTGGGACCCGGGTGGAACTGGGGAGCAGGACTTTCCTTTGACATGTGAGGCATCCCTGAGAGACTAGGAAAAGGAGAGGAGACAAATTTTCCTCTCAGTTCTGATGAGTTGCAAGGCAGAAGGGAAAGAGCTCAGGTCTCATCATATTGTGACTGCCGTCCTGGTCTGTGGTCTGTTGAAAACTAAGCAAGAGTAGGTGCTTGGAACAAGATTTCAGAGGGAAATAGGAAATACAGAAAGTGGTGCTGGCTACCAGAAAGACAAGTACAGCTGCCTGTAGCATTCAGCCCACATGGAACTAGAGCTGTGTTTGGGCTGGAGTAAAATAGCAGTTCTGGAGTCAGAGCCCTCCTGCGGTGACTTCGGCTGGATCAGTGGAGGTTGTGGCAGCAATGACTTCATTCGGCTGAGCCTTTCCTATGGTGCCTGGCTAACTGGCTGGATACGACACTGAGGTGCAGTGCCCAGGTCCTTTGTTTGGTTGGTTTGGTTTCCCCGTCATCAAGTGGATGGTGGGGGAACATGTACAAAATGGGCTAGTGACACCAGGGAAGGGTGTGACACAGGTGTGTTAGACCAGAGGGTTAGGGGTAGAATTGAACACATGTTGCTCCTTCGCATTGCAAAGAGGCACCATTCCCTCCCTGGGTACAATGCCCCTCTACTGAGGGGAAAACCCGGGCTCTCCCACTCGCAGATAATTTGTACTTACCTGCAGAAAACGAGCAGCACCGTGCTACAGTCAGAGAGCTGCTGCTGAGCACTCGCCCTTGTGCAGCAGTTTTCCACTAGCCTGGGTGATGAGGAGATTATCTTGCCCACAGCAGGTGACAGTGTTGATTCATGGCTCAGACGCGGTTGCTTAGCTATGCAGCTGCCATCCCCCAGCTTCCCACATCTCCATACAGTTCCTGAAGCCAAGACTACTCTAGCAAGGGAATGCACTGGGCCTAGAAAGGCAACTTCCTTTGATGAAGACCTTTCAAACCTCTTTGACCTGACCTCACTGACAAAAGAGCCCTTCAAAGAAGATGAACTATTTCATGTGGCAGCAATTTCTCATGTCAATCAAAAAGATTTTTTTTCTTACAGCAACAACTCTCCTTTCCCCACAAAATTATTCATTTTAATACAGCTATCCTCCTCTCTACAGTGAACACCCTTGGGTAGCATCTTCCAGTGTCTCACAGACACACTCTTCAATTTGAATTTCCATATTTTATTTTCTTTAAAATGGGGGGAAAGGGAATGAATTGAGCTTTCTTTGATTAAGATTCTTCTTTTGCAATTTTAAAATGCACATCTTCTAAAGAGCGAGTTCCTGCATGAGATCTGGTGGTCTTCTGAATAGCTTTTAAGGAGTAGATGCCCAATTTCTTTTCTTTTCTTTAAATGATAGAATGTTTGACCTGTTGGCCTCAAATTTTTAACTCGGTTTTCTGCCTTAAAATATTGCTGCAGCAGTATTTGAACTTCAATGGCAGTGGGAGATACAAGTCAAACAAATATTTCTGATGTCGAAGTAACTATTAAACTTCAATGTGAATCCATAACCTCGAACCACATTTTAGCCATGAAGCAAATAATATGGATGTACCACTCAGAGGAAGCCATAAAAACTACTTAAAATTGCCTACAATAGATTTTCAGCACATAAAATTGTCCTGCACTGCAAGTCCATTCTCTCACATTCCTCCCAGGCTCAGAGGGAGCCCTGGGCTCCTCTGTGACTCTGGTAACCTCTATATCTTTGAGAAGAGAAATTAGCCTTCACAGTGATATAAAGCATCTGTCCCGATCCTTGTGCAGCAAATACAGAATTGCTCTAGTAGGTTAGTTTAGAAGAAAAGCTCTAGTATGTTTAGAGGTTTGGAACATCTCAAGAGCTTCAGCAGAGATGTATGGATGGTCAGAGAGTCAATGAGGTGCTCAAATACACATGCACAATTTAGTTATATTGTCATTGCACCAGGACTTTCCTTGCAATTCCACGCTCCACCATATGGCTGTCATTACTGCCAATGTGTGATATGTCTATTGAATATGTTCATAAACAAAACTAAACGTAATGTCTGCAGTTGGGACTATATAGCCATTTCTACCTTTCCACCTGCTTCTAATTTTGTTACTCTTTATCTCCTCCTTTGAAACCTTCAGTGTTTTCTCAATTCTGTACTTAATTATTTATCTCTTTATTTGGAAAATTAGGTAGCTTAGCCATTTTTTTAAACTTAAAAACCCAACACTTTTAAAATGAGACCAAACTTGTCAAAACAAACAGAAACTAGACATTTTTGAGAAAGAGGACGTGTAAGAAAGCAAAATGTGCTTCCTGTTAGTTGGTGAAAATTAGCTGTGATTTGAAAGAATGGTAAGTCTTTTTTAAAAAATGTCCTTTTTTGCATTCTCTCTGCATTTAATAATGTGCTGTGATCACAGCCTAGTGGTTCTGTGGGAATGCCTAGTGTAGGAGTATGTAAATCATACCCTGCTTTTCTCAATGGTTGTTGGAGTTGCAATGAAAGCTTTCCATTTATCTGCCGGAGACATGTTTGTCACTGCCAATGTCGAAGTTTTATCCCAATAACTCAGGAAATTTATCCATATAACTCAGGAAATTTTACATTAAATGAGGCAGAAAGTTCATTCTCAGGTTGTGTCTCCTGAACAGCCCCAAGTGCCCTGGTGCTAAGAGACCTAGGTACATGGCAGAGTAGGTCTATTCCTGTCATTTTAAAGAACTACAAAAGCTTTCATAATAGAAAAAACTTTCATAATAATCTCAGAAGATTATTAACGTATCAAAATTAAAGGTTCAAAGGTAGGGAAAAAGAGTAAAAGTGGCAGCTCAACTTTAATTCTAGTCTCTGAAATAGACTTTCAATTATGCCATCAAGCAGCCCCAGGTCACTGTGAATGCTGAAACCTGCTGATTATTTTTTGTACTGTATCTTCCCCAGCTATCCCCAGACACCATGAGATGAAAGACTGGAAGCCTCCCAACTCTGCAAGTCACAGTTAAAATGAAGAATACAGCTATGAACCAAGGCTTGGTCTGAGCTGCATGCACAGCTGCAGTTTTTACAGAGGGCAGCATTCCTTTTTCCATGGCGTAACAATGGCTGAGCGAAACCAAAGCTGAGTTTAGCTGGTAGTCTCTATTTATATGTTCTTTAAATTATGCCAGAAAGTAGCTAACCTGAGTATTTCTTTAAAGAGAAAATGGGCATTTGAAAGAGGCAGTATCTGAGCTCTTTTGTCAGACCTGTTGTAGCTCTTCTTTGGAAAAGTAAATACAGGACAGAAATTCTGATTCAGGTTTCCAGGTTTGCAGGGTAAAAGAAGTTTTAAGCAGGTACTATCTGAGATTCCACCCACCCCATCCCTCACAATTTCTTTAATCCTTTGGTGAGTAATGTAAACAAGTTTTGCCGACTGCAGCTCTCAGATACTTGAGTTTATTAGAAACTGTGTAAAGCAGCATCTGCAAAGAAAGGATTCAAGGAAATGCTGTGCTAGAGATTTCCTGAGGGAGGAGCACAGGGGCAGGAGCCTGAGCCCAGCAGTTCTCTGTGGGGTTTAGTTGCCAGCTGGCCAGGCAGAAGGTGCTCACTGGCCAGCCGGTGTGCACCCTCATCCCTTGGGACCAGCCACGGCTCAAGCTGCTGCTCGGACAGGAGGGACGACAGAGAGATGACAGCGGTGGGGGAGGTGGAGGACAAGGAGACAGGAGAAGGGTGCTGTCAGAGGGTATCAAGGCCATAGGGAACATGATAAGGATTTGGGATGGTTGGTGGAAGGGAGGAGGGGAATAGGAATATAGGACACAATTTCATTGTAAACTAGGCTTCGTTAATGATGTGGCTCTCAGAGCTGCTTGTTTTCTAACTTGCAAAGAGTCTGTCAAGTGATGCCTTTTTTTCTCTCTTAGACTTTTCTCCTCATTACTGTGTTCTTTTTTCTATTGCCATCCCATGCTGTGACTTTGATTCTCTGCTCTGAGTCACAACATATCCACTCACGCTTTATATCTTGAAATGCCTTCACATCAGCATTAATATAAGAATGCATTTTGGCATAATAATTGCATCCAGTTCTTGACCACATAATCAATAGTGCGGAGTTGGTAGAACCTTTGCTGACATTTAAATCGAATCATTAACCAAAGCAATAAAAGCCTAAATGTATAGATATGTAAATGGCACTAACAGTTTCTTTATATTAAAGAGAAAACAGGGACTCTCGTTTGGAGGGTTTTTCCTTCCAGTCATATATAAAGCTGCCAAATAAGATGATTCCATTCTTTTGTTCATCTCATATGCAACCCCAGGATTAGGCACAAATTGCTGCAAGTGTCAGGCTTGACTCCTGGGAAGTCGCGGGCAGCAGCAGAGGGGACTGAAGGCCATGTCACGCCTGGATTGCACTGGCAGAGTGATCCAGGAACCGCAGTCACACATTACACCCCGCGGACGTTTCTGTGAGCCTTGAGCTCACTCTTAAAGCAAAAAATCAAGTTGTCAAAGGCTGTGTCTGTGCTGCTAAATAAAGCAGAGCTAGGCAGCAAGCTTGACTGCTGGCTATCCAGGCTACTTAGATATTAGCTGTTAGCTCACACCTTGGCGTGGTCTTGATACATGCTGGCTTTTCTCCCTCGGGGAGTGCCAGGATGCGGTTGGCCCGTGCACTCTGCTGGCACTATCAGCAAGGGTGCACCAGATTTGGCTCCCTCTGTCCTGTGGGCATCCAGGATGCTCACGCCAATGCCCTGCCTGACCCCATGCCCAGAGCCTCGGGTTCCTGCTGGGAAAACATCACCCTCATGGGCTGCAGGCTCTCGTGATTCAGTGCCAAATACAGCAACAACAAAAAGGCTGCTCAGATATCCAAGCCTGTAGGAGCATCCCAGAGCAAGGGATGGCCAGAGCAAGAGATGGCCAGAGCCTAGTGCCATGCAGCTGGCAAGTCTGTGCCTTTCTGAGTTGCAGAGTCAGAGGACTAGACGTTAGGACTGGTTTTTTTAACCAGATAGCCTCTCAGTATTAAATTTTGATGTCTTAAATGAACTTCGTTTTCAGTGAGCATTACGGAAACTAAGACCTTTTATGGAACATCATGCCAGACATCTGGAAACTGAGGAGCCTCAGTTCACTGGTTATTTTTGAAACTCCCGGCCTGTATTTCTGGCTAGCTTGCTCCCTTCTCTTCCTATTTGATACCTTTTTATGATATGTAAGAATTTATCACTGCTCTTCTTTCTCCAAGAGCCCGACTGAGTTCTTGCTCATTCCAGTTGAAAGGACAATTATTCCCACTAACAGTAAATGAGTTTCATTGATGTAAATTTCAGTACTAACACACATGAAATTAGAAGCTGGCAGACAGTATTTCAGAAGTTGAGAAGAAATCACGCTGCTGTTGGTACTCACCCCCCCTGTACTCACTGTCAAACTGACAGCAAGACAGTGCAGTGCTGTTTTGCACTCTTTACGGGGTGTATTGGCTATGACAGATGTGTGTGCAGCCTTAAAACACCTCTGCGCTTCTGAGTTTCCTTGTTTGTGTGGAGTGCTTTAGGAATGCTGTGATTTTAGGGAGCTGATTAGAGGTATTTGAGAAAAGAGAAGACAGTGCCCAGTGTTCTTCAGTCCCCTTAAGTCTTATTTTTTAATGTGATGGAGACAAAACTGTGTCTGCTTACCAAAGCCAGCCTTGCACTGTGAGCATCGCACCCACAGTTCAGGCTTTGTGGCCTCACCCCCTCAGCTGAGATCACCTCCTGATTATGAGTTCTCTCTCCTCCTCCTCTCCTTTCCCCACCGCTACAGTCAGCTGAGCAAAAGTCACACCACAGCCCAGAAGGACAGAAAAGATGAGGAGGAGTCCTCAGAGATCAGCTGAATGGGGGCAGTCCACAACCACATCCCAGGCAGAGCAGCTCCCAAATCCCTCTCTCAGATGGCTCTCTCACCTCTTGTTTTTTTTTGGCCTCTCGCCCTGGGGTTTCATAAGTTTTTCATGAGTCAGCTGGAGCCTTTGTAGTCAAAGAGTCAAATCTATAACTCATATGTTATCTCAGTGTACAACGTAAATGTGACCTGCAAGTGTAACAGAGAAGCTCAAAGTCTGCATCCTGATCCAAAACATTTTATATGGGTGCTTTTAAAACAATGAGCAGACCATAAGTGGTCCTCTCCTACCAGTTCACAGATAGTTTTTAAATCTGACCGCAGCATCTGCTGACAATGTTGCCTACATATATGTAAGCTTTGTTTTTCATGCATATTCATGTGGTAGGTCATTTATACACAGCATAAACAATAACAGACCAAGGACTATGTCTGATGGGCCCCAACAGGACTAGGCTGAAAAGAAGATTTAGTGCTTCTAGTAACAATATTTTGTTGGCAATTTGACAGCTTTGACCTAAGCCAAGTGACAGCGTTAGGTGATACACAGTATGCTGACAACTTATTACATAAAGTATCATGGTTGGCTGTCAAAAGCTTTCTTGGAATCCAGAAATATAGCTCTGGCCAATTTTTATGGCAGTGAAAATGTGTTCAGTAATTTCTACCAAGGCAGTTGTTGAGTGGGGAGGCTGAAAGACAGGACTGATGGAGAGTTATTTGATAACAACAACAAGTTGTCTACCTGCAATTGAGCAGGTTTATCCACATGGTTTTGTAACCTTCTTGGCAGTGACTCAGACATTATGATACAGTCTGGACATTTCTCTGGAAAAACATAATCCCAGCAAAAATAACATGCTACTTATTTTCTTTTTTAATTTGAAAATTAACTGGGAATGAGTAGCAATGCACAGGAAAAATAAAGCTGCACCAGTTGGATTCTGTTTCCTGAAATACAAGGCACCATATTTTATGCCTTGAAATTGTGAGTACTTTGAAGGCCAGTGGACATTGCTCACCCTTGTGTGGCCCTTGGAAGCTTAAGGGCATTAACAGAGTTAATGATCTGGCTCCACACATCTCCTTTTTCAGTAATGATTTGGAAACTCCACAGTTCTTCATATTCTTTATCCGAAGCTTTGCTTGCAATAAAAAAGGGATGATTATTAGACTGTGTTGTGCAGTTCTGTGAGATGGATCGATATGACAGGAATGGTCACTTTTGAGCAGCAAAGGCCATCAGTGGCTTTCCCAAGCATCCTTCCCTTTGCCCCTCTTAAAGGAAGGGATCAGCACATGTCCGAGGATCTGGAAGGATATGCAGTGTTTTGAGAGGGACAGATAGCTGCACTGCGGGAGAGTAAGTCTGCAGGTACATGACTCACATACTCATCAGCTGAGATATCCTACCAGGTCTGTTCAGATCTGGGCTGCTTCTTTTTGATGTGGCTTTTGCCACAGTAGTTGCATTCTCTGAGTTATAGAGGTTCCCATATACTTCTTAAATGTAAATCAAATATAGCACAATAGACACATGCCCTTATTTAGAAACCTTAATCTATTTCACCAACACAGCAACTGCTTTTGTGCAAATGTTAGCCTAGAGACTTAATTTAAATTAGTGCAGCTTCAGCTGGGGAAAAAAACCAGGAGGTTCCACTACTCAGGGATGCATCAACGGGCAGCTGGTCCCCAGCTTTGGCCCCTTGGGTTTGATAACTCTGCTTCAGCTTAGCTTGTGCAGATGCACTGAGGAAGCAAAGTGACATGAGCTCTGACTGAAGGGAAGGCATCGCAGTTATCAATGACAGCCTTTCCTTTCTGCTGTATGGCTGACCCATATCAGTATAGCTTTATAAAACAAACCAGTGTGATGCATGAAGCAAGCACAGGCAACCATTTTTAACCACCTGCACATGATCAGACACACAGATCCCTTCTTCTGGCATGTCTAGCACAGTCTTAATTAAAAAAGTCAGGAGCTGCAGTTGAAAATATGGTATCACATTTCCCATAATGTGTGAATTGATGGTTTCCTACAGACATCACTGACAAAAATCTTCCCTTCCTCCAAGTTCAAAGTAACTGTTGAATATACAGATGGGCCGTATCTGCACCTTTCCCCTTGCAGCAAAAAGTGCTTTAGATGATTAAAAAATTAAACTGTATTGTAAGCAAGAATCTTGGCTGTTTTAAGGAATAAGGGTTTCCTTAGAAACAGAAAAGTAGTTTAGGAGCAGACGTTTATGAGGGCGAATATGTACACCATCAATTAACACCTTGTTTCTTTCACAAGTTCAGTTATATTTACAACACTGCTAGGAAGCAGTGAAGCAGACAGTTTTGTATGTGCATCAGGGCTGTGAAAGATAGACTCTGCGCTACCAGACAAACAGGGATTCACACCATATGGCTGGTTCAGGATTTTTGACCGATTTAGAGCAAATGCATAGTAATTGCCCACCAGGGCCGGGTTAGGATGAATATTAATGCAGATCAGAAATGACAAATAGAAAAGACAAATGGACAAAGCTTGTCCCCAGATTACGTCCCACTTCCAAAGATGATACTAGTTTTTAGAGCTGTTCTCTTGGCAAAGACTGTGGTTTGCACACAATTTTATGGTACTTCACTAACATCAGGTCTTCATGAAATCCCATCAAATGTTTCCAGCTTTGACAGCAGATCGTTGGCTGCAATTTGATATCCAGAAGAGTTCATAAGCTGAGTATGTTTAAAAAGCAGCCAAACAAGCCAAGAACTCAAGAGCTAATGATGTTGAGGAAGCTGTAGAGACTGAGGTTGTCACTGAAAAACACTGCTGTCGTTCCTACCCTTAGTGCTGGTTTCATCTAGAGCCGGTTCAAATGTGGTGCTGGAATGCCAGCACATTGCACATACATATCCTGAGAGGCTGCCCTAGTAATACATTACAAATAACACAGCGGTTCAGTCGATAAGCAGAAGACTAAACTATTGTGGAACCAGCTGGCATAAAATTAACTCTGGTTTTATCTTTCTTTCACCGAAGGAGATTTATTCCCCTTCTTTGTAAGAAGATGATTTAGGCTATATTTCATAATTGCCTCCAAGACTCTCCTCAATTCAATTTAATTTCTGATTAGCTTGTGTAGTAGAAATAATGAATAATTAGGTTTGAGTCAAAACTCAAGTTGCATATTTGGTGCTGAAAATGGACTTAATGGTCTTATGGTGGGACTTGATGACCTCAAAAGTCTTTTCCAACCTAGAGATTCTATGATTCTATGATTCTATGACAGTCCTCCACCCCTGTTGTTACAGAGGTGCAGCACTACATTTAGTTCCATGGAAAACAAAGGTGCCATCATTTAAAGCACCGTTCCTCAGCTTCTGAAAGAAAGACCTTTTGGAGATGACAGCTGAATGGGATTGTATCCCGGCAGCTGAGTCAATCTGATCTGAGTACTTGCCACCTGCAGAAACATAAAAGTGTAAGCCTCAGCTACGCTTAGGTTACATTCATACCCCATATAGCCAGATTCTGTTTTAGTGGGATGTGTCCCTGCTCATGGCAGGGGGGTTGGAAATGGATGATCCTTAAAGGTCCCTTCCAACCTAAGCTATTCTACGATTCTATGATTCTATACAAGATTTGGCTTTTTTTGTCATTCTGATTATTCTCAGGCACAGGTCTTTTACAAGCTGTAATTAATACATGCCCTCTAATATACAAGCCTGTTTTATTTAAAACTCATTTTTAAGCACATTGACACGGGGATTTTCTTGTGAATTCTTAATTTTCATTTTTTATTCATTCTATATTTGGATTTTGTGTACCTCTGAGCTAGAGTATTCCTGTTGTACATATTTTACTTCCAAAGACAATATACGAAGGAGCATTAAGTTATTAATTCAAAACTTAAGCAGTGCCCCAAGTTAATTTTCCTCGCTTGCCCACCCAATGTACATAACAAATTGTGTAAAGGTGACCAACTATCTCAGCAACTATATGCAGCTTAATTTCTTCTCCCTTGTATGGTGTGCTTTATTTTCTAGATGTCATTGTAGTTTCAAAATGCTGTTCACATTCTGGTCCAAAGATAAATGTTCTGACTTTCTCATGGCTGTATCTTCATGTTTCAAAAACAAACTCAAATTTTTGCAACACTACTGGCAGCAAAGAGGACTGAAAAGACTATCACAGCCTGGAAACCATCTGTTTTCTTCCTGAGATCCACTGCCTCACCATTACCTGTCACTTCTACAGCAGAAGAGTCATTCAGAGAACAGCCTCTTTTTTTTGGATAAAAACTTGCTTCAAAATCTGATTGTTGCATCAGTTTTACAGCAAAAAAAAAACCAGTCATGTAAGTAACACCTAAAGCAGATACCACTGAGGAGTTTAAATTCAGGATTTTTCAAACTCAGCTGTTGCATAACCTCTATTTTTAGAGTTGGATTTTCCCATCTTTGAGATATTCTCATTCAATGTTTGCGCAAGAGGTAGACAAAAGAAGATTCACTAACAAAAGAAGAACACATAACAGACCTAAAATTGACATCCTCAGAAAAGATGTCTGCATCAGCTTTAGATGTTAAAATGAAAGTCAATTCTGAGAAACTTATATTTACAATAACATATGAGAGAGAAATAATAATTAAAAAAAAAAGACCAGGCTGCAGTTTCTTTTGAGCTACTGTGAAATCCTTCCTTAAGAATATATGCACGTAAGGGGCCTCATCCTGCATGGGAGCTACACAACTGTGTCTTCTGACCCTTTTCAAAAATGAGACCTCAGCTTGTGATAAATATAGTAGGCTTCAAAATCTGAGCAGCCTATCACAGTCTGGCTGAAGCAGACTTCGTGAACCGCAGGACTTGCTTTTCATCAGCGAGGCCGTTGTTCACCTCCTGAACGTTTCAATCAGTCCGCTTGGCAGATGTGCTCGTGTAGATGACTGCACGCTCAGCCCTGCCGTGGCTTCTAGCATTGTTTGGCAGCACCATGGCAGAAGCCAGACAAAGATAAATGGCACTGTGCAAGCTATATTTACAGAGCATTTAAACATACTGTACACTGGACATTGAATGGCTTGTTGATAGGTGACACTGCAGGTTTCAATAGGGAGCGTGTCTAATCGAGTCCTTATGCCTCATTCAGGTCATGCAGCTCCCAGGACTTTACCTAAGAGTTGTTATTTTGCCTGAAAAAAAAGTATTTTTCTTAGTAAATCCAGACAATAGTGAAGTTTGGTCCTTGATCAAACAGCAAGGCAGCAACATTACTCTCCTGGAAATGTTCTTCAGCTATTCAAAGATTATCCAAATCTAAATAAGAGATAAACCTGAAAAGAAACATGCACAGGAAGCACAGATCCAGCAAAAAAAAGTTACTTTAAAAATATGTTGATTTTGCTTCATAAGCCAAAAACATGAAGCAAGAATAGAAGTATTGCATTAATTTTTCATCATTTGCCATTCAAATAACATCTCAGTTTGGCATACCTTTAGACATTAGTCTTATGCTTCATAGAGTGTTAATATAAAAGCTGGAAGAACATTAAACTGCAAGAAATATTTGTAATAAAACAGATTTTCACCAAAATACTTTTGGGTTTTGTCAGATTCACATAATGCTGACAACTTTGGAGCAAACTTTCGATATTTTGAAGATTGTCAATGCATTTTTATCATAGGATGACTTTGGAACTTTATGTTGAAGATTAACATAAAGGAGATATCAAGAGATATTACAAGATATATCTTCAATGAGCAATATTTTCCCATATAGAAATAAAGAAATCATCATAATTACCAAATGCTGCCCTTCAAGAAACCCTTCTGATTCTTTTGTGACTCACTGATGGAGAATACAGAATAGGAATGGCAGTAAACTCAGTGGTATAAAATAATAAATAAATTTTCATTGTAAAATATTATTTAACTGCATCTTCTTGGCTGGAGAATAGAATATTTACAACACCAAGGTAGGCAAAATCATGATGTTACTGCTATACAAGTGCGAGGGAAAAAGGACTGTTAATGTTACCAATATCTCTGTTAGACATTAAACAAAGAACGTTAGTCATACAAATCATGTCTAAGCACCCTTAAGAGGTGTAGCTGTTGTTCCACCACAGCAAAAGTGGTAGGATTCTATTGTTTGACTGTTCCCTGCACGCAGGTTTGTAGAGGTCTGTAGGAACTCTGGCCATAGTTATAGGGTGTTATTTATTCTCAAAAGCTGGTTCTGATCCTCAGAGGATGCAGTCCTGATAAGCGTGCACCTCTGGAGAGATGGGGGGATGCCTACAGAGAGGTATAGATGCTCTTCCATCATATGCTGGGGATTACAGCCCCTTCAGCTCCTGCTGTGCCTCCCTGCCCAAGAAGTAGTGCCTGCCTTATCGTAGTGCAAAATAATTCAGTGGAAATAAAAGTAAAATTCTTTACCCAGATGAAATTTAAATAATATAAAATTGTGATTTGTGAAGTAAAACTGCTGAATGAGTAAAAGAAAAAGAAGCATGAAAGATTTCATATAAGTTTTTCCATTTCAAAAGGCTTGCCTGTAGAATGACCCATACAGCATTCTTCAGGCTTTAATTAATTAAAAGCAGGGAGAAAGTTAGGATTTTGGTGCAGGATAAATATTCCAGACTTGAATAGAAGATGTTGCTTTAATGACCTGGACACTATCCAGGAAGTACGCAAAGGCTAGCAGGCACTTCTGACAGCTAATATATCTGATAAAAAAAGAGCATTCTGGCCAATTAAAGAACTGGGGTAGAAATAATGGTTTGTCACCAAGTGTGTAACTGAGGCCAATTGGACCAGATTAACCAATGGGTTATCCTTTGTAAGTGAATTTAAAGGTCATAATGAGCTGTCTTGGTGGGTAAAAGATAAAAATGTTAAATTAATATGGTGGCAAAAGATTTTCAAATGTGAGACGTGGAGATAAAAATTAGGTTTGCAAATCATGCAAAATCACCTGCAGTGTACTAAGCAAATTGCTCTTATGGCAGAAGGTCATTAAGAAAAAAGTGAGAATAGAAGTATGAATTTTTATCCACCGTAGACGGCAGAAGCTTTCTTTAAGTATTCATAGGCAAATGGTCTCCTGAAGGACTTCATTATACACTAGCAGCTGGGTGGGTATACCTCTGCACTCTTTGGGGAAATGAGGTGGGGCTGGTTTAGGGCAATCCAGTTTCCACTTCTGCAATAAAACAACTGGTTATGCTACTGGTAGTTGACCTATGTGATACTACTTGATGATGAAGAGATTGTCTCTAATCTACCTGTAAATGTTATCATTTCCATGATGATTACTGTCTGGGGGACAAACCCCACCAACGAGGATTTTTGCAACATGTTTATTTCTACAGTGTATGCTGCCTCTGGACAAATATGGTCACAGACTTCAAGATCCCCACAAGACCTGTGGGGAGTTCTAGGCTGTCCATAGGGATGGAGCGTTGGCATCCCTGTTTTGGTTATGACAGCCTGTGACAGAGCAGACACTCAGGTTATGTTGCTTAAGTATCCTGAGCTAAAACCAAGAATGTCAGGAGAGAAAACTGTAGCCAAAAGTTTGCACTCAGTGCTGGGGTTGATACCTATTCCTCCCAGTCTTGCTTTTGACCTTCTCTTTGCTTGGTCTTGCTTTCTCCCCACAGACTGATGTAGGTGGACATGTGAGTGACCACTAATGGGATGAAAGGACGTTCACACTGTAAATTACTGTCTGGCTCCCCAGATGCAACAAAGCCTATTTAGACATAGTGTGATGTCTAGCCGAGAGCTGAAGCCTCTACAAACTTGACTTGCCCTGTAGGGGAAAGGTAAGATGGCCTGTCCTTCTGCCTATCCCATGTACAAGGGGTGTGGAGGCAGCCTCATTGCTCTGGCTCTTATCTACCAGATCATCAGAGCACCCAGCTAGGTGGCAGCTGCTAGTTGAGGGCCAGCCAGTTGCTCTTCATGAGCACCTCTGTCTCATCCCTCTCCAGAACATCCTGTTGTGCTATTAACGTTAGAGACAGCCTGCCCACCAAATACTTCTGATTTTGTGTGCATCACAGCCAGCAACTGTAATCAAATGGCTCTGTTTGCTGCTACTTGAGAGATAAGATTCCCAAAATAGGGCAATAAATATCCACAGTAGCTGTTGCTTATTTTACAAGAACCTGCGATAGAGAGTCCCCACATCATCACTGCAATGCATAAAAATGTAGATGTTTATAGCAGGGCAAGACTAGTCAGTCCCATTGGGACTTTTGGTGTTCACAGCCTCCTGACTTGTGTTTGATACTTCCTTCTTACATACAGGGAGTAGCTCCCAACTTCCCAGACAGGAGGAATGCTGTTGCTGTCCCTTCTGGGTCCCTCTTTCAAGCAGATGAATAGCTAGGGAAGGAGCCTGCCTGCCACCCACCCTGCCTGGGGCTGAGCTGCAGGCAGGTACTTTCCTTGTCTTCCAGGGCTGCTGGTGAGGAGAAGAGGAATAGTGACAGCCTAAGTGCAGGAACAAAGACCAGAACCAAGAAGAGGCTGCAGCTGGCTGCCCCTTCCCTCCTGGCACTGTTTTCTGCAAATATTTGTATTTTAGTCCCCTTCTTACAGCCCCAGGTCTGCCTTTGTGTGCAAACCAACGTTCTGGCAGGATGAGTGGATTTGAAGCCACAGAAAACAGCAAGGGCTCTGAGAGAACTCTAATACTATTAAAAAGTATTTAGCTCCATTCCTGTACATAGCACTGAGATACTGATGCCAGGCCTTGAGATTTCAGGACTTCAGAAATGGGTCATTACAAGTATATGACTAGTAATCATAAGCAGTATTTATTTTTCTTTATGTGAATACGTAAAATATCCAAAACACACATAAGGGTGCTATTTATTTCTTTGAGAAGCATTTAAAATGCTTATTTTCCCATGAATTACCCATGTGAGCGAATTAACTTAAACCACTAAACAGCTGATTCTGAACCAAATTTTCAAAGGATATTATAAAAATGTCCACATACCTATGAAAGTCTGCATTGCCACACAAGGTAAATGCATGCAAATGAAGATATCCAAGTACAATGGCCATAAAGCGTTGATGAAAGATGTTTTATTGACACTGAAGTAACCTTTTTGAATTGCAAATTTTGGCTTAATTTCCTTTTCTGTAACCAGCACAAAAGCAAAGGAAGGAACTGATTTCCTGGAAGCAGGTTTGTCTTATCTGTTAATATAGTCCCACCTTTTACATTCGGTAATATATTTGTATGTCTTTGGTTGGCATAATTTGGGACAAAAGGGAGGAGATATCTTTATTTTTCTGAGAGATGCAGGTATTTTGAGGACTAATTTGAAAGAAGTATTCTGATATTTCTTTAAAGTAAATGTAGAAACAAATCATATCTAGTCAAGGCATTAACAAAATGCTCTTCTAGTAGAAGGAATTATAGTACTGAAACTTTTAGCACCTTGGTTCTTAAGGGTAGACTACCTTACAGGGTTGTGTAGGAACCTAGGCACGCAAGTTGAAGTTAGCTTATATGTGAGACTCTCTAGGATGAGAACTTCAGAAATATGAAGCAGTGCATGAGCTTAATTCACATTTTTTAAAGAAACTGAGCTTAGAAACACGAGAGCCTGTGGGCATGCTGGCGGTGGTGTGGAAAAGGATGATGACTGTTCCAGCTCAGGCTGCGACAGCATCTGCCTGTGTCTGGCTCTGCCTGGTGATGTCTGTATGGCCGTGGTGGAGCTAGCAAGCTCTTCTGAGACATGATGGCAAGGTTGGTTTCAAGGCCAAAGTTGGCTTCAAGTGGAGCCATTTCAGCGATTTCTATACTCGGTTGCACTAAAGTCCTGTTGATTCTCAACTCAGTGCAGACTCCCCAATCCCTTAGTCGCTTTTGAAGAGTCACTTAGGAATCATCCAAAACTTTTACCTTAAATCTCTGCTGACACTCTGAGAAAGTGAAGGTGTGCATGCAAGTACCCATGTAAAAAAAAATATACTTATCTAGTATTTGAAATTTCAATGGAACTGTTCTGTTTAGAGATAGCACTGTTGTTCAAGTGCTGGAGTGAGAAGCATCTCATCTTAAACCCACAGAGCTGGCAAAATCTTTTAATGAAATCAAGATATTTCTTTCATGAGACGCAAAAAAAAGGGGAAATAAAGCTTAGTCGAACTTTTTGCACTGTTGAGATCTCACCTCGAATACTGTGTTCAGTTCTGGGCCCCTCACCACAAGAAGGATGTTGAGGCTCTGGAGCGAGTCCAGAGAAGAGCGACGATGCTGGTGAGGGGGCTGGAGAACAGGCCTTATGAGGAGCGGCTGAGAGAGCTGGGGTTGTGTAGCCTGGAGAAGAGGAGGCTGAGGGAAGACTTTATTGCTCTCTGCAACTGCCTGAAAGGAGGTTGTGAAGAGGAGGGAGCTGGCGTATTCTGCCAAGTGACAGGGGACAGGACAAGAGGGAATGGCCTCAAGCTCTGTCAGGGGAGTTTCAGGCTTGACATCAGGAAAAAATATTTCACGGAAAGGGTCATTGGGCACTGGCAGAGGCTGCCCAGGGAGGTGGTTGAGTCACCTACCCTGATGGTGTTTAAAGGATAGGTGGATGAGGTGCTGAGGGGCATGGTTTGGTTTAGTGATTCATAGGAATGGTTGGACTTGGTGATCCAGTGGGTCCTTTCCAACCTAGTGATTCTATGATTCTATGATTCCTCCACTTTGGTAAGTAACATGTAAAATAGAAAAAAATCCTGAACCAAACAACAAGTAAGGCGTTCTTGACCCAGCTGACTTCACTATTTGGTGAAGTTCCTTTCCTTCCTTTGTATCTCATCCCCCATAAGCAGCTCGGTCTCATTAAAAGCAATGTGTTGAAATTAACCTCATCATTATATTCACTTAGATGGAGTTCTTGTAGCCAGCACTTACCATTCATAATAGCTGCCAGTTAGGACTGGTGAAACTCCTATTGGCACCTTCCTGGTGGTTTGTTGGGGTTTGTGTGTGTGTGTGTGTGTGTCTTACTTTGAAATTTACATGTCTTCAGAACAACTAAAATTCACAAGAACAAACTAATTAATGGATTCCAGTTTTGACAGCTACAAGAAGACAGATGAGAAAGTAACATGCTTCTGGCAGCGTGTTATCAATTGGGAGGCACTAGTGCATCGCCTCTATGTGGTACAGTGAGCTGGAACCGACACTGACAGATGACACAGCCCTTGACAGTGAAGCCTGTACGAGCTGACAGCTTGACTTGCACTCAGGCAGGTCCGCGTTTGGTGCTGGAACTGAACCAGCTTGATGTGCAGAATATGCTTGCTTTTATCTTCCCCATGGCTGTACAGTAGGCAGGCTGAACAGCACTGCCAGGTGGATCCCAGGACCTACCTTAGAAAGTTACAACTGTAATGAGTGCTAAGATTTTTCCAGTAAAAATAAACTAAAGCAATTAACAAGTATCACAGTCTTCCAACTTTTTTTTGAAGCGGAGTGGCTCCCTGGCCAATGAGACCAAGGCAGCCTGGTTTCTTATGGATCAGTCGGTGTCTTCTGTTTGGATTCTCAAGTGTCTACTAAGGGGCTTGCTCTGAGCGAGCCTCTGCCACAGCTGGGCACCTGAGCCTCCCTCTAACACGTGGATTAGCCAGGGTCAAAGAAGGGCTGGAGACATATGCCTGCCTTTCTTTCAGATGGATCTCTTCTCTGGGCAGCTGCCTGCTTTCACAGAACTGCAGGATCTTTTATCTTTGGCCCTATTACTTCTCTGTCAAACTTCATTAAAAGTGGCCAAAAGTTTAAGTTCAGGTGGTGCTGAAGGGTGGAGAGAGAGTGCAGATGCATATTGAAATGCAAAGTTTCTTCACATTATACATCAAGATATATATCTACAATCTTAAGATTAAATTGAGTCTGAGTGTAGAGGCCCTGGCAGTCTTACCTTACTCTTCCCTAAGGGGACGGGGATGCTAGAGGCACATGCATAACTGCTCTATGCCACGGTGAATTACAACCCTACAGCAAGTAACCCTTTATAGAATACTATGATAGATCTTTGTTCCTGTCCTCTTAGTGTACATAGCTGAGCTCAGGGAGAGACCATACGATTTTAAAAGGACAGAATACTGGAATCGATGTTCTCTAACAGATTAAAGAGACTATTGTCTTAATGAAGAAACACTTTGGTCAAATTACTTTGAATCACACTAGATCTTCAAGAAGCTTCCTTTCTTCAATTCTAACGTATTTTTTTTTTTTTGCGATCACATTACAGAGGGACCAAGAGCCCTATTAAGGGGAAAATCCAAGTTTTATGGCTTCAGCAAGGAGATTTATTGCAGCCAACACATCTCTCTCCCTTGCTCCTTACAGCTCCATGTGGCTCTTCTGCCTGCTTCCCTCCTGTTCATTACAGTCTCCTTTGGCCCCCGAGAGCAGCTGCCAGTGCTCCCTTGGCCTAACGCCGGGGTGACACAAACAATAATACTGGCAGAAGCCAGAATGGCATTGGGCATACTTGTCCACATTCAGCAGCTGTCAGCAGGAGCTATTTGAAAGATAGATGGGGTTTTCTGTAGCTTTGTTTGTGCACATGTGTCTCAGAATAGAGCACTTAACTAGAAGGAACATAATTCCACTAGCTTCACTGGGATTATTTGTATCCTTAATATTAGGCTCATGTTTTAGGGATTTTTGTTGAATTGGGACCTAAATTTCTGAAATTTGTGTCATTTGCTTGTATTTTTCTGTGCTGAGGCTACCCATGCATGCTGTTGTTTCACCTACTCAAGAGCTTAGTAGTACTACGTAACAGGAGGTACATTTCACACAGTCTGTTTTCAACTGTTTTAAAGTGTAAGGGGAGAAAAATGTTCATTAAAAACAGGTCTATAAAAAGAAAACTGGGCAATTATTTTTAAAGTGCTTTTCTCTATGAAGATCTGTGAGGAAAAAAAAAATGGGATTTTTTCCAGATATGGATACTTTTGCTTTCTGTTGCACATCTACATGATGTATGAATGATAGATCTCCTGCAATTCTTCAGAAAAAATTGTTTAATGAGAATCAAGATTAACAGGACTTCCCTTTCAGTCAACAAGAAGGAATTTATGATCCTTCTTCCAGGTAGCCTTTGTGCACCACATTTCTTTTCCCTAGGAACCAAACAAAATCCATGGCCTGCGTGGCTTCACATTCTCAGGTGGATCATTTCATTGAGAAAACAGAAAAAGATGTAAGCATGATCATTATTTACCTGATGATAGATACTCTTATTCCAACTTCACAGTCAAGGAACAGCAAGGAAAAGATAAGCAATTGCCTAAAGCAACATTATGCTCCGGTGCTGAGCCTTGCAGCCCATATTTCCTTTGAATCAATGGAAAGCCACATTCTCATCTCCACTAGATCTCTCCTTCTCTGCTGAGGCAATCCGCCTCCATAACATGACAGCTCACAGGTGCTTGCTTAGTCAACACAGTGTGTTGGAGGGCAGCATTGCAGGCACTGCCTGTCTGAATCAGGCTGGTCACGTAGGGGTGAAAGGCTTTGTTTTAACATCTCAGTAGCATGCTATAACAGCTACCGCTAAGTTCTTGCTTTCAAGGTCTCACAACTATCTGAAAAGTTACATTTTAGAAAGAAATGAAAATATTTCTTCTTAGCCTAAACAAGTTTGGAATTAACAGAATATAGTAAATCGGTGATTTCCACTGTAAAATTCCTTTCATAGGCTAAAGCTTTGTGTTTGCTGCATCTAGATGTTTGAAAACTTATGTTGCAACAGATAATTTTTTAAAGAAAAAGCTTATAGAAAAGATGAGCTAAGAATACGTGGCC
This sequence comes from Phaenicophaeus curvirostris, assembly GCF_032191515.1. Classification (NCBI taxonomy): domain Eukaryota; kingdom Metazoa; phylum Chordata; class Aves; order Cuculiformes; family Cuculidae; genus Phaenicophaeus; species Phaenicophaeus curvirostris. The sequence continues at coordinate 4,575,847 of NC_091393.1, forward strand.
AGAATTCTTTCTCTCTTATTTCATACTGACGAAAACTAGTTTCATATTAGCAAATAGAAAAACATCACTGGTCTTCTTAATTTTCAGGTATTAAAAAAACACTCTCTGGGGATAAAGATATCTTATGGATATTGTTCCTGATTCAAGAAAAGTCTTCCAAAGCACAGACCAAACATGCTGTGGGAGGTGCTCAGTGGCGTTATAACTAAGTGCCTTGAACAGTCTTCTGCAAAGGTCAATAGAAAGGGCTGTTTAGAAACCACTTCAATCCCTCTGATATGAAATTGAGCAGCAAATTGACTACCCTTCATAATGCTCCTTGCGGCAACAATCTAGGGTGTTTGTCTACTCAGAAGCAAAGGTATTTTCCTTCACGGTTTTTGGGTTTTATTTATTTGAGTTTTTTTCCTTCTGTATTGCTTGTGGGAGTCACATACTTACACATTCACAAAATAAAGCAGGATCACTGAACAGGCAATTTGTGAACTCTGCCTATCAGGGTTAGGTGCTGAAACCAAATTCAGACTAGATCCAGATGAAATATTTATGAGTATCCATACAGAGATATTTACACACAGAGACATGGATATGGACAAATTCTGTTATCTGTTTTTCTCCTCCATGATCAGACTGCTCCTGGATTGCTCGCTTAGATATGTTTTAAATGGCTTGCATTTATATTCATGGTGTTGCACATATCTATGTTCTTGCTGGTTTAGATAGATTTTAAAATATCATACTGAACTTTTATGGAACCTGATAAAGTTGGATAGCAAACTTCCTTAAACGGAACGACATGGTACTGTCTAACATCATACAAGGCCATCCAAAATATTCTTTAACTTCTTTAAATACAACATTGAGCATACAGTTCTTTTTATTTGACATTTTTTGAACAAGTTGTTTTCAAAAACCTCTATCATTTATATCTGTAACCCAAGAATACATGGAATATGTCTTTACAGCCTCATTTATCAAGAGAATCTGAAGTAGAGGAAGCTATGATCGGCCAAATTTTCTAGCAGCGTAAGTGGAGAAGCTAACTGAGCTCATGAAGGCTGTGGCAATTTAGGGTAGTAGAGTCCGACTGTGTCTGTATCCAGATTATGGAGACTAACAAAACATATATTTTAAAAAGTCAGCTGAGTACATACAGTGATGCCATCAGAACAAAAAAAAGGCATATTCTGCACAAGAAAAAAATAGCTTAACTTTTTCTTGACATTTTCACTCCATTGACTCTGTGCTGCATTCAAACAGGTAAATGTAATGTCTCTGACTGTCTCTTGCTTCTGTTTTGGAGCCATCCATGGAAGAGAAATTCACCAATGGCTATTAAAAACAAAACACTTTCTCTGGCTCAGAAAACCAGAGATGCAAATTTGTGGTTGCTAGGAGAGTATATTTTGAAAATATGGCTATGTGCTTTCGCTGTTCTCATAGTTTTCTGCAGCCACCTGCCCTTGGAGACTGCTGTGAACCGAGTCTTGAGCCAGATGAACCTTATATCGCTTAGAGGTCAGGAGCAGACGTAAACATTCTCCAGTTTAAATTCTCAAAGTTGTTCTACAAGTAGAAATGTTTGCTTCTACTCAGTGCATTAGATTCCAATAAAGACATTTTGCTATTTCCTAGCTGGTGCTGGGTTCTTTTCCTTAGAGGTACAAACTTGTGTTTCTTTCTCAGAATTTACAATAAGTAATCAGACAAAATCTGTTCAAAATATCCTACTCAAAATACCCTCATAGTGTCTCTTTGTCCCTGCCTGTTATATCTGGGAAGTACTAGTGCTTTGCTTTTTGTCATAAAACCATATCTGGTATATGAGAATTTGGGTTCCATTCTGTGCATGGATTTTCTGCTGTAATTCTAAAAGACAGAAACAGGGAGCTGACAATGGTGAGGGCAGCAAGAGGGAAAGATTTTTACTCCTCTGAGAGCTTTAAACACTAAACAAGAAACTAGAACTGTCTTTTTTTTTTTTATGGTGCTTTTTTCATAGTAGATCACATGAGTAAGAGATTATCTAGTGATTGAGTAAGAGAGATCAGATTCAGGAGATGCAGCTTCAGTTTCTGCCCAATTCTACCCTCACATCACCCTCCAGGACGCGTTATGTGAAGCCCTCAGTTTTGTAAAAACACTGCTCTAGTGGGTTGCACCACAGGTTTAATATTATTCCAGCAGCTGATTGATGAAATACATGGATGGAGTAAAGATTATTTCTAAAATCTATAGAGGTACCATTTGGCCCAGAAGAAACCCAAGTGTTGTGGGGATGATGTGGAGAGAGTCGAAAGGAGTGTCTCCTGCTTTCCTGTCTGAGAAATCTGAGTCATCAGCTACCTTTAACGATATTTTCAAAGCAGACAGATTAACATCTGGAAACTCTAAGCATTAGTGTAAGCTTAGTAAATAATAAAAGTGAAGGTAGCTTTTTGATAAAGCAGTTCTGCTAGGAAAGAACAAGTTTTTCCATTACTCTTCCTGAATGTGATGTCTTTTAAGGTTAGCTCATCGGAAATGTATATAGCAATCTGTTTCAAGACATTCTCAAGAATTTCCTTAATTAGCCATCTATGTTTACTGTACTTGTCCCTCATAATATGTGCAGTGTTATGTTTGCTATCTGTAACCCCTTTGTTGATTTTGATTCTTCTGAAATGCATTTTTCCCTCCAATGAAAAATATCAAAAGGGCTTTCATTCAAGAAAATATGCTTGGCATCTGAAAGTTTGGGATGCGTGGGAGTCACATCCTTTTTGGACAGTTTCATTTAGTACAGTGGGTGTTTAACTCCTTGTCGTCTTCTGCAAAATGAAGTCAAGATGATGAGGTTTGCAGTGCAGGTACTCAAGGGGAGGGGAAGGTTTCAAGGAAAAGCCCAGCAGCTGCTTGTCTCCTGGAGAGAGATCAGATGGGAGGGAAGAAGGAACTTTATATCTGCTCACAGCACTGCACGTTGTGAAGGCAGAGCACCGCTCTCGCCACTGCAGCTGTACAGCACCTATAACTTTGGTGCTGGATAGGGAGGGCTCCCTGGAAGAACTGACCTTTCCGATGCTGAAGGCCTCTGCAGGCTTAATAGGCTGCATTTTCAGTTATTATAGATCAGTTTTTGTACTGTTATGGATCAGGCATAGTATCTCCCTGTTCAGATTTTTGCATAGCTCCTCTTGTATTTTCCAGTACTGTTCTGACCCTAGAGTCAGGTTAAAAACTCTAGAAGGTGATGAGAAAGTATTGGGTGCTGGCTGGAAAGCAAATAAACAACATTGTGGTTTTGTCACCTTCTTAATTCTGGTTGATCTGTGGGCTCCAGGGGCTCTTCCGCTCCCTGCTGTTCTGCTTTGACAATCTTGCACACTTGTTATGATCTGTGCCACTATGCACACTTCACATGTTAAATACATTTTCTCCCATCCATGAGCTACCATCTCCCTCTCTTGGCTACATTTCTTCATAGGACACTATATAACACAGGCATAAGAGAATGTGGGAAATGTTGAGACTGCAGCCTCAGAGAGTGCTTCCCAGCTCCTAAACTGGCTTAGCATCCAACCAAGTTCTGGACTGTGAAAGCAAGGGAGCTAGGATGCTCTCCAGCAGGGCCCCTGAAGGTAAAGGCATAGCTGTGGGGCTGATTTACTCCTTTTACACCCGGTGAATTGCCAGAGATCATGACAGGCTTTTTACTTACAGAAGGAATATTAAAAAGGCAGGAACCAGCATCTGGCTCATTGACAAAAAGATTTCAGGCCAAATGACTCACCTCTGGAGGAGTCAGACAAAGCTTTTCAAAGGACATGACTTACAAGGGAGTTCAGTAGCTGGGATTTATTTATTTTTCAGGGTTTGTTGAGGGTGTTTTTAGCTCTTAAACAGTAAATCTGCATGCACAAAGAACACAGACTTCAGACTTGCAACGTTTGAGGACAAACTTCATAAATATTCACTTGTTGTGACTTACTCATGGAGGAAGAGAAAGCTGGTTTTTAATTTTATTGTTGTGCAGATCATAAGACCCTTATGCTTGTTTATGTGAAGATGGCAAGCTGAGCATTTGCCTCTGGTTATAAACACATCCACCCTGAAAAAGAGGACCTTGATTTTTATGAGAACTGTCTCCTTTTTCCCTTGGTTCTTCAGTTGAAACTTGGCCAATGAGGTCATGCAGACAGCAGTCTCACAAATCTGAGAGCCACCTAATGTACTTAGTGTATTCATAACTGATGGCTTCTAAATATACTGTTAGAGAAGGACCAGAGTGTTCAAGAAAACATGACACTGATAAAAATGTGAACATCTAGTACAAACAGCCAGACACAGAGTAAGATGTAACACAATGGACCACTTGGAGTGCAACTCTAAAGTTGCATTACCTTGAAATTCACATTCTGTGCAACAGTTTATTCCTTAAGACCTTCAAGCATTTACTGCAGCACAAACTATGTCAGAATAAACTCTCAACTTACTCTGGATATCAGTGAAAATTAATAGTGTGTTTGCCTGTAACTGGGGATATCATAATATGTGGCAATTCTAATGGAATGTTTACTTCTGCCATAATAGCTATAAATTATTATGCTATACAATATTCAAGAAGAGCCTCCCCAATAAATTATAAGGATAGGAAGTTGCTTAACATATATTGATATTTTTTTCCCCTTTGAGAAGTTGTATAACAGATTCGTTGGGTAGTTTGTTCTGTAATGCTTTGTATCTTCACATAATACCTTTTATATAGGACAGAAAATGATTTGATATCTGCTTGTGATTAAATTACAGGCTGCGTATCATTGCTGCTTCACTAAAATATGACTTGAAATAGTCTGAATTAAACTCTAAAAACAACATTTCCAGATTGACAGTTTTCATGTACTTTGCAAGTCCATTTTAAATTAGCCAATTTTACGATAGATAATATAATTGCAAACAAAACAATTTTACAGAAATCTTATGGGTTTAGAATTTTAAATCTACCAGTAAAAACCTTGTCAGAGCATTAGATTAACAAAAAAAGTTGCATTTTTCTGTTCTATGAGCGTTAATTGGGGTTTTCTTGTTACAATGAAGGGTAATACAGAAGGCCATCTAAAGAAACTCCTTATAATTCACTGTATTGGTACTTACAGATGGTACTTTCATTGCTGCTACTGGCCTCATTTACTCATTTAACTAGGTTTGCGTAGTATTTCTATGTTTATCTGTTGCAGAAGTGAAGAACAGTCATGGATAATGTAGGAAGTCTCCCAATTATAAAGAAAAATATACATCAGAAATTATAAATTATTTTACCAATGGACTACAGCTGCAATTTACAATTGCGAGGAATTGTAATGACTTGATGAGCTAAATCATGTAGCTTGTTTAAGCACGACAAGATGAGCTGGAAAAACAAAATAAAACGACTTTCTGCAAATAGTTCTTGTATTGGGACACAATCTACTACAAGGTAGAAATGGCAGCAGCAGAAAAGGATGAGTGGGGAGAAGCAAGGAAGGTGTTAGATGTCCAAGAAGCTGAGCTGTACACAAATGGTCCTTTGCATGCTATTTTCCTGCCAGCAGCAGTGCACAGCATTAAGCAGACATCTGTCTACGTCTAAGGCCAATTTTGCTCAAGGTCCTCCAGTTTTTTCACAGCTGGGATTTTGATTTCTGGTTTTGGAAATCTGAGGAAGGAATACAATTAATATTAAGATACCTTTGCTTAGAGTTGCAGACATGGGTTTTAGTGGGATCTTGCTCACACTAAGCCTTTACCTGCTAGTCCAGAGGGACGCAAGTTGCTCAAGGCCATGTGCAGATGCCTCAGATACCACAGAACATCTCAGATAACACCAAGTGCCTAGATTTAGGTAACTAAAGCCTTAGCAGTCTACATGGAGATATTTACAGGTGATCCAGTTATCTAATATTCCTTTGTAGCTCATGGAGATCTGCTCTTTACAGCCAATGGAGTTCTCCACGGGCCACTGAAAGTATTGACAGGGTCTATATTGAGACAAGAGCTTAAATACCTGCCTCCTACATAAACATCTAAACACATGTGTCAATATCCAGAGCTGAATCCCACTCCAAATTCTGGTTTAAATTCTGGTTTGCTTTGTAATCATTGAAACTGGCCAATTTTTTAATTGCTGTCTAAATGGTGGTTATGTCTAAGATGTACGTACTTTAAGGTTAAATAACTCATTAATTAAGTCATTTTTAAAGTCTAGATTAATGGTGGCAGAAATGGCATATTCACCAGAGGTGTGCTGGCAGCATGGTAACAGTACTGACAGAAAACTATGAATTCATTGTGAACGTGCAGGTTCTCTTCCTGCTGACATGTATAATGGACTGCTCTGGAAAGCAGTATTGTTTTTAACTGCATTTACTGTCTTCATTGCAAGACAGCAAGCTCCTCTCGGTCTAACAGAACATGCGATTTACTGGGAGGTGTTGAAAATGTTCTTTGCACTTGGTCATCTGTATGTGGCTCCAGCCAATTCTGTGAGTTCCTTAGCTCTGTCAACAACAAATTGGATTAGAAATTAAAAAAAAAAAAAAATCTGTTAAAAGTGAATTGTTAGGGGATTTCTTAATTTCCTTCTGATGTTGTACCTGGAAGCCAAAAAGGTAAATGAGAAATAGTCTATTACATCTAGGTACTGACTACAGATTAAAGCAACAGCAGGAGGAAATAAAAAATAACACTGGACTACACTGGACTTGAATGGTCTTGGCTGGATGAAGAAGAAATACCCATGGACAAACCTGGAAAGCTCAAAGACAGTGCACAATTTATGTAAGTAACTTTATTCACTTGGGCTCAGCTTACAAAGCTTGGTGCTTAAATAGAATATATGGTCCCAAATTTGAGTGTTATAATGGGCAATTATCCCTGGGTTAATAAAAATGAGGCAGAATTTGTGCCTCCTATTGCAAATACCTAAGTATGAAAAGTTGAGTTCTAAATATTTGCCTTCCTGGCTCAGAACAATTATCAGACATTATATTTTAAGAAGCACACTTTATAGCTTGCAAGTAACAGTCATGTGTTTTAATGTATTTAATTTTACTGGCCTGACTTTCACATATTTTAAGAGCTCTTTACCTCTCCTTGGCAGCATAAGAAATCTGTCTTGCTAAAGGGATATAAAGAGTCTGTAAATGAAAATCAGGGTCAGTTATTCTATTTCTGAACATTAAGGTCTCAGGTATTAGGCTGTTTGAGATTATTGTCACTGACCCTACCTTAACGTGAAAGTGAAATCATGCAATAAAGAATGTGCTTGGATAGGTGAAATATTTCCCTCTTCTGTTGTGTTTTGTTTCCTTGCAGTTAAAAGAAGCATAAAATGTGTGATTGAATCCCATTTAGTTGATATTAAGATAATAATTTCACAAATATACCCCTACAAACAATACTGCATTGAAAACTGAATACATTCCTGTAGCCTATGAAAACCTGTAGTTAATAGCCTTACTCTAAATTAACTAATAAAACTTTTCTAATTATGCATAGTAGAAAGGGTGAAGTAGAGTGATAGCAGGAAATTCCTTTTGCCTCATGCTACGGGTTTGGAAATGCACTGACATCATTCCTATTGCCAGGCACTAGAGGAGATCATAATGGGATATAATTGTTGCTTGCTCATTTGATTGAACTCCAAAACTATATCAAATGACACTTAATTATACACAGAGAATATCATTACAGAAGAGGACTCAGAACTGAGAGCTCGGTGTAAGCAGAAGCAGTTAATAATTATACAACTCCTGTAGATGCAAATAGATAACTTGCTGCTAATTAGTCTGGAATTTAACACTCACAATATCCTAAGTAAATCTAGTGAAAATTAGTTGGGAGTCTGAACATACAGTTTTACTATAGCTCCAACTGGTACGTGCCCTCCAATCACCCAGCACGTTGGCTAGCTGTTTGAGGAACACATTTGATATCTGGCCAAGTTTAAAGGTCTACTGGAGGTAAAAAAATGCCCACCCTTTTACAAGGGGATCATTGTTGCTCAACAATAGAGTTCTCTGGCTTATTTGAATGTCAACAATTCAGAAAAGTTGATGTTTGGAGCCATCAAATAAAATGTTTTTGTGAAACAGTTTATTATTTCAGTGGTAATTATTTGAATCATTCATGGTAAAGGATGTTTGCTAATGAGAGCTTGGCTGCTGTAAATTCCAGGGAGACTGAATGCTCTTTGTGCTGACAAAAAGGCCCAAATCACTGGAGAGCAACTGACTGGACAAATCATTCATCTATGCAAATGCCAGCTGAAATGGTCAGATGCATTTATTACCCTCCTCATTATAGTAAACAAGGCAGAAATCGTGACTGGCAGTTATCAACTTGCCCTGAAGTGTGATTTGTTCTCCTACCACTATTTAAATGAGAAGAAGAAAGGCATGCCACCAGGGACTTCATTGGTTTATAAAAGAGTAAATGTCACATAGCCCAGTGCTTAAAGACTTTTGATTGACAAATGTTTTATTTGACATATCAAACAATAACGGTTTTCATATCAAATAGTCCATATTTGTTAGCAGAAATTTAACCCTTGGGAGAGTGAGAACTGATTTTTCAGAATGCTCCAAATCCAGATGGAAAGTTACAAGTAAAAAGAAACTCTCTAACTGGGTGCACTGGAAAGACTCACACAGTACTGTAGAAATATGTTTTTAATGGAGGCTTCAAATTAACAGTTGCCTTAGCTGCTTCAAGAAGGCATCTCACATGGGGAAGGCCAATAGCATGTAACAGAAGGGAATAAAAGAGTGATCTATTTACATACATTTTTTAAAGAAAATACATTTGCAGTTAAAGAGATCTAAAAGGACCTGCCTCATCCTCAAACTATATTCCAAAGACATCTATGCTTGTTTTAGGAGAGGATATAGGCTGATTTGTTTGAGGAATGTATGGGTCTGATAACTGGAAATATTACTGGAAAAAGTAAAAACAAACAAAAAAGAAGCAAACAGGAACACATATCAGAATTCTTATTTGTATTAGGCATGCGTATTTGTTGGTACCTTTCACTTTAACAAGAAAAGGCTTTTCTACTTTTACTGGTGTTCTGTCATTATTGAATATGAACTGATTATTATTGAGGCGGCCCTAAGACCTTGTATATATATTTACAAAATTATATGTCCTCTGGTATCAAACAAGCAAGAAATTACATATGATTAAATGATGCTTCACACAGCTTGCTGCTGATGTCTTTTAACTTGTTAGTTGCTGCAAGGACAGATGGAAAAAGCATGTGTGCTCTGACCAAATGTGAACGTACACTTTGATTGTTTAAGAATGACCTTTCATCTTTATATAATCAGGAGGAGCTCTGAGTATAATCCTTTAAACATTTTCCATCCAGAACAGTAAACTGAGTCTCAAGAATGAGATCCTGAAGCTAAGGAAAAATGAGAGATCACTAGGTACTGTAAGAGGAGAATGAAGCTCTTTGATCATGATTTTCGAGGGGAAGCGAGGGACATGATCCTACCTGCCTATATCTTCTAACCTATACATACTGTTGAACTGAGACTCTGCCATCCAGGTATCCTGGAAGAGAAACATTAAGTGGAAAATAAGCAAGAAAAAGCACATCAGAAAGACACTTTGGGTTATCTGGGAAATACAATGTGATTTTATTAATAGTATCGATATGAATAATGCTGCTTTTTAGCTAGCATGATAGAGGGAGGAATTAGAAACAAATGCTGTCTACATAATGCTTTATGACTCTTGTGAACCAAACGTTAACTGATTCATTTTCTCATTAGCTCTGTAAAATACCATCATTAATCCTTCTTTGTGATGGGAGAGCATCTGCATACATAGATAGGTGACAGATACTTGAGGTCACTCAGCTGGCTGCAGCAGACCTAGGTATAACTACCTAGAGCATCTGATTTCTACCTGAGTGCATAGCTAGGTATATGTAAAGAGACATATGCTGAAAATGGATCACCACAGCATTAACTTGTACTGCATACTTCTGCTTTTTAACACCACAGAAAAGTATTACCCATCATGACTATTGCTACTGTCATTAGAAATACAGGATTTTCCATTCCAATCTGAAATAATGATTCTTAATTCCAGTATCCAGTCTGTGGAGGCAAGTCAGCCTGGTACTTCAGAGTAGTGTCCTTGGCCACTTAGGCTGCTCTGCCTTGCATATGGAGGAAAAAATCCTCCACAGATATCCCAGAACCCCAAGGACATCTGGTGAGGTATACCTTGCAGACAGAGGACTAAAACATTCTTGCTGATCACAAAATAATCCAGCAGTAGTATTTGATTTTGTGCATCATGCAAATATGACTGCCAGAAGACAATTATAGCAAATACAGGGAAGAAAATATTCCCGTTCTTTTCTAATATAGCTTCTGTTATTAGATCTAAGTGCCCCCTTACATCCTGTTCCTATTGTAGTTAGAAGACACATATATATTAAAAAAAAAAAAGGCAATTTATTACCAGCATCTTCTTTTTATGCATTTTTGAGATTACCCTCCTGTCTTGGGATCTGGACAGCTCTTATTTACAGAAGTCCCTGATCCTCCTCCCTCCAATGCCCTCATATTCCCCTTTTGTCATCCTCATGCTCATCTTCAGTCTCTCAGAAGCTGGTGTGTTTAAATCAGTCCGTCATTCTAGCTGCCATCAGTCTCCCTCAGACATGCTACTTCATTCCAGAGCTGTTGCTTCTGCAGGTCTTGAGGTTGCTGTCACGAGGGGCTGATTTAACATGGTGGAAGAGGCAGACAAATGGTTTGCTGCAGAGACTGGACAGGCCAACAGAGCTTTGTAAATGCTATAAATAGCATTATTGCTTTTGAGGATTTTGCAACTGGATAAGGCAATATGCTAATTAGGCAGGGAGAGGCACCTGCTCTTCAATGACATTGCTGGCCTTCACCTTCTCCACTAGAGAAAAATTTAAAGGAGTTGATTAATATAGTTCAGGAAGGTTTCAGGATTAATTTTCAGGAATGTGAAGTAATCAACATTTTCTCAAGCAGTTAGTATGTTCAGTCAATAACAATGCCACCTTCAGAACTAACTATGTGCCCAGAATAAGTGATCATCAGGAAGCCAGGGACAGGACAACACTCAGTCTAAAGGGTTATAACCATAGAAAAGGGAAAAAAAATCTGACTAACAATGCTGAATATCTTTCATTAATGCATACTGGAGGCTAACAGCGAGCAGCTAAAACAGCTGTTTCATTTTGCCTCTTATTCTAAGCAACTTTATGTCCCCTACACAGAGGTGCGTGGGCTGCACAAACATAAGCAGCTTTCTGTGCATCTCAAGCATCCTTAAACCACACAGGAGCTGCAGATGTCACTGCAGCTTCAGGCTTGGACTGATGATCCCTTGCTATGTCCTCTAAACAGTAAGGAAAGCTTTTGGTGCCAGGAAGCAGAGAAATCAATCAATAAAAAAAACAGATTCAAACAACCACTGCTATTCTGGTGAAACTGCTGTATTTTAAAGCTATGAATGAAATCACTGTGCCACGAAAAATATATTACAGCGTTCTTAGCAATTGCACCTTTTTACTTTGGTTTTGGATGAACAAATTAATAACAGTACCAATAACTCACCAGCAAATCTCAGGTGTGATATGTTGGAGGAAAAAACTCTAGGAAGAACTAACCTACCTACAATCTTCGTTAAGTGACTTTACAATGGAGTAATCCCCGTCACTTTAAAGTAGTTACCCTCATTCAGAATTGTACACATCAGTACAGAAGTCGGCCAAATACTTTATATATATTTGTAGTAAAAAACTACTTAACAGTAATAATTATGTGAGATCATTGGCAAATGTGCCAAATAGCCTGAAACATAACAGAGAAAGGAGAAAATAAAACAGTGAAGATGTTCCCACATAAAAAAAAATGTTCCTTACACAGTCTGATCTATATCGAATACAAAAGGTATCAATCTTTTCATTATTCAGAATTTCTTCAGTAACTGCATCCAAATTAACATAATCATCTATTTCCATGTGAGCAGGAATTCAGGCTAATTGTACATTAATTCCCAGGATGAATAACTGAAGTATCAGATGCAATAGCTCAAAAATCTAAACTTGTTTAGCGTTAAAGTAACAAATTTTAAGCCTTAAGTTAATAAAGAAAACTATATACAGATCTTTATTAACATACCAGGAATGAATCCACAATTCATAAAACCACAAATCATGCATGCCAGTTTAAGTGTGCAACTCTATTATACTTCACTCAATCTGAACATATCTGTGTCTTTAAAGTCTCACAGTGCTGGTAATTTTATAGCTGGGAACCATCACCTCCTGTTATGCTATGAGTCCTCCTTCCAAAGCGATAAAGATGTGAGGATGTGGAAAAGGATTTATTTTAAAATTATGCCCAGTTTTTCTTAATTGGATCTGCTAGCATTTACTTCTGTCTCCCTGTATTTCTGACTGGCAATGCTGCACTGAGAACTTATATGTAGCTATCCTGTGCATTTTGATTCTTCTGTGTACTAGTGTGACACTATGTTGCTGGATACTGCTGCCTGTTCACCCTTTGTATATTACCTAGATCACAAATCTGCTTCATCAGCTATGGAAATCAGCAAAATTTCTGCAAGAAAATATGTTAATTTCAAAAACTAAACCATGCAAAATAGAGGGGAGCTAGCTAAATAAACTAAGATCCAAGGCTTGGAGGACTACTTGTAACTAACAGCTCATTTGTTTCTGACTTGCTATAAGGCAGAAATAGAGCATTCAGTTCACTAAGGTAGAAAATTCCAGTATAATTAGTAGACAGGAATGAAAAAATCCCCACATTCTTGGCTGTGATTCCGATTGTTTGAACGCCAACATGGTATCCATTCAGACTTCAGAAGTGACTTAGTCCAGTTGTTTCTATTGCTGTACCAATTTCATTCCTAAACAGAGAATGCTTGGGTCAGACCTCTGGCTGTGTTATTTTGCATTTGTAACACAGCCATAATTAAGAGACTATCACAAGTTAAGGAGAGCAAAAATGTTTCCGGCAATGGGGGCAGAGTAGGAGTGTGTATATATATATATATGCATATTGCGATCATGCATACACAGTGTAACTTTCAGCTGTCGGTATAGCAGGGAAAGAAAGGAAGGTGGCTACAAGCTTCTATTTAGTAGCTAAAGCTCATTAAGCCTTGCCTGAAATTGGCTGCTAAAAGCTTATATATTTAGGGAAGTGACAGTCTCTTTTCCTACACATTATCTGCCAGGGAAAAAAACCAAACAAACCCCAAAGAACACAACTAAAGAATCCACTGGCCCTAGCGATATGAGCCCCCTTTCTCAATCCATTCTTCTGCTTTGCTCTACATTCTGGAAAAATGCTTGAATGGCAAACTCAGCTGGATGACCTAAAGCCATTCATCCTCAAGTCTGGGAGGACTGAACTTCTGCTGATGAACAGACCTTATCATTTTGAGAAGATAAGTTCCTTTCTTGTGCCCTTGCTTGCTGAAGAGGACTCATTAGATTAACCAAGAGGTCATTAGGTCATTAACTGCCCAAGTTGTGGTAGATTTCCCATGACGTTTTAGGGCTTGCACACGTTTAGAGCTCCCAGACTTTCCTTCACTAAAATTCAGGAATAATTTTGTTTTAGAAGAAGGTAACAAAATACAATACTGAATTCTAATACATATTCTGAACTGTTCCATCACAAAATAAGCTTTGCAATGTGCTTTGTATACTTCTTCTCCTTTTTTTTTAATAAAACACAGTAAGCTCTAAAGCCTCCTGAATATTTTATGGGTAAAATTTCTTATATTGACTTTTAATACATCACTTTTACTTTTTATACTTGCATGATATCTTTAGCAGTGGAGAAAGGTAGTAAATAAGCATATGGTTTTACTGTTAGCATATTTACATGGCTGAAAATAGATTTTATGCATGCAGTGGATTCACATGCTGTTTCTGAAAGAAAACTTTTGTACATCTGATCCATTGTGTTGGAAGCCTAAGACATTAGTTGCAAAGCACCACCAACAACAACTTTTCCATTTGTTGCCATTGATGACAATGATCACATTGATGTGATTGGAACAGCAAAATGAACTTCACTTTCCTAGTTTCCCAGGTTTCTAATCCTTGGGTGGAATCATCTTACTGTTTAGCATCTATAACTCTTCAGCTCTGCTGAGCTTTGATTTGACTGATGATGCCATTGTGCCATTGTGAAATGTGGCAGAAGTAGATGAGCCACAGTCAGCTTTGCATCCATTGAACACAACTGACCTATAAAAATATCTCTGGTCATAAGAACATACTATAAAGGGTTTCAAATAGTTACGTGATACTTGATGAGAGGCTAACAATGTCTTTTTGTGAGTCAAAATGACATATCTCTATTGAAATCAATATGGCTCAGATCTGCAAACACTGAAGTACTGCACTGCAGCTGTACCTATTCCCTTGGTTTTTGTGGTAAAAAAACAGTGTGGACACTACACATGTCTATCTCACAACTAACAGTCATCTGCTTCTTGCTGCCTGTCAGTTCATATAGCCATTATGCAAGAAAATATGAAATGGCTGATAGATCTCTAAAGAAAAACTACTGGCATGATAAAGGAGACTTGAGCTGATTAACAATTGCTACCAATCAATATCATAAGTCTGATAAAACAGAGTCCCACTAATATTAGAACTTCCCTTTCATCATGAAATTACAATAAGACCTTGTTCAAGTGTATCTTGCAGCTCTGTAGTTGTTATGAAGAAGGAATCAATTGTCCCTGTTCCTGGAGCACACATGCCTGTGATACTCTTCTGCACTCCTAGCAGGCTGCAAGGAGAGCCTAGAGACTAGAAGCAGGTAACAGTGCACCAGAAGCAGTTAGCTTTAGAAATCTAACATTCAGAAGGTTAACGCAATGGGTCTGGTTTGAAGAAAGTAGGTGCTTTGCCAGAATTGCCTCTGGGAAAGTTTTTATGGCATAGATACCCAGAGCATTTACTTGTCTGCTAGAACAGAAAAATGGTGGTAGCCCAAGGGCTAAGGGAATTTCCTACTTACTCTTTCAATTGGTACTTAGGTTTCAATGTTACTTTATATCTTGCTAAAATTTTATACAGGTTTTACATTCCCACTCTTAAATTTCAATTGAATGGAGTAACAAGCTGTGCAGTGTCAACAAAAAAGCTTAATAAGATTGTATCTATCTCTGCCTCTTTAGATCCCTATATGAAGCCTATTAACAGTTAAAATTACAATATTATCCTCACTGGATCCTACTGCTGCTGACAAAGGATTCTGATTTAAAACTTGTCTGAAGATTCTTGCACAACAACCCCCTTGTATACAGTAGATTTTACTATCTCAGATTCCTTAATCCTCATTAAAAACCTCATGAAGGCTTCAGTTAGCTCAGCCTTTCCAGGCTTTAGGATTATTATTCATATTTCTGCAGAAAGACAAAAAGGTAAGAGGAAAGATTTTTAACCAAGATATGTCCAGGTAACACTGTATTTTTTCTTAAATCTTAATTACATTTCATGCAGAGTGCTTCCACAGTAAAGGCAGTGCTTAGCCATTCAAATGCTGAAACTGTTATTGCTATATAGTTTGATAATCTATATCAGGTTCTTTACAGGCAACATAGCAAGACATTGGTCTTGCCCCAGTGTGTCTATAGTTTAAATTCTGTGTGATCTACTGAGATCCAGTGCCAAGCAGCAGAGACACAGATGAAATACTGAAGTAGTTTAACTGTGTATAAAATGTGAGCACATATTTGTACTGTGGCACATTCTTCTCTTTACCTTTCAATAAGAATATGGGAAAGTAAAGACAAAATGCAGAGAATATGATTAACTATGCAACATGGCATTTTCATAGAGTACAGCAGAGAGGGGATGCTATGTAAAATATTACATGGGAAAAAAGCCCCACATGGAATAAAACATCTCCTATGGAAAAAACCAAGAGTTTCAGCTGACATAGAAACCAATTACTTGTTAGGCCTGGCTCATGCAAACACCCACAAACATTTTTAAAATTACTCAGGGTGGAGTCTCATTGACTTAGTATACTTTCTCTTCTACTTCGAAGAAGATTTGTAATTTCACATATCAAAAATCAGTAATGCTGGTCTAGAGGCAGTGAGATGTTTCCCATGCTGGGTTAACATCCTGGGTTGCAGAGAAAGCCAGAGAGAACAACTCACAGTAATGGCAACAGTGTTATGCATACGCAGTGCTGCTTTGCAGTTAATACTTGACTAAGTTTGTTGTATTAAAAATAACTCACTGATTAAAATGATTTCATTATTTTTAGGGTTCGACTTAACACTTTAAAATACAAAGCTTTGCAAAGTGATAACAAAATTCAGATCAGTTTCCTTCTGGGAGCAGGAACCGGTGACTTACAAGCCAGATAGTTTTTTGCATGATTTGTTTATTTGCAATACGTTTTCTCAACTGACATGTTAGAAATAGAAACAGTGGCCTTTTTTTTTTTTCAGACTTAACTGAAGTGTTGCCCTATGTTCAGGAGGGCTGTCTCCTAACTCTTTACTGGAGGCGCAGGTCAGTTTCGTTGCTTAATCAGCAGATTCTTTGCTCTCACTAAAAATTCCTTTGCTACACATGCTTTTTCAATGACTACCTTGCCTGGAAAAGTAGATCTGGACACCTTCTGGGAGTGCAGAACATAAAAAAGCCTTGGAGCTCCAACTGCTAAACCAATTGCTTATGTGGTGGGATCTTTAACCCCTCCTGTGGAAAGCTTCCCCCTAGACATTTTTACCAGTCATCACAATGGTGACTCATGGTGAGGAGTGAGTTAAAGTATCTGATAGCAGATCCAAGACCCAGACATATCTTGGGAGTAAAAAATAATTGAAATGTCACTAGTCGTATCATTCCCTTATGTGCCTTGGGTACAGACGCAGACATAACTTAATCACATTTAACCGTGCTAGTTACATGGCCTTTCCATTCTTTATTCCTAATTTTGAAATAACAACAGTCCAACTGACTTCAGTTAGATTTCCTACAATGAGCAAGCCATAGCATCACTTATCATAATAAGCAGAAGCTGAAGGAGAAGGAGGATGCTGTTAAGACATGAATTTTGTGATTATGAAGTCTGATTAACACACAGACACTAAGTCTCGCTGTTATTTTACAAACAGAAGGTTTCCTATATTGTTCTATCAGTGTATTTCCTTTCAACACAGAGGATAATTTCTGGAACATATTCTTATGCCTCATTTTACTTCTGATGTGCCTATAGATATACGTATAAAGCGTTTATGTGGCATAGCTCACTGGAAAGTATCTGTTGGCTCCAGATGTAGGTAATTGTTGAATAAAACCAGGTCATCAATTGATCTTTACAAAGGCTGTGGAATGACAATTTGATAGTGATTTGGAGCACATCTCAAAATCACATAGCTTGAATTTTGAGACAGCAGCCTAGACAAAAAGGACACTGTCCTCTTCAGTAAATAGCAGTGACTTTGCAGTTTTAAAATCCTACCTGCTGTTGGACAACCGCTGTGAGTAACACTGAAGTTGGTTCTGTAATTTGCATAGTGTGGTTAGGTTGAGTTGATACATAACACATCCTATTTGCTGTCTGAAAGCTTGGGGATGGTCTATGTTAAGTGGAGAGAGGTGTACATCCAAACAGTGATATCGTCTGCCTATACCCTGTCATAGGAGTGAATGGGATAGGCTGGATCAACTGAGGTATCCATGTCTCCCTATGGAGTACAGAATAACCCTACTTGATAAGAAGATTAGATCAACCACATAACTTTTACAAAGCTAAATTTACGTAAGGTGAATCTGGTAATTCCAGCTTCTGTGTGCTGACAGATGAGTGGACTGAGATAAAACCTTTTTATATCTGTCTATCTTCTGCATTAATTCAGAATCTCAATACAGTGTTTCTGTGATTCAATCTCAGTAAAGTGTTAAAATAAACACAGAATAGGAATGATTTGGCCAAACACAGATATCTGTTCAGATATCTCAACTAGTTCCCTGATTTTTCTTTATATCCAATAGACAGAAGTAGAAACTTTTGGCTTCCTGTTCTTAGATGATATGTTTAATGCTAAAGTGTAAGTCTTAAATGGGTTAAACAAATTGTGCCTTCTGAGTGTTCCCTTTCTCTTCAATTAATTTGGAAAGGGAGGATATCATGATATGTGCAAAAGCTAACATGAAAACAATAACATAAGCAAAATAAAACACAAAAAATCAGCTTCATACCTAACCTATTTTCTGACTCACCGAACTTATTCATAGCCTTATTTCCAATTTTTCTTTTGTATTAGGAATTCATATTTTGAGGCGTCCACTGCCTAGGAAGGTAATTAATGAAAGGACCTTATAAAGACTCTGTAGAGAGCACCTGACTGTAGGATAGAAGCGAAGCTAAATGATGCAGAAAGGCATAGTACACCACTGGCATTGGAACCTGAACAGTCTACCTTCCTCTGCCATAGCAGTGCCTTAAAAGCTAGGGCTTAAATTTTCAATTTAAAATGGTACAGTGGCATCGTACACATATGAAAAACATGTACGTACGTGTATTTCTGTATGTGCACACAAATGTACATGCAGGTATATGAGTCACCTATAAACTGGTCACCCTGGCATGTCTTCTTGCGGAAGGCAGGGTTGCGTAGTGGTCTGTCTGCCACTACGGTCAGCAGCAGAGAAGTACTCTATCCTAAATGTATAGATTTCTATATTTGGATTTTATTATATATGTATAGAATTGATACTAAAGGGCTATAAAAAAGTAGCTTAGATATCAAGTATTTTTTTATCTTTTCTGGATTTTTACAATAATTTTTGACCATTTACTCCAAGTCAGCACCTCTATTTTCCACTGTAACTGAACAGCCCCAGGTGCTATCTAACGCGGAACTTTGCTGGGGACATGAGGAGATTAGATGGACCAAAGCAATTTTGGCAACCAATGCAGGAGCTGGAATCAAAGAAGTGTTTGAGAGAGAAAGCGCAAGTGCTTGGGCATGCATATCAAATTATAAAAACGGATATAGAAGCAAAACGTGATACTTTCCTTGCAATATGTCAGTTAGGGACCCAAGAGGCACTGCAATTTGCTGGAGCAAGTACTCATTAAGATCAATTAAAATCAGGGCTGCCCTTATGACATGCCAGGGACTCAGGGCACGACGTTAAGAAGCACGATCGGGTTAGGCTAGAGCTGGGGTGAGCCTTGCAAGCTGCCTGTTTTGCAGTGGGTACAAGAGAAACTGTGGGAGAAACCAGGCTTTGGGGGAAACCAGGCTGGGGCTCACTGTGGGCACGGGGGCTCTGGGGGTCGCTTACTGCGGAGGTAAGCCCCCCCGCACAAGCCTGAGGGGGGCTGAGGCACTGACCACAGCAGAAAAACGGCCCTCCACAGCTTTTTGCTTGGCTTTCAAGTTAAAATGGAGAGAGGGACAGCGGGCTGAGCCTAAGGCTCCCACCATGGTTCTCCCTATGATCAGGAGGGGGTTCTGCCCCTCTGCTCTCCTGAACCCCCACCTGGAGCACTGTGCCCAGTTCTGGAATCTCCAACATAAGAAGGACATGGAGCTGTTGGGACGGGACCAGAGGAGGCTACAGGGATGATCAGAGGGCTGGAGCACCTTCTGTAAGGGGGCAGGCTGAGGGAGCGGGGGTTGCTCAGCCTGGAGAAGGCTCCGAGGAGACTTTATAGCGACCTCCCAGTGCCTAAAGGGGCTCCAAGAAAGCTGGGGAGGGATTTTTTTATAAGGGCACCGAGCGAAGGTTGTGGGAGGTGGTGTCCCTGCCCATGGCAAGGGGGTTGGACTGGATTATCTTTAAGGTCCCTTCCAGCCCAAACCATTCCACGATTCTATAACAGGACGAGGGGGAACGGCTTTAAATTGGGAGGGGAAAGACTGAAGTTAGGCATTAGGAGGAACTTCTTCACGCTGAGAGCGGGGAGGCCCCGGCCCCGCTTCCCCGGGAAAGCCGTGGCAGCCCCGCCCCTGCGGGTGCTCCAGGCGGGGCCGGGGCCCACCCGGCGGGCGCTGTCCCCGCCCACACCGGGGTGGGTGGGGTGGGGGCGGAACTGGACGGTCTTTAGGGCCCCGCCCCGGCCCCGCCCCCCCCCCCCGCCGTGCGGGGCTTCCGGCTGCCCCTGCCGCGGCGGCGCGCGCCGCTCCGCCCTCCGGACGGGGTAGGGGTGGCGGCTGCGCGCGGGAAGTGGGGGCGCGCGCTGCCCACCGGGGCCCCTCCCCACCCCCCCCCCCCCCCCCCCCGCCCCGGGACGCGGCCGGCGGGGAAGGGAGCGGGGGTGGCGGGAGCGCGAGCGCGAACCCCGCGGCCCCGGCCTGGGCAGCGCGGGGCGGCCGGGCCTGGGGGCCCGAGGGGCGCGGGGCCGTCCCGAGGAGGGGAGCGCGGCAGGGGCGCCGAGGGAGCGGGCAGGCCGGGGCGGGGCACCGGCCCCCTGCATCCCGGGGAGCATCCCGCTCTCCACGGGGACCAACCATCCCCCCCGAATCCTGGGAGCATCCCGCTTTCCACGAGGACCAACCATCCCCCCCGAATCCTGGGAGCATCCCGCTCTCCACGGGGACCAACCATCCCCCCCGAATCCTGGGAGCATCCTGCTTTCCACGAGGACCAACCATCCCCCCGAATCCTGGGAGCATCCTGCTCTCCACAGGGACCAACCATCCCCCCGAATCCTGGGAGCATCCTGGTCTCCACGGGGACCAGCCACTCCCTTCCCCCCCCCTCGCATCCCTGACTTCTCTGGGAGCATCCTGCTCTCGGCTGAGACCACCTATAATCCACTGTACATCCCTAGCTACTTTCCACGGGGACCAGCTATGCCCTCCTGTAGATCCCTGACCGCTCTGGGAGCATCCTGCTCTCCACAGGGACCAACCATCCCCCCTGAATCCTAGGATCCTCCTGCTCTCCACAGGGACCAACTAACCCCCTGAATCTTGGGAGCATCCTGCTCTCCACAGGGACCAACCATCCCCCCGAACCCCACTCCCCGGCCCCTGTCATCCCTGACCTCTCTGGGAGCATCCTGCTCTCCACAGGGACCAACCATTCCTCCTGAATCCCTAGGAGCATCCTGTTCTCCACAGGGCCCAACTACCTCCCCCCATGGATCCCAAGCTTTTCCAGGAGTATTCTGCTCTCTGCTGAGACCACCTATACTCCACTGTACGTCCCTAGCTACTTTCCACAGGGACCAGCTACACCCTCCTACAGATCCCTGACCACTCTGGGAGCATCCTGCTCTCCTCAGGGACCAGCTAAGCTCCCCGCAGATCCCTGGCCGCTCTGGGACCATCATACTCTCCACAGGGACCACCTGTTTGCAGGGTTACAGGCATGCTGCATGAGTTACACCTTATCTCCTCAGCTGCCTGATCGTAACACAACAGAAGCAGGGTAAAGCTTAACAGGCAGGTTTGACTATATATATAAATTTTTTTTTAGGTGCGTTATTTGAGGTGCTTCACTTCGTGTGAGTTGTTATTTATTGTCAGTGCAGGTTGATGAGGGGACAGTGGGAGATAACTGCATGGCCCGATAGCTGTAATCCATGTAGTGAGGATGGTGACAGTGTGGAGGGGTGGTACAGTGTTGTGCAAAGAAAAAATGAGAAGACAAATATACTTGAATTACTTACTGAAAATAGTATTGAATGGGGATATATACTGTTTTTAGCCTGTGGAGAAGAGTTTAATCATAGGTGGAAGGGCAGTCATTCAAAATGAAGCAGTATATTGCTGGTGACTTTAGGCGTAGTTTAGAATAAGTCATTTTTAAAGGGGGTACCTTATGGTTTACACGTGTTGAGAACATGTGTTTCTGTTATATGTGAAGGTAGCCTCCAGAAGGCAGGGTGGTCACCTGGCCCTTGCGATGCCCAGAGAATATTTGTCTCTGTTACACTGCGATGCCAAAGCAGGCAATAAGTTCTAGCAGGAAGGAGCAGTCAGTCGGTGAAGTAATCTGAAATTCTTGGATTTTACGTGTTTTGATGCTTATGATGGGAACTCAAGCAATGTTTTAACTAGATAGAGTTGTCATAATGTTCCATTTTTTTTCAAACTGTGAATTTATAAGTTGCAAATACGTAAAATGCCTATGTTTTTATTGCCAGAACACTTCATTTGGGAAGAAACACAGCAAGTCAGGCCGAGTTTAAAGTATGTTGAAAGAACTTATTAATTTTTAATTAATATTAGCTTCTAGTTTCAACAAGTTGAGTGTAGATGTTGCTATAATCTGGGTAATTAACAGCAAGAGATGCTAACCTGTGGTAAAAATCCTCTGTTTTAGCCTGTAATGTAAGGTTTGAGTATTCCCTCTGTGCATTAACGTGCAAAGATAATTAAGAGATTTGCCATTTCACATGTTTTATCTAAGACGCGTATATTAAATTGCATTAATCTTTCTTCAGAGATAATACAGCCTATCGTTTTTGTCATTTATATGTTCTTTGTAATTTGTCAATGTTGCTGTTTCTTTTATAGTCAAATGAAAGAAAACTCTGCACAGTACTCCCATGTGTGAGATTAGCAAAGCTGGTGTAAAGAGAACTTATTACCTTTCTGGCTTTAAAAATCAAAGCTGGTATATACATGACTTGTGTACACAACATTTGCTTCTCTTGAAAGAGTATGAACTCCTGTGTAGCAATTATGTTGCCAAGGACAGCTCTTGCACTAAATATGCCAACTTTTAATTTTTCTCTGTGTTTCATATCTGTTACTTGTTATGTTTTTCCACATGTCCTTCACTTTGCAGCCCCTCCAAACCCCAGTATTTTTCTATTTCCCACCTTTGCTTAGCATTCTGATTTGGGAATAACTATGTAAGTCTGTCCTGTTTCTGTGCTCATGGGATAAAATTGTTAATACTGGGGAGCTGAATTTGCAAAAACCACCAAGATGATTAGGTACTATAATCATTACCAGGATGGGTTGTTTGGAAGCTGGAAAATACATTTGTGTGCCTCCGCTGCCTGTAAAAAGAGGCAAAATACACCAAACAGATCTAGTGCTTTTGAATCCTTTAGTAGTACCTGTTTCCATGAAATCTGTAGAAAAGCCATCAGGCATTTTCCTTTATCATGGTTTGTTTTGTTTGCAAGGAGGAAATAGTGAGTTACAGTTTTAGAAGGCTTTCTGTGTGTATAGCATGAAGGGAAGAAGGGTTAATAGTATAGAAAAAGTGAATTCTCCCATATAATTGAAGTAGCTGTTAATTAGTGATGTGAGTCAGAGAGATTGTAAATAATCTGATGTACTGGAATGTGTTTTGAAAGAGAGTGGTGTCTCTCTTAAAAGTTATATTCCAGGTCTTGCCCAGTCTGGTTCTCTGGAGTCCCATGTGTCTTAGGAAACTAGAGGTAACGTTTCCACAGCCCTTTGCCCGAGTCTGACTTGGGGCTCTTGCAGTCATACTGTGCTGTTGAGCCAGCATTGACTTTGTGTTAACTGGCAGCCAGTTGATTTGGGGAGATGGGACATACTGATAATCACACTTGCTTACGAGGGTGGCTGGTGTCTGGCTGGACGTGCCCCAGGCCTCATCTGGCTCCCAGCAGTGCCGGCTGGAGAGGTGACATGACAGTGAAGCAGAGAGGGGTGGGTTTGTGCAGGGCTGGAGATGGGAGGGCCCAACTCTGGTAGCCCCAGGAGATTGGGCATGGGATCCAGTCTGGAAGTGCAAATTGGGCATGTCGGTGTCAGGGAGCACCTCACAATGTCTCTGTATGTTCATAGAGCATTGCTTTCTGTTTCCAATCAAACTGTTGTGCTGACCACACTGGTCTGTGGTGGCTGCGGCAGGTCCTGGTATTCAGTAGCATTGTTTCAGTCCATTGAATGTTGTCTTGACAGAAAAAATATAAAATGATGTGAAAGAAACCAAATAAAAGAAAATAAGGTGGCTGCTGATTGCAAGGAAGATAGTAAGACACTTTTAAAAGAAGCAGTTATTAAGTTTCAGTTTGGCATAATTATGCCTGTACAAAAAAAAATTGAATAATATGCAACAAGACAATGATGCTGCCAGAGATTGGAAGTTATAGTTGCATAGGCCCAGGTGGATGTCTTAAAAATAATCAGGCTGTTTGAGGAGAGGGCAGTTTGCATGCACATGAGCTGCTCTGTTCCATAGCTGCTTATCTTGATGCTTTGCACACGCCTGAGTCTGCATTTTTAACTTTTTTTTTTGCAAAGTTAGATCCCTCTAATTGGAAATCAGTTTGACCTGTGGTAGTACCTGAAAAAAACTCTCTATATCATTGGCCCTACTGATCTGCATTTAGTGCAGTTCTTTTGCTAGCTCATTATCCCTCAACCTCCCAAGCAATTTTTTATTTCTCTTTTAACTACACACAGTTCTCAATGCCTCTTTTAAAGTGCCAGAAGAAGGGTTTCTATTTCTTTTGTGGTCCTGATGTTTGTTTATCCTTATTTTGTAATAGGTTTGTTTCCCCTTACTTATTATCATAGAATTGCTTGGTTGGAAAAGAACTTTGAAATCAAGTCCAACTGTACCTGTCCCCTATTAAATCATATCGCTAAGCACTTCATCTACCCATCTTATAAACCACTTCCCTGGGAAGCCTTTTCCAGTGTCTGATAACCCTTCGAGTGGAGAAATTTTTTTCTAATGTCTAACCTGAACCTCCTTTGGCACAACTTGAGGCCATTCCTTCTCATCCTATTGCCTATCACTGGAGAGAAGAGATGCAACTAAGCTACTACTAATTCCTATAAACTACTAAATCCTATGTTGCTTTTAACTCTTTAAAAGTAGTTTTCTTCACTTGTATTGCTTTTAGGTTTTCCTGAAGGCTGTCTGCTCTGCTTTGTTTCTTCATGCCTAGTAACTTTTGAGCTTGTTGACTTGATGTGAGCCAAAATTGACAAAGTGACACCAGTGTCATGGATATAAAATTAATGTTTCTGCAGAGGAAAGCCTGTAGCATGTTTTCAAGTTATCTACTCTGTTAGACTTGACTTAAACTGGTTGGCTAGCTGATGTCCAGCTCCAAACCAGACAGCGGTTATACTGGTCTTTGGCAAGCTGACAGGGAGCACAGCTGGGTTTTAGGACAGTGCTGTAAGAGCTGTGGGCTGTGGCCAGGGCAAGACTGGGGTTTGCAGCACAGACATGAGGTTGTGCAGCATGCGTATGTGAGATAAGCGATTTGCACCTCATCTTGAAGTAGCCCAACTGAATGATTCTTAGAATTGAGCTCTGGAAAGCCATAATTTCTGTGAGCAGCCTTCAAACCATGTTAATCAGTGAAATTTTGAATTAGAAGTTGGTGTATATGCTGGTATACTCTTGTTTCCAGGACTTGACAGCAGTAAGTTTGTTGAAGTGTAATGTCTCTTGGCATGTTCTGTAAATATATTTTTTTTTTCTTTTCAAAAGGGAAAAATCCAGAAGGAGAATGTATCTGTAATCTTCACTTACATCTTACAGCAGCTCCATGCTCAAAAAATAAAATAGCAGTTTTCAGTTTGGAGTTGTGTTTTTGGGATTTGGTTGTTTTTTTAAGGAAGAGTAATGTGAGGTTGTGCTGCTTTTTTTTCCTCAGTGCCTGTTCTAAAAGGTGATTCAACAGGATCTTTGGGTGAAATGTGGCATTATTGGGTTTTGGCATTCTGGGAGAGCTTGAAGTGGATCCAGCATATCATCTTAGGCATTCCCTTCTGCACGGAATGTCAGGAGTAATTCATGTTGTTGACAGCTATGTCAACATGTGAAACTGAATGAAGGATGGGAACTAAACAAAAAGCTAATAATAGAGAAGGCAAGAAAGTGAGAAGTGAACACTTAGTAAATTCTCACTGGCACGAGTAAGGGGGTCAGATAGTGCAGCCTGTCCTTATCTGTTACTGCAAGCATCTTCTTGTTGGCAATATTCAAGTTAGAGTGAGCTGTTTGTACATCTGTGTGCATTTTCTAAGTATGGGAAGTAAGCAATTTACCCCAAAACCTTGCACAGTGGATTTTTAAAGAGGCATACAGAAGTCACTTTAGTTCATCTCCATTTGTTTAATTATTTACCCTACTTTAAGCTTATAGTTCCAAAAACTCTATGGTCTGACTTGTAACCATTGCAAACATTAAATAAGTAATCTGTTTCCCAGACAGTGTGAGATATCATGTTAATTGTTGTCCGACACGTCTTCTGCAGTAGAAGAGTCACCTCTGCTGATTTAGTGATAACCACAGTTATGTATACTGTGATAATCTCACTGGCAACTCTAGTACAAGCTGTTGAAGAAACGTTTATTCTATTTTGAGACATGCTTAGTCATCCCTATTTTGGCTGCTGACAGGTTATGGGTACTGCTCCTTATTCTTTCCTAGTAAATCCCATCAACAAGCTAATCCAAAGGTCAGTTTGAGAAACAGTCTGTGGTACTGGAGGATGTGAGTTCTGGAGTGCTGTTTTTGCCCAAGTGTGTTGTGTGCTGGTAGCAGAAATTGGGAAGTACATTCCACGTTTTGTAGTGTGTTGGTAAAACTAACAGTTTACATCACACAGATATGGAGTAGCTGCTAAATATGGGACAAACATATGTAAGAGGATCTTTATTAGTAGGCAATACGAAACCGACCTTCTGTGTCCTGATGATAACATTCAGCTATAAATATTTCTTCACTGTTGTAAATAGAAATCTTTAGTGAAGAGACCTTTAATTTGGCTTTTTCTACTAGTTAAACCTGCCTACTTGTTTGGTTTTACGTGTAATTTGATATAGGCCATAGAAACCCCATTGATATCCTTATTTATCAGTATGTTTTGTGTTGATTTTTTTTAGGTGGCCTTGTGTGCAGATCTAATACATTTTGCGTCTAACTGAATTGTTATATAAATGACAATGTTTTCTCTTACCAGATGTAAAATGCTTTCTATGAAGACTTCTGCTTCTGATGCCAGAATTCTTTTGGAGACTCACTTTGTTGCCTGGCTTAAAGGAAGATCATGTCGTTAATGAATTCTGAGCACCCATTAGGAGGCTGGTGACCCTTCTGTTGTTGATGAATGCTGTCATGGACAACTTCAAAGGGTAAAGACAGTATTTTTGTGAGACTTTCAAGCTAGTGCCCTGCTATCAGAAGCAATGGGAACTTTTTTTTCAGTTAACTGCCCAAAACTCTTTTCACTCTTAAAACTATTCACAAGTTATGGGAACAAATTAGAGGAAACAATTTGTTACAGTAGCTGTCTAGATTCCTATATGAGCTCTCTCTGAAGGGTATATTTACTTTCCAGATTATAGCATAGTCTAGATATACTTGAGCTAGCTTAAAATGAAGGAGTTCAGGTCCTAGGAGCAGTCTTACTGCAAAATACAAGCAGTGAAATAACTTCTATTTTGTTAAGCTATGTACTCCTGCAGCTTGACTAGGTACCTGAATTCTTTGTTTGCAGTCACTTTTAGTTTAAGTATTTTAAAACTATACGACAGATAATTTTAGCTGTGCCTTCAGATACTCTTCTACAGTTGTTTACTGTAAAAGCCAGATTTCATGTCATACTTGATTTAGTATCCATAAATAAGTGCAAGACTTTTTTTTTTTTTATAAATTCCTGAAAATAATGCTTAATTTAACCATTTAGGGTTTTTTGTTGCTTGAGGGCTAGTTTTGTCTAATATTTCTTTATAGTCTTCTCCTGTTCTAAACAAAGTAAATGGAAAGCTACCCTTCATGGCTTCTAGCTAAATAATTATCTTAACATTATGTGTAGTACTTTATTAATATTTTAGTAGCAGTACTTTTAAGAGGATATTTGAAAGCATACAATTTGTTTTCTAAGAACGTTTTATCTGTTCACTATGTTTATTTGTTCTGTTTTATCAGCTCTTTTCCAAAACACCACAAGCGGTTAATGCAATTTATAAAGGACTCCTGACCTTTTGCATCTTCCTGAGTCATATCTAGATGTCACCAGTGTTTCCCATGTTAACAGTTCTGAGCATGTTTTACTACATGTGCCTTCGGCGCCGAGCTAGGACAGCGACGAGAGGAGAAATGAACAGCCGGAGGGCTATCGAATCAAATACCCGAGCCTTACCTATCAACGTTGAAATAGTTCAGTATGCCAAAGAAGTGTTGGATTTCAGCTCTCATTATGGCAGTGAAAACAGCATGTCATATACCATGTGGAATTTAGCAGGTATTCCAAATGTGTACCCTAGTTCTGGTGACTTTACTCAGACTGCTGTCTTTCGGACTTATGGGACCTGGTGGGATCATTGCCCTAGTGCTCAGCTGCCATTCAAGAGGACGCCACCCACCTTCTGCAGCCAGGACTATGTGGAACTTGCTTTTGAGGAGCCAGTTTATCCCACCGCAGTGCACATTCTGGAAACGTATCATCCTGGAGCTGTAGTCAGGATTTTGGCATGCTCTGCAAATCCTTACTCACAAAATCCACCAGCTGAAGTAAGGTAATTTTTTTTTTCTCCATTATGTTTTCCTGTAAAAAGTTAAATGCTACAAATAATCCTGTTTAGCAAATTTTACTTCCTGTTATTTTACTGTTTGTTTCCAACCTGTTAACGTTTTCTTTATTTCTGCATGTTTTTAAAACAGTGGTCACATGACGATTGGACTGGATGACTTTTAAGGGTCCCTTCCAACCCAAACCATTTTATGATTCAAACTATTCTATGTTTTTAGAGCAACTTCAGAAATGTGGATTTTTTTGGTAGGAATTAATACAGATCCCAAAATCAGATTTAATTAATTTTAATTAGTTTAATAAGGTAGTTTCAGTGTTGGAATTATGAACAGTAATTACTATGTATATACAAAAATCACATTTGAAATGGCAGTACTGAGTTCTCTTTCTCCAATAAGAAAAGAGATTGTGTAGAAGAGGCCGAGGATTCATGATTGCTATATCAATGTGTTTCAAGTAGTCGTAATCTCCTCTCTCTGCATGCTTTAGGTTGTGCATACAGTATAATCAGGCACTATAATTACTCATGTGGACATGAGGCAAAAATCAGAAGGACAGAACAGTCAGACAAAAGGTGATGCCATTTGTCTGATCTTTGGTTTTGATCTGACCAAAGGTTATGAGCTGCTCTTCATTTTTACAATTGCTTCATAGACTAAAAGAAGTTGATTTGATCCTGTTAGTTTTTCTCATAGTAGCAACTCTGGATGAAATTCCAGCTGGGGTGGGAAAAGCAAGAAGAACATTGGGAAAAGCTGTCAGTATATGAAAGCTATCAGTATATGAAATAAAAGTGCTCTGTAGACATCAAAAAGAGATTAAATAATACCAAAACTATAAAGCAAAGAGAAATGATAGAAGAAAAACTTAACAAAATGCATCCTATAGAAAATAATATGACAACAAATACTGTATTCCTCTGAAATGCATGCATTGGTAGTGTAAGCAGTATTAGCTTGGATGCTGGGTGGTTTTTCCCTGACTTGCCTTTCACAGGTACAGCTAAAATGCATAATTTTAAGTCTAACTTAGTATCCCATGCTTCCTAACAGTAGGCCATAGATGTTCATGAATAAACCCTAGAAAATCAGGTGTCATGTTACATATTAAGAATTCCCAATTAATCTGTTGTATATGTTCTGTCATCTGTTGTTGTTTAGAGTAGTTGTTCATTTTACAGCTCTCTAATGAGTGTATAGTGTATAGCTCTAAAGTAAACATCTGAATTCAAGGAACAGTCATAGGTCAATGTAATGATAATAGACCATCTAGCTTCAGAAGTAGGAGTGCATTTGGCACTGTAATGCAGAACTTATTTATGGGATGGTATGTGGCAAAGAGCTTTTAAGACTTTTGAATTAGCATCTAATGTGAAATGACTTTTGGCCAATTACTGTGCGAACTTCCGTTTTTACTTTTTTATTTTATGGTGTAGCACAGATTCATGTAGAGGTGATTTTTGTAAGTGTTGATAGCACTGTGTTAGAGTAGTAGTAAGATAATGTACTGCAAGGCAATGCAAGAATATAATTCTGAGTAATAAGCTACTCCTATTTAGGTTTTGGTTCACAAAACAATACACATTTTTAGTTTTGTGTAAAGACCAAGACGCATTGGAGGAAAGCTCAAGAAATGTTAACCAAAGGAGGTGTTTAGTAAGGTACACTTAAAAAAAAAAAACAAAACCAAAAAACAAAGAAAGAGAAAATTCTTCATAGACGTAAAAGAAGATGGAAGTGAAAATACTAATAGAAAATTTTCTGGTATGTACTTTATGACCCTGCTATTTAATTTGTAGATAGGAGCATCTTCTGTTTTGCCTACCTAGATGAACAACATTTTTGGTTACAAGGAGGTTTTCTCAGGGAGCCTCAGAACCAGTTATCTATGCTGCATCTTTAGTACTTGCCAGCCTTGATGCTAAAGAAGTGATAGAGGTACTTTTTTCCTTTGGCTTGTGTTTCCTCAGCCAAACATTTATTTGATTTGTCTCCTAATTTTTTCTGAAAGACACAAATGTATCTTATGCACAGTGTCTTGAAGGGAAGGTGAAGGAACCCTTTCTCCACACGGAGTATGCAGTATTTTTTCTTTGTCCATTTGCTCACCTTTATGAAGGGAATATGAAGACTTAAGAGAACACTGTCTCTTCTGCTTCAGTTCTTGATCCTTTATTTTCACTTCCAAATATTCCCTGAGATGTTAACTAAGAATCATTGTTTTGAAGGTGGAATCCTGCTGGTAGTCTCAGGTGATTCTGTGTTTAAATCATATTTTGTGTTTGAAGAACTGCCAGACTGTTTTCTTTTGTTAAAAAATGCCATGTCCCAGTTACTCAAAGGGCACTTAGAACCTTGTTTTCCCTTTCTGACTATTTTGATACTCAATTTATATCACCTTCTTACCTAAAAATCTTAAACTGCTGCTTTATTTTATCTGTCTCTGGGCCTGTTTCTTTCTGAACACCAGTGTAGAAAGGACAGGTTATTAGAAAGGTTCCTTTTCACCAGTTCTTAATTTGATTTAAAAAGAATGCCAAATTAATGGAGTCAAAACAGCTGAAAGCAAAAAGTCTCTTGAGACTTGTTTAAATGTTATGCTTAGTGGATTGTACTAGTCCAGCCAAACAATATTTTTTCTTTTTGTTTAGCATTTAAAACACCAGCTCATCCAAGACTTTGCTGTATGCAAAAGCTTCTAACCTGCAAGAGGCTCTATAAAGACTTGGTGTACCAGAGTCATTTCTCAAGAGGACTTCCTATATTCGTCTAGAAAAGTGGCAGTAGCCCACATAGTTGGCCAGTGTGTTGCTCTGTTGCTCACTTTATGCTTCAGTCACATGAAAGAACAACTTATGCAAGTGTTCAAAGAAAGGTCTTTAATCGTGTTCTTCTGTTATTGGTGCATTGAATCCTACTGTCAGTTAAAGCTTTGTATGACACTGTCTTAGGTCTGCTTTATTTAGTCTTAGAGGTGGGATCAGCTCTTTGTGGAATATGAAGAAGCATTTATTTTTCAGAATAGAATGTAACTGTTCCTAAATAATTCTAATGCTTAAAATATGACAGTTATTTTGAAGCATTTTCATTATGGTTTAACCAACTTCCAACAATTTGAGGATTCTCTATCCTCCCGCATCTTTTAGTGCTTTAGATGCAGAAGGCATTACATCGCTCTGCTCTGCATAAAACAATTTTAAAAAATCATTAATGTCAGAGACGCTGCTGTCTTTACACATGGAGATCTTTTTTGCCCATGGAGATTTGTACACATGGAGATGAGTGCCACTCACACCTTGACTGGTGAGGAATCTTTGGTAATTTGTTAAATTAAAATATACATTAGTATCCATGTATAAATTTCTTACATGAACTACCGGAGTGCAGAAAATCCAACCAAAAATTAATAATCTGAGATAAAGGGAGTATTATAGTATGTAGTCTCAGTTTTTATGTGGTGAGGAAATCGCTTCCTTTTTTGTATTGTGTTGTGTTATGATTATTATACTAGCGTATCATTGAGACTTCGGACTATGGTGCAAATTCTGTGTAATTCAGGTTTGGTGACAACGATGAATCTTTCTTTTGGTAGTGGAAGAGGCAGAGCTCCACACAGATGTGATGGGGACACTGCACCTAACAGTGGTGTGAGCTGAACCCTACCAAGAGAATTTTCTTTGTTTCTCATACTGTGTCAGATTGATGGATAAGGTGTAGCTAGCTTCTATGATGAGGAAGATGTTTTCTTTACTGTTTCTTTTTCCTTCTTATTTACCCAGAAGGCTTACCTTTGGTGATTCCCTGATGGCTTCTTTGGTGTTAGCCCTTTTGAAATGTTCTAATACTCCTAACAGTTAGCTGCTGTCAGACAGGAAGAGTTTTGTGTGTTTAAACAGGAGCTTTGAAGTCAGAAATACTTTTCTCAGAAGTTTTTCAACTTTTTCCTTTTACAAAAATAACATTGATATATAAATTTGGAATATAAAAGAACAAATTGGTGCTTGTTCTTCTCTCCTGGTCTTGCCTTAACCTAATTTGTTTCCCTTATCGCATCTGTGTTATAGTCACACCATCTATTCATTTGCTTTTATAAAAATCTCAAAACCGGATTCTTAACCAGCTTGGAATGTGTGGCAGCACTTGGGGTGATGTTGTACAGCACATGTCCTTATTGCTATATGGTAATTACTTCTTTAGTAGATTGGAGATTGTTTTGTGATTCTTTTTTTTCTCGTTTTCCACAGATAAAGTATAACACTGATTAGATTGTTTCTCACAAGTGAGATATTGTGATTATTTTTCTGGCTGGGAGCAGTTCCAGAAGTACCAGTGACAGCATTTTGCCTTCTGTGTTCCCACCATTTATTTCCATTTAATTTAATTTCTTTCATGTTGCTCAGAATTTTGCTAGATGCTCTTCCGAGAAAAATTCTTGGCTCAATATTACTTAGCTCAGCTGTGTTTGCTGCATGCAAGGTACCTTTATCTTTCTGAAAGTCTTGAAGCCTATAAATGCAAAAGCTTCTGCAACCAGAGGAGCAAACTAAGGAAGATGGACAAAGTAAAAGGCTCTCTTTGCTTCCATTAGGAACTTAATTGTATTTAGGCAGTAGGCTCTCTGGAAGCGTAATCCTGGGGGGAAAGTTGCAGGTTTATTTACTGGCAGCTGAGATTGGGATCAAACTGTTGGATGGAAAATTAAAATCCCTCCATCGCGATAAGGGGGGATGAAACCAGAAAGGCAGTGCACCGAATGTAAAATACCCCAAGATTCTTGTTTGTAGAGATGGTTCTTTGGCTTTGCCTTTTATTCCCTGTGAATCTCAGATGAAGGAACCCAAAACACTGCTGATACTATCAACACATCAGAGTGTGATAAGGGACCTTCAGGGCTGTATCTCACCTATGTGTTACACAGAACTTAAGTTCTAGCTATTTGCATCCTTACTTATAACTTGTTCTGACATCTTCAGGGAAACAGCTTTTCCTTGTCCAGATAACTGTTACAGAAGAATGAATTTTAGGTTCATGGGACACAGTCATTTTTGAGAAACCCATAAAAAGTTCACGTGAGCAGGGCAGTTATATCTTTTGCTATTGTAAATGCCCTGAGCATCCTTGGAGTCCTATCTGCTCTCTCTGGTATTTCAGAATTGAACTCTCAAAGCAGAAATGAAAATCTGCTGTGTATTCCCCCCACAGTAATTCGGCTGTTGTGTACTCTGCTTATCACCTTGATCTAAGTGGTTCTGGAATTGTTCTCGGGATCAGTCTTCCCTGCCTTTTGTATTTGCAAACTCACAGTTGTGGCGAGGGGCACACGTTCCAGGTTATGTTGAACCTAATGTGCTGAAACATCTCTGATATCTTAGCAGACAGATGTTTTTTTGTAGGTAGCCCACAGATTATTTACAGAACACTTGCTTGGGTAAGAGCAGGTGGGATGTATCACATATCATGATTGTATTTGTTGCAGAAGTTGCAATTTCAGCAAAGGTGTGGTCATATTCTACTCTTGAGTTTCTCCTTGTTAGTCTGTCTGAAACTTTTCATTTTGGCTTTTAACACCACTCTAAGTTTCTTGGGACAGGGCATTTATTTTTCCTGTTTAAATCACACACAATGCTTTATTCACTTTCTAAACCAATCTCAATTTTATAACGCAAGAAATCTCAGCATATTGCAGGAAAGGTTTCATCTGTCTGGCTGGAGGGAAATCTGATCACTTTTCCTAGAAGCCACTTTTCCAAAGAATCTTTTTTATTATGTATTTTCTTCTGATGTAACCTGATCTACTCAGGAATCCACTTAGCCATTAAAATGCTTTCCAGCAACATTAGGTCAACAAAAAAAAAAAACAAAACAAACATTAAATATGTGCTTTCATTTGACACACACCTTGCAAATATGTTTCTCAGTCCAGAAACTAGTAGACTATATTTTCCTTCACAGTGAAGGAAGGAAAATGGGGGATGTTATTTTTTTTTACTACATAGAAGTATAGACTCTTTAGTATTAGCAATTTGAGCAGAGTGAGTTCCTGGCTATCTTAATGAAGTAGAGAGAAATCTAATGGGAAAACTGAGTCCATTAAAGCTGAATGGAAAAACTTAGCTTAAAGTCCTCATTTTCTTCCATCAGTTGAGAGAATAATACAGATGTTACTACCTCTCTTTGCCAGCAGTGTAAAGACCAAGGCTTTCTTGCACATTCCTGGTGAAAGGCTTTTATCAAAGCACTCTTATTGCAACATTTTTGATCAGCTGTTACTGTGTATCTGCAAGGGTTGAGGACAAACAATGGCCTACCTTCAGTCATTTGATTCTGCTTGAATTTTTGAGAGCTACGTAATTAAGTCAAAGATGGGCAAGGGGGAAATGAGAATTACTTTGACTTCTTTGCAAGTATGTTTTTGGATTCTGTTTCAGTTTTCTTTGGGTTAAATAGTTTATTGAGCATCTTAAGCTTGGAATAAATGCAGACAATCTTATTAGGGAAGTCGATTTTGGTAAACAACCTCAAACCAGGACTGACTGTCTGAAGGCATTTGAAAGGGATGGCCATGACGTGCAGAACAGAAGGAACGCAGCTTTTACTGGAGCCTGCTGGAAATTTAAGCGTTTTTGATCCAGCTGTGGAGTCTTCACTCCCATTCAGATTACATGTAGTCCATTTAAGTGTTAAAGTGCTGATCCTAGATGAAGAGATTTCACTCTCCATTTGCAGTTATGGCTATATTAAGAATATGCCTGCTCTTGGAAGGAGTGTACCAACCTTGACTCAGAGCAGTTGCTATGGTGTGTTCTTGTGTGCGGTGCCACCAAGGGAGGGACAACCATCAAATCAACCTGATAGACTTGAGGTTTTCCACAACAGTGAATTCCTTTGAAGTTATATTGGTGGGCTGCTGATGAAAAGAAAACAGTATGACGAGGAGAGTGGAAAACAGTCATTGGTCTTGTTGTTCATCATCACTTGGTATGTAATATAGAATTTCACGAGAGTGTAAAAAGTTTTGCTATGTGTAATTCCTTTACTTTTCTCTTTATTTACAAAGACTTTATTTGTTTATTTACAAATATCTCAGTCTTTATTACAAAGACTGAGAACTAGAGACACTGCTTGCTGAAGAAGGCTATTACTCGTGGTTTGATGAACCTGGACCTCCAGATGTGCTGTATTTTTCCAGAGCTCTTCTACTGCTTGATAATCCTCTCTAGGGCACCAAGGGAGAAGTCAATGAGACACATTCTCTTAGAAGTTCATGGTTCAGTGTGTGGCAGATTGGTGGAAAAAATAGGCTTGAGTTTCTGTAGGGAAAGTTAGAGTAGATACATGGAAGTGTTTAAGCAGAGTGTCAGGTGGTGATCTGGATGTGTTGGAGAAAGGTCATGTGTATTGCCAACATAGATCTGTGCCGGAGGGTGTCACAGTGGGACTGAATCTGTTACTTTTTGCCTAAATGAATGAAATCTTTTCTCACTACGAAGTCTCTCTTGCAAAAGCTGTTGACCTTAGGGTAGACTTGTCCGTTCTCCTGCATTGGTACTATGCCATATATTCGCCAGTCCTGCATGTTTGCTTTTAGTTCATGACTTCTTTTGTTTTTTCCCTTTGACAGAAGACTTCTGCAGGCCTTCCATTCTACTGTAAGGTATTTGTGGACAGCAGCATGATGGAAATAGGAAAATTTATCTGTGTATATCTGAAAATGTCCATTGTGGAAGTTTCAGCTGATACAGATTAATTTTTCTATCCTTGAAATAGTAGCAAATATCAAGCTTCTAAGTCTTATTTATGCAGTATGCTCTGTTTTAATGAAAGTCCTTACACATATTTTACGTTCTGTCATGATGGACAAAGTTTAAGCATCTGATTCTGGAAAAAAAAGCATGTTTGACTTTATTTTTTATTTATTAATTTCCCCTCCTCCCTGTGTGTTCTGCAGTACCTGTCAGTGTTAAGCAACAATTATAAGTTCAGAATAGTGGCATCTGGTAGGGAAAGCTAAGATGTTGAAGGACCGGGGAACAGATACAACGTTTCTGAGACCCATGTGAGAGGATAAGTTGCCTGGGAGAAATCCTTGAAGCTGGAACGAGGGTGATTGGAAAGAGGTGCAGTAGATACGGAAGTGTCCGACGTGCAGGAATGTGCTGTCAAAGGGAAAGGCAGCAGGGTCTGTTGGAGGGTTCCTTCTTTAGCAATTAATTACACTTGGGGGAGGAGAATCTGGGTTTCAGTGACTGAAGGACCTCTAAAATCCGTTCACTGGACAAGGACCCATGTAGATACAAAGAACATGTTTCTGTTTTCAGGCCTTTTGACAAGTTTGGGAGCACTCAAGACCTAATGAATGTAAGACTTGATTGTCCTGATTACTCAACTGCCAGCAGGTTTCACTGTCATTTGCTGGAGGAGATTTGAGGTCTGGGTCTGAAAGTAAGGATATATGTATGGAAGCACTTTGCATGCCTTGCACCTCCTCCTATCATTGTGCCAAAGAGGAGAAAACCTTTTCAGTTTAGCAGTTTTGAAATTGTAAGTTTTTCTGCAAAGGACCCTTTAAAAAACGACTTGAAGATCTAATTTTCTTTGGTAATGTTTTAACCATAACATTGTACTAATGGGATAATTTGATAGTGAATTACTTTTTTTTCGAAGGATATTTTGCTTGCCTTGGCAGGTAAACAGAGTAAACTTTCAGTAATTTTTTTAAAAAATAATTTGTAATGCTGCAGTTTGAACTGGTTTGATGTTAAAGGGTCCAAGCTGTGGATTTTTTTTTCTTTTGTATTCTTTGTGGAGAAATAAGAGAGAGCAGCTAACTGTCTATTTGGGTCACATGGCAGGACTGTTCCCTGCATACTTACACTAATGCACCATCGTTGTGAGGCCATCTGTAACCCATTTTTTATGATTACCTTCCCTGTGAAATGTTAGAATAACTTGTGCATGTATAACAGTACTTTAACACAAGTGCATTACTATGAGTATTAAGCTTATTTTGTTAGTTAGCTATGCAAACAAAATATACTAAGGTAATGAATTGGTGTTTCCTGTTATATTCATCCTTAGGATGTTTACCAAATCTAGGGAAAACAACAATTTTCATTGTCTTTTCAACCATGTCTCTCACTTCTTAAATACTTCTGACAAAGAAGCATTCTTAATTGTGTTCAAAAATTGCTTTAGTAATTTTGATCTTAGTCCCTATACTGTGTATGTGCAATTTTTCTTTTACAGATGGGAAATCCTTTGGTC
Organism: Phaenicophaeus curvirostris; assembly: GCF_032191515.1. Classification (NCBI taxonomy): domain Eukaryota; kingdom Metazoa; phylum Chordata; class Aves; order Cuculiformes; family Cuculidae; genus Phaenicophaeus; species Phaenicophaeus curvirostris. Next base: position 4,613,642 of record NC_091393.1, read on the forward strand.
TGAGGCACCTACAAAGGTGAATGGTCCCCAGGCTCGGCAGTTCACACCTTGTATCAAACAGATAAACTTTCCTACAAACTTAATCCGTCTGGAAGTCAACAGCTCTCTTCTGGACTATTACACTGAATTGGATGCAGTAGTGCTACATGGTGTGAAAGAAAGACCTGTGCTTTCACTTAAGTCTTCAATGATTGATATGAACGATATTGATGAAGATGAGGATGAAGAGAAGTATGGCTGTGGAATGGACACTATTAATAAACAGTTCAGCATTGTTACCCTCAGGGAATGGCCAACTAACGGATATTTTGATAAACTGCCTTATGAGGTAAGAAAGGCATGTTTACTCAATGTATTTGTCTTGATCATTAAGGGTGTAAAGGTGCTTTACTGGTCAAAACTGATTTTTTCTAGTTAGTTCCTTGCATTCTTTTGTTAGTTTCTTGCGGCTATTGTATAGTTATGCCTGAAGTCTGTCTACTTCCATGGATGGATATTAGCAGGCCACTTTGCTGGTACTGGCATAGCTATTGCGCTTTTATTTCTCAGGGGTCTGTCCACTGGCACACAGTTTGTGCATCAGTTGTTCTAGCTTTGAATTCTACCTCTTGAACTTAAAAGATTCTGGCAGTTGTCTAGTAGTTTTAGTCCTCATGCTTGATGAAGGTGATGTATGAAATTGTCTTTGAAAATTTGTTTGGTTTAGCCATTCAATAAAATTAAATGTAGGAAAAGCTTGATTTAAATCTAGGAAGTCTTGTTTGAAAAGGATGAATCGATAAGTTGGATAAATTGATTTGTACTGTAATAGGCTACCAGAGAGACTGATTCATTTATTTTCTGTTCCACATAGTTATACATATTAAGATCATAATTAAAAAATTTGTGTAGTCTTGTTGCTCCTATGAATGTCTGCCTCTGTGTACTCTGTTTTGCTGTTCTGCTTTCCTGTTTGTGTTCCGGCTTCCTCTTTTATCCATTTTTTACCATGTTTGGTTTCATGAATGCATTTATGTGGTCTGTCAATACCAAGCACATTTTTTTTTTCTTCTGCTTTGATTTAAAGAAACTGAAAAGACGGGTGAAATATTTATTGGAAGAACTACAAAGGACTATTTCTAGACTAGTTTTGTGACAGCAGAAATCCCAGCCTCCTACTTTCCTGGTCCAGCTGGAAGGCTTGGCTATCAGAACAACAAAAATGTTGTGCTTCATAGTGTGACAGTTGTTTATCACCTCAGATATGGGAACAGTACAGGCTGTCTTCAAGACTAACAAGTGTCAGATTTTTCTGGGAAGTGTTCAAACCTTATAATGAAGAATTAAGGCAACCCCTGACTCCTCCTGGGCTTGATTGCTACATTACATGAAAAAATATAACTTTTTATGTATCAATATATATTGATTATTAATGTGTAACTGTCCTTAGTCTTCATATGTGTACTTATACCCTATTTTAGATGTTTCAGGTTTCTTCAAGCTACCCTCTGTAATTCACAAAATACACAGGCAGAATGGTCTTCTGTGCCAATCTTTAAGTAGGCAGCAGTTCCTCCAGCCTTTGTTTTGCCTCTGTTGTCTTTCTGAAACTTCCATAGACTATACCTTCATAGACTATGTTACTCAAAATGGCATTAGGAATGGCTTGCTGCAATGTGAGCTCTAAAAACACTGTAAGATTCTAGATTACTTCTGTCAACAGGAGAAAAACACTTGACTCCTGGGACACAAACTGCCTCAGGAGACAGTGTGAAATCCTGGATGCAGTAGGAGAGAGAATTTTCTTTCCATGGACAGTGTTAACCAGCCCTTAGTAGCTGTGAGGTATTCGCACCATCATCTGTTCTCCAGAATTGCCTTAATATTGAGGAAGTTTTTTTTTTAGGAGATGCTTCATGTCCTTGTCTTTCTTCCCAGTTATCTTTGACTGAGTTGTCCTGCTTGTAAAGTGGAAGGAGTCAGGCCTTGGTCTTAGTTGGCTTTGCAGGAATGCCTGAGACCTGAAGGCCTGAAAAAGTTAAAAGCCTTTGAGAAAGGGGAGGAATACCTGCCACAGCGTACCTCGTGCATTTTGAGACTTAATCGAAATGTGCTAGCTAGCAAGAACTTAACTTTTGTTCTCCAGAGAGGAGAGTCAAGAGAAATCTTGTGTGCTGCAGTCCAAAAGATAGTTTTTAATATAAATTTTGATATAAAAAGATATAATTGACATCTTTGTCATTCCTTGAAGCCAAGTTTTCCTAAAGCTGCCTACAAAATTTATGAGCTGTTCACGTCTACTGGGAAAGTGAATTTCACCGCTAAATGTGGATTTGGCACCTACGCCCCAGGAAGATGGGTCTTGAATGTAAGATCTGCATCCCTTAAATGATACTTAGCAGAGTCACAGCAATAAGAAGGAGCATTTTTCAGGGTTATACAATTTTTTTGCCTCAACAGTAAACTTCTTGCATCTTTCCAGAACAAATATTCATAGACTTTCTAGATAATCGGCAAGATTTTATGCCTCTCTTTGGAAAGAGAAACTCAAGAGGGTCTTAAAAACCTGTCTTAACAGCTCCTAACCATATGGCACAAGATTCCCTTCAGTTAATGGCCAATATACTGACAGTTGCTATAGCAGACTAGGTGCTGAGCTGAGCAAGGGCGCGTGGAGAAGATCTCTCCAGCTCTAGTCCTCCTGGAGTCTTGATTACTTGATTGTGCAATCTGTCAGTGAGATCCTTTTCTGTTCTTTCAATCAAGAAGGGGCCTAAAACATTTATGGCCTTTCATTGCTGAGGAGATCAGAGCCTATAGTCTGGTGGTGTAAAGCCCGCTCAGCCAAAGCATGTTATACGAGTAGGATGAAGAAAAGAGGCACTTAAATGGTTATGTTTTGTGAAACAGTTGCACACATTTCATGTGTTCACATGCACTATTAAATATGTATCCATTTGCTGTGCAATCTACAGGCCTGTGGAATTGGGGACTGTGTTTTCTTAAACTGTGCAGAGTAATGTCAAAAGCCCTAAAGTAGCATCTTCACCTTCCTGCCTCCTCTCTTTACCTTTTGGTGCACATAATCTTTGTCCTTTATCTGAGCGTGTCTTGGTATCAATTCTAATGCATCAGTCTCAGTTGTGGAAGCTCTAGCTGCAGAATGAAAAAATGGCAAGTCATTCATGTGTTTCTGGATGAGTGGTTTGCACAGGCCAGGGTATTTTCATATGGGAGGGACCCATGCTGAAGAATTGGAAGAGGAAATTGGTAGAAAGTGCAGTTTGTTCAAGGTTTGACCAGCGTCCAGGCATTGTTTTCTGACCAAATCAAGTTCTGCATTATTGTGCTCTAGCCCCAGAAAGTATTTTATTGTGTACAAATAGTTGTTGCTTGCTGTTATTCAGCAAAAAAGCTTAACAAGCTGGAGAAACTTTTGGGTAGCTAAGTACTTTTAGAAGCTACACCATTAATAAAGTTTTACCACATGTATTGAAGAGTGTGGTGGCAATCCTGTCTGAGCTCTTAAGTGAACTTTGTAGTGGGCAAGATTTCTGTTTTTTTATAGATGTTATATTTTTAGGTGATAATTCAGAATATATGTGTATATGTAAGGTGCTGCAGTCTGGGTCTATGGTGGTGATAAAACACACACAGATCGGGTATGAATCAGGATCTTTTTTGTGCAAACACTGCACAATGAATTTGTATGCTGCTGGTTGCTGAATTATTATAATTTGGAAGCCTCCAGTTTTTAGAATTTTTCAATGTAGTGGATATTGATCTCGCCACATCTTTAAAGCTGGCATGTGTCATGTTTGCCCCGGAAACGGGAGAGAAAGTCCTATTGTACTTTTGGTCCATCATAGCCTAGAAAGGCAATCAGTGTTGTATAAATTATGTTTGGTTTTCCTCATTATACTCCTTTCTATTGTTTTTCCAATAATTGTTATTTTTACTGATTGATTTATATAAAGTGTGAAACAGTAATAGTTGCCATAATTTTTCATAAATGTAGAGTAAAACTAGTCGTTTGCAAGAAACTGTTACAAAATTAATTTTCAAAGCAGATCCTCAGTTCTGTGACTTTCTTGAAATAGCCATGAACATGGCATAGCACAATACAGCACATTGTGTCACATACTCATTATGGTATCAAATTGTACTTTATGCTAGGATAGACATACATAAAAAGTGAATTTCTGACAGACACCAGACTCCAGACCAGTGGTGATTAATGTTTATTAGCCTGTAGGTTTGGAACCTGTTATCTTTGTTTAATCAAAAGGCAGATAAAAGTACTTTGTATCTTAATGTCCTAGTAGAGAAATTTCATTATATTTTTTCATTCTAGATATTATGAAGTAGCATAATTTCAGTAAAAAATAAAGGATTTTTTTTTCTCATTAAGACATTCATGTGGCAAGAGATTTCATCTCAGGTGTGGAAAGATTGCAGCATCTTGTATGTTATGAAATACTCAGTGAAGTCATCAGTTAGTGTAAAGGGACATCGGTGAGGCATTTGTCGTTTTACTCACGATTATCTTTATTGCTCAGAAGTTACAAAATAACTCCTTTTTTTCCTATTGAACAAAACTTGTGTTACTTTCTTTTTATCAGACATTTTTATGCCATATTAATTGTAGATGTAAATTTAGCTAACTGCAGCCTTTGTTGCTGAGCTCTTTCCTCTAGAAAACTTATTAAATAAGCATTGGAAAATCTGAGAGGAAAGACATTAATAAAATGGATATTTAGATGGCTACAGAATGAGGAATAGCTGAAAGGTTGCAAAATAGTTTAAAGCCATCTTTCAGAATATTGAAAATTGTTTAAAGTGAATTGATGGTCTTAGAAAAATAGGAATGTGTTTAGGTATCCAGTATCAGAATGACAAACAAAACTGTGTTAAGCTACTTCCAATCTTAAGTATGGGTCTGAGTCAAGCAATAATCAATATATTGACTATGTGTTAGCTCCTAGTTATTTTGCTCTCACTTAAATACAGATACCAAAATCCCAACAACTTTAATGTCAGTTGGGAGCAACCTTTGTTGGTTATACTATATTAACTGCAGTTATTATATATACATACCTATATTTTATATATATAGATATACACATATGTTGCTGTCACATTGAAATGTCTGTGCAGATTCTCTGCATTAAGCTGAGGTTGAGAGTTCCCGGCACCTGCAGAGACACAAAACTTGGTCTGGTTTTAGGGGAAAGGAGAAAAGAGGAGAAGGAAGAAGGAGAAGGAAGGCTGAAATCAAGCTTAAGAGAAGCAAGAGTATATGCAAACACTGTATTTTGGCATTGGAGTAAAAGTTAAATTTTTTGAAGAGTCGTAGATCATGTTTGAAATCCAAATACTAAATCTGGAGCTGAGTAGGAAGTAACATTTTTCATTTTGCAGGAAGTTGGATTGTTTTCTTATTTCTTCTCTTCCAAAAACGAAGGGGGGAGGCAGGGAGGCGGAAGCTAGCTGCATAAACTGGTATGTTGGAAGTACAATCTGTTTGGATTTCACAAAAAGCTTCATTTTCATTTTATGTCAAGCATTTTATTCCGATTTTTGGCAGTTTTGTCTTATGAATCCTCATAAAACATTAAAATGAAACATTGTGGTATTTGGAAAGGGCCAGGGGACTCTCTTCAGTTTAAGCTGGTTTGTGGGTGTTTTTCTTTTTTTAATTTACACTCATTCATTTCAGCGAATTATTGTTTCCCGATCTGCCTGAAAGACCTTTGTCAATTTTAGTTACATAACTTGAGTGCAGGTACTTACAGCTGTTCAAGGCAGCCCTGGTAAAGTAAACATTAATTTTTAGATTTCATTTTTCAAGTGCATTTTCTCTCAAGTTTCTAGGCTGAAGGAGATTTTTTTTTTTTCATTGAGCATTTTTGTTATTTCATAAAGTGAGTATTTCCCTGTGTCATGATATTCCTTTAGAAAGGGAAACAAAATGTGATAGAAGACGGGATAATTTTTAATTTCTGAATGCGAGATAAGTCATGATGAAAACATATATAGTAATGCTCATCAGAAGGGCTGGTGATTATTCTGAAGCTGAGATGATACAATCTGGTAAAGGTAAAAAGAGGTTTTGCCTTTCAGATTTTACTCTGACATAGAACAAAAATGCTCTCAAAGTATTTCATCAAGAAAGAGATTGCTTCATAACGGAGGATCTGAATACACTGAGTTTTTTTGTCTAGTTGTGTACTCCAGTGCGGATGGGAGAGGATATAGGGTAGAAGACAAACCACTGATTTTTAAAACAGGAGGCAGATTAATAAATCTGAAATCAGTTCAGCTTTTTGTGGGGAATCTGGGATACGCTGTGTTTTTTCCACGTACTCTGCAAATATGCTACCATCTTAAAAAGCTAAATCCAGAAAAGAAAGAAGATGCCAGTTGAGTGTCCTGATCAATGGCAGTGCAGACACTGTGAAGGGAAATATGTAAACAGAGTGTTTACATATATATCACTGTTAAAATTAGCATGGGTAGAGAAACTTCTGATTTGGAAGCTTCTTGTCACTTTCATATGCTGATCTGCTTTTTCCTTTCTTGTTTAATGCATTGTCAAATTGGAAAGCAGTGCGGTCTTGTTTAATAGTTAATCAATGATTTATTCCAGAAGTTACTTTTAAGTAGAAGGATTTACTTTGCTTTGAAGTTAGAATGTCTTTTCTTATTCCTTTGCAGGTTTCCCTTAACATTTCAAGTGCTATATGACCATCTGCAACTTTTTTTTCTGTTTTCACTATAGCTCATCCAGTTGATTTTGAGTCACCTTACAGTACCAGACCTGTGTAGACTAGCACAAACTTGTAAGCTACTATATCAACATTGCTGTGATCCTCTACAATACATTCATCTCAGTTTACAACCTTACTGGGCAAGGATTAATGACACATCTCTGGAATACCTACAGTCTCGCTGCACTCTCATCCAGTGGCTGAATTTATCTTGGACTGGAAACAGGGGAGCCATCTCTGTTTCTGGATTTAGCAGGTCAGTGCTAAATGTACAGAAGTATTTTTTACAGGCTTTCTTTGCAGAGCTGCTGCACGGTAGTTTCACTATGTATTTGAAACCTTTTTAAAAGACAAGAAATGTCTTTGGTTTACTATAAAGGGTGTGTTTGTTGTGATGTGTCAAACAACCAACAGCTAAAACAGTAAGAAACACAAGATATAGCAGCAGAAGTCCATTTCAGTCAGTAGAGTCTGCATTATGCCTAACAGGGTGAGCAGCGTTTTGCTTTTTTCTGGGCTTCTTAATGACTCCACTAGAACCAAATCGTCAAAAGTTGGTCTCACAAAGAGAATGTTTGTGGTTGTTCTTTGTGCAGATGGGTCATCAGTAGTACTGTGTTAGAATGGCTGCAGTAATAAACTGATTACAGTGCATGCTTACAAGGTATGGGCCCTAAGTAATCACAGAAGTGCAATGTAAATGCAAATATTTTCATAAAAATGATTTAAAACGTTAGCTCTGTTGGGAAACAGGGGGTTTGCATGTGCATCTTCCACTGAGCTGAAAATATGACTGTGCCATAGGTCATTAAAATAGCAAATTCATAGAGATTCTTCTCTGTATAACAGCCGTGTTCTCTGCTTTCTTAACATATCATTTCTTGCTTCTTTGCTCGTTTGCATTAGTTAAACAGCATTTATCAATGCATTTCATTTAAGCAAATATCGCTGTTTCAACTAAGAGGTAATCAGCAATGGCAGGTGAAAGCAGAACTTGACTGATAAGAAACAAATGCTTAATACATCTGAAAAAAAATTGTCTTAACACTCACGTGTTCTCTAAATAAAAAGGTTAAATCAGCTATGCAAACATGTTCTTTCCTTTGGTGCCTGGGTGCCTTCCCTGGGGAAGTAAAATAATTTGAAGAAATGCTTTGTCAAGATGAGAATGCTGCTTCCTTTTTTTAAATGACCTTCCTGTACAATCCAGGAATCTTGTGCTCTTTTGTGCGTGTTGGTAAAAAAGGGAGATAGATATCAGCTGGTTGCTGGATGGGGTACAAACATTTCTTCTAAATTTGGATTTTGTATTAGATATATTTTGCAGAGGGTGAATATGCAAGATGTAATTGAGAATTCAACTCTGAAATCATGAATTGCTTGCTTTTTAATGTTTAGCTTTTAAATCTGTCTTTTGGAAACTTAAAGTATGTGCTTCTTCATGGTAACTTTTTTTAATTTTAATGATTTTGGTTTTAACTTTAATGATTTTTTTAACATGCAGTACTGATAAAAATTTTTGTAGTCTTGAAAGTAACGAATATCCTAATTCAGAGTATTATAAACTTTGCAGTTCTGGCATTTCTGAATTCCAGTTAGTTGAAAATGTCTTCATTGCTAATAACTTTTTTTTTTTGTTTTCAATTCTGTGCTGAACTAATAGCAGCACTTCATATACTCAGCATTTCTAAAACTATAAATATTCATTGTTTGTCTATTAATCTGTGAATAAATGTGGTCAATTTATATTTGTTATAATGGATGATATTTGTAAAAAGGGGGATAAGTGTTCTCAGACATTAATACAATTGTGAGTTATCTGTATTTCTAAGAAAAAGTATTTAATGGAGGAGATACATGCAGTCTGTGGATGGGAGATGTAGTTCAGTCATAAATTTTTGAAACAAAGTTGTAAGTAATTTTCAGGAGTGACAACTTCGGCTCAGAATTTTTGCTTCTGAATCAAATATTCTTCACCATAACCAAATCTGTTTTCAAAAGTTTTCTTTTTCCTAATACAGAAATAATTTTGCAACTCTATTCTGTAGAAGTGTCCTTTTTAGTAGAATTTCCAGACATAAATTTTCTTTTTGACATTCGTCATCAGCATGTTTATCAAATGTGCAGGCTTCTAGGAAAGGAAAATTTGCTGGTCATTTGCTATGGAAGCAGGAGACTTATTAGAACAGCACTTGCTTTTCAAAAACATTAACATAACTTTTATCAAAAAAAGTAGCTTTCTGGTAAGAGATACTGTTCCTCAAAGGAGCAATCTGTCAAGTAATGTTTTAACTTCATTGTCCTCGCTATCATTAAGAAACCACCATCCTATGAATATTGTAGCATCCAGGACATGCAGTCATGAACTCTCACATTTTTTCCTTTTGGACTTCTAGATGTTCTTCAGCCAGCCTGACTTTTGGGAGATATTATGCAAACCAGTTTTCAGACAGTGGTGGTATTTTGACTTTCCTAAGAATTCTGTTTCACGCTTAAGTTTTTTTTTTTTCTAGTTTACTCTTCAGAATGTATTACAGAGGAAGCTCCTAAATGGCTGGCAAGAGTGCATTGCTGCTTTTATCAGTTACCTGCTGATATTAACTATTACTAGAACCTTAATCATATTATTCAATCCTTTGCAGAAATTTAAGTATTTATTATTTCTGTCTGTCTCTATATTTAACAGTAGAAGACTTGTACCACTACATTTATTAATGTGAAATCTTCTTTTGCTGCCTAGTGTGTGAATGTTTCTGAATCAGTTTGTTGGTTTCTCTTGTTCTCTTTGACTTGCTCTCTGGTCTTGTTTTTCCTTTGCAGAAAAAAAATGAGAATTTTTTAAATAAGGTAATGAAGTGTGCCTATAGAGTACCAACCTGCACCTTTTATTTTGGATTTAATAGGTGAAAAGATCGTCTTGTAACTTGAAGATGAGCTAGAACAAGCCTAAATTGTTTCTTCCAGTACTTTAGGTTTATAAATTTTGTGATAAATTGCTGCATAAGTGAATGTGAATGGCTCTCAAGTCAGCTCCTTGGAGGTATAGAGAATTCTGCCTGGAAGTTGTAACAGTTTGAAGGGCTCCATTATACTGTTTGTAAAGCACCAACCTATATTTGTCAATTCAAAGATTAAAACATTTTCTGAAGGAAATTTGTAAATAACTTCAGAAACATTAAAAACTGCTGCAGTATAAAACCAGTAAAAGGCTAAACCCAAGGTACCGTATCCTCACAGACAACTGCATTTTACTTATTCAGGGCCTTTTTTCTTGTTTTGTTTTCTTTATTTTTGCACTTTCCTCAGCATTCGGTGTTACAGTTGGCATTGTTGAATTCAAACCAGGTAGAGTTTGTTTCATTCTTACAACTACACAGTTTAGGTTATGAGTTCTGCAAATCAGGGCATGTTTAAATGCTACTTTTGCTTGATTTTTATTCTGACAAATATCTTTAAAAAATGTTTTTACGGTTTCTCATGACTGTTTTAAAAGAAGTAGCTCATGTGAACTTGTATGTTGCTTTTAAAGGTTCATAGAGACATGACTATAAGAAACAATTGGAAATGTATATATTCTTGCAAAAGTGTATTAAAGTAGAATTTTTATTTTAAAGAGTAATTTTAAGAAATGACTGAAGCAAATACTGTATTATCACGAGAAGATAGAATGCTTCAGGCATATGAACATCCCGAGGCAAAGCTGAAGGTATTTTAACTTATTGATAACATCTACTCCTTAGGGCTAAAAATGACTACCATAAATTTTTTATTTCAGCATATAATATAAATTAACTAACTTTACTGTTAAGATCGAACTAAAAGTATACAGTAAAGTGAAAGACAAATGAAATGGGTATCTGAGCAGTCTCAAGTGTCTGGGATTCAAAGTGACAGGGAATAAACAAAGATTTCACAGCAAGCATTACATAAGCATTTCTCTTGGCGATGTTAGGGGTATGGTGAGTTTGTTCATGCCAGGGGAATATCAGTGTGGGAGGATAAGACCTACATAAGAAAAGTGAGGCAAGTTGACTGGAGGTATACTAAATATTGAGATCATAGAATCATAGAATAACCAGGTTGGAGGAGACCCACCGGATCATCGGGTCCAACCATTCCTATCAAACACTAAACCATGCCTCTTAGCACCTCGTCCACCCGTGCCTTAAACGCCTCCAGGGAAGGTGACTCAACCACCTCCCTGGCCTGTTCCAGTGCCCAGTGACCCTTTCTGTGAAAGATTTTTTCCTAATGTCCAGCCTAAATCTCCCCTGGCGGAGCTTGAGGCCATTCCCTCTTGTCCTGTCCCCTGTCACTTGGGAGAAGAGGCCAGCACCCTCCTCTCCACAACCTCCTTTCAAGTAGTTGTAGAGAGCAATGAGGTCTCCCCTCAGCCTCCTCTTCTCCAGGCTAAACAACCCCAGCTCTCTCAGCTGCTCCTCATAAGGCCTGTTCTCCAGCCTCTTCACCAGCTTTGTTGCTCTTCTCTGGACTCGCTCCAGAGCCTCAACATCCTTCTTGTGGTGAGGGGCCCAGAACTGAACACAGGATTCAAGGAGCGGTCTCACCAGTGCCGAGTACAGAGGGAGAATAACCTCCCTGGACCTGCTGGTCACACCGTTTCTGATAGAAGCCAAGATGCCATTGGCCTTCTTGGCCACCTGGGCACACTGCTGGCTCATGTTCAGTCACTGTCAACCAACACGCCCAGGTCCCTCTCCTCCAGGCAGCTTTCTAGACAGACTTCTCCTAGTCTGTATCACTGCACAGGGTTGTTGTGCCCCAAGTGCAGGACCTGGCATTTGGCCTTGTTAAACCTCATGCCATTGGACTCAGCCCAGCGGTCCAGCCTGTTCAGGTCCCTTTGCAGAGCTTCCCTACCTTCCAGCAGATCGACACTTCCACCCAGCTTAGTGTCATCTGCAAACTTGCTAAGGGTGCACTCGATGCCTTCATCCAGATCATTGATGAAGACATTGAACAGGGCTGGACCCAGCACTGAGCCCTGGGGAACCCCACTTGTCACTGGCCTCCAGCTGGATTTCACACCATTTCCCACCACTCTCTGGGCCCGGCCATCCAACCAGTTTTCCACCCAGGAGAGTGTGCACCTGTCCAGGCCAGAGGCTGACAGTTTCCCAAGCAGAATGCTATGAGAAACTGTGTCAAAGGCTTTGCTGAAGTCCAGGAAGACCACATCCACAGCCTTTCCCTCATCCAGCAGCCAAGTCACTTTGTCACAGAAGGCGATCAGGTTAGTTTGGCAAGACCTGCCTTTTGTGAACCCGTGTTGACTGGGCCTGATCACCCAGTTCTCTTGCATGTGCTTCATGATAGCACTCAAGATCACCTGTTCCATGACTTTCCCTGGCACTGAGGTCAGACTGACAGGCCTGTAGTTCCCTGGATCCTCCCTGTGACCCTTCTTGTAGATGGGCACAACATCAGCCAGCCACCAGTCCAGGGGAACTTCCCCAGTCTTCCAGGACTGCTGAAAGATGATGGAAAGGGGTTTGGCCAGCACATCCGCCAGCTCCTTCAATACCCTTGGATGAATCCCATCCGGCCCTATAGACTTGTGGGTGTCTAGTCGAGCTAGCAAGGCTCTGACGACCTCCTCTTGGATCACGGGAGCCTCATTTTGCTCCTCTAGCTCCTGGCTTTGTACACAGAATGAACGACGTTCTTTACAATTAAAGACTGAGGCAAAGAAGGCATTAAGTACCTCAGCCTTTTCCTCATCCCCTGTCACTGTCGTTCCTTCTGCGTTCAATAGGGACTGTATGGTCTCCCTAGTCCTCCTTTTGTTCTTTATGTGTTTATAGCAAGATTTTCTGTTATCTTTCACAGACTTGGCCAATCTGATTTCTAGTTGAGCCTTAGCCCTTCTGATTTTTTCTTTACACAATCTCACTTCCCTCCTGTAGTCCACCCAAGAGGCCTAACCCTTCTTCCAGAGCTCGTAAACATTTCTCTCCTTCTTGATATCACTCAAGATCTCTCTGTTTAACCAAGCTGTTATTTTCCCCTGCCGGCATTTTTTCCTGAACATGGGGATGGCTTTCTCCTGAGCTGCTAAGATTTCCTTTTTGAAGAGCTGCCAGCCCTCATGGGCTCCCTTGCCCTTAAGTACTCTCTCCCATGAGACTTTGCCAACCAGCCTTCTGAAGAGTTCAAAGTCTGCCCTCTGGAAATTTAATGCTACTATCCTGCTAACCACCCTTCTTCACCTAGAACAGAAAACCCTATCATCTCATGATCACTTTGTCCTAGGCGTCCTCCTACTGCCACATCCCCCACAAGGCCTTCTCTGTTCACAAACATCAGGTCCAGGAGGGCACCCTCCCTTGTTGGTTCATTCACCAACTGTGCAAGGAAGTTGTCTTCCACGCACTCCAGGAACCTCCTAGACTGCTTCCTCTCTGCTCTATTGTACTTCCAGCAGATATCAGGAAGATTGAAGTCTCCCACAAGAACGAGAGGCATTGATCTAGAGGTTAACCCCAGCTGTTTATAGAATAGCTCATCAGCTGCTTCTCCTTAGCTGGGTGGTCTGTAACAGACTCCCATCACAAAATCTACCTTCTTATGGGCTCCTCTGATTTCAACCCACAGGCACTCAATCTTCTCATCACCACAATCCATCTCAATGATGCTGAATAAATGCTCTGAGTTTTAAACAGCTCAGGGCTGATGGCAGTTTAAAAACCAAGTTTTGCCTGCATGTTTCGTTGTATCACAGATAAATGTCATTAGCTTGTTTAAACTCTTTTGCTTTAAATACCTGAGGTATTAGGATTTTTAATCTAACACTTCATACTGTAAAAATTAATAGTTTTTTACTTTCAGGTTAGTGATGCGGTGTTTACACATCAAGCACATCCAAAAATACTTCTTTAGAAATGTTGTTGTTAAAATTTGAACGCTTTAGTTGCTGTTTAATAAAGATGTATCTTCACAATGTTTAACTTGGCGAGGCCTTGCTACCAATCAAACTAGCAGGAAGGTCAGGGAAATTACTGAAAGATACATCAAATATTTGGTCACAGAAAATAGGAGTAATGTGTGATTTGGCAGGGATTCTCAATTTAAAAATCTTGTCTGTCTCGCTTTAATTTCTGCACTTTTTAGTAAAAACTAGGGTTGCTGTAACTGACACTGAGTTATAATGTTTGTTTTGCCTGTTTTTATTAAAATAGTTTAATCTTTGTTGAGGAAAGCACAAGATCAGATACTTAATATTCTCCTTACTTGCATGCAATGTTTTAAGGTTTGCTGACAAAAAACATGTGATACATGCTAGGGTAGAAAATAACATTGTAACAATTGGAAGAGAGTAGAGGAGAAGCATCTTCAATTTAAAACCAAGATTATTTTGCTCAGTCTCACTTTAATGCCTGCGTGTGTGCATGCACCATGATGAGAGACGTGTATCCTGAGTAATTTGTCCAGTGAATAGTCTCTCCATCTTGTGCCGCCTCCTTCCTTAGTCTCCTAATCTGCATGTACTAAGAAACTGCATGTACATATGTTCAAGGATCTTGATGACCTGCTAATCTGGCTACCACCAAAGCATACCAGTCTACCACCCCTCCTATTGCTACTTGTTATTTCTCATGCTTCTACGCCTCTGTGTACCCCTTTGTTCTCCAGTCTGTAGAATCATAGAATAGTTTGGGTTGGAAGAGACCTTAAAGATCATCCAGTTCCAACCCTCCTGCCATGGGCAGGGACACCTCCCACCAGACCAGGCTGCCCAAGGCCCCATCCAGCCTGGCCTTGAACACCTCCAGGGATGGGGCAGCCACAGCTTCCCTGGGCAACCTGGGCCAGGGCCTCATCACTCTCATGGTGAAGAAATTCTTCCTTATGTCTAAACCTGCCTCTCTCCTGTTTATACCCATTTCCCCTTGTTCTATCACTACAAGCCTTTGTGAACAGTCCCTCCCCAGCTTTCTTGTAGCCCCTTCAGATACTGGAAGGTCACTGTAAGGTCTCCTTGAAGCCTTCTCTTCTCCAGGCTGAACAAGCCCAACTCTCTCAGCCTGTCCTCGTATGGGAGGTGCTCCAGCCTTCTGATCATCTTTGTAGCCCTCCTCTGGACCTGTTCCAACAGTTCTATATCATTCTTATGTTGAGGATTCCAGAACTGGGCACAATACTCCAGGTGAGGTCTCACAAGAGAGGAATAGAGGGGCAGAATCACCTCCCTCAACCCACTGGCCAAGTAGTACCAATCTTAACACTTTTGTTAGTTATCTGTATTTGATGCTGTTGTATATAGCACAGCAGTCCTGAAAGGAAAAATGTCATTGAGAATTTAAAAATATCTGAACAGAATTTTAAGCGTATCAAAATGTAATTCCACAAGCTATAGGGTTAAATTCAAGATTGTAATTGGAAGCCTGGTTGTGATTATGAAGTTCTCTACCAAGTTTGTGTGAATAATAATATAGGTAGAACCGCAGTAAGAAAGAGAAGATCTCAAGGTCTTAGTAGTTAAATGAGGAAGAATAAAATCCAAGTGGGTTTTTTTTTGACGTTGTTCTTGACTAGTGGCATGCTCTGGAAAGCAGGAGACCTGAGTAGCTGGAGGGAGTGTGTACTTGTCTTGAAGAAAACTGAAATGGTTGTTTTCATGACATACCGCTTCTAGGAGGGAGACGCCAAGGAAGGCTAGGCGAATGGGGCAATGTTGTATTTGTCAAGTAAAGGAGGTAACATTCCTGATTTGGTTACTAGCATAAGGTAGCACTACAAGGGAAAGTGCTAAAGAAAAAAAATCTCTTCAACCATATGTTTTTCGTGAATGGAATTTTGTGGGACATGCCTTGCCCCCTTAACACCAAATGTAGTGATTTGTATGTCAATGAGTATGAAATGGTTACCTGAGATTTTCAGTGAAAATAGATTTGGTAAAGTCAGCATGATTAAGACCAGTTGGGATAATTATACTACAGGAATCTAAAACTAGGTAGCTGTTTGTATTTTGGAAGGCTGAATGGATGTGAGAGAACTGGACTGTGATCCTTGCTTGTTGTAGAATTTTCGGTAACTTCTAACTGTGGGATATCGCGTAAGTAGGGACCATTATGCTAGCAGTTGAGTGAAGGTTTTGGATCCAGTGCAGTTTTCTTAGAAACCACTGGAGCAAATGTGATGCATTCAGTACCCTCTTAGGCATATATCTAAAGGTATTTTGAGGATTTTGTTTGAGAGGTCTTACACAGCCAGTCCTGACATGAAGGGTGCTGTCTTTTGTGTTTTGATATTTAAAGTTTGGATCTTCTTTGGCTCGTGACATCTTTATGATACAGACCTTAATTACAAGATTGGAAGTTAATAGACTAAATGACCTCATGATCATGATTTAACATCAGCATGAGCAGCCTCCTGAGCGTTAATAGTTGTATTTGATGTTTCACAAGGATTCCACTAGGACTAAGTCACTTCCCAAAGGCTGAAGAAGGGGAAAATGAACAGCAGTCCTTAAAACAGGCGGGAAGTGATGGAAAGTGAGAATTCTTTTTTTTTTTTAATTAAAAGCAAACAAACCACCTCCAATAAAAAACAACCAAAAAACTACCCTGAAATACTGCCACTTAGAATGAGAATGAGCTTAGAGGAAAGGGCCCAGTCCAGTGCCTAACAAAGTAAATATACATGTTCACATTCTTCTAGGTTTAGTCAATCATGCTTCATAACAAATATGAAGGAATGAAGGGAAATTACTTCAGAAGTTGTATGTATAAAGCATTGATAATAAAAACAAAACTAAAGAGATGGATGACTGTGCAGAAAGTTGAGCCTAAAAACAGTCATCAGTCAGTCCTCAGTGATTAAAGGAGAAGTATGTGAAGAAGCTTTTATTTAGGTAGAAGGTGCTCTTAGGGAACTTATTTGTTTTCACATGAGCTAAGTCAGAGCCAGGCATGTGTTAAGTGTCAGAAGTATGAAGGCAATGCTGCATTTTTTCTGAAAGCATGAGAATCTATGTCTTACTTTGTCATATGACTTTGGAGATCCACGTAGAAAGATGTTAGCAAAAACCTCTATCCTGAGCAACCTTTTGAGTGCAAAGATTCAGATTTCTTGATCGTTCACGGAACTCAACAATTCTGCTTAACTTGTGCCCTGTGCAGGCTGGTGACTTGCTCAGATTCCTCCTCCTGTATCTATTTATCTATTTACTTTAAGCCTGTCAGCTCAGTCTTCTACGCTGCTGCATGTCACTTTATCCTCCTTGCTGTTCTGTTTAATGTCTCCTAAATAACCTTTACCAAAAAGGCAGCAAAGCCATGAAGTGCAGTGCTCGTTGCTGTTCCTGTGTTTGCTCTTCCTGTGTGTTTCAAGTGTAGTGAATTTAAATAAAACCATGAGGATAATAACTCTTCGAGCTGGTGAGCCTGGAGCTCTTCTCTAAGTCTAGAGGTTTCATGGTGTTTCCCTGACTTGATAATGTTAACTTTCAGTGGTCCTAGAAGGAGAAAAATGTTGATCTGCATCGACATTTATAACAGCTGAGCCCTATTAAATTATATGGCAGTTAACCTAACATCCATTATTGTAATGGAGTAATTCATAAAATATTTATCTTTCAGCAAATTAAAAGCTAGAGGTATAATAAGTGGCAATTGACAAGTTTTTATGGAAAATATCACCATTCAAACAAACCTGATAATTTGTTGATGAAAGAAGCTGTGTGAATGTATTGTTAGAACACTCATTAAATAGAGGAATTGGCTAATTGGTAATCAGCAATGAATCCATATGCCTCTACTTTGATTTCCAGAGGATCTGCATCCTGCATTCCTCCATGGCAGTGTTGAACTCTACTGCTAGTCTTAAATAGCAGTCTAATGTTTAAATACCTACTAATGTTTTAATACCTACTGTTAATTGTGGTTAATTATTGTGTAATTTCAGCTCTGACACTCCCATAACATGGCTGTGGGACTGGCTGAATTCACTGTATTCATTATGAAAACAGCAAATAAGTACTTGCTGTTTGATAAACTCTGATTTTACAAGCAAAAATAGATTCTAAAGACAGACTGTAGAGTTAGAAATAGCGGAAGAGTAGATTCGAAGGCCATGCTTAGCAGAACACCTGTGGCTCTGGTGCTGAGGTCACGCTTTTCGTATCTCAGCTTCACTCTTTGTTTCTGTTTGCATAGGCTTAGAAATGTTAGATGTTAGGGACATCTGAAGGTCATCTACTCCAGACTTCCTCTTGAAGTGCTAATGTCCCCAGCGCTAGATCAGGTCAGTCAGAGTTTCAGATGATTTTTGGAAACATCCAGGCATGAGGATACCACCCTGGAATCTCCTTTCCCCTCCATACTGCATAGGATCTGTGTACTCAAACTAAGGCCACATAATGTGCAAGATGAAAGGAATAAAGATAATGATGAATAGCAAGTATGACTTGAGTGAGTAATGAAAAAATAAGAAAAGGAGAAAATTTGAAAACTTGGATCTTGAAAGATGGTCACAAGTCCTGTGCTACTGTTGGTGTCATTGAGAAATGCCTCCTTGAATGTGCCGCTTTTAAGACCAGCGGCTATTTTGTCCTAAGCTTCAGCAGGAGCAAAGTCTTGGGAAAGCTAATACCTGATGAGTTGCAGCAACAGGAGGTTTTGTGCAAGGAGGAGCTGCTTTGTCTGCATGAAGGTTTTTGTAGGATAGAGCAGATCAGAGTATTTGTTACGAGAAACCAGTTCCTGCTTTCTCACAGGTAGCTCCATTATTCTAGAAAACAACAAAGGGAACTCATTGCAGCCTATAGGTTAGGAACTTAATTTTTTTCTGTTTTGGAAACTATTAAGATAAAGTATAATAAAATCGCTGCAAGTGTGTGTGAGGGGCTCCTATCAAGTATCAAACTTGCAAGCCTAGTGATTGATTTACAATTTGAAGGTTCTTTGCAATAAAAATGGACAAAATCATGTGTTTTTAATTAAGGCTCGGATTAAATATAATACAGCTTAAATTTCTGACACAAAATCTCTGCCAGGAGATGCAGAGACTATAAAAATTTCTAAATTTTGGATATTGTCTTCTGGTATCTCAGATTTTTATAATTCTAATGAAAGTCATGGAATAGTCTTTAGGGATCTCTGTGTTCTAGAACAGCTGCAGATTGATGATTTTGATGTAATTGTTAATGAAAGTAGTAAGATTTTCTTTAAAGTCTTAAAATACTTCTGACAATTTCGGTCATTTATAAGTATTTGTTTAACCTCATTGTCATACTTGCAGATTTTTCTGAGAGAGAAATATGAAATTATTGTTTAAAACTTGCAGGCCATTGTCAAAATTGGCTTTGGAGGCTGTTTAAAATGGTTTCAAACATTTGTGTTGTAATTTACTCCATTACCTCAGAGTAAATGGCAAGAAGGAAGCATGTTCCAGCTTTCTGAAGTAGTTTTCAAGGCTAAGGTTAATTTAATAAAAAGCCCTCTCTCTACTGTTCTTGCCCCAAATGATTCTTTTGCTATTTGTTTTCAAGGTAGAATTGCTTTTTAAGGCTGCTTTAGTGACGTTAGCCTCCCTATGCCACGTATAGCATTTTATAGCCTGTGTTACTTAAAATGTATGTAGTCAAATATTCCTTTGTACAAGACATAATATCTAGGTTATGTACAGTAGCAAGTTAACATTGATGAAACAGCCTTGACTCTCAGTCTACCTTTGGGTTTTTTTCAGTATTACTCTCTAACTCAACACCTCATTGGTTTGTTCTCTTTTGGATCTGTGCTGATTTGATTCAGAAGTAACTTCTTCAGAGTAGTTACAATTAATTTACTTTAACCTAATCATGTTTTCTGTTAGTTAAAAGAGGTCACATGAGAGCTGTGGTCTGTAGGCCTTTCATTGTTGAAAGGAACTATTTCCTGGTTTATGTGCTTAAGATTTTTACAGTATTCAAACTCTCACCTGAAAGCATGTTTATTTTTACACTTAAAACGTGTTTTTTGCAGGTTCTTGAAAGTTTGTGGTTCTGAATTAGTACGTCTCGAGTTGTCGTGTGGCCATTTCCTCAATGAAACATGTTTGGAGGTCATTACTGAAATGTGTCCAAATCTTCAGGATTTAAATCTCTCATCTTGTGATAAAATACCTCCTCCGGCTTTCAACCACATTGCCAAAGTGGGCAGCCTAAAGCGTCTCATTCTTTACCGAACAAAAGTGGAGGTAAGAACAAATCTTTATAACTTTTGCAATCAATACTTTCAGTCCTGATAAAGTTGTATTACTTTTTAATTAATGAAGATGTGAATTAGAACTTTGCATATGAATTCAAAGGTAAATTCAGAAAATGCAAAGGTAGTTTAAAAAAACATAGGATTTTTTAATTATTATTTTCAAATAGCTTCTGGATTTAACACAAATAAATAAAAAGCCGGCATGTTTTAAATTGCGTGGAAGCCTCGTGATTTTTCACCAGCTGTTTTATCAATGTAGTGAAATCACAAACGTGAAAGCTTTTCTCTTGTTTTGATGGCAACTCCAGACAGACTGTGTTTGGCAATATAATACGGAAATTATCTTGTTTAGTAACTTACTGCAGTTATCAACATTCTCTCCTTTAGAATGACTTACTAATTACTAGATTCCCACTGTCTTTGTGTATTAGCAGTATTTGAGACAAGAAACACAATTTAAAAAAATACTTTTCATTTATAATCTAAAATTACTTCTTTATACAGTCACTCAGCTGCCTGAATTGGGTTATTATTGTTTGCTGCACCATGTGTCCTGTCTGAGGTGGTAAGGTTTACGTGTTACAGTTGAGAAGACTGTTGCAGCTCACTATTTTTTTACAAATGTTGTATCCTGGTAAATTCAGCAGTTTGATTTGGAAGCAATTCCATTCCTTCTCACCAGCTGTATGACTCCTGTGTTACAGCCTTACTACTCTGTTTTACATGGAAGCTATCAGACTTGTTGTGCTTCTCTTGTTGCAGAAGCTATTGCTTAGTAGCGCTCCAAAACAGGGGAAAAATGTGTCTTTGCAGTTCCGGTTCTAGCGCAAAGATTCAAAGAAGGGTTTGCTTCTATTTGTTACTCCTGCTTATGCTTTTGGCACACAGAAGGGAGGTTATGACACTGGATTTTTGAATATAAGAACTGAAGCTGGAGCAGTCGATTCTATCTACTTAGATGTCTAGGGGGAAACTGAAGATATAGTATCTTATTTATAGGCAGTTCACACCTACCAGAAGTGCTACAAAGTTAGTTGCATCTTATTGTCCTTTATTTTTGGTAAATCATGTATACGGTAGTGTAACAGTGACTTGGTAGTGCGAGGTAGTCAGATTAAAGAGTAGGTTGCCTGGAATGATTGGTGTTTGCTGTGGGGTATGCAGGCAGTCACCATGAAGCCAGTGCCCCTTGGTAACTTGTTACTTTGTGATAGTTGCTCCATGTGTTGAAGCAATTATTATTTTCTTCAAACTAAAAAATAAATTGGTGTGCCCTGCTTTGAAGTGCCTTCTGTATAGAGCTCCGAATCAGTACCTTGGGGGTGTCTGTTCTGTTTATATCTCGCTAGGCTTTCTGTAAATCTTGGGTAAATCTCCTTACCTCGCTTTGAGCATGTGCTCTGTGCTACACAAGGCTTCTTCTGATACAAAAAAGATAGTTGTATCAGAGGTAAAGACTGTGTGACTATTTCTTTTCTGCTGTTGATTGACCATAGTCGTCTTGATTCTACCTAGGTAACTTCTGTATTTTGAGACTTCATGTTGGTAATAGTGCATCAGCTGAGGTGTACTCTGGAAGTGATTGGTGACTGTCATTTCTCAGCTATTGCTTTGCTGAATAGAACTTGAAATTAAATTGAATGTGGGTAGTAAAGATTTAGTAACTTTGCAGCCCTTATTCATTTTTACCTTTCGTATGCCCGAGCATGCGTCTGATTGTAGCTGCCAAGAACATTAATTCGTCAAGCTTAAGATTGTACTTCCATTTTATATGTAAGTATAAACAAAAGGCACTATTCTTTGTCATAGAAGAGATATTTATAGAAATTTAAATGGGTAAGTAGGAGAGCATGCTTTTGTGTTGCTTGGAAATATGAAGCCACCTAATAATATGCATCGTGTGTTGCAGGTGGAAAAGTAAATGGGAAAGAATGAAGATCGATTGAATTAGGATTTGAATTAGAGTTACAAAAGTCACTAATTTTTAGAAATAACATTAACTTCTTACTATTAATATCTCTTAATGCAAATCTTTGGTTTTCAATACAAAGTTGGCTGCTGTTTCTTCTGTACAGAGATGCTAGATAGTAACTGATGTCTAGATGAAAAAAAAGACAGAGTAGGTTGATCAAGCATGCTCTGAAGTGATTTAGGCTTCTCTAAAATTTATCAAAAGATCTGTAATGTGGTATTGTTCTCGAGTTTTGTGAAATTTTTGCTACTGCTGCTGCTTCATTGGTGGAGCTTCTAGGGAGCAAAAAATGGAACAGTGCTATCATTTAATCAAGAGCTTGGCAGTGTGTTGTTGGCAGCTGGACCTGCTCAGAGAGAAGAACCTGAGGCCATGACTAAGAAAACTGCTATGTGATTATTAAGAGAAAGTAAATTATAAAGTGAGAAGAACACAGCTAATGTGTGTTTATGTGTTCTGCTCCTCTGTAAAAGTTCTATCTCAAAATCAAAGTAAAAAAAGAAACCAAAAGAAAAGTCTGTTCATTCCGTTCAGCCCACTGTTTTCCTAAATAAATCAGGGTTTGCTTTTTTAAAAAAAATAAACCAAAGAAGAAACAAAATAAAGCACCAAGTCTCTTCATCTAAATTTTCTTCTTGCATTATAATCTAGAATGGCAAATGTACTGGTCCTACCATAATTATCAGTGTGTTGTCATTTTTTTTTGTGACAGAAGGATGGAATCCCTATTCATCTTGTCTTAACCTCCTTATTATAAAATTGGGGTGATGTGCTTCTGATATTACTGGAGATTTTGAGGTAATTGCCAAAATGTGAAGAGGGAACGAGTATGTATCTTGCTACACAATTAGAGGCAGTTGCTGGAATTGGAGCATAGTAGAATTGGATCAAATGGGGAGGGGGACTGCCTGTTATGCATGTAAACAGTCTCATGAGTTTATTGTTATGGCTGATCAAGGTAAACACTGAAGTTGAGTTACTTAACAGAAGTGGTAATGTTTTTAAAAAAGAGCAACACTAAAGAAAGCAAGAAAAGCAAAATAAGACTTAATGCTCTGACTTTTAAAGGAAGGCTCCTCTCTTTGTGTTATTTGTGATGCCATAAGAAAGAGGTCATTTTCCCACTCCACAGTTGTCAATCTCTGTGGAAAATGCAGTGTTGTGTTAGAGCACATCTGGGTAAATGGTACAACTTGTACTTTTGGATATAAAGTTGGGTGTGTGATTAAATAATGTAGAATATGGGATGAAGATTCTCCATCTTTTTTGTCAGTATGTGAGAAAGCTGTTTCTGCTTCTGCATTATACTTTATGAAGTACAGTATTAATATTTTAGTAAAAGAAATAGTATTTTGACTAAATGAAAACAAACCCAGATGTAAGTGCCCAGGTGTAGGATCTCCTTACTTAGACTGTCTTGCAGTAGTCCTTCCTTTTTTGGGGGTGGGGTGTGGGCTGTGGTTATGCTTAAAAAGGAGAGAAAAATTGCTTTCAACTTTTAAAGTATTTGTACCTTTCTGTTTATATGGTTAATATGACACTAATGGATTGATTCTGAGAAGGTACTCTGCAGAGACTACTATTAATGATTTTTGTTTTGAGTACAGAAAAAGAAATTTTGAGGAGGATGGAAATTTAATAAAATTGACAATATATGATGTAATCATCTAAGCAGCTGTTATGACTGTTTCTTTTCATTTTAGCTGCTTTCTTTGAACGAGTTTTATGTTTAAAAATATTCCCATTGCCTCTGCAAATCAAAGCACCAGTTTTACAGTGTACGTTTTTAGTGAAATGGGCAGTTTTGGTGTTCTGCCACTTACTGCACTGCATTGCTATTTTGGAGGATAGCTGTACTATCCAGAGGAGTTTATGGTCTTTGGTCCTAACCCTGCTCATTCTTAAGGCCATATTTAATGTTATTTCCTTGACTTATTGAGTGCAAGTTTCTGTTGTCTTGCATCCCTATACTCCTCCTCAGTAAGTACAGCTTAGTTTTCCACTGCTTTAAGTTCGTTATTACAGGTTTAATTCTTAAGGGTTGTTTGATTATGTATATGCTTGAAATAATTTATAACTTGCTTTGAGAAACTGATCCCAGCATTTTGTAAATGTAATTTCTGCTAGCTCAGGACCACTATTACACTTGTGGGGTTTTTGTGTGGGTGGATTTGATATTTGCTGACACACGACTCCTTAATATTTATTCATTGTGAGCATATTCAAAGCACACTTTAAACACTTGTCGTCATTGATACATTTAAAGAATACAATGAACAATGAAGGTATTATTGTATACACTAATTGGCAATGCATTTCTTTATGGTTTGAGTGTGAACCTTGTCTTGCTTTAATGCTTGTTGTGAAGTATTCCATCTATATAAATAATGCAACCAAAATTATATTTTAAAAAAACCCTAAAGCTATAATTACAGTAGGAGAACTTGACAGTCTCCATACTAGTCTGAGTCTAAATTTTAATGTAAGTTTATGTATTTTATGTTGCATGATATTCCATGTTCTTTAGGAAGAAAAAGAATTTAAAGTTATTGCAATTATTATCAAAATACAAAATGAACTGGAATTAAACCAAATTACAATGGACAAAGGACTTTGTTTTGCACACATTTTTAAAGCAAGTGTTGTATTTCTGATATCTTTGACCAAGAGCAAATTTGGAACTTGGGCAGCTGTAAGAGAGAGCAGTGGAAATTTTAGATGCCAAGGATCGGCATAAGCATCCTAGCAGTAAATATAACAGCTCTTACTTTCTTATGCCATGAACAATGAGTTAATGCTGCCATAAAGTCATTCTACAGAGTTTTCTGAAATAACCTATTATGGGTTACATTCTACTTCTCAGAGCTGTTGTCTGAGTATTTTCAGCTTGGTTGAAACTTCATTGGCCTAGGTACAAATATTAAGAGTTCCAAGCAAATAGTGGGGGTTAAGGAAGTGAAGGCCTTTAGCTAGAAAGTGCATTCTTGGAAGAAGGTGGAACTGTTGACAAATAATCGTGCTATACAAGGCCTTAATGGGGCCTTCTGGTCCCACGTTGGGCTCATGGGGCTGGATTTGGTCATTTGAGCCTGTAATGTGAAGAATGATGGGGAAGAATGAAGTTGTAAAACAGATTTGCAGACATAAGGGAGGGCATAATTTGACCAAATTAAGCAAAACGAAAATACAGTAATTGAATTAACCACAAAGGCAATTACTTCCATTAAATTAATTCCGTAATTGCAGTGTTGCTGTGTCCCGGTCCCTGCTGTGTCCCTGGCACTGTCAAGTGACTATAGAGAACAAAAAGGTGCCCCTGTATATCCTGAATCCTATCCTACAAATTGCACTGCACCTGTTTATGGGGCGAGTGTTTTGACTTCTGAAAGGCAACTTCTGCACCATTGTTGTCTTTTATTTCTGCATTATTAATGTATTACTTTCTTCTTTCTGTGAGAAGAATTGCTTTTGGGGACCATTGTAGATTGGTTTTTAGGCGTGGAGGCATAATACCTTGAAAATCATTAAGGAGATATTTTTAACTTTTTATATCCTTCACCTTTGGTTGGTTTGTCTTACTTTGAATAATCTGAGAAGGATAGTGACAATGATGGAGATGTAACTGCCCTGAAAGAGGCAGTGAGGGTGTTCTGTTTTTAGGATGTTTCTGTCAGGCATTCAGTCTAGCAGGTGAAGTGGCTGAATTTTGGTTGGTGATAAAGCAATGTTTCTTGAAAGAATTCAGAGAGGGTGTATAGGGACTTAGGGATTTAATGTACACCATTGAAACACCCAGACACCACATATGCTTTACAGCTGCCTTAAAAGCCATCACATCTCTCATACGATGATCACATCATATGTATGACTTGTTTGTATTAAACCAGTGTGTATTTCTTAGGTCGCTGCATGTGTCCCCTCTGTTATGTTAATTCTTATGGATGAAAACTACTTTGCTCCTCATGGAATCACTAACCCTTCCGAAACACATCCTTGGTGAAAAGCTAGATATGCCTGCTGTTAAGTAGGATTGGTCATACCAAAGGAGGTTTGAACTGTTGGTGTGAAGCTGTGAAGGAGATAAGCTTGTAGTTGCTGATCTGCCCTTTCAGAAAGTTTGATCTAAATTCCAGTAGTCAGGTTGTTCTGTAAAAACTTCCAGGTACTCTTTTGATTCAGATTACTTCATCCTAACAAATAACCTGTGTGAGATGACTGCCTTGATATTAAATGATAAGTACCACATGTATGATTTCTCTTCTTGATTTGCCAAGAGCTTGTTTGTAGTTTTCTTAAACCAAGTGGTGTTTTCCTTCTTCTCTGCTTTCCCGTTGACTAGATAGTCAGCTTTTTGTTTCACCACGGGATTCTCCATGCATGCATGTTCAACTTTAAGAGGTTTGGGCTTACCTGCAATAACTTGGCAGGTCTTTTTTATTATTATTTTAAAGAAGGAGTTTTCAACCTGTTTGGCATGTTAACTTGCTAATTTCTATACTTTTGTAACTACATCCGGAAAATTGTGATTCAAACTTCTTGTGTTTTTTCTGTCTGTGGTATGTCTTGCTCAGTTCTCCAGCAGGAGAATTGTAGTCTGTGGCATGCTGGAGGCCTTGCGTTGCCTCTAAGGAGAATTCCCGAAGTCATTCTGAACATAGTAATGTGTATGCAGTAATACTTGTGTGCAGGACAATTTAGTTGCACAGGAAGAGGGGGGTTATCTGCAGCGGTAGAAGTAGCGCTCATGATGTGTGTGCTGAAGTTCGAGATGTTTTGGTCCAATCTGTTCTCACAGTTCTGCATTCATATGGCTGAGTCAGCTCGTCCCAATCACCCTTCCTGTAAATTTAAAACTTCTGGGAACAAAAGGGTAGCTTCTGCCCAGATAATGAACATGGGAACCTTTCTGTGCAGTTCTGAGAATATTTTGATTTCTCTGCTGAGGGATCAGCTTCTGAGAATATGGATTTGATTGATGGGCTGAGGGAGACATGGAAGATTTCATTGGCCTAACCTGAGTCTGTTCTCCTTTCCGTCTGCTTCTCAAGTTCCAAGAATTTTAAGAAATTCAGTCAGAATTCATTGACTATGACTTCTATTAGGAAGACAGAATACTTACAGTGCCCTGCAGAGTTACCATTTTATTCGACCCTTTTGCACTCTTTGTGTTGTCTGTGCCATCTTATAAAAAATGATTATTTTAGTAGTTTTGTTTTGGCTGGGATGGTGGAAGAAATTTAGACTACTGAAGCCATGCTATACATTACTCCACAAAGGAAAAGTAATTCTTACTGTAAGTTTCTTTCTAGAGGGGAAGAGAGGGTGTTTTAGTTTGGTTTGTTTGTTGGTGGTTCTTTTTTTTGAATCATCCACTCTTTTCTTTTCTCAGTCTGCATAAAGAGGAGCAGGTGTGAAGCCAAACCTTACCTTTGGTTCAGGGAAAACTCAAAAAATCTCCCAACTATACATGTCTTGGCTACTACCCTCAAGAATAGTATTACGTGGATAGTCTTAGATTTGACTGTCCCTGCTTGGCTGAGAAAGTGAAATTGGACTCTCTCCAGGTTCGAGCTTGCTGTTCTAGAATTTAGGTGGCCTCTTAGCTACTCTTGCAAAGCCCTCTAACATAAAGTCTGCCCTGTGTTACAGGTTCAGGGTCAGTTGATTGCCTTGCTCTTCTCTTTCGCTTAAATAGGACTGTAATCATTCATCTTGTTTTGCCAGTCAGAGAGATGAATTATATAGACAGATGGCTTGTAAACAGACAGGTTATTACAATGATAGTCTTCCTATATGTAGCACATATGGATTCTGTGAGCTACCATTCTCCCCTGCTATTTTCATGTCCTTTGCCACCTGGATTCTCAGTTGACTGAGGCACAACCAGGCATGCACAAAGGGTTTTTTCTTCTTTCTTGACATATGCAAACCCCACCTCAGTTACGGAAGAACAGACACTGCTTCTGAAAGAAATCTGATTTGTTGTGTGTGAGCATGTATGCACCCCCAGAAGAGGAATTAGTGTTGAATAAGTAGTTGTTTACCCTTGGGCTTGACATGGTGTGATTTGTGATGGTACAGCATGGTGTTCTACGAAGCTCCCTTCTATTACCCACATTCCTAGCTCTTTTATTTAAAATTATTTGGGGTTTATAAATAGTTGTTTAGGTTTTATGGGTTGCAGAAAGACCTCTGAAAATGTAGACTCAGCACAATCAGTACAGGAAGGACTGTTTCAAATTGGACTGAAAAAGGGGTTCTGAGAGATGCATCAAATTCCTGTTCAAGTTAACAGAAGTAGCCTAGTTATCTAATCAAGATAACTATGAATATTAGTCTTCCTATCTATTTAACCCCTCTCTGAAGAAGAGGAAGCATGAATTGATCTCACTTCCTACAAGGTGGTCAGTGACTGTTCACTTTTGCACTGTTCGTGTCAATTAAAGAACTATATTGATGCTTCCCGTCCTTTCAGGCCAGTTTTAAAATTCCAGTCTGGAAATAATTAGTAAAAACCATGGTAGAACACATCAAGGTGTTAGTCTTTCCTGTGTAGTCACCTGAATACCTGCAGAAACCCTGCTTAGAACTGTGTGCAATAAGAGACTGATTTATTTAGCTCTGATTATTTAAGGTTTGTAGAGAGGAGGTTGGGGATTTTGCTTTTGGTTTGTGCACCTGAGTAGGTTCTAAAGCTTATAACTTTGACTGAGTTGAATAGTAAAGACTGTGTCTTACTCTGGAGTTATTTGTTTATTCAGGTGTAATGACCCAAATGAAGCATTTGCTTATTAAGTACATTATTTAAAATGTGTTGGATATTTACATGCTTACTAGCTTTAAAGTGTTCTTAAGTGTTATCTCTTCAATAATGATGTTTTAATACTTTGGTATTTAGTTCTCTAGCTACCTTTTTCTTTAAAAACATGGCTGAAAATAAGGCAAGCAAGCAAGCAGTGGCATTGTAAGACCTCTGCAAAGTTGTATGCGATAAAGACTTATTCATAATGTCTACTTTTTGGCTGCCTTCGGGAAATAAAATTTTAGAAGGCCAAGTTGGAAACTGAGGTTCCATATGTGTCAGATGTTGGGTATTTCTATTTGCTTCCTGGAGACACGTAGGTTAGATTTGTGAAATGGTCTCCATGAGTACCCCATGCTATGTCCCTGTTCTGTGTATGGCAGCCTTTTTCATGGTGTTATGACAGAACATCATGTTCCTGCTAAGTTTCATTAAAATATGACAAACAGACGAAACTGAATAAAGCGTTTTAACACAAACTTTCCGAAAACAAGTAAGTTCTGTATAAAAAGAAAATTAATTATACTATCCCTGTGTATGAATGTTGTTGATTAGTGTTCCACTTATTAACAGATTATTTGATCCCTTACCTATTGCTTGGGCTTTTTTTTTTTTTGTGAGAAACTGTTGTAGATCCTGCAGACATCCACAGACGTGTATTGTTAATACGTTATGAAACTTATTCTCATTTTCAAGCTCATACAGATTACAAAGTCTGAACAAAGTGGTGAATGACAGCTGTTTGATGTGAATCCCGGACTACATTCTTTTTTTGCATTGTGTGCATTTCCAGCTACAGAACAAAATATGGCTACAAACAATGCAGAAGAGTCTTTTCTGTATCGTAGAAACACAAATAAAAACCTGTGAAGTTTCCCTTGTGGAACAGAACAGCTGCATACTTTACATTTTGTTAGATGCATCTGATGTTCAAGTCCAATTTCAGGCTGAACAATGTATAATGCTTTCTGAAAAGAATGGCCATGTTAAATGGCAGGAACATGACTGTAAAATACACATTATATCTTTTTCAGTCTGCATGCAAGTAGTGACAGGCGCTCAATGGTTGTCAGCATCCGTGTCAGCACGGAGACTCCTTTGACATTAAAGTCATCAGCTCGGTCCCGTTGCTGCATGGCTCTATTGGCAGTTCCATCAGGCTTCAGCTGATCAGTGAATGTCAGAGCCTCTGCTGTTCTTCTGGTCTGTCATCAGCCTTCTCTGTTTTTGGGCTGGCCTTGCCTTCTGTTTGAACTTGCCACACTTCTTCAGCAGCTTTCCTGTGGGAAAAGAGCAGATAGGTCATGAGTGTGTAGGTATCTTCAGGGCAATGCAAAACCACATCCAAAGTGGCTTGCATAAAGGTTTGTAACGATTACCGTTGCTTTAAACCAATCAATGATTAGAGTATCCAGGGACTCATTAAGTGGCATTTGTGGTGTCTGTAACGGAGTTTTGAGCTGTATTTCAGGAAATGCAGTGACAGCCTTTAATGTCTAATTGACCTCTTCTCTTTGTTTCACTTTCCATATTTCCTTCTGATGTGTTCCCCTGTGGCAGCAAACAGCCCTGCTCAGTATTCTGAACTTCTGCTCGGAACTGCAGCACCTCAGCCTGGGCAGCTGTGTCATGGTGAGTGCTTACACCGCACCAGGGTTACATGTGTGCTTGGAACTCAGGTTGGGTTTATGTTTCACAAAGATGTGTTAAATGCTAGGGTGACATTATACTGTACTCTCTAGAAAGGTCCAAGATGAATGCAGCTTATTCGTATTCTTAAGGGTTACATACTAGTTTAGTAGGCTTAAAACCTAGCTTGTAGACTTTCTCATAGTTCTTTAGTGTCTTCCTAAATTTTGAGGCATTCTTTATATGCATAAGCACTTTTTCTTTCCAAAAGTAATACTTAAGACTGACTTTATAAATATAAATGATAAATATTTTCAGCAAAAGCTGCTGGAGTCATAGACTTGCTGGGTGCCCTCCTTGACTTAAAGAAAGAGAATACAGGATAGCAGCAATTCCTGCAGGTCACTCCTCTGAGCTGTATTGCGTGTGTGTGCCAGAATTGCATGAAGTGGGATTCTGGCTGGCTGCTCTCCCTGGTAGTAGACGAGCCAGATTACTCATCAGGGAGACTTAGCTGACCTTCCTCATAGTTCAAGAAGGAAGTGACAAAGTGGAATTGGCTCAGCCTTCTTTGCTTTGACTCATGGACAGAAGAGGAAGGCAAGACGACTACATTTTTCCAGCAGCCCTTGTCTTCCTACAGTTATTTATAGTGGATTTGATTCCTTCTGCCT
Organism: Phaenicophaeus curvirostris; assembly: GCF_032191515.1. Taxonomy (NCBI): domain Eukaryota; kingdom Metazoa; phylum Chordata; class Aves; order Cuculiformes; family Cuculidae; genus Phaenicophaeus; species Phaenicophaeus curvirostris. The sequence continues at coordinate 4,644,676 of NC_091393.1, forward strand.
GTATAGTCAGACCCTGTTTCTAAGATAACTAATAAGACTTCCATAAGGAGATGCAGCAACTGATCAGCCTCGAGTGGAAGTATTTTCCAGTCTGCGTGTGCATATAGTTGCAGTGCCTGTGGTCATCAAAACAGCTTTAATCATCTTTTAAAGGCACAACAGCTGTGCAAAAATAAAAGGGCTTTTCAAAGAAAAGAACCTTTTCACTGTTTTCACTGAAGCAAAAGTGAAAATTTTAAATTCACCTTTGTAAATTTAAAAGTATCTATACATATCTGGGACTAGTTTGGAAATTTATCTTCGTTTTGTCTTTTGTCACGGTACCCTACAATAAATAATTTTCAGAGCTCTTTAGAAATGACAAATGCTCAAGACAGATCTGTAGGTGTGTTAGGAGGCACGTCTTGAAGCACTTGTGTATGTCTGGAAAGATGGTATACATGACAGTGTTTGCTTTCCTTGCAGATTGAAGACTATGATCTTGTAGCAAGCATGATGGGAGCAAAATGCAAAAAGCTTCGCAGTCTGGATTTGTGGAGATGTAAAAACATAACTGAGAGTGGAATAGCAGAGCTGGCTTCAGGCTGCCAGCTTTTGGAAGAACTTGATCTTGGCTGGTGCCCTACGTTACAGAGCAGTACAGGCTGTTTCACAAACCTTGCACGTAAACTTCCAAACTTGCAAAAGCTCTTTCTTACGGCTAACAGGTCTGTGTGTGACACCGACATTGAGGAGCTCGCTGCTAACTGTACGCACTTACGGCAGCTGGATATATTAGGTAAGAAAATGTAGGACTATTGGTATATTTCTTACTGTGTCTCAAAAGCCTTGCAGTTAAAAAGGAGTCCTTAAGACAAAGCTGTCTTCTACACATATTTTTAAATAACCCGTAATTTTATGGAATACTTAATGTAGAAAAAAATGGAGGGAAGTTTTACTCACTGCAATGAATTTCTGACTTAGAATCCAATGGTTTTATACCAACTGTGTCTACTTAGTATGAGTTGCTTAAACCGAGATTTAAATGCAACTGAAAAAAATTAAATTATTTAAATGCAATTGAAAAAAATCAATAACTTTAGTTTCAAGACCATTAGTTTTTTAAACAAATCTTTATCCTTTGACTATCAGAAGATCCAATTTCTCCTCCTTCTTTATACTTCTGTTTGTTGTTTTATTTCTGTGAAGTTTGGCAAAGTCTATTTATAGTGCGAATCTGTGATCAATAAAGAGATTTGTGCTTTATGCAATACATATACACCAAGAAATATTGAATTTCTTTGTCACTTCTACCAGGAATTGAATTTGACTCGCTAAAGAGGAAAGGGTAATTAACAGCAAAACTTAAAATGGACTTTCTGCTAAGGTGGGAAGGAAGTGATGAGGGGCAAGAAGCATAGCAAATCTTACATTTCGAATCCTCTGCAACTTCTGTAGTTAAAAATATTTTTAGACATCTAAAGTAAATGTACTTTGGATACTTGAGTACTGACTTCAAGAAATGTAGTTTTGCATGATACTATATTTATTCTTTTTTATGGTGGAATATGAGGTTTTATTTTTAAAATTATGTAGGGCAGCAGGGATATTTGTGACATCAAGGTGGGAGAAATGTCTTCATGCTTCTACTGACTTAATTTCACAGGATTAGTTGAAAAGGTAAGATTCAAATTAAAGGAAAGAAAGCAGCTGCACTGCACGTTTTTAATAATTTAAATTAAAAATTTCTTTAAGTTGAGAAAGATGCTGGAAAGAAACAGGAGCCCTCAACTTGAATAGTATTCCAAGCAAATTTAAGGCTATCGGCATTTAGCATTTCTCATTACAAAAGAAATTACCGTATGGCTTCAGACTGTCACTCCAGTATAGCTAGTACGCTCCTCTACCATGAAATATGGTTTTATTCATCTCTTACTGGGGAAGTTGCCTTCTGACCAATGTGGGAATGGAGAGTGAACAGATAAAAACTCATCTCCACCTAGTACAGGCTGTAGAGGCTTGATATATACGTCCACAGGAGCTAATGTGTTTCATGTATCCATAAGGAAATTTATTTTGTTGTGCATTTCCCTATTCGGACATGAAAAATTTCCAGGTGGCATTTTAAAAGTCTTTCATAAACATGTATGTTCTCCTGACCACCTCCATCCATGCATTTCTATTACAATGGCATTGTGTCTGCTCACAAAGTGGTCTGACCTTCTCACTACACCAGAGGCTGCCCAATGAATAGGTTGGAAGTCTTAAGCGTATGGACAGTCTCGTGCTCCTGTTGCCTCTCTACTGACAGCGTAGCTTTGTGGACACACTTCTTTAGCATTTGAATTCGTGTTTGAATTTGGTTTCACATCTTATTGATGGTTTTGTGGAAAAAATCATATGTGAACATGGAAAAGGAATTTTTTCTGTTCCCTGGGTGCTTACCAGTATTCCTGGATTTGTAGTCAACCTTTCCCAGTGAGACTGCATGTTGGATTTAGGTGTTCTCCAGAGGGTATCCAGTTGAATTACCTGCAAGATGTTTCCAAAAACCTTAATAACCACCTTCTGGACTTTGCTTTCTTCCTTCAGAGAAATACTTAATAGGGGGGAAAAAATGTTGTCTTCTACTGGCAGGGGGGAACATTAGTACAAGGTTGTATGATATATATGAAGGAGTTACCCAGCTTTTCTTGGCAACAGCAAGGAAACTGTTCATTTCTTCATTTGAATATGGCAACCATTACAGTCTGTGGTTAAAAGAGTTGTCAAGTAGAACCACATTGTGTCATCTGGAGGTAGGGTTGCTAGGTGTTCCCATGTAATTGCAGAAGTCTTTTGTCTGAACTAAGGAGCTAATCTCTTACAGATCAGGAATAACCAAGAAAGTCAGAAATTTCTGTATGTAGTCTAGCTTTTGGCAGCTGATGTAGGGCCATTTGGTAACTATAAGCTACATAAATGTTTAATATTCTTTTGTCCTTTTGAAGAAGTGTGACAAGTCTGAAGCTGTTAGAGACCTGAGGTCAGTGCTCAGCTTGGCAAGAGTAACCTTGAACAATGTGGCTTCTCTGTGATGTGAATGAACGAGAGGTGCTCTCATTACATCCTTTGTCATCTCCCAGGTACAGAAATGTCTGGTTTGTACATGCATTGTGAAGGATGTGGAAATATTGCTGTTAGGTTAGCAGTGCGTGCTTTAAGGGAGCGTCTTTTGATTCAGCAAAGCTGTGTAAAAGCTTGAGGTTTTTTGCTGTGTACAGGCACTTGCCTAAGCAGAGATCAGAATGTCTTACCTTGCAGTGTAGTCACCAGCGTTGACAATACTATACTGGTTTCTCTCTGCAGTTGTTAGAACTTATAAACCTGCCAGGGGAAGCTTCTTGTTTCAGTTATAGATTACTTGTCACTGCAATAGCTTCAGGACTGGAGGAGTTGAAGCCTCTGAAAGAAATCTTTTTGAGCTGGGTGTCATTCATTTAAGTGTTACAAAATGGATGTTATACATACCCTGGATGCTGTTTTGAAGTGGTAGATCCTGATCCTGTGTCTTGCTACCCATCTGCCCTTTCCTTAGTTTCTCCATTAGTGTGTAGTTGTTCCCCTGGTTACAGAACCAGAAGTTTCTGCAGAAGGTGAAAGTTACCAGTTTTCAGGGGCTTCATAAAAATTGTTGTCCCATGTAAAGCATTGTTCGATGGGTAGCTGTGGTGTGTTACTTCAGACAGTAAATTTCTGTTTAAAAAGATAAATCGTGATCTGGATCCATGTATGCTGTATTATAATACAATTTGGAAGAGGAAACATGATGTAAGTGTGTCGCTGAGTATGTGAGGGTGTGCTTCTTGAAATTTTAGTTCCGAGCTTTCTTCTATCCATTACGTACAGAGCTGCCTGCTTACAAGCATCTTTTCTTTCTCGGTCCCCATCCTTTCCACTGACTGGTATGATCTGTTTTCACCTTGCACTAGAATGATCCAACTGTGATCATCTGGCAGTTTTTGTAGTGATGGAGTACATCATCCAGTGCTATCAGAGGTTTAGTGGACACCGCTAGACCTGTAGTTGAAAACTAGTCTTCAAACTGTGATCACTGTGGAGCAATGTGATGAGTCAGTTGGCAACCTGAATTGGCGGTATCAAAAGCTTTTCTTGTGCATCATATCAGCTGCTTAGTTCTGTTGCTGTGGAACTACCAGCTGCTGTCAAGGATGAAGAGTAAGTCATCTTAATGTTGCTCCCCAAAAGTCCAAAGTTACTCTGTCCTGCACAAAAAGAGTAATGAAAAGTAGACCAGCCTTGTTAGTGCAGAATTCATATATTCCTACCTACATACAACACCTCCCACACCTTCCTGAGCAACAGAAAACCCAACTGCCCCCTTGCCAGCTGTCAAAATTTTCAGCTTTATCTTGAGAGCATCAACATGTAGTTAGTCAATTCAAACATGAGGATGTGTAGCATGTTAAAATTTAGAATTTGAGTTGTCTGCAATAGATTGAATAAAATGTAAAGAGTAAAAGGCCTGTGTGTCTGATCTAGGAGAAGAAAGGGTAAGTAAGGATGTTTGAGGAAATAGTACTAGTTATTTTAAAGATCTCTAGTTGCCAATGTTGTTTGGCCTGTAGTAGTATCCCTTGCCCGAGAAATAGGGGCTCTGGCAATTTTTATAGCCATCGTACACAGGTCTCCTAAACAGCTCCAGAATTTGAAGACTATATGGTAGTTATAAATGAAATTATTTACAGCTAATAAATATAGTTGTTCTGGCAAAGAAATCATTACTCAGAAGTGCCTTTAACAAAGGCAATTCCAGAGTATTTTTCCAGGGAATAAACTGAACCACAAAATTAAATAGCTGATTTTAAATACCAGTTATGTATTTATTCTGAGAAATGGATGATTACTCCATGTAGGAAAAGTTATAGTAACAAAACCTTCAAACTCTGGAAAAATGCATTGTGTAAGTAACTAGCAGGATATGCTGTCAGTCTTTCAAAGGCAATGGAAAATGTGCTGTATTACACTTCTGAAGTGCACGAATATGCTTTTAAGAAATATATATCAATAATCATACATTATGCAAATAAAAGTAAGGCTGCAGATGATGTTTGATCAGCTGGTGTGAATAAGGAAGCCCCAACTAGGTTGCTGGCTTATTTAGCTTTTAGGAAAACATATTTCCTAACTTAAAATTTTAAGTTTGAAGAGGAAAAAAGAAACAGGTGCAGTAAAGCGTGTCATTTAGGATGGCCTATTTAGTTACAAATCCATTAAAAATCTTAGTCTTACATGAAACGGTAGGAGAACTGCTGAAGTTCAGGTAGGAAGGAATGAAGAACATCCTACACAAAAAACAAAATGTGGCTAGGCATCTAGATCTAGCATTTTTGTGGAAGTGCACATTTAGCTCTTGAAGCTTAAAAGCTACGCTGTGTAAAAGAGTCTGGTTTTAAATGAAGGTGCTGATGCAGTAGCAATTTTAAGGCTTGGTGAAAAAAGGTGAGTAGCATAATGTGATGTTCCTGAAGTTTTGGTTGGAATGGTAGAACAGATCCTACTGGCAGGACTGTGGTACCATGGTAAAATTATGGACAAGTGAAGTAAATAACTAAGGCATATTGCAGAATTTCTCTGTATGGCCATAACTGTTACATCAACCACCAGGTGATTGTGGTGACAGCGATCATATAATGATAAGGGAGTTAAAAATCGCTGTAATAATACCAAGCTTTGATTACCCTTGCATAAATGAGGTAAAATTTGGGGGCATGATAGCAAAGACTGTTTTCAGGTAATGTTAAGTGATGTCTCCAAGCAGCTGATTCAAGAGCTTGCCATAGAGGATGACCACACTAAAATACCCCTTTGCTTACAAAGAAGACTACAGGAGACTGTTGAAAACAGAGGCATCTTGCTAGAAATGAATCCTGTTCAGAGAACAAAAATAGGAAGATGAACTCTAGAAAGTGAAGCAAAATCACAGCAAGGCAAAATGAGATATTAAGGAACCATTGGCTAACAGTAAATGCTAAAATTGTATTTCAGATACAGAAGTTTGCAGGACAGTTACTGAGGTTGGTAGTAAAGAATTGCTCAGATACCAGGAGGCCCTTGCAGGAGAACTGTTGTTTGTCCATTAGTTTTCATGGCAAAGGGGATCAAGTAATCAGAGCTGTTCTTTCCAGGAGATTAGCCCAGAAAGCTGCCTTAAATTGGAATGCCAATACAGAAAGCTTGTGAACAAATCAATACATTGAACAATAATAAATTGTTAGGGGTAAATGGTATCTATGCAGCAGTACTAAATGAGCTCAAATACAGGACTGTGGAAATCTTATTGCTGCTGTATGTCACTTAAATCAGCCTCAGCACTAGAGGAACAAAAGGTTACAAACAAGGCAAAATCTTCTGGAGAGGGTGAAGGCTAGACGCTACAAAATAGTTAAGACTGTCTTTTGCTCATTTTAAACCATTTGCAACCATAAGAAGAACATGAAGTCAGTGGACACAAAGGCTGTTATGATACTTTGAAGGAGAGCTGCATCTCCATGAGAATAGTTACGCCTTTCCAATCTTTTAGAATTCCTTGCAGTTCTTGGTGAAGATGAGCACCGGTCCAGTCCACAGAGGACTGGATTTTCAAAAGCTTTAGCCACAGTTGTTATGCATTTGTAACTTCACTGTTTTCTCCTGGATTGTAATTAGTGTTTCAAAGATAGACGACAAAAGACAAGAACACTATCATCTCTTTTCACAATGAAATTTCGTCATTACTGCGGTCATCAAGACTCTATACTGATCTGTATAAATAATTCAGACAAAGGGGTGAATGATGCTGTACCAGAGGGTGATGCACAGATATTCAGGGTAGAAAAATCTTAAGATGAAGAACTTAATGCTGAAAAATTGTAGGACATTCTTGTGATGCTTAGTAAACAGATGATAAACGGGAAAAATACTGTTCCATCAAGTGCAAAGTAATCACAAGAAGCAAAACAGCATTAATTCAGCATATGGTAGGTGGCTTTATATTATTTGCTGGTTTGTAGGAAAGTGAACCTGTGGACAATTTCTGGAAAACATCATCTTGTTGCTTAGCATTGTTCTAACAGACAAATAGAAGGTTAGGATTTCTTAGGAAAAAAGGGGGAAAACACCGTAAGATCTCGTTATACAGTTACTGACATTATTGCACTCAGTGCACTCTAGTTCTGGTAATCCAATTTGATGCTGTCTGCCACAGCATTCTCCTAGAGAAGCTGACGGCTTATGACTGAGACAGGTGCACTCTTTGCTGGGTAAAAAAAATGGCTGGATGTTCAAGCCCAGAGAACTATGGTGAATGGAGCTAAGTCCAGTTGGTGGCTGGTCATACAGTGTTCTCCACGGCTCAGTTTTGGGGCCGGTTCTGTTTAATTTCTTTATCAATGATCTGGATGAGGGGATCGAGTGCACCCTCGGTAAGTTTGCAGACAGCACCAAACTGGGTGGGAGTTTTGATCTACTCAGGGGTAGGAAGTGTAAACTGTATGAGGTTTAACAAGAACAAGTGCAGAGTCCTGCACTTAGGTCACAACAACCCTGTGCAGCACTACAGGCTTGGGGATGAATGGCTGGAAAGCTGCCAGGCAGAAAAGGACATGGCGATGTTGGTTGATAGCCGGCTGAATATGAGCCAGCACTGTGCCCAGGTGGCCCAGAAGGCCAACGGCATCCTGGCCTCTATCAGAAATGGTGTGGCCAGCAGGAGTAGGAAAGTGATCATGCCCCTGTACTCGGTGCTGTTGAAGGCACATCTTGAATACTGTGTTCGGTTTTGGGCCTGTCGGTACAAGAAGGACATCAAATGCTGGAATGCGTCCAGAGAATGGCAGTGAAGCTGGTGAAGGGTTTAAAGCACAAGCCTTATGAGGTGTAGCTGAAGGAACTGGGTTTTTTCAGTCTGGAGGAAAGGAGGCTGAGAGGGAGACCTTACCGCTTTTTACAACTACCTGAAACAAGGTTGTAGTGAGGCAGATGTTGGACTCTTCTCCCAAGTGGCTAGAGATAGAATGAGAGGAAATGGCTTCAGGTTGCATCAAGGGAGGTTTAGATTGCATATTAAGGAAAATTTCTTTACTGAAAGGGTAGTCAAGCATTGGAACAGGCTGCCCAGGGAAGTGGTGGAGTCTCCATCCCTGGAGGTGTTCAAAAAACACGTAGATGTGGCAATTTTGGACATGGTTTAGTAGTCATGGTGGTGTTGAGCTGACTGTTGTACTTGATGATCTTAGAGATCTTTTGTAACTTTAATGATTCTATGAACTTCAGAAGTGCTATATTAGTGCAGAAATAAGACCACAGGGATCATCTGAGATACAGGAGAATCTGGAAAATAGGCAGCCTTGAAGGAACAGAAGAGATGTCCATAGGATTCTGAATGATGTGGAAATGGTGGACTGGGAATGATCTCTTACTGCTTCTTTATGATTTGTTGCCCCTTGATCATTTCAACTTACAGGCAGTGGGTTTAAAGCTGACTTTTTTTTCTTTCTTTTAATATTATATAGTTAAACTGTAGAAGTCATATGAAGGGGCCATAAATATAAAGAAGTTCAGAAAAGTTTTAGCATTCATGGAAGGTAGCTTCAGATATCCCTGCACTGATAATTTTTGGCAGCTGGGAGGATCTATGAGTGTAAAGCTGCTTTAAATCTCTGCTCTGGCTTTTAATTTTGCTCTTACTGTCTTGCTTTTTTTTTTTTTGTAAGCATTGGTGGTCCTGATCATAGAGAAGATCCTTGATGAGATGGCTTTTTGGTGTGCAGTTCAGTTCAAGTTTGAAGTGTCTACCAACATGTCTAAGTCATATTGGTTATATAAACTCTTTTCAGAACCAGGAGAGCTTGATGAGCAGTTTAGCCCCCTGTAGACATCTGGGCTTGGTTCACTTGCCCAGAGTAACCTGCCTGACTTCTAGCTGTTCTGGTAAGGCGTGAGTCTCCTCCTTTGGGTCAGTGTCCTGCCTACCAGCTTACTGCGAACGTCCTATTTGGTATAAGGAACCCTTGTGTGTGTGTAATACTCCCACTCTAGAGCCCTGGAAGCTTTGCTGATGCATCTTGGAGTGGCTCACAACAGCTCGTGTGCTGTGCTGGTCAGTGCAGTCAGCAGGAGAGGCATGAGAGCCTGAGTATAGTGTACCATGTTGTTTGCCACCAAAGCCCAGCGTCTGGTCACTGGGAGGTCTTGAGGCTTTGGGTACTTGGCTTCTGTACCTAGGAATTTCCCTTGAAGTCGTAAAGTTGCCCCTCCTATAGAAAATGGAGTTACCTCAGGAATTGAGTTAAGAAAATACAATACGCTACTTAAAGGTAGAAATCCTACACTGTCTCTAAAAAGCTTTTAGTTTGAAATCTAATTGAAATAATCTAAATAAAAATGTGTTATAATAGCATTATTTAGGACACAATATTAACAGCTTTTTTTTTTAAAAAAAAAGAGACTACTTTCAGTAACTTTACAATTTGTTGTTTCTTTTTTTGTTTTTGAACAGGAACGAGGATGGTAAGCCCTGCATCTTTAAGAAAATTACTGGAGTCTTGTAAAGATCTTTCTTTACTCGATGTGTCCTTCTGTTCACAGATTGATAACAGAGTTGTCCTAGAACTGAATGCCAACTTCCCTAACGTGTTCATAAAAAAGAGTTTCACTCAGTGACTCGCTGCATACACTGCTGTGGAATCTGTTTAACAGAGTTGTTCCCGGTGAATTTGTTCTAACTTTAAGATGACTATATATCCCCTATGTAATTGTGGAAGGTATTAATTATGTGCGCAAATGGGTAAAATACAATTAAATATATTATACATTTCTTAAAGAGTTGATATTGTACCTAAGAATTGGTTTACTTTGTGTTAATTTGTGGCACTGTGTGTTTTTAAATACCAGCCATATATGTGGCTTTAATGAGCAGAAAATGCATAATGTCTTCTTAAATGTCCCCTTACAGGGTATTACACACAATAAAATATATTAATATCAAGGTGAAAGCAGAAGTTCAATATTTAGCAGTAAGGAAAAGATAGGTGCTTCCTTTTTATGTATATGTTTGTGTACGTGTATATAAATGTATACAGATATATTTATATATACATACACAGATACTGTAGCATTGTAGTTTAGGCTGCAGCATAAGATGTTATGATCTGGCCTGTAATTAGTTGTTTGAAAACCTGTTTAAGCTTATATAAAAATGGATTGATAAGGTACTTTGTCATCTTCATTTTTTGGCAATGAATTGTATCCAATACAATTTCTATTCCCTTCTTCCACCTGAAATAGATGTAATGATATTTTGCAAGTATTTTAAGTGACACAACAAATAAATGCAAGAACCTTCCACCTAAACCTAAAGCAGAAATGAAAGAGAGAATTACCAGATGCTTCTGGTATTGGATATAAAGTTTGAGCCAGCTACTTAGTGTCCAAACTGGTAATGTGTAGGAAGCTCCAGAGCAAACTTCTGTCATGGTGAGGACTTGATTTGTGATAAATCTGGTTATCACGCAGAGTACTCTAAAGAACAGAACTTAAGAGTAATGCGTTAATGACTGTTTCATACACTGGCATCGAAACTACTCTCAAGTGTAAAACCAAGCATCTTTGTTCAGCAAAACAGCAATGAAAAGGTACTGGGTTTAAAACAAGGGCAATATGATTTGGTGATTTAATAATCACTAAACATTAGTATTGGATTTGATTGCATTTGGGTTTTTTTTGTTTTTCAAGAGGTGATCACTCAAAGTACTGTTGCACTCTCTCTCTTTAATGCTGTTTATCCTCTGGAGAAGGAAAACTTTGCAGATGGATAAATTCTAGAGGTTTCTTCCTTTTGCACTTCCTTGGATGAAGGTTTTAGTTTATTTTTTTCCCCTTTATTCCCTCCCCCCAAATACTACTGCTAGACTATGTTGCTGTGTACAGCTTGAGTTTAGAATTTTGCCTTTTTAGCCATTGTTCTTGAATATAAACCATGAAATATAGCCTGTCACTTTATATTGGTTCCACTATTCTTGTATTGATGGCACTTATTTTACCTGCTGGAATAAGAAGAAAAATATTTTGTCTGGCAGAAGTACGTTATTGCACTGAAGATCACAAGCAACTAATACTTCAGTTTATGCAGTAAATAACCGACTGCTACTAGAGGACTGCTACGAATCATTAAAGATTTGATGATCTATGTGACTCCTGAATGAACGCTTTGAACTCTTGTGCTGGTGCCAATACTTTATAAACCATGTCATGAAAACGGCTACAGAACATTTATCTGATGTTATAAAAGGACATTTTTCTTCAGATTTTTCAATTTTAGACAATCTTTTGGGAATTCCAGATCCAAAGAGGGCAAGCACAGTTGGCTTTTTGATTTTTACTCTGCACAGATGACACTATGGGATTTCCAACTAGATTATGCCATTCCATTTGTTTTTTTCCCAGAAAACTGGACATTGTCAGATCTTTAGATTGATTTAATATTTTTTCTTCCACACTGACAGATGTCAGCTTTGGTGTGATTCTGTGTGAGAGACCTCATTTCTTTCAATCAGGTTTGGGTTGATTTATTTTTCTGAGAACTTAACTTTTAACTTTTTTTTTATCTACAAGTAATATTTTTCATTGTAATTGAGTATTAAAAATTATTGTTCTAGTTATAGGAGAACACAGGTTTAGATAATAGGAGTTTACAAAGAAAAGTGTTTCAAAACAAATGTCTTTGTTGTGAAATTTCACTTCTCAGGGTGCATCTGTGTTTATCTCCTTTTTTCTTCAAGATCCTTCTTGTTTGTTTTTCACTGTACATAGAATGGGATATGGGTGAAGTGATAGCCATTGTGCCTTCTAACTAAACTTGGTAAATAATACAGTTTCACTTCAAAAGCATCAGTGAATAAGTGTTTTTGTATTCATGTATGTGTAGAGGATTTTGTTCTCTATTGCTTTTTAGGTAGTATAAAGGAGGTTTAAATTGACATTTTGTTCATACTAAAGGATTGTTTTTCTTATGTTGTGCCTTGTATTAGAAATTGTTTTTGTTAGGAATTCTCCATTGTTACGTGAAAGATGAATTGAAATCTACTTTTTATTTGGACTATTTAAAACTTGGCTGTTGCTTACACATAATTAATTAAAATAGCTGAGAAATAATTTGGAAAGACTTCCATCTATAGTTGTAGACTTTAACCTTCAATCAGCAGGTAAGAAGCTTTTTCAGCTACGGTTTTGTACATCCAAGAAGTCTTCCAGCAAGGAGAGAATAGACCGAGTGGCATCTGTAATATTTCCAGGATAAAAAAAAAAAAAGTGCTTTTAGACCTTCCTTATACGTCACACAGAAGCAAAAATAGATCACTATCTTTTTAGTTCTGTTATTTTCTACTTGTGTGTATCTATTTTTGTATATGTATTCATAAATTTTATGTATAGACACACGCATGTAGGTATGTATAAACATCTATATATGTGTGTACATGCTTATATATTTGTATCTATACATCTCAAAGTTTTCCATGTAGGAATTACTTTTGTGAAAATGTAATAGCAAAAGATGTTTCATAGCACTTCTGTTTTCAGCTGTTGTTTTACTTTACCTGGAGACTGAGTTCCTCGCCACCCATGCAGCAGGAAAAGCCTGGGCAGTAGGTGTGCTGGATTTCCTGTGTTGCTTTTCCAAAGTGCCTTTTGGGTTGTCTACACACGAAAGGTGTTACAGGGTATGGCAGAGTGCAAATGCGAAGTCCAACAACTGCTGTGGACTGTCTCCTTCTGAAGCAGTCATATAGAGGAAAACTTATTCTCATTTCATTTGATCCAAAATGAAGTGATGGCAATTCCTTCGTTGGAAGAATTCAATTATTCTGGAATTGGGTCATCATTTCCAACGCTAGATGTGTCTGCTTTTAAGGATAATCCATTTGTTTATCTTGTCCTTTGATCTTGTCTTTCTGAAGCATTGTAAAAGGTGTGTTGATAATAGATGTTAAAAAAAAAAAAACATTGCTAATGTGTCCAAAACAAGAGGCTTGCTCTGAAGTGCTTGTGTTCTTAAACTGAAGGGGGACTTCCATACTATCTGTATGAAGCTGATGTGGGATGCTATGTAGGTAGATATGTCATTCTTTTGGTCATTTTAAAAATGAATATAATAGTTTTACCATTTAAAGCATCTTCCCAGCTCTTGAAGTCTTCATTTCAATAGTTCACTTGTATTCCTGAGCTGTCTGGCTTGGTAGCCCTGTAGAAATGTGTGGGCTTTCTTTTGTTTAAATTATACATGTGATTAAGTACATGAGTGAGCAGGAGTTATATGTGGAAGAATAGATTTGCATATAAGTTTGGGCTTTATAATCCCCCTGTACTGGGAGGTCCAAATTTCAGGGGGGAAAAAATAGGAAGACCTTTGTTTTTCCTGTCTGATTCTTTCCTTGGGGCTCTCATGACAACTTTTCCAGATGCAAGATGTCCAGTAGTAACGACACGCAGTGAGTGGAATTCATCTGACTGAATATAGCTCTCTGAAAGTTAGACATCTAGTTTAAGGCAGGAATCCGCATACCTCTAGAGAGCTATTAATCTCCTAAGATAGATATTTAAGGAAAGTAGAATGAATCATTTTCTGGAGAACCTCTCTGGAGATTGTGGAAGCTGTGATTAATCTAGGTTAGATATTTTGCTTTAGAATACTAAACTGAGATTAATTCCATCCACTGCTGTACTACCTGTCTTGGAATAACAAAAAACAAGACTGAAACAGCATCCATACTCAAACCCCCCCAAAAAATCCATCCAGATAGAAGCAAATTAAAAAGATCCTGACAACTTGGAAAGACGGTGTTTTAAATGCCAGGATCCATTTTTGCCCCCGAGTCCCGTGCCAGTGCCAGTAGTATGTCTCTTTTTTTGGTGGAAATGAATCTTTCCTTCTTCTAAAATCATTTCGTGTACCTGACTGGCTGTATGTATGGTTCTGTAAATGCATGAAATTAATGGGAAAGCATAATTAATGTATTGCAGCTATTTTGGTAATCTTTCATACTGCTATAAGCAAGACTATGACTGGCTTAGCTGCCCTCCTGTCATCAGAAATGTTGCCCACTGTGCATTTATAAAGACTGTATGTTCAGTCCTTTCTCTTCTGTGTGTGCTTACTGCATCATACTGAGTATGTTTCCCACATCACACCTGCAGGACTACTAAATTTGCAAAAACTAGATAAAATGTAGCATTTTATTATATGCAGTTTGGGGGTGACTTTATATATTGATGTACATGTTCATTATTACTCTTTTGCAATGATTCCATAAGCTCTAACTTTTGAAATAACTAGGCTGGAAGTTCCTGGTTTAATGCATTTGTAAATGCTGTATCAGACACAGTCAACATTTTTTTTTCTTTTTCTCCAAATGAAGGCGCTTGTCCTTCACCAAGATGATGATTTCTGTGGTTTTAGATTTTGGACTTGACAATGAAATCCAAGAAGGGCTCTTCATTAAGCACTACCAGGCGTGGGACAAGTTGTGGTAAGTGACATTAGGAAGGAGTGAGGTGTAAGTCTGGTGCGTTTCAGATCATCTTGATTTTCAGGGAAGGGCCCTGGCAAGCAGCGACTCTTGAAGAATACTTAGCCTCAATAATAGCAGACAGAGTGAGATTTTCCTTTGTAGCTAATGGACTAAGGACTATTATTTTAGTCTGAGTTGTGCAGCTTTACTTTCTCCCTGTCCTGTTTTTATTTAAGAATGATAAGTGGCACAGTTAGGGTGGACATCCTAAACTGGAGGATGAAGTTCCTTTGTGAGGAATCAAGTTTTTCTCTTTTCTCCCTCAACTATTTGAAAGCTCCCTCTTTTTCCTTGGATACTGAAGAAATGTAAATGTCAAGAAAGCAGAGAAAATAAAGAGAACTTGTCCAGATTTATCTGGAAACTCATGAAAGGGTGGGCAGAGCTATTTATAGTCGGGGGGCGCAGGAAGTAAGTGCATTGTTCTAGGTCAACTGTTATCTTTCCCAGAAATTATGTTTCCCATATAATTTTACATGCTCATACTTCTAAGTCAAGGTTTAACATTTAGATGCTTTCACTATTGACCTTTCATATGTGTGCTTGTGCAGTAATTCATCTTTGTTTCATTTTTTTACACAGAAGTATTTTTCTTCATTTACTGCAGCCCAGCTGCATTTTTTTGTTAAATTCTGAAATGATTTTGTCTGTGCACACACAGATGCCTTTAAGACTTAATTGCTTGGGATTTTTGCAATTGGTCCTTTTTTGAGGACAAAAACCCCTGCAGTTTTGGGGTAAAAATGGTAAAGAGATGGCTCTGGAGAAGAACAAGCTCAGGAGAAATCTTGTGTAGGAATGCCTGGTGAGGGCAGGGAGTGAAGAAGAGGGAGCCAGATTATTTTCAGTGATGCCCACGGATGAGAGGCAGTGGGCACAAACAGAAACACGGGTGACTCCATCTGGACACAAGATGACACACTTTATGGTAAAGGTGCCCAAGCACAGGCACAGTTTGCCCACAGATGCTGTGGAATCTCCATCCTTGGAGATATTCAGATGCCATCTGGACATGGTCCTGGGCAGCCAGCCTTGGGTGGCCCTGCTTGAACTGGACCAGATGACCTCCAGACGTCCCTTACAACCTCAGTCATGCTGTGGTTCTGTGATCTAACACTTGTCCTTTGGTTTTTCTGTTTGCTTCAGTATACTGGTTGCTGAAGATGGTAGGGTGGGGAAAAAGAAATAATTCCTACTTTAAGGAACTTGTAGAGTTGAGAACAGTTACAAGAATCTTGTTCATTTACTTTCTTCCTAATTTTGGGAGAAATAATATTCCTAGGTTAGTGAGAAAACTAAATTTACTTATTAAAATTTTGCTAATGTTTTCAACATAGAGTTCTGTAATGTGCAAAACACGTGATTAGTTTACAGGAGTATTCTTGTTACTCTGAAGTCTGAAAGTTAGACCAGGGACTGAGATGAATATCCTTATTCTTGGGTATTGCCTATAGATTCTGTTTGGAAATGGAGTTGTCCACAACACATTAGGAACAGTTTAGTTTGCATAATTTTTAGTACTTGTTTACATAGAACTTAAAATACATTGAGTTTACTATGGCTTAGGTGTCAGTTGGTTCTGCTTAGTCTGTTGGAGACTGAGCACAGTTGTTAACAGTTCATAGTGTCAAACCATGAATATTTGAATTCAGGTGAAAATTCAGGGACAAAGTTTATGAAACAATGAACTGTCTGAGCATTTTAGGGAGATAATGTGTATAATTGTGTGAATTCCCATGCTTTATTTATTTATTTACTATTATGTCACAGTCAAGAGCTGTTGGGTAGTACAGTCTCCTGCTCACCATCAGGAGATGCATTCTCTATATCAGACCTTGGAATTTTCCTCAGGGCGGTGTCACGGATTTCTGCACCTATGCACTGTTCTGAAACTAAGAGATACAAAATAAAAATGGCTGGTTTAGTTATGATTTGGAAAACAATGGCTAGTCTGTGCTTGGACTTGTTTTGGAATATGTACTGAAAATAAATGAAAATAACCAGGAATTGGTGTATTCATAGGGGAGACCTTGCACTTTCTGATATAACTTTCACATGGAGCTAAGTCCTGGTTACCAGCTGTCCCTCGAGCCATCTTAGTGAAACTGATGTGATGGTCTCACTCTGGTTCTTCCTAGTAAGCATAAAGCCACTGCAGCTCTTTAGCATCTTGTGGTGTTTTGCGTTTCTCTCCTTGCCAGGCAGATAGGGGAGCTGGGCTGTGTCAGGACTTGGCCTGATCTCTGCAAGTTTGATCTGGAGAAATTGTCTGGAGAAATTTCCTGCTCATGTTTATTCCTATGTTTATTCCTATGTGCAGACAAGAAGGCTTCATTTAAAGCACCTGGCTTCATTTAAAAATTCATCTCCTTGATGCTCCCTTCCCCAATAACCAGCAACAAAATACTTGCACTGTATTTGTGATTTTAATACTATGCTCCGTTTTCTGCCACAACAATAGGAGTTTGAGTAATGTTACAACAAACTCCAAGCATATTACCTTTCTAAAGGGCTAATTTCTGTAAAAGGAAAAAGCAGCAATGGAGGGAATGGTTCTAGACATTAAATAGCTCTGCTATGCATGCTATGCCAGTAAGCAGCCGAAGCAAGTTATGCTTTTTTTTAAATAACAAGTCGAGAAGGAAAAAAGGGATAATTGCCACTAAGCTTTCTGTAGCTATAGAAGACATTTGTATCATATAACTTTAAATATCTAGAAAGTTAGGAAACCAGTCTCCTAGGGCCCCTTCACCCTGGGTAGACAGGTTCTTCCATGGGGTAATTCGGATCAAGAGATCAGTCTTAAATTGAAGTCTTGAATTGATCTGTGGAGAAGCTGAGGTCCATGTAGACCCTATAAAACTTCTATTGGAAACTAGCTTCCTGACCTACAGGTGCTATCCTGGCACATGTAGATTCAGAGGAAGAGGTTGCTTACCCCTTGGTGCTCCCTATTAGCCCTCTAAATTCTCATGCTGCCACTTTCTTTGCTCTGTTGGTTGAACTGTGGATTGCTCCCTACAAAATATCTTGGCTAAAACTAGAAAACCTTTTGTTTTCTAGTAGTTGAGCATTTAAAGTTGGTCAGTTGATTTACCCTCCCAAGCTGGGTATTAAAGTCAGCAGAAGGAAGAGGGCATTTAACACCAGTAAAAAGAATAGCAAGCAGCAGCTGGGAGCATGTTGGTTGTGCAAATGTTTTAATTCCAAGGAGCATAAACGAGGATAGCCACTCTTGATTGTGTTCCAAGGCTCCTTAACTTTTTAATAGCTCATGTCAGTGCTGTGTCACAAAGATGTCCAAACTGAGGTTGCTTATTTTTACCTTCTAATGGTGGTTCAGGCCCTAAAGTATAAAATGCTACTGTGAACATAATGAGAACCTCAGAGTCCTAACTGGCTTCAATAAATTCCCTAACTAAGGTCCTTTGAGAAACAGATGTTAGAAGGTTTAGATTAGAAAGGCTAATAAGAGCATATTTAAAGCATGGCGAAGGCAGTGGTTAGTAAAACCAGAAGTGGGAGGTGGGGGCAGCAGTTCATGAATGTGTTTTTCAGGACTGTTTCCAGATGTTAAGCTACATGGGCCCACGAAGCTAACACCCACTACTTCACACTGTTGCAGTCCTAAATATAGTCAGTGTTCCAAGAACTGTGTCAGTACGTGCAGTCTAAGATCCCATGTCTCTTCTTTGTGCTGTGATTCAATAAGCTGCATACATTCAGCATTAACCTCGTTTTTTGATTTGTGGTCCTCTTAGTAGACTATCAGTGTTTACCTTTGCATCTTCTATGTATTTGTTTTTAATATTCCCCTCTGAGGCTTGTGCACTTTTATTTTTTTCTTCTTATGCAAGTACTTGATTACATTTCAAAATTGTGGGTTCTTTTCCCCTCTCAGTATTCTGTTTGACCAATAGTAAATGGAAGGTATATTATTAGTGTACTAATTCTGTTCAGATTTGACTCCTGCATATTCTCTGTGTGCACACACAAACACAGCTCAGGCATCGCTATCTGGCTCCTCCTCATTTCAGTACCTTTGCCTTGTACCACTTAATACGTTTTTGTGGTGAAAGGTAAGAGTTTACTTGAAAACGCACAAAACAGAGCTGTTAGCCCCCATATTTATAAACAAGTTGAAAAAAAAGTTGAATTTATTATGGAGAAATCATCTAATGCCTTATATTGCTAACTCAAAGATAGCTTCTTTTTATCTTAAAAAGTTAATTACATATTTACACCAATTATTTCTAGTTAGTAAATTATTTTTTACCTGTTTGTTTTCTGACAGGTTGCATCATTTAAAATGTCATAATACTGTATTGTACAGTTTTATTCTGTTACTGCCACTATAAAGAAGTTGAAAATAATGTTCTCACAGAGTTGTCAGTGTCTGCTAATTCAGAGATGACAGAAATGTGTTAAAATATATTCAACCTATAATGTTTATCTTGCTTTGCACTTATTTTTTTTCCCTTTGACTGTGTTGTAAAATACCAAGCGTACATAAAATAATGAATAAATAAAACAAAAATAAATTATTTGCCTACATTCGTTGACCTTCTGTGCATTCATTTAAAAAAAGGTGAAATAAAACACGAAGCATGATGCATTCAGAGGAACAGTTCGATCACGTTTTTATCACAGTTCATTTTGAAATAAGCTGCACTGGATGGTTTTAGATACAAATTTGTAAGCTAAGTTTTTTTTAAGAATAGTGTGTTATTGTTTAAGATGTAGCTTGCTCTGTAGCCCTATGAAAGCACATGGAACTAGGTGCATTACACAAAACAGATGCTTTGCTGCCTGAAACAGTTTGTGATGTAGGCACAGAGCAAGACAACAGCTGTATATAGACAGGCAGGATATAAGCAGAATGTGGAGATTACAGTGTTCCAAGAGAGACCTCCAAGAAAAGAAATAATCGCTGAATTTCTTTCAAGAATAATTTCCTGCTCTAGCACAAATATGTTATCAGTATGTATTTCTTCCCCACTTTGGTTATATAGGTAGTGATGTAGTTGTGTTTAAATGCTGTGGAACTTAAGAAATACCATAAACTCTGAATTTAGCAAAGATTTTACAGGGTTCTGCAGCTTTGGCAGTGGGAACCAGAAGGGGACAGGTGATTGGTTGGACTCAGCTTTTCCTGAACAACCCAAGTATTGAACAGGAGGCGAATAACTGCTTTGCTAGACTTTGTCCTCAGGGTGGTTTTTTTGTGAATTACCTAAAAAGTTTGTTTATTGGTTCAGGAAATTTGTGTTGGTTTGATCAGTGCCCATTATCTTCTAGATGAAGTTTGTAAAGGGTTGGATACACCCGATGCTGTTAACTGTTCCAGAACACGCTCCTACTTAAAACAAATAAGATTTGAGTTGTTTTCTTGCATCTGTAAGGAAACTTTTAAAAAGACTTCTAATCTCCCGCAGCTACTGAAGTGCTCAGCTTTTGTATCACAACTTTGCCTCGGGCCGGTATCGTTTGAAACGTTC
This sequence comes from Phaenicophaeus curvirostris, assembly GCF_032191515.1. NCBI lineage: Eukaryota > Metazoa > Chordata > Aves > Cuculiformes > Cuculidae > Phaenicophaeus > Phaenicophaeus curvirostris. Next base: position 4,664,759 of record NC_091393.1, read on the forward strand.
CAAAACTCTTCTAGCACTAGCTTACAGCTGCTGATGCTTTTGACTGTCAAGAAGCATAAGAGCAAGACTGCAGTTAGCTTCTGTGCATCCTGGACAAAACGCAGCTGACAGACACCTGTTTCGTAGCGCTGCTTTTGCGGTATTGAAAATGCACACATAAAACTAAAAATTGTCAGGTGTCTCTGTTGCTCTGTGTGGCACTTCTGATTGCGCAAATGGTTCAAAAAATGCAGAGATAAAGACAGATTTCAAGATATTTCAGGATTTCCAGACTTTAATGCCTGAGAGCCCATGATACACTTAATTACATTATTATTTGGAGAAGTGAAAGCAGTTGCTTGTTCTCCATACTCGTGTAGTTTTACGTGTTATATGTCCAAAGGGAGGGAGGAAAGTTCAGTGTTTTGTGAAAACATTAAAAAATGTGAACTTCTCTGTTATTTAAGATGCAATTGGCAGTCTTCCTTGAATTTAAACAGAATGCCACAGATCTGATACCATGCATGCTGCGATTGTTTATTCACTGGTAAAATCAAATGTCATCATGTACAATTCAGGAAACAAACAGATTTTAAAGTAACATTTTCCCTCACTGTTTTGAAGAGCTAGAGATAAAAATGCTCTGATGCAGACAGTGATGGTGCAGTTTGAACTGCTAGATATCTCTAGGAGTTAAAACAAGTGCAGCAGCATTTTTATAACAAGGCCATGTCTGTCTAGCTGGATGCAAAGGCACAAACAATTTCAGTTCAAGCTTCAGGCCAATAGGTCTTTGAGTACTTTTGGAGCCCAGTGATACAGTCCCCATAGTTCCTTTTTAAAAAGAATAAATGATGTTTAGAATTTAGCCTTGTGAGCTGGCTACAAGCTCAGAGTTGAACAAAATAGTTTATACTTAAAACTACACTGAGTGTCACAGGAAGATGTGATTGGCGATTCCACTTAGGTTATTTTTTTCCAGTACCTGTATCTAATAGTAAACATATCAATTTGAGCAGCTGTTAGGTTAGCACAGGAGGACCAAGAGCACCTTGTCTAATTTAGTCATTTTAACAGTTGCCAAAAAATACCAAAAGCAGCTCAGAGCTAATGAAAACTGAAATGGGAATTAAAATAAAGGTTGTAAGAAAGTGTGGCTGATGCAAGGGATTCTTATTCTTTCTTCGAGATGCTGCTGAAGGTGGTTGAGTCTGGTGCCTGCTATCACTTTCCAACACCTGTTCCCGAGATGCTGCTGCTGGGAGCAGCTTTTCCCTTGCAGTGGCTACAGCAAAATGTCAAAGTGCTAAATTGCTTAATTGGGCATTTTGAAAATATGTAAAATTGGGTTGAACTTTAGAGATCTTACTATGCGGTATCTCTGTTTAGAGAAATCGTTACTGTGTTTTTGCAGTCGTTTCTGTTTAGTAGTTGCAAAGGGTTTGTGTGCATATTATCTGACCCATACGGAGAGTTCACTGAAGGTGATTGCATGCTGTTTTCAGTATTTACGTATATGGGTTGGGGTTTTTTTTCCCATACAATGCATTAACAGATCTGATAAGATGCTTCAGAATATCATTCCTCTAGTAGTCATCTTTTCTTTAAGGTCTGCAATCACTACCTGGTGTTAAGCATGAGATTCTCATTTTTTAAAGTGACTGGGGAAGGGAAAAGCTGTAGGTAGGTACAGAATCCTCAGGTGGTGCCCTGGACTGTGGTGTTGTCAGTGTTGGGCTTGCTGATTGACCTAGGGGTGAGTTACTAAACTGGTAATTCACTTTCCATCTCTATGTGATCAGGTAATACTTATGGTATCTCATTCCAATGAGTTTCATGGAGAACTTAAATGTTATGTGAAAGTATTACCATTATCTTTGAATTGGCCAAGACAAAGGATTTGTAAGGGCAAAATATAGTGGGTACAGATCAAACCTTGAGATCTGCAAGGCTGCTCTGATTTTTTTCTTATATGCTTTAAGTAATTCAGTCTCTTTAGAGAATGTATGCAGCTTTCAAGCTAAAGTATTGATCCATGAGTGTTCTGCTGTTCCAAAAGGTGCAGAGGCTTTGGCATCTGTGTCTCCACCGCTCAAGGTGGCAGATCTCAGTCCTTAGGTGTTTATTTGTTGGCAGAGACTGAACCTCTGTGGGTTGGAGCTGCTATATTCCACCATGGCTCTGGACTGGAGTTTAGTGCCACTCATCAGTAGACACAAGGAAGAAAGCATACTGCCTTACTCCCTAGCATATCTTTTTCCTCAGAACAACACTGGCTCCTTATAAAAACTCTTTTTCCCAGGAATGTCCTAAAGATTATAAGGTCTGAAAGACGGAGGAAACTCCAGCTCCTATTTGCATCTTTCCATCTGCTGGAGGTTAGTGCCTGTCACGGCCTCACTTTCACAGGACAGCAGGACCAGCCCAGGGAAGGCACAGAGGCTGTTCGTTCTGGTCAAGAAATAGCAGTGCTATATTTTGTCTCAAAACTAACAGAAATGAGTAAAGGGGGCATGTTCACTTGGGATGCTTTTCTGTACTAGGTAAGAGGTTGGGTTTGTGACATTCTGATGAGTCTGTTACTCGTGTTTGACAGCAGTCATTGCTGTCACACCTGCTGCCTCTAAGGACTCCCGCAAACTCCCCAGCACGTACTTACCCCAGATTCCCTGGACACTGCTGGATTTGGTCTTAAATAAAAAGCATTTGGGACACCTAAATTACATGGCTTTGCACTGCATGTAACAGCTTGTGGCTGTATATTCATGCTGTGTGCTTAGGACTAGTAGGTGCTAAGCACCTACTGCAGCTAACCTTATTTGACCTTGTATGTGTCAGGTCCGAGCCTGGTGGTAGAGCATCACCAGGATAGGGAAGCCTTGGATTCAGGCCAAGGGGGATTGAAGGTGCAGCTGAGGCTTGGCTGCTGGGTTACACAGCGATATGCTGGGTGACCCCCACCTTGTGCCCTTTCACTGGAGATGTGAGGCAGGACTGCAAAGGGCTATGGTGCTGGGACAGGCAGGGAGAAAGGAGATTGATTTCAGCCTTGTGGGTAAGGCCCATGGGCAGGAGAGAAGTGTAATCTAACCTACCCGTACAGGTTTGTAGCCCTATATAGATTTGTAGCCCTATATGGACAGGCAAAGGCCTGGCCCATGCTGTGGAAGTGCCTACGTTTCTGAACGGTCGGCTGGAGAGGCAGCAGCACCAAGGCCAAGTGGCCCCCCTGCCCCTCCACAGGTCCTCTGAGACACCTCCCTCGCCTGCTCTGCTGCCCAAGGCAAGTAAGTAGGCTGGGCTGTCCATTCCCTTCCTTGCCCAATTCAAAGGTTCACATATATGTCGTTTCAGTATGGCACTGCTTAAAGGCCTAGATTCCACCCAAAATGAAGCCTCATTTGGGATATGACTTATACACTGGAGGCGTTCAGCAAAATTAGTACAGGAAAGGACAGTGTTGTCCAGCTCCCTAAACCTATTACCAAATAAATCAATCCTTCTGTATCTGCTGGTCTAAGGAGAGTCCCTGAAACAAAGCCAGCTTTTCGCTTTAGAGGCTGAACCTTTGCTGTGGCTTTCTACCTATCTCCACAGCCAGGACCGGCACAGGCTTGGTCTGCAGTGGAAGGCGTAGCCACTTCGTGCCTTTCCTGTTCCAGCTGTGTGCATAGAATCTTATTTCTGTTACATGAACAGGTCTACAATTGATGTTGAGCTGGAAAACAGGTTATTTTTCCCCATGTCTACTCCGTGCTACAGTATTGGCTGTCTGTAGTGTGGTTAGCTCTGTGTAGAACACTCATTTCTTTCTAAAACTTAATCTTTCTTGATGTTTTGTTTTGTTTTGTTTCAGCCTCAATTTGCTTGTTGAGTTAGCACAAGACTCTGAGATCGTGATATGTCACTTGGCTGTTTTCAGTGCACCACAGTCTGCTGCAGCAGAATGTCTGGATGGCTCAGGTTCTTGATATTCACAGTACTTTACTTTAACATTTTCAGCACCTACTTACACCGCGTGGCAAGTGGTAGTTATGAAAGCAATGACACCGAAATAAACACAAGGTGTAAACTTGTACGGTAGCCAGAGCTACTCGGTCTGGGTCTCGTAAAGAGCCGAATCCTGGAAAACGGGGGAGGGTGTCGCGGTGTTGGGGGGAAAGAGAGCACACAGACAGCACCAAATGAAGGCGGGGGGCTCTGTCCCTTGGAAGCGGGGATCTCACCCGAAGGGGCAGGACCGTGTGTTTTCTGAAGTGACGATCTGGCACCCGGGGCGATCCGCGTTCAGCACAGCCCAGCGGCCGCCCGGCGAAGCGGGGCGGCTCCAGGCCCTTCCCAGGGAAGCGGGTCTGGAAGGCGCTGGAGGCGAGCGGCTCCCGGGGTGGGGTGAAGGTGCCGCCGCCGGGAACGGAGGGGACGGGACACGGGTTTGTCCCGCTGCCCGGCGCCGCGTTCGGGAGCTGGAAGGCGCTTTGCCCCGGGAGGCCGCAAACGGGCCAGGGGGTTGCCGGTTCGCTTTTTCTTTACCCCCGCGGCGACACAGCGGGAGAAGCCGCACGTTTAACGCGGTATTTTTGATACTACGACGTGTATTTATTTTTTTAAGAAGGAAAAAAAACCAAAAAAACCCAAACAACCAAAGGCGACCGCCGCAAACTGAGGCCGAGCCCGCACGGGCCCTCAGGGCGCTCCGGCCCCTCCCGCGGGAGCGCGCGGCGCGGCGGCCGCTGGGGGGCGCGCGCGCTCCACGCGAGGCCGCGGTCCCGGCGGCGCGGCCCGGCCCGGGCTCGGGGCGGAGCGGGGCGAGCGGGACCCGCTCCCCTCCCGGGAAAGCCGCCCCCGAGCCCCCCCCCCGGCTCCCGCCACGACCCCCCCGTGTTCCCCCCCTTCCCCCGGCGGGGCTGGTCCCAGAGGCCGCGGGAAACCGAGTCCCCCCGTGCGCGGGGCGTCGCGGGTTCCTCCTGGCGCAGGCGGTCGGCAAAGGTTAGGGAGGCGCCCGTAGATCCGCGTAATCCCAGCTTAAATATTAAAAGCATGAGCGGGCTAGGCCGGCTGTTTGCCTATGTAACTCCATAGATTTCCCTCCAGACCTGGACTTCTAAGAATTTACGGGACGGTTTGCTCTTCTGTTTTTCTTTTTTTTTTTTTAACCCCTCTCTCTTTTTTTTCTTCTCTTTTTTTTTCTCTTTTTTCTTTCTCTCTCTTTTTTCTCTTCTTTTTCTCTTCTCTTTTTTCTTTTCTTTCTCTCTTTTTCCCCTTTTTTCCCCTCTTCTTTTTCATCTCTCTTTTTTTTTTTATCATATTTTTCCTTCGGTTTTTTTCCCCGCTTCGTATTTATTTAACAAACTAGCGGGCAGGAGGAGGGGGGTGGAAGCCCCCAACAATAAAAGCAGTGTTTTTATGAGAGAGAAGTAGCCCGTCTCCCAGTCTGTAACGTGAGAGGAAGGCGAGATTCCGTCCCCGCCGCCCGCTTTGTCCCCGGCTGGGTTTAAGTGGCCGGCACCTCAACACAAAAGGCAAACACGCACGCACACACACACACACATCCTAAAACTCGACACAAAACCTCTATTGGCTCAATAGTGAAGATCGGTCTTTTGATAACGAAAAAAAAAGCCTCCCTGCTCCGGTGGGTCTGGGCTCCGTGCTCACAGCGGCAACCGCCGCTGAAAAGGGAAAGAAAATCCCTCAAGAAAGCGTTTAATAATAATAATAATAATAAAAAAATAACTCTCAAAAGGGATTAAGGTTTTCATTACTATTCGCTATCGAAGTAACGTGCTTGACGAACCGGTCCTATCAGTTAATAGTAACCTTAATTTCAAACTTATGAAATAGATTCGCATAACGTGTACCTCAGACTCTCGTTTTCTGGAGAAAAATAATAAAAAAAATAAAGGCAAATACTACAACCATAAAGTATCTAAGCACCGGCACAAGGTTTGTAAAGAAGAATCGTGCTGCTTTGGGTAGAAATAATGATTTGCGATCGCTTGGCGGGGGCGTCTGTCTGGTGGGGACATCTATAAAAAATGGAAGCTCTTTTAAAAAGAGAAAACAGATCAAAGCTTCCGCCCGCCAACGCTATTATTTCATCATATTTTTGGCCCGCGCTATATTAAAGAGAAAAACAAGGTAATTGGAACATGCATCAACAGTTTTCCATGAAATAAGAGTTAAAAGAAGTAATAGAACTAATCACTGTCTCCTCAAATCAAGTAGAAAACATTTCAATGCACTAATTAGAGTAATTAGAATAATAAGACTGCCTATATGTGGTAAGACAATGTGTACAAACAACTTTATTTAATGTATACTGGTAATCAGCGATGCGTGCGTGCTTGAATGCTTAGTGCAATAAAATTCACCCCCGTCCGCCCAAACAATCAAATACAAATTAGTTTAATGATTGTGCCTGCTTGAACGTCTTAGAAACCCACAGGCAGAGGGAAATAAATAGCAGCATCCTTGTTTGTGCGTCTCCCCTACTGACCGCGGAGCTGATGCCTCCACGGACCCGGCAATGAATGACTGTAGACATGAATGAATCGAGGAGGGGAAGGGAATTAATGAATGAGTCAGACTGGTTAAAAACAAGTCCTAACTTTTAGACGAGCGCCTCTTGCGAGTCCCGGGACGGGGCAGAGGAGGGGGAGAGCGGTCTCGCCGTCACTTTTAGGAGCTGCCTCTGCCCGGGTTTTCCTGCCAGGATTCACCGCCCTGCGAGGAGGAGGGGAAGGAACCCCGGCTCCCAGCTTCCTACCGGCCTACTGGCTTTTTAATCCTTAAAAACGACGCCCGTGCGGGCTCTCCCGGGGGCTGGCGGGGCTGGGCTCTGTCCCGGAGCGGGATCCACCCGCCGGGATGCGCAAACGCCGCCCGAGCTCCCGGGGCGAGGGGCCCGGGGGCAGCGCCCGCCCCACCGCTGCCCCCGACGGGGAGGGCGAGGGGCAGGGGCTCCGCGGCGCTGCCGGGACCGCGGCCCCAAGAATTGCGGGGGGTTTACGCGGAGAGCCCCGGGGAGGGGTGGCGGCTCGAGGAACGGGCACCGGCAGCTGGATGAGGCCGCGGGAGGCGTGGGAACCCACACGCTTCGGCTCGGGCTCGCCCGCAGAAAAGCCCGCTCGCTTGGTTTATAATTCGATAAGAAGTCGGGGCTGAGGAAGAATTTTTGCTTTTCGTTCTGCCGTTTCTCCCAACACACTCTCTGGTTTGGCTGTAACTAACTCGCCCAGGAAAAATATCCAGTTGTCCAAGTACCGCCCGGTGCACTGGCCTCGTTCGGAGCATCCTACGACACCCCCGACGACAAACCCGACCTTGCCCCAAGCACAAAGTACCAACTTAGCGCCTGCAACTCTGAAAAAAAACAGTGGGGTTTGTTTTCTTTTCTTTTCCACCCGAGATCAAATCCAGAGCGGCGGCCCAGGCCCCACTTCCCAAACGCAAAATAAGCAGATAACCCCTGAAGGAGCAGGTGACGCGGGAGAGACGCGTTTTCCAAGATAGACGAGGACACTCAGCCTCCGTTTTCGAGGCAGCGAAAGGCCGGCACTGCCCCATCCAGCCGCCGGGGAGCCGGGGACAGCCCCGTCCTTCCCCCGCTCCGTGTCCCCCGAGGCGCCGCCGGGCTCGGACACCCGGTGTGCGCCGCCCTCCCCGGTGCTTTACCGAACGCGGAGGCTGAAACGGGACCCGTCCCGGGGCCGTCGCTTCCCGTCCCCGGACAAACCTCGCACCGACGGCAGCGGAACAAAGAGCCGTCGAACACCCGACAGTGCCGCTCGGGGCAAGCGGGGGGCCCGGGGCCGAGCCCGGGGCCGGGGGACAGGGATGAAGAGCACCGGAGAAGGGGTCACGGCAGGGGAGCCCCGAGCTCCCACTAACAAAATCCGGGGGAGAGCGAGAGGCGGCGGGGCGGAGATGGGGGACACCGGGGCCTCGGTGGCCGTCGGGGCTCTCGCAGGTTGCCCAGCCCGACGGCATCACCTGGGGAGGTTCCGCCCCGGCCTGCTCCGCAGCCTGAGGGATTTGCCGGATTATTTTCTCTTCCCTCACTTCTCTTTCCTCCTGGCTGCCCTCGGGAGAGCTGGCGGGAGCAGCCGGGGACGAGGGGGGAGGCAATCACCACTCCAGGGCTTCGGGATACAAAATCTCCCTCCGCCTTCCAGTTTCGGCCTCCATCAGAGGGAGGAAGGAATAGGGCTTTTGTTGTTGACATCTCGTCTACGACAGAGTCTCTGCTGGGAACGAGGGTGGGGGAGCCCCGGGACCCCCCACGCCCCATGACATCCACCCGCGGAAGGTGCATCCTGCACCTGCTCCGTTTTTCCTTCTTCTTTCTCTTAAAAGAGAGAGAAAGAAGGGAACAGGGAAAACGACCCCTCGACCGGCCGGCCTCCCCGCAACCAGCCGGGAAGGACGAGAGAAGTTTCTCCCATCTGTCCGGCCTCTGGAGGGGCGAAGCTCCCCGGAGGAGCAGCCTGGGCAGCGCCGCCCATCCCCGCGGCGCCGGGCCTGCCCCGCACCAGCCAGCCAAGTCACCTCCCGTCCGCCCGACACGGGAGCGCTCGCCGGCTGCACGACCCTGTCCTCAAAGGCGACGTGTTCCCCCGGAGCCCCCCGAGCGTCCTGCAGAGGGCAGAGGCTGCTCGCTTTCCGCAGCCCGTTCCGCGGGCTATTGACCGAGGACTTTTAAATCCATACCCGGCTTCAACATTTTACCCGTCAGCACGTCTGCGGTCACAAAACACTTCTTCTTTCTGTCACTTCTCTTCGAAACTATTGATAAGATCATTTAACTGAATCTGTTCGGGATGAGTGTAATATTGACTAGGAGTTAGAAAAGATGATTAAATCTAATAAGCCTGGAAACGACGGTGAAGGCGGGGTAGGGGGAGAAGGGCGGGATGTTGCACTTAGGAAACAGAACCAGCCAAAAAAAAAAAAAAAAAGAAAAGAAAAAAAAAAAAGACTCGAACACCTCGAACACTCGGCCGCCTTTGGGCACACTGCTCGGTTCGGGGGCAGGACAGAGCGGGTCGAACGCACACGGAGCCGCGGATCCAACGGGAAAGCCCCAGCCCCGCTGGGCAGCAGCATCCTCCCCTCGGCTTTCCAACAGTGCCCCCCAGGAGCAAGCCCCGCCTTTTTGTTTTCCTTTCCTTTTCTTTTCTTTCTTTCTTAGGAGTCAGACCTTAAATTATCAAAAGGAAACGAGGAGGAGAGTCTCTTCCCCCCACGCTTTCCTCCAGAACACGCGGCTAACTCGAGGAGCTCCTCTCCCCACCAGCACCAGAGGCAGGACAGCCCCTACCCACACAGACCAACGCTCCAAACCGCACCGCTGCCCTTCTCTGAGGAGAGCCACAACGAGCACAGCTCCTCAGGCTCTCCTTCCAGATCCTGGAAGTTAGGAACGTGGAACCTCTCGGTATAGGCATCAAATTTATTCCAAAAATTCCATGAAATAGAAAGGAGTGGCGGTGCTTTTACACAGAACTCAAATCGGTGTAAGTACTGGGGCGTTCTCCCTCCAAAGCTTGAGAACTGTGCAAATCTGTGCTATCTTTAAAAATAAAATAAAGATATTTCAATAATTAGAACAAACTATGAAGGTATTGTGCATTTCTGTTTTATGTAGATAATAAAATATTACTTTAACATAAATATATAAGGATCTCTGCGTTTTTATTTTTCCCCACAAGCACATCCAAATGTACCAAAACAAAGTATTTTTAAAGAGATTGAACCAAAAAAAAAAAAAATTACATCCCATATAGATTTTGTTCACCTACTCATTTAAAGCTACAGAAAAACAGTTTCCAGAACCTGTTTGCTTTAAAAGAAATAAATATACATTGAGGCAGGCCACTTAAAAATGATATGAAAATATTTCCCTGGGTAGCATTTAAAAAAAAAAAAGAAAATAGACAAAGAAAACATTGAAACTATTTCTGCATTTCAAAGGACAAATATTAAACATATATACATAGTGGTAAGGTTTGTGTGGTAACTTTTTTGTTTTTTAAGTAAACCTATTTGGAGTTTGAGTTTTTTTCTCAAACATCCTCTCAACTCCTTTTTCTGACCTTACGCACGTATTAATGTGTCTGAAAGTTCATTTCCTCCCTTTACCACTGGATCTGCCCTGATCTGATTCACTTCACTAGGCGCTAGCCCTCAACACTTTAAATAACAAGCAGCTCAATACATCCAAAAAGAAAAAAAAAAAAAAAAAAGAGAAAAGCTTGGAGCCCGTATTTTTGTAACAATTGTTGGAAAACTAGGAAAAAGGCTAATGCATGTGCCTCTTAGAAATCATCATCTGTCTTACCAAGAAGAAAGAAAGAAAGAAAGAGAGAGAGAAAGAAAGGAAGAAAGAGGGAAAGAAAGAAGGAAAGAAAACCCAATGTCACAGGCGCTTTAAAAGACAATGAGAAACATCCTCTAAAGCCTTAGCTACTGAATGCAATATTTATAGGAGAGTTCTGCGAGAGAATGCTGCACTGTTTTTTCTCCATAATTGTCCAACATTCAACTAAGTAAACTTTTAGATTATAAAAATGCTTTGTCTCTATAGCACCCGCTTGTGCTGACTAAATGATCCCTTTATGAATTTATAACTATCATAGTTTAAAGTTCTTCTAATGTATATGCATAGCTGTGTGTGTGCAGAAGTACACAAACACACGCACATACATGCGCTGCTCCGAGGTCCCGCTCCTCTGCCTCCCTTTAGAGCTTTTTGTTTGGCTTTTTTGTTTTCCTATTTTTTTGTTCCCATGGGTTTTTATATATTTTTTGAAAGTTAGCAGTTTCCCTTCAAGACAATGCCACCAAATGCACTTTAGAACTATTAACGAAGGGGAGGGGGGGAAAGACGGGCTGAAAAATGGCATTTTTTCCCCCCACTTCATTTAATTCCCCAGTGAAAGACACAAGGCTGCCCAAGTTAAAACTAGTCCTTTCCTTCAATAAATTATACCGCAATCTGACCAAGGGACGCGGGGGCGGAGGGAGGTACAAGTAGAAAAAAAAAAATAAAATGCGACAAAGAAAAGCGAAAAAGAAAAGCGAAGAAGAAGCACCCAGGGTCTCGGCGGAGGGGAGGGGCGGTGTGTGTTTACACGCAGGTGTAAGCTGCCCGCACCCCGCACGCCCCTCGGGCCCAGCAGCTCCTCGGGCTCTCCCTGCCAAACTGCTCAAGGAAAGAAAGTTTGGGGGCTGCCCGGGCACTGGGAGCCCCGGGGGGAGGAGGGCGAGGGAAGCTAAGGGGGTGGGAAGCTAAATAATCCCCTTTCCCTCTCAAAGAAGCGCCACTTTCTCCTGGAAACATCTCCGCCTTTCCCACTCCGGGCCTCGCTCGCCTGCGCTGACACAACCTGGAAGGGCTGCACATATTTTTTTTTTTTTTTCCTCTCCCTCTGGCTGCGCCTCGCCCCCCGGACACACTGCCTGAAAATGAAGTTTACTTTGTCGGTTTGCATTATTCGCCCTTCTCCAAACTCGACTCTGGCCGTTGAAGGCGCATATTAAGCAATTACGAGAGTCACGTCTCTGGAGAATGGAAGCTGGCGGTGCATATATATGTGTATAGAGAGAGATTATATATGTGTATATATGTACATCTATGCACGCGTGCATATGTATACATACATACAGATATACGCATTCTTTTTGCTACGGTAAAAGGAGAAAATAAGCGTTACACATATTTAAGAAGACTGGTTTATAACAAAAGTTCACATGTACACATAAAGCAAAAGCTAAAACACATTAACATATTGTTGACCGGTCACTGGTTGACTAACGCTCACCGTGGAAAATGCAAGTCATTTGCAAAATTAAGGTCGGAAAGGAAGGGAAAAAAGAAAAGAAACAACAACAAAAAAAGAAAAAAAACCAAAACAATTTGTTTATGTAAACTTCGATTTTCTTGCAGTGCAAATTGGAACGGTTAAATACTGTCTACATCAAAAGGGATAGCTTTTCCTTTCTCTTTTTTTTTTTTTTTCTTTCTCTCATATATTCCTACAGGGGATCCACAGAAAATAAACACAGCAGCATGTGCCAACACCGAGCGACATTCCACAATGCGATCTGCCTTTGTGTGGCGGGAGGGGGCTGCGGAGGGGACCCGAGGTGGCTGCGCGCCCCCCTCCTCCCCTCTTTTCCTCCCCTCCCGCCCCCTCCCCGGCCGGGCAGCGCCGTATTTTTTTTTTTTTTTTTTTATCCGCCAGCGAGCAAAGGGAGTTTTGTGCGAACCGCTTCGCCCCGCGCCTGCCCTGCCGGTGCCTGCCTGCCTGTGCGCGGTGCTCACCGCACCCCGGCGCACGGGCACTCGCCTGGAAAGGTCAAAACACAGCATCGCACCTGCTACCGTCTGAGGGACAGCCCGGTGCAGGTGCTTCGTCTGTCTGTCTGTCTGTCTGCTGTGATTCGCTCTCTTTCTCTCTCTCTCTCTCGCTTTTTGTTTTGTTTTCTTTTTTTTTTCTTTTCTTTTCGCCGTCTTTTTTTTTTTTTTGTTCGGTTTTTTTTGGTGGTTTTTTTTTTGTCTTTTTTTTTAAAGATAGGAGAAAATAATAATTAAAAAAACACAAAAAAAAAGAGAAAAAAGAGGACAATCAAAAGTTGGGGGAAGGAGAGGAGGAGGAGGAGGAGGAGGGGCCGGGCGCCCCCGCCGCGAGTTCACTGCACGGGGGTCTGCACCCCGTGGTGCGGCGGCGTGTCCCTGCTGGCCCCGTACACGTCCTCGGCGCCCGGCAGCGTCCCTCCCGGGGGAGTCATGCGCTTCTCTTTCTGTCTCCTGTTACAAAACCACACTCTCACCACCTCCTTCTCCAGCTGTAGGCTGTCCGCGAGCGAGGTGATCTCCTGGGCCGAGGGCTTGGGGCACTTGAGGAAGTGGCTCTCCAGCGCGCCCTTGACGCTCACCTCGATGGAGGTTCGCTTTTTCCTCTTGCGGCCCTGCGCCGCGATCTTGTCTATGCTGGTGGGGCTGCCCGAGGAGGAGTCCGCCTCCTCCAACCACTTGTTCAACAAAGGCTTCAGCTTGCACATGTTCTTGAAGCTGAGCTGCAGGGCCTCGAAGCGGCAGATGGTGGTCTGCGAGAAGACGTTGCCGTAGAGGGTGCCCAGCGCCAGCCCCACGTCCGCTTGGGTAAATCCCAGTTTGATGCGCCGCTGCTTGAACTGCTTGGCGAACTGCTCCAGGTCGTCCGAGGTCGGCGTGTCCTCGTCCGAGTGCGGGTCGTGGTGCGGCGGCCCCGCGGGGGCGGCGGCGGCGGCGGCGTTGGGGGCCGGTCCGGCCGCGCCGGGGTGGGGGCCGTGGGGCGGCGGGGGGTGCTCGGCGCCGTGGTGCGGCGGCCCCGGCGGCGGCGGCTCGTCGTGGGCGTCGCGGAGGCCGTGGTGGTGCAGGGCGGGCTGCGCGGCGCCCAGCATCCCGTTGACGGTGAAGCCGGGCGGCTGCGAGTAGAGCAGCCCCGCCTGCGCGCCGTTCGCCATGCCGGGCGGCAGGTGCGCCGCGCCGCCCGCCCGCCACGCCGCCGCCGCCGCCGCCGCCGCCGCCGCCGCCGCGTGGTGCCCGCCGCCGCCGCCGTGGTGTACCAGGTGCGGCGCCCGCCCCGGCGGCAGCTCGTCGCCTCGCCCGCCCGCCTGCACCACCGCCGGCTTGATGTCGGGCTGCCCCAGCGCGCCCGCCGACCAGGGCGCCTCTCCGCCGCCGCCGCCGGGGCCGCCGCCGGGGCCGCCGCCGCCCCCGCCGCCTCCGCCGCCTCCTCCGCCGCCGCCGCCGCCGCCGGGGCCGCCGTGGGACAGCGCCGCGATCCACTGGTGAGCGTGGCTCAGCGGGTGCCCGTTGCTCTGCAGCGCGTAGTCCGCCTGCACCAGGGCGCCGGCGTCGCGGTAGCCGCCGCCGGGCTGCATGCCGCCGGGCGGCTCGGCGTGCACCATGGGGGAGCCGGAGGCGAGCAGGCTGTAGTGGTTGGAGGCTGCGGTCGCCATGACTCGCCGAGCCGCACTGATCGCGCCGGTTAAAGGCGCCGCGCATTTGACAGCTACTTTTTCGCCTCGGGCGCCGCGCGGCGCCCGCGCGCCCCCCCCCCCCCCCCCCGCCCTCACCGCGCGCCTCCTCCCCGGTCCCTCCCCGGCCCGCGCGGCGGGGCCCTCTGCGAAGGCACGCGCTGCCGCCCCGCCCCGCCGCCGCGCGCCATTGGCTCCCCGCGCGCTGACGGACGCGGGCGCTCCCGGCAACCCTGCCCGCCGCCCGCCGCCATTGGCGCGCGACCGCCGCGCGGCCCCGCCCCGCGACCCGCCCCCCGCCCCCCCCCCCCCCCCGCCCGGCTCCGAGGGGCGCGGGGGAGCGGCGGTCGCGGGGCGGGTGGATGGATGGATAGGTGGATACACGGATGGATGGATGAGGGAGGAGGGGGGGGTGCTCCGCCGCCGGCCCCGCCCCGCCGCCCCGCCCGCCGGCTCCTGTTGCTCCGCGCGCAGCCCCGCGGCGGGGGGGACGCCCGCAACTTTCTCAGCCGGGCCGTGGGAAGCGGGCAGCACACACACCCCCCCCCCCCCCCCCACCTCCATCCCACCGCCCCGCGTCCCTGCCAGCCCGGCCCGGCTCCCCGGAGAGCCCGGCGACGGGGCTGCGCTCCTCCGAGGAGCCGCTCCGCTTGGGCGGCCCCGGGGGGACGGGCCGCTGCGGGGCGGGCGGCTCTAACAGCGATGCGGGAGGTTTGGAGGGGAGGAAAGGGAAAAAAGAGCAAAAAGTGAAAAAACCCAGGGAGTTAAGCGAGGAAAAGAAAAAAAAGGAAAAAAGAAAAAAAAAACTGAGGAAAAAAGAAGTTGCGGGCCGGACAGGAAGGAAGGAGACCTGGAACTGGATCCGGATTTCCTAGGAATGAGCAGCGCCCGGGCTGGTGGCCGCGGGGAGTTCCCTGCCCGTTTTTTTGAGCTGGAGGCCGTAGCTTTGTCTCGAAAATAAACTGCTGGCGGGGGTAGGTGCGCGTCGCAGGCTCCCGCTATCTTGGTCGAAATAACACAATGGGGCGGAGCGGGGAATTTATTACTACTAACAGGGACCAGCTTTCTTCTGCGAGTTGTTTATAAATCATCGTGTTTAACGTGAGCGCTGGAAAGGCTCCTCGCCTGGAAATATTCCCCTGCGTGGGGGGTGCGGAGGAGAGGGGGGATGGGCGCATAAACATGTACACAGCAGCGGCATAAACAGGACACCCAGCGCCCTGAGACAAGGGGCGCAGCAGGAGTTACCTCATTTCGTTAGTTTAGCGGCGTATCAAGAGCCCCGGGGGGTGGGGAGGGAGGGAGGAGGAGGAGGAGGAGGAGGAGAAGGTGCGGGGAACAAACTTTGTCCGTGAAAGAGTGGAGGTTCTTCCTAAGGCTTCCCGCCTCCCCCCCGGCTTTTTCGACGTGCAGAAGGGAAGAACGATCCTCCCTGTTCTGCGAGTGTCGCGGGGAGGGCAGTCAGTGCCTCTGAGGGGAAGCTCGGCCTTTTGTTTCCCATGTGGAAACAACTGGGCGCCCAGGAATTTTATAAGCCGGTGACCCTTTTCCCAGTGTCTCTCATCCCCATTAGGCGAGGACCAGCGAACTGAAAGAAAACAAGGGGGCGAGTCCGCAGCGGGCTCCGGCCGAAGCATCGCGGGGAGCGTCCCGGGAGGGTCACGCCGGTGCCCGGGCCGCCCCCCCGCTCTGCTCCCGGGGCCCCGCCGGGGGCGGCTTCCCCGGCTCCGCTGCCGGAGGGTCGCGCTCGGCCGCGACACGAGCGGAGGCGCCACGCTCGGTGACCGGGGCCGGGATTTTGAGGCGGGCGCCCCGCTCACCGCCCCGGGGAACCCTCCGGTGGCCCCGCGGACGGACGGACGGACAGACGGTGCCCGTGGGGTCCCGGCAGCTCCGCGCTCCCTGCGGCTGCCGGAGACGGGACGCGGGGGTCGGCGAGCTTCAGGCATCCCTTTTTCTTTTTGCGAACCCCCCCTCCGGGCCCGCTCTGCTCTTACGCCTTCGCCCCTCTCCCCCCCCCCCCCCCGCCCCGTCCTGCCGGGCCGCCTGGCAGGTGATGCTCGCGGTCTCCGTCCCGCGGTGCTCCCCGCCGCCCCGGCGGCGGATCCCACAGGCTCACGGTAATCGCACGATTACCGGAGCGGCGACGCGGCGTTAGGAGGCGGACAGACCCCGAGCCCCGCGGCGAAGCCCCTTGGCCGCCCCTCCCGCCCCATCCCCGGCCGAGCGCCCGCCTATGGAGTCGCAGCTGGGAGCGGCCGGGAGCGCGTTCGCAGCCGCCGCAGACTCCACCTCCCCGTCCTCCCCATCATTGTTAGCCCCGTCATTAATACCGCTCCTTAAGCGTCCTTCCCTCCCGCCTCCCCCCGCGGAGGCAGCGCCGGGGAGCGGGGAGCAGCGAGCGCCACCCGCTCCGGCTCCGCTCGGGCCCGGGCGCTCGGGACGTGAAAGAGACAGTCATGCGGCCCCTTTCTGGCGGAGCTGACCCCGCGGGATTAGAGGTCTCACCAGCCTTTCTCTCCTTTTCTCTGCTCGTATAAAAGCAGGTTGAAGGTGATGCGGTGTCTCGGGCAGACACTGCAGTGTTTTGATTCAGCTCAGCCCTTTTTCACTGTTCAAAGCAGCTGTTCAAATACTAGGGCTGCTTACTTTGACGCGAAGAAGATTTTCAAACAACCCCAAAAGCTTTGAACTGACAGGCCTCCTTGATATCTCCTTCATCGCGGTGCAGCTACTCGAGAATATTCGCTATAAAGTACAGAGAGCGCCACTTAACCGGAGCTCTGGGAGGCGAGGTGCCTCCTGCCCCGCCAGGTGCGCGCAGAGGGACCCCGGCTGGCCCCGGGACCCCCCGGCCACCCCGCACCCGGGGGTCCCCTGACCGCCACCCGGCTCCCCGGGCCGTTCGAGTCCCTTCGTGCCGGAGGGAAAGCGGCGTTTCCAGCAGCAAAACGCGAGTACGGCTCGCTCCTGGCCAGCCCCGACTCCCCGCCGCCGCTCAGCATCCTCTGCGGCCCCGGGGGCTGCGGCAGCGCCCTCCAAACACACGCTCCCGCCTCCCTCCGGGCGCGCCGCTTGCTAGGGCGGGTGATGCACGTTGCCTCTTCTGTTTAGAGGTGAAAAGCTTACGTTAAACTCTGGTCTCAAAGCCTGGAGACAGACACATGCAGCTGAAAGGAAAGGGGGTGGTTGTGTGTGCGTGTGGAAAAAGATAAAAAAAAAAAGAAAAAATCCCCTCGCCTCCTTTCTGCGTCTCTATTATCTTCCCATTAGATGTTGTTTTAGGAGGAAACGCGCCAGGAGTGCAAAGACGCGGCGAGTTGCTCAGAGAATTGCTGGGTGCAATAAACGTGAGGCTCCCGGTGCTCCCTTTAAAGGCCAACTTAGAAGATTTGTGCTTATTGCTGGGGCGCATTTAATGCACCTTTTGTGAGATGGGATTGTTTTGATCTCTGCTTCCTTTTTAACCTTTCTCTATGAGGTATTCAAGCCTGCACTTTCGTGTGGCTCTTTCCAGTGTTGCTCCAAGGAGACTGATTCGGTGGAGAGACCTAAGACATGAATGAAACTTCAACTTTAAGGGCCTGCGGAGAGACAAAACTGAGGCCGGGGCTTCACAAGTGATTGCTTAAAAAAAAAAAAAATCCAATCTACACAAAGAGGCAGCTGGCTGCTTTAATGAAAACTGCTTAAAGCTGCAAGAACAGCAGCCTCAGGGATGTATTTATAAGATGGCTCAAAAGCTACACTTTCAAGTTGCTTCTCCTCCGGGTAGATATAACAAACACATTTAACTAAGAAATCTAAACAAAAAGGACAGAAATTGATAACTTTGATTGCTCAAGCTCACATACCCAATGAAGTTAAAATCCGCCGTCTAAATAGATTTCTCCACCTATCTCCAGAGGAAAGAAAAACCTCTCTCCCTGCAGATATAGATATGTACACACATATGTGTAATATCATACACATTTTTGCCCTGCTAGAATACTGATTAACCCAGAAGACAGAAAGGTGTAGGATTTAAAAAGTTCCTGTAAAGTTTGTATTACTGCTCATTTCCAATATTCCCTGCAACTCTATTCTTCTGGCCACTTCATTCGTCTGAGACTCTGCTATTTTATCTGCATCACTGTTTAAACTTGTAGGATATAATATTCTAAGTTCGGTATTTGAAATTAAATTATTTGAATTCACGGATATTAATCTTTTCCCTTCATCCTCCAGTTCTGAATCTTGTCATTAAAAATGATCCACCCTTTGTAGTCCGCAAGTGAATATTTTATAGACAGATACTGCTATGAAGACTTCTAACACAACGTCAACCAGTCAGACTTAGCTGTTGCAGGGATTACTTTGAGTAATTTATCAAAGGCAGGCTGCTAAATTTTGAGTGGTGAATATGAGGCCTTGGGGGGAAAAGAAGCAGAAGAAGCAGAAGAAAAAAATACAAATTCCATCAGTCTATGAGATAAATTCTGGTTGGAGTTAATACAGCTTGTTTATTGAATTCTTGGAGACAGACCCAGACGCGATTGGTGCTGCGCAGTTAGTAATGTAGTGTTCAAAAGCCTGGCTGGGAAATGACCGCCCCGCGATGGAGCTGGAAGGGCGTTTCTTCTGGCGTGAGAAGCAGGTGAATTGGTGGGAAAGGGGAGGCGATCCTGCCTCCCCGGCACGGGAAAACGGTTTCACCCGGTGCTTTCCAAAGGCTGTGCTGGCCAGAGAATTGCGCAGGATGAAGCACAGCAATGGGATAAAAGAAGAAAAAGAAAAAGAAAAAGAAAAAGAAAAAGAAAAAGAAAAAGAAAAAGAAAAAGAAAAAGAAAAAGAAAAAGAAAAAGAAAAAGAAAAAGAAAAAGAAAAAGAAAAAGAAAAAGAAAAAGAGAAGAAGAAGGAAAAGAAGAAGGAAAAGAAGAAGGAAAAGAAGAAGGAAAAGAAGAAGGAAAAGAAGAATGAAAAAAAGGAAAAAGAGAAGAGAAAAGAAGAAGAAAAAGAAAAAAGAAAAAAGAGAAAAGAAAAAGGGAAAAGACAAGAGAAAAGAGAATAAAAGAGAATAGAAGAAAAGAAAAGAGAAGAAAAGAGAAAACAGAAAGAAAAGAAAAGAGAAGAAAAGAGGAAAAGAGAAGAAAAGAGAAGAAAAGAGGAAAAGAGAAGAAAAGAGAAGAAAAGAGAAGAAAAGAGAAGAAAAGAAAAGAAAAGAAAAGAAAAGAAAAGAAAAGAAAAGAAAAGAAAAGAAAAGAAAAGAAAAGAAAAGAAAAAGAATAAAGTGCCCAGCTTTTTATGACAAATCTCACATTTGCTTTTTTGTTAGTTTCGTTCGGTGTCCACGTCTGGTGGCAGCAAGCAGACACCCCGGGAAGAGCCCAGAATCGTGTCCCAGCTTCACTAGGGGACACGATCTTCCCTCCCCACTTCCAGCTTTCGGGGCACTTCCCTCTCCTCTCCCGAGGTGCCCTCCCAGCGGGCCCTGGCTCACCCTCGCGGCACACAGCAGGAGCCCCCCCGGCCCGGGACGCTGCTTTTCGGCCCCGCGGAGGCCAAGCGGGTCCCGGCCCCCGGGGGCTCCGGGAGGCACGGCGGGCAGCGTCCCCCTCTCCAAACGCTTCCAGCCCAACGCGAGGGGAGGCAGGGCAGGGCCCGGGGGTCCCGGTGCCCGAGGAAACAGGGGACCCTGCCTCGGGGGGTCGGTCTGGTGCCCGCGGGTCCGAGCGCAGCCCGGCTGCCCCTGCTGCGGGGGGGCAGAGGAGAGAAGGGGGGGGGCTTGAAACTTTGTTTCGCTCTGCGAGGAAGAAGAAGAGGACCGAGGCGAGCAGGCAGGCTGGGCCATTGTCCACAGAGGGTGCATTTTTGTCAGGCTGGCGTTGGTTGCTATAGTGAGGAGGGAAGAGGGGGAGAGCGAGGAGGGAAAGGGAAAGGAAAAAAAAAACAACCCACCACAAAAACCACCCGACCCTAAACCAAACAGAGGAGCGGAGTTCGCCGCCCTCCGCTTTCCCGGCTCCAGCCCGCAGCCCTGCCCGCCGCCGACCAAAATAAAAGCGCCCCGAGGGCCGCCCCGAGCCCCCCCCGCGCCCGCGCACCCTCCGCGGCGGGGAGCGCAGCCGCCCCGGGCACCGCACCCTGCGGAGCGGCCGCCACGGTGATGCTGGCACGGGCCGCGTGCGCTCTGGGGGATGGTTTGCGTGTACTTTCTTTTTAATTATTTTTTATTTTATTTTCTTCGGTGCCTAAATAATTTAAATGGGGGCATAACTTCTTCCGATGCAAATGAACGGCTCCTTAATTTTAAAAGAGACTCTTACTTTGCAGCGGTGGTTTTTGTCGCCTTGCTATTGAACTTCGCAAACAGTGTGGCGGGGGAAGGCAGTAATGAAGGGTCTCGGAGGCTTAAGATTTAGTTAAGTGAGTAACTCAAGATGGCAAGAAGAAAGTTAGTTGCTTAGTTAATTGAGAATTATTCACCTTCTGAGCTCGGCACAGCAGTTTGTTGGGATGACAGTGCGAACTTGGGGCGGGGGTAAGAGGGAGGCAGGCAGGGGAGGAGGCAGTTTTCACTTGGGTTTTTTTTTTTTTTTCAGGACAAGTTAAATTGCAGCTGAAGGAGAGAGGTCAGTATCTTTTCAAATCAATCTCTCTGTCTGTCTGCCTATGTCCCCATCTATTCCCTGTAAAGGGAAAAGCTCCAACTTTGTTCCTCCATCTGTTCTGTATCATCTGCAATCGACAGTTCTTTAGATTGCATGCACTTTTGCTCCCGATGAAGTGAAACTTTAAAGGTGCACAGTCACTTATCTGAAATGGGGAAAAAGGCAAGTCGTCTTTTCCCATCTTATAGAAGAATTGTTCTCTTCCCGTTGAACTGTTAATTTTCTCTTACTCTTTTTTTTTTTTTTTTGGGGGGGGGAGCGGGCTGTGTGTCTCATTTTCGAATTGCAGTTGACAAGTTTTATTTAAAAAACACTTTACAAGCCACCACTTAATGCATTATTCACATTTTAAAAAAATGCTTGAAAGAAATCACGTTAATGAAGAGAACATTTGTAGTAATTCGGTGATAATTATCAGAATCACCAAATATTCGCAAAGGCTTTAACATTACGTGTTGGAAGAAAAGCAAAACACATTATTTTAATAGTCTGATATGCAAACTATGGACCGTTCAATTACATGGCTTAATAACGCATACATGATGTGATCTTGTTATTGGGATAGGAAGGGCTGCAGTAATTCACTCCAAAGACCAAGTGTGCTCTTACATCCAGTAAAATCCATTGCCATGGATCAGGGGGCCCTGCCAAACTACATTTAAGAGAATAAAAATTAATGACTGAGAATTTGAGCGTTAAATTAACATTAATTATATGACCTGCCTGCTGGAAAGATTAAATTTCTTACGCCCTAATTAGATAACGTCTCCTCATACATCAAACAATTTCCATTTCCAGATTTCAGGATTAAAATGCAGAGCGGGGACCCGGGGCTGGTTGGCCCCGGCCGCACGGAGCAGCCCCGGGGCCGCCTCTCCCTTCCCGGGGGTCCCGGGAGGCGGCTCGGGAGCCTCCCGGGGCAGGGGACGGGGACACGGGGCTGGCTGCCCTCCCCGTGAGCGCGACTGTTTCGTGTTTAATTGCTTTCTCTCCGGAATGAAACCTCAGCGGTCGCTCCTCTTTCCTTCTCCCCCACGCGGGTTTCTCCCCTATCCTGCCCGTGGGGGAGATGCAAACAGCCGAGGAGCCCCCTGTCCCCTGCTCCTCCAGCTCCGTGGTCGCCCCACGCGTGACCCGCAGGGCATGGGCACCCCAGGCTGCCCCACAGCGTGACCCACAGCGGGCACGGGTGTGGGTGGCGGGGGCCGTGCCACCGGCGGGGCCAAGCAGCTCGGTTTCAGGGCTTCAGGTTTCAGGGTTTTAACCTCGACTTCTGCAGGGGAAAAAAAAAAAGAAATTAAAATTAAGCAAAAAAAAAAAAAGGAGAGGAGGGAGCGTGGGAGGGGGGGATACGTGGGTGCCCACCCATAGGGCGGAAGATGCAGGAGCTACCAGATGCGAAGGGTTGACAATCCGACTAGAGGTGGCTCTGGCAGCATCCCCGACCTGATAGGGGGATGCTGACAGCACCTTGATGGTTCCTTCTCAGTTCTATGTTTGTGCCTTCTGAAAAACTCCCCAACAAAAATATGAAGAAGCCAGGGATAAGCTAAGTGTTACTATCCACGGGGTTTTTTTGGGAAAGAAGGATCACAGCAGAGCAGGGATGACCTTTGATGGCCTCGCAGTTACGTGCAAAGGTCATGGCAACCTCCTCCCCACCCTGAGAAAGCTGTGAAAAAAAGAGGGATCATAACATCGTAAAATGTTACCTTGTACTCACTTCATTCCACAGTACCAGATAATTGCTTTTTCAACTCAATTGAAACTCAGTTTCAGTTATTGCTATGTTACTGCTCCTCCATGAGCTTCAGCATTTGTTTAAAGCATCCATGTCTTGTCTATTAGCGTCTCTTGCTCGCTTTCTGGACTGGATTGATAACCAATTACATTTAATGCTATGTTAAGTAACAGCTTCCAGAAACGGCATAGGTGAGGAGGCTGTGAAGGAGATAAGAGGAAATTGCCTTGTTCTTGGGCTGCCTCCCTGGGCTCCTGAAGCACCTCTCCTTCAGGTATGAAGCCTAGGCCACGCAGCCAAACCAATGTTAAAAACAAGTCACTATTCCCAGGGAGCTTAGTCTTTCTGATAATTAGGTACCTTAAATAAGAGCTCCTTTTATTTTAAATTCAATGGAAAATAAAGTCTGGTGGTCAGGGGGCAAGAGCTCCAAGGGCAGTGGAAGCCAGAAACACGCAAGAAGTCTGTGGACTTGAACAGCATCTCCAGCAACATCTCCATGCTCCAGTAACAACAACCTCCATCCGCAAGAAGTTAAAAAACACATGTAATGGAAGCAGATCCAGAAACAACACAAAACAATATTGTGGGAAGCAGCAAAAAAACCCTGTAGCAGCCTGCAGAGCTCGCACTGTTCGCCACTCCTTCAAGCTTTACAACAACTGTGTCTGTAGGAGGATACTTTTTCCCCTGTTCAAATCAACATCTGCCCCTCCGTTTCCTCCCATCGGCTTTAGTGGCAGAACCGAAGGGCCTGAAAAATGTATTGAAGAGGGCAGAAATGAGTGGGTGATGTTGTGAAGTTGTGGTCTTCAACTAAAACACACCTGTACTCACCTAGTTACTCGGTTATCATGCTGGGAGTGTGATAGCCTATTACTTATGATAATCTAATAATTGATCTAGAAGTTTTATGCTGAAAAGGAGGCTACAGCTGACATAACTGTTTCTTCCCTGAAAATACAGATGTGGGTGCAGTGAGCGATAGCTGAAAGTTAAATTTCAAATATTTATAGTCCAGCACATTTTCTCACAGTCGTGTAAATCTGGTGGTTCAAAATATGTTAGATGGCTCTCTTGTTTTGAGAGCAGGGTGGGCAGAGACCTTGGCTTAGAGCATTACTGCAGGTGAAATGATGGTAGCGCTTCTGGAGCTCTGCTTGTCTGTCTGGGGGTGCTGACACCAGTTAGAACAGCAAGGATTTCTCTGCTGCTCCCACACACAGCCCTCGAAAGGCAATCAGTCTTTGTACGGAACAGCTCAAATAATTCATGTACCATAATAATTGTATATTCTCACTAAAGTGATGCTGAACAGTCAATTCATCAAGAAAAAAGACTTGCCCATTACCCTAGATAATTGCTGAAGGGTTACATTTCTAAAAATTCCCTAAAACCCCATGATGACATGTAAGTGTGGACAAATTAGTGATGATTCCTGAACCTAGAGCTCTGTGACTGAAATGGGAGACTCTGCACACGAACTGGGTGGCAGAAATGAGCCTGGATCCCTCTCATTTGCCTAGTAGACCTCTCACATTGGGAGGATTGGGTTCTACAGCCCTCCTTGCTCACCTCCTGTGCAAACATGCGGCTGGTATTTCCTCAATAGGGAGCTCCCCCAGCTGAGATAGCACCTGTGGTGCAGTCAACAGTAAACATGACTAAACAGAGTTAGCCTACTTATGTGCATTGGGAGAGGTGAGTTTACTCCCTTTTATTTACTACTACACCACTGGACTGTGCTTCAGCATAAATTGGTTCAAGGTGCCTCATTTCAGCAGTCGTACAGATAACTGGCTTCTTAGTGATTCTGTAACTCAAAGGTGTGCAAAATTGCTGCCTAACTGGGAATAAAATTATCATAAGCACAATTATGTCTGTGCTGAAAGGACAAGGTCAGAAGAGAGAATCCAAAATGTCAACAAGTCTAGTTCATGATGGATTGTCCCAGACAAAGCTGTCCAATGTTATACATCACAAAAAGTTTAAAGATGATGTAATTTATATGTTAGACTCATTGTCAATTCACACCAGAACCCGAGGAACGGCAAAATCAGTTGTAGTACTTTTGGCCATATGGCACGTTTTAGGATGTGTGGTGAGGGTGGTTGGCAATACACAATTTTTATCTTCGGTGTGTCAGTAAAGCATTTTCTGAGCTGACAGTAGCTTTTACATTTGGCACTGAAAATCCTGGGGGACCCTATGTCAGTCTGCTTTTCCTGTTATGGCTTCACAACAACTCACTCTCCTCTCAAAAGAGAAGGTCTTTATGCAGCCGAAAGGGTATATGAGTTAGTCCTTTTACTCCAGAGTTTTGGCATTGCTGGTTCAAACCTTTTGGACAGGTGCATCACGGTTGGACTGGACTAATCAAGGGAAATTTTGTGGCTTTAGTGTCTTTAACAAGCCCACAAATGTTTCTTGCTGGGCTTCTTGTACTCCTTCCACATTATTTCCTTTCTTCCTTTTTCCTACAGCCATCTTCTACACTGAATTAATGTATTTATCCAGTAAACAGCCAACAAAATCTCATCAACACCCAATGTTCATATATTGTTTGGGAAAGATCCTGGCTCACTGCTGCTTAAAAAAAATAAATTATAAAATCTGCATGGTTTGGTTTTAAGACCTCACTCTTTTCTTTGCTTCCTCTCTGAATGCATCCTAGTCATTACAGGTGGGAACAAGAGAGATGTCCCTTGCTGTAGTCGCCTGATTGTTTCAGTTAAAAAAATCGTATTATAATGTTGCTAGATGCTACAAACAAGGCTAATTTTTTCTATTGTCATCCAGAGCTTTGGCAATGAGAACTGAAGTTCCAGTCTGTAAGGAAAATCTATTATGCCAATTTGGTCAAGCTTAAAAATGATTGGAAAAAAACTTTGACCAAACAGGTCATATGTGTGCAGCAAAGCAGTAGCAGGCATCTTTGAAGGTTCTCTTCTCCCTAAAAAAAAAATTAATTCCATCACTCCTCTGAAAGCATGCACTCACTCTCAGTAACTGAGTGCAACTCTGCAGAGGATGCATCTTCTCCTCCCGGCTGCTCTGCGCTGCTTCCTGAGAGACTTGTTACGGTCAGGCACATGGAGGTGGAGGGGAAGGAATAGGGTGAAAAAGGAAGGAGGAGAGAAGATGCAGACACAGATTTAGGTTCACCTCTGGAAATTGAAAGTGAGGGAGAAACTATGACTTGGCCTTCAGACTGAGAGTTGAAATGCGGGGTAGTGGGAAGTGGTTTGGGGAAGAAGTTAGAGCTGGGTGAAGAAGGCATTGGGAAGACGAGGATTGGGAAGGATTGGGAAGAGGAACGTTCTGTTTGAAAGACAAAAGGAAAGCTTACTGAGGGCACTCTGAGTAAGTAAGAAGCTGTGTGGAGGGCTGGAGGGCCTAGGGCTGGGTGAGTAAGAGTTTCAGACTTCTTGAGCTATGCAGAGAGGATTCGGACATAGTGGAAAAGCACACATAGGCAGAATTTTCACTTACAGTGGAGCAAAAAGAAAGGTCTAAGGAGTGGGGAGTGAACTGAGAAGGACTAGCTTCAGATGGAGTAGGTACTATAGCAGAACTAGCTCTTCCAGACATGGCTGAGGTGTTTCAGCATGATACTATATGTCCTTGCAGACATGCTGAGAGTGTAAATTTAGGCTGTTTGGAAACTGCATACCTTCAGATTGTAAGTGCAATTTCAATACAATGCATAGGAATGATTTTTCCCCTTTTCTGGAAATGTAACTTACCCGGACCTTCCGTTGAGGCGTACTTATTGTCTTAGATTAGACTGCAAAAGACAAAACCATATTTAGAGCTATTTTATTTTAGTGTAACTTGCTACCATGTCCATAAAAAAAAAGGGCACATGCTGCATAGATATATGTGTGTGTCTATATGTATATGTATATATATACACATCTATTCAAAGACACAGAAAGATCATAGCTGCATGCCAAGTGCTAGGTCTGGTGTGGTAAAGATACTACTAAAATTGCTTAGGATAGACACAAGCCCTCTTCCCTCCCTTCTGTTCACTCAAGGTACAGAAAAGAGACTGGAAATGCAGTTTAGGCTAGACATCTAGAATGGGGCTGAAGCTCAGCGTTGCAATGCCTAATTTTTAGATGCCCTGCTTTCCAGTGCGTTCCTCACCCTGCAACTGGACTCCAGGTTATAGTAATTACAATCCTGATACATGGGCACCTCAGAAGGAATGTGTGGCTGGCCTCAACCTGCTGACAAAATGGTAAGCAGAGACAATTGCCTTGTCAAGAGATTGACTCTTACCAAGAGTCATCCTCTCCTCTCCTCTCCTCTCCTCTCCTCTCCTCTCCTCTCCTCTCCTCTCCTCTCCTCTCCTCTCCTCTCCTCTCCTCTCCTCTCCTCTCCTCTCCTCTCCTCTCCTCTCCTCTCCTCTCCTCTCCTCTCCTCTCCTCTCCTCTCCTCTCCTCTCCTCTCCTCTCCTCTCCTCTCCTCTCCTCTCCTCTCCTCTCCTCTCCCTCTCCCTCTCCCCCTCCCCCTCCCCCTCCCCCTCCCCCTCCCCCTCCCTCTCCCCTACAGACAATGAGGGTGAGGATCGTGTCACCTAACTTCAGATGTCTGCAATGCACGGACCATTTGCAGTCAACGGGAGGCACAGTTTATCTGCCGTGTTTAAATGTTTGCTCTGGGATGAAATGCAGTGCCTAGGGTAACTCACTAAGATACAGCTAACTATACCATGGATGCTAAAGTCAAGCAAAATTACTGTGACACCCTAGTTAAAAAGCTAGGCATTTTCAGTGATAAATATCAAGCACTGAGGATATAAATTTTGAATGTGGTCATCTCCAGGGACATCTCAGTGCTCAGCCATGGGTATCTAAAAAGTTAAGGCAGCGTAGTTTTCTTTCATATAATAAACCATAAGGTGCTCTTTTTAAAAACTTGAAGCAGAAAGCGAGTCCAGTTATTTTTTAATATTATATTTTTTTTTTTAATTCAAGCACCGAAGTAAAGTTGCAGTTTTCTGTGGGTTCATCTTTGGTGACTACCTTTCTCACCACCAACTTATTTGAATGCAATCTTGCAAAATGTCTACTGAAAGGCACTGTTCACCTGATTGCGATAGTTAAAGTGGATTTTGATGGGACATAAATGAAGGAATATGTTTGCATATACATAGGAATACATCTCTGCCACACCTGAGATGTTTTTCTCTATTAGTTATGGGTGAGATGTCTTTTCTGCTTGACATCGCTGTCACTTTAGAACATTTTTGGGCAATGGGTCTGTGAGGCATACGGATAAAAAAAAAAAGCCTTTTACAGCTAAATTAAGTGTTGGCATCTCTCACAGGACTTTATCACAATTTTTTTTTCTCCTTAGATCTCCCACTCCTGGATTTATGTAATTAAATGACAATCTCAGCTCTTGTGAAAAATAAAAAATACAGTTTCTATACGTCACGATTCTTGAGGAATGCTTTAAAAAGTGATTTGAAAGCACTCTGAATGTGCAGCAGCCAACAGAGAAATAAAA
This sequence comes from Phaenicophaeus curvirostris, assembly GCF_032191515.1. Taxonomy (NCBI): domain Eukaryota; kingdom Metazoa; phylum Chordata; class Aves; order Cuculiformes; family Cuculidae; genus Phaenicophaeus; species Phaenicophaeus curvirostris. The sequence goes on from NC_091393.1 coordinate 4,692,674, forward strand.
TGAAAGCTACATTTATTATTAGGAAAAATCTTGAAACTTTTAAGCATACTTGTGATTTTTAAAGTTGACATTAAGAACAGCTTTCTAACTTTCAGTTGGAAAGCACAAGAATAGATTGCCTAGAGTGGCAGTGGGAGGTTTTTGAAAATAGATTGGACAAATGTCTGCCAGGAATGGTTCAGCTCCGCTCGATCCAGCCCAGTGCAAAAGAATGTGCAAGTGACCTCTAATTCTTCTGAGCTGCAGCAAGTTATGCTCTCGGAAAGCTGGCAGCGGTCCCCTCTGTCAGTGCCAGGGCAGGAGCCTGGCTGGGTTACGCCGAGGCGCGGTGGTCGCAGGCGCAGGCAGACAGGCTGCCGTCCTTCCCCGGACAAGCGTGGCTGTGGGGAGCGCCAGTGCTGATGGGAGGGCTGTCAGGGCTGGGTTTCGCCCCCCTCTGCCCTGCCCGACCTTTCTGCTTGACTTCTCTGAGAATATTTTTGGTTATAAGCAGTTCCTCTGGGCAGCCAGGAGTGAGGTAGGGAGTCACCTTCTCTGCAAATGTTATACATGAATAAACACCTTCCTAGACTTACTTAACCCAAGTCTGCTATGTGTCTGTTTCCCTGCTGACACATCATTAGCATCTGAGGCATCTATATTTTCTGAATTGCAACAGAGATAACTTATCATTCCAGCCGCTTATCTCAGACCTGCCCTGTGGATCCAGTGGAAAGATTTCCCCTTCAGCACGTAACAACAGGTGCCTGATACTCATTTTGAAATGTTCTCTTTTTAAAAAAAGATTTGGGATTCTTGTCCTGTGCATTTTGCATCTCCCTTTCCATCTCTATGCCCATATATCTCAGTTTATTGTTATCAGATCACTAGCCCATGTCTTGCTGGCAGTCATATCAGTTCCATGCAGTACATGCCCCGGGAATTTTCGATGCGTTAGGAGCATCCTCAGACTGCAGTTGCCAAAATTTATACACCATTTAGAAAGTGGGCTGGAAGCGGATTAAGACCGCATTCAAGAAACTTTTCTGGAAGCTGCAGGAATATCAAGCGCCCATCTAATTGTCCTTTGGTACTTCTTTTCTCTCTTAACAACTGCTCTGGATATCAAGTCGGCACAAATTATCTTGTGCACAGGATCACTTTCTGGGAGAAGAGTCAGGAGAGGCCAAAGTGCCCATAGCAGGTAGAGGTCCAGGAAAGCAGGAGGGTGGGACCGGAGAGGAGCCTATTCTGGAGACACCCCTTTGCAGTCCCTCTTCCAGGGAGTTTCACTCCGCTCTCCCACGCAGCCAGCTGCAGCTTTGCTGGAAGCAGCTTGTCTGTTGAGATCCTCAGTGCCCTTTCTCGCAGACATGGTAGACAGGAGCATGTTTGTTGTCTCGACTGCAGCCTGGAGCTGCCAGCAAGCCTCTGGCAGGCTAGGGGCTGCACACAGGTGCACTTGCTGCTGTAAGCATCTCTGCAGAGCCTGTCCCCAAAAGGTGTGACCCTTCTCAGGGGCTGCTCATGTAAACTGCTGGCTCAGCCTCGCTGCCTGTGTTTATATGCACCCCTACAGATTTCACCGGGGAGCTGCCTGTTTACAAATGTTACAACTTTTTAATGGTAGTTTTAGGTAAGGAAATAAACGTGCAGCAAGATAGGGAGAAGATGGGGACAAGAAGCTGAACTCTATCCTTGCTGTACTGTGTACTGCTACCCCTAAATCACATGCTTTGTCATGCTGTGAAATCTTATCCGAAGTGGTGGAAAGGAGCACATAACTAACTACAGAGTTGAGATTCATTGGCTGGAATTTCATTGTAAGAGATATGAGGAGCATGATAGACACACTGGTGCTATCACCTATAGATACATTCTTTGATGCTTTTCATCATAAGATTCTGCTTCCTCTTGCTTGTATAGTTTTGCCATCTGTCTTGATTTGAGTGTTTCAGTGCTTGATGTTTTCATCCAGATCAAGATCCAGGAGACAAGTGAAAATATAAGCAGCCCATCTTTCACTTCAAATGAAAAGATTCACAAGTTTGCAAAGTTGTAAAGTTTGTGAGGGAAGCTTTGTAAATGCAATGAGAAAACTGAACTACCTCAATTGCAGGTGCCTGCTTTTACAGCTATTTGAAAAAAAAAAATCATGGTTTTACAGCTAATCTATGAGGCTTTTTGTGCATGGCCTGATTTGTAGTTTCTTAATGCTTGGGGCTGGCAGTATTGTTTATAGCTTTGCCAAACTTTTAACAATGAAAGAGTTTTTTTTCCTGCTAGTCTCTGTCTCAAGGCAAACTATGCTGGAAGCAGTCAGTTTTGTGATTCAATCACTTCAGTGAATGAAATTAAGGGAAAATGATACATCTGAACATCCTAAAAAAAATTGCTGCAATTATTTCATTGGGAACACCTCGCATAGCATCCTTCGGTACAGAAATTTAGAATTTCGTAGGGTAGAGAAAATGTCGGTTTAGAGCTGTTTGTTTAGCCTGGGCTAGATGCAGTCCTTGCAGGTGGACTGTTTGTGGGCAGACTGGATGCATACGTGTTTAACGTGCTTCAGCCTCTCCCTGCACCTGGTCATGACCAGATTGTGGATGGAGAAAGAGACCCCAAGTGAGTGGGTTGGAGGAGGATTTCCTCTTTTTGTGGTGACTTTATATTTCTGTTTTGTGGTAGGGGAACTATCAATAATGGTCACTCTCTCGTGATTTCATGTGTTCAGTCTTGCAGGATGAGGATGGAGTATGGAGAGGGGCAGACTACAAGTGTGGTAAGATGGAAGGAAGATGGGGCTTGAGACAAGGGAAAAGAGGAGAAAGGGGGAAGTAGAACAGTAATAAGGTGAGATTAAGAGGACTAGGAAAGAACCAGGACCCCAGAGGGGCAGAGGGATAGAGGTTAAAGGTCTCATAGCTCCATAAGGGACCTGGGGTAGGACCCAAGGTGCCACCTCTTAGTATTTGTACTCTGACTTGCAAGTAACAATGGACATGTTAGCCTTGCATGTGCTCCTCTACCCCTCTGGTAAGCAACACGTAAAAGATAGCAGCCTGTTACTGATATTATTTCAAGCAAGGAATGGTGCTACACACCTAATTGTGATTGGAGGACTTAATTCTCCTACCCAGTGATACATTTATTTTAAAACAAGTAATAAAGCTTTCCTCCTCCTGAATTCCATCTGTCTGAGGGGTATGAAGGTTGAATAATTGAGCCTTCAAAAGTTGCAGCCTGCCAAGATTAAGTTTCTCCATTTGTTTATACAAATTGAAATGTGCGTGTGTGTTAACGTATCTGGCCTCAGTTGACCAAGACTGAACATCCAAATTGCGTGATCCCTAGTGAAAAGTTTGATCAAATGACCAAATGCTTTCAGAAAGGTTTTAATTGCATATGGCAATGATAGATGGTAACCATGCATCACGCTTGCATTATTTTAATCCCAAAGCCTCCCTCATAATGTGGGTGGAACACTTCATTCATCGTTGAAAATTAGCCCTCGCTAGGGTAGGACATCTGACCTGTTATTTCCTGTGGCACAAGCTCATTACACCCAGTCTTCTTGTTGGAAGCGAAAGAAACCATCGCTTTTTTATTTCATAGGGGAGAATAGAGAACAGCATTGTGCAGCGTAATGTTGAGTCATCCTCACTGGGTGCCCCAAAACTTCTTAGCGTAGATGATCCACAGATGTCAGTTAATGGTACGTAGTTCCTTTTCATGACAGTTGGTGCTCACCCTGACCTTCCTGGCTCTCTGAGGCATGAGGTTGTTGGAATAGGCTGGAGAAATCACTGATGGCCCAACCTTTCTGTGCCTAATGGGCACAGAGCAGCTGCAGCTACGTTATAGCCAGGGCCCTGATTTGACTGCTATTTTTTTCTTCTTCTCCATCGCTTTTCAGTCAAGTTCCAAGATGACAATTTGAGGTGGGTAGAGTGAGTGTAACTCTTGGGAACATAGATTTTTTGTTTTTCTGGCCTTATATGCTTCATAAATTTCAGTGAGGATACAGCAAAGGCAGAAGTCTTGGTTGCACGCTGAATATTCAACAGACTGTTCTGCATCTGCTAATTCTTAAGTAGAGACAAACCTTTGATGGAAAGATGAAAATAAGGTTTGTTGTTTCATTAACATTTTAAAAATAATTTTATAAATCTGCATTCTTTCCATCCTACCTATAGCTTCTCCATCTCCGTCTTTGCACAGCAAAAGCCCCAGGTTACCTGGGTTCCTGCAGTACATGCAGAATGCACAAGGATTTGTTAAATTTTAATGAAGATTATTTCCAAAATTAATTACCTAGAAACAAATATTAAATATCTGTTCTCTATAACATAGGAAGAAGAATTATTGTGGAGGAATGAAGGCTGTTATGAATGTTGCTGTTGTGCTCTGGAAGGCAACCCCCATGTCCTCTCTCAGCCCCCTGCCCCAGTGGAAATGTAATAGCAACGAAAGCTCTGCTCTTCTCGAGAATTAGATGTGTGCCTAATGTTCAGCAGGTGGGTGATGCTGATGATCTGATGTGCCCTGAATTAAGGACATCTGTGAGCTTTTCTTTTGCTCAATTGAGACCTCCGGTTGTATTATACTGAGGCTGTCAGTGACTTCGATTAGCTCTGGATGTGACTGCAGGGCCTGTGACTCCCCAGCTCTCCAGGCCCACGCTCCCTGTCAGGTTTGCAACCCTACTGCCTGAATCTGATTGCTCTTGTGCTGGAAGAGCTCTTGTTCCTCTCCAGTAACTCTTCAGCATGCTATTTAGGATTTGAAACTATAAAACCTAAATAGTAAGTCAGTGTTAAACATAACAATTTAACTGTTTCCATTTTTTTCTTTTAGTAAAAATATAACCCCATAAAATAAAACCCAGTTCACTTTAAAATGCTTATGCAGGCAAAACAAGTTTATTATCCGTTACCCTGATGTTTTATACATTAGTTAGGATGTGGATGTCATGTGTGAATCTGAAAAAAAAAAAAAAAGAGAAAGAAAGGAAGGAAAGAAGGAAGGAAGGAAGGAAGAAAGAAAGAAAAGAAAGAAAGAAGAAGGAAGGAAGAGAGAGAGAGAAAGAAAGAAAGAGGAAGGAAGGAAGAGAGAGAGAAAGAAAGAAAGAAAAAGAAAGAAAGAAAGAGAAAGAAAGAAAGAAAGAAAGAAAGAAAGGAGAAAGAAAGAAAGAAAGAATGGAAAAAGAAAGAAGGAAGAACAAGAAAAGAAAAATTGAAAGCTGTACACTGAAAGGTGTAAATGAGCTTAGAGAAAAAGTGTTATATTCCAAAATCTATTATGAAGATGGGTTATATCTAGCCCTTGCCAAAATTAAAAATGGGAAATCTGATCAGCATGGTAGGCAGCTGAGTTTGACCCAAAGACTTATGGAATTAAGTGCCATTTGCATTCATTTTCTTTTCTGCAGTCTCAAAGCAGTAATAAATAGTGCAATAGAAAAGAAGTGGCTGTGGAATGCCTCATTTTAAAATTTTTTACATTAATCTCTTTTCAAAAAGAATAAAATAAGAAGCTGAAGGCAAACAGTTCTGTTTAATATATAAAAAGCATATAAAATGAGCTTTAAGATTTATGTTTTTATGTATATGTGTTTATACTGTTTTGATGACAGTAAAATACATGAGAATGAAAAAGACATCTTAATTTTTTCCCTACACATTTTATATGCACTTTTTTTTTCCTGAGGTATCCTGGTGTCAGAAATCACTTGCAATATACATGATACAGGGGTTTACCGTGACACAATTTTACCAAATAACAGAGTAAATAAGGGACTGTATGTACAGTAAATGGAACCTAAGTATTATATTGTGTAGTGAAGGGAAAGATTAGATAGTTTGTCTCCTTCTGGCTGCAGTGTTTGTCTTCCAGAACAAAATGTGTCATTACCTTTTTGCCTGCCACAAAAACCGCAGTGAAGTTGTGGGTGTCTGAGCTGACCGTGCTGTGCCGGCTCCCCCTGCCCCAGCATCCAGCATGGTCACCAAGGACAGAGCTTCTGAAGGGTTTTGCCAACCTCTCGGGATGGATAATTAAAAAAAAATTGACTTCTATATTGACTTCTGTATGTATGTGTCACACCCAGCAGATGGATTTTCAGAAGAGCTTAGCTCCTGGATGATGGGCTACTTGGAAATGCAGACACTTCCTTTGAGTGCCTGTGCAGGAACAGACAGCGACAGGCCTATGGAGAGCTGAAGTCCATGAAGTAATCTCTCCCTGGCGGTTCTGTCCAAAGCAGCAGTCTAAATCAGGATGGTAGGTATGCATGGATGGAGTTGCATGTCCTGCTGACTGAGCCGCCTCTGGGCACTGCTCAGGATTGCCAGAAGTTGTCAGAAAGAAGCAAAGCACTAAAAATACATGAAAGGCAAAAGACCCCACCCTTAGTGAAGGCCATGTTTTTTTTGCTGCTAATTTGTAGAAAGGAGAGACTTCTTCCAACTGAAAGAGTCAACATGTGTGACTGAAACTTTTGAATAAATCTTTTAATAAAACCTACTATGTCCACAGGTACAAGCTAGCACATCTGTCTACTTGCCATACTTCTGTTTATATGTAAAATGAAGAAAAAAGTGTCTTCTTAAGGTTACTCACAGGCTGTACAATGCTGTACTGAAGGTTTTATTACATTGAACCAACTATTTTCCACAGGTTATGTAAAGTAATCTTTCTGTATCTTGCAGAATTTGCATCCTGGGAGTGATTGATACTCTAAGTGGGATGAAGCTGAATTCCATTTCATACCACACAGGTGTGTGATGAATCCCAGTTTGAGATGTGCTATTATTTACTGCAAAGGTTATTTCATAAATCCAGTTTCACACTTCTAATTCAGACCTGCATGCTTTCTGTGAGGAAGGCTTTTATTAAGTCATCATTTCTTGAGAAAACTAAACCAAACTAAAAGGCACCAATAATAGATTAGTTTTATTCTACTCCATAAGTGTGTGAAGTATTATTTTATTATGCATCAAAAGTGTATATGATGGCATCCTTGGATCATGTCAATGGATGAGTGCCACTTCTCATTGCAAGGTTTAATCTGGGTGTTGATCACTTCTAGTTTTCTAGGAGATTTGTTGTGGGATTGTGAAAACAAATACACAAACTGGAAAGGGGAAAAAAAAAATCTCTGAAACTGCCCGAGAGGTTAGCACTAATGTTTAGACTATCTGAATACTGATGTATGTATAACACTGCCATTAAAAAGTCAGCTCTCCAATGCAGCAATTATTTTCCATTCTAGGGACAGGGAAATGATGAAGCATCTTGGAGGGCACATACTATGAGTGCTGGTTATTCATTGGCTGGATCCCATGCGTTTGCTTTACCACAGAAAAAGTATGTGCATTTGGTTGGGTAGTTGCAGAATTCAGCCTTCCTAGTGTCTGCCAAGCATGAAAATAGGGCAGAACTTTTAGAAGCAGGAAGTATATTTGGTCTTTTTTTAGCCTAGAAGCAGGTTAGAAAGGAGGAGAACATGCTTGTTAGGTAGAGGCAGTCATGAAACAACTGTTTTTGCACAGTACCCTTCAAGCTTAGCATGGAATAGCCTGCCTGCTTATTTGTTCTTGATTGATTTGGAGTCTTTCAGGCATCTGGAGAACAGAATCATCCCTATCTTTTTGTTCTCTGAGGTATAAATTATACAATATAGTATTTTTTTCTTTTCAGCCTTTATTTAGAGCACTCAGTATGGTTTGTGCCCTGAATCTGTGCTCTGCAACAGTTTTGTTCCTGTGTTCTTGCTCCTTGTGCTGCTGTCTCTGTCTACACGTGAGACAGCTGGGCAGTTGGATGGCTACAGCTGGGCCATGTGAGCTGAGCAGGCACTGTGTTGGCTAGATGCTCAACACAGGAATGGACATGAAGCTCATAGGAGCTCTTCTCTTGTTAAGTCTGGCCTGATCCAGCATATTTTATCCCTTGCTATGCTTACATATACCGACTCTGTTGTGTATCTTCCACTCAATTTATTTGGAAACTTAAAGCACTTGCTTAAGTCATTGTCCCACAATTCTCCATGAAAAAAAATATTCCATTGCTTTAGAAGATAAGACTAATTAAAATTTCAGTTAATCCTCTCTCTCTGCCTATTTTCCTACACACTGCTTCAGGTATATCTATATACCTGTTTTCCATACGACAATCACACTGATTTCTTCTCTACAAAACCAGGTAATAAGTATTTCCAGTGGCTATGGCTCACTGGGCATCTCTTCTTCAGAGTCACTGTGTAGGTAACTGTTGTCATGAGCTTCTTTCTTTCAGCCTTAGTTCTGCCCTGGACCACATCAATATGGCTTTTGTTTTTCTCTTTTTCAATGAACTAGGTTGGCCATTTATTCCCTTCACTACTTCCCCTTCCTTCTCCATGAGTGAATGATGCATGAACACATCTACTCTCGTAGCTCTCTTGATGTGAACTGTGCATTTTACAATAGCAGGCCAAGCATAACAACAGTGCTTTGTAAAATGCTACCCATGGAGCTTGGAGCCTGGTCTGCATCATCCCACATGGAGAACATGTGCAACACACACAATGATCCTTCATGCCTGAAGAAGAAGCTGTAACATAATGCGGATGAGGAGGCCAAGCAAGGAATTTGTGGAGAGCAAAAGAAATATGACTACATAGGTGGGATAACAGTGTTACTTCTCCAGTCTCCTTCTTTACAGCCCTGAATGCATATTTGCTCTTGCCCTTTCTATGAAACGATGCCATGTTTTGTAGTATCCCTTGTATGGCACCTTCTTCTGCAGAGAGTTAACCCAGAAAGAGAAATGGCCAGATCCACAAAGGCCCACTTTAACTGGAACTGGTAATGGGCCATCTGAAATGTGCTGGGGGCTGCCCCTAGCAACACAACAATTTTTTTTTTTGTTATACTTGGTTTGGAGGAGTAGTAGCGATAGAGCAGGCAAAGTAAGAACGTGGCTGATGCCAGGGGTGTAATCTTCTGGCCCCTGCTGCACATAATTGGTGGTGAGGTGTGAGAAGCAAAGAAACCACTGAGAAGGGAAAGATCTAAGCAGGAACTAATCAGCTCACCTTTGCCACTGTTTCTTTCCACTGAGAGAAACAAAATGACACGTCTAAAATGACTTTGCCATGGTCCTTTTAAGACCTGTATAATTAACTTTCCAACTGATGTGTGAACCATATTTTCTTCTTTTGGCCTTTACTTTTGTAGGTTATTATCTCATGGTGTGCACATCTTGCTTTAGTTTATGCCTTCTTGAGAAAGAATCTACCATTGTCCATATGCCCATTTCTCCTGATGACAGGGGCATTCAGTGCAGCTCTCTAAACTAATCTGTTCACAGCTCAGAAGCCTGAAGTGTGGAGGTGTTTCTGGTGTGAATCCAAACCAGTTTCTATTACAATAGAGTATAATGTTCTATGTAAATAAGAAGTAGTTTATTATTCTCCTGGCTTGATGGAGATCTTGAACAGTTCCTCCACATCTGTCTTCAGAAAGGATAATCCATATGGGTAATGAAGTAAGAAGTGGGGTCAGATGCAGATATGCATTTTCTGTACAGACAGTGGGAAACCACATAGAAAAATAAGTGCAAAGTCGACTCATTCCTAAATGTGAACATAGCTAATTTGCTGTGTATTTTAGCCAGTTTAAAAAAAGAATATGTGTGGCACTTGCTTAGAATGGATGCTTGGCTTTGCTGTCAGACTAAATCCGTATACTTCCTTTATATTAGATCACTGTTTTATTTCAAGAGTTACATGCATACAGGATGACAGCAAGCTGATTTTCCAAATTGCTCTGCTTTGTCACTGTTAGCTTCTGGCATTAGGCCATCCAGATACTCTGTTTTTGAGATGTGCTCTGCCAATTCCAAAGCTGTCCCTTCAACTACATCACCTTTGTGAAGGTCAGTTATGCTCCTATGGTAAGTGGCACATTACAATTTTTTTTCCTATTTTTCTTTCTCATAAATAATAATTCTGTAGCAGTATAAAGAAATAAAAACAGCTTCTCTCCCAACATAGTGCTTTATTGAGAAACCATTGAAAACAATTATAAAGGACGTGAGGCTTATCAATGCTCTCCCATTTCTCAACTTCAGTGAATATTCTCTACTGCAAGGATGTTATTAAATAAAAGGTATTTTTGAATAAAATGCTTCTCAGAATCTTTTGCTTGTCAGTGTGAGCTGCTTGGCATACCACGTAAGTATTTTCCAGGGTAAGTGGAAGCATGGGAAATGCTGAGGAGGCAGAAGTGCCAGGGAGGGGAAAAACTGGCTTCACGTTTTGCCAGTACTTTCTCTGCTGCCAATTTCCACACAAAGCTGCAGACCCTACATGGGAGGGGAAACTTTCAGATAGCGTCGCACAACTCTTGAGCTGATAATATGTTATAATTAGAGATCTGGTTATCCAGCTAGAGGTCAGGAAGCTAGAGTTAATTGCTAACATGTTTATCCTACTCAAGGGATAAAAACATAAATACAGTTAGAAACTGCTTAAAGCCTGAGGAGACTTCTGCTGAAAGCTTACTGCAGGCTTAAGGTAGAAGTGTTGAAAGTGCCTGTGGGAATGAAACGTGGGATAGTGTGTGGTCCCAGCACACCACCCACACTGGCACAGTCAGCTCCATGCCAACAGTGTGCAGAGGTCCTGCTTTGACCACTGCCCCATTAGCAGATCTCCCTCATTCCTCCCTCTGTTAGCCCAGGCAAACTCCCTCTATTAACCAAGGATCTGCTGGAAGGGGTAGATAAATCCTAAGTGACTTAAGAGGGGAAGGTCCTTTAGAAAACCAGACTTAGGTACTCTTGAAAATGGTGCTGCCGACTTTTGTTTAAGCGGCTACAGTTTACAAGCCCAGTTCTCCGAAGCTTTACTTGTGTGGCTGAAATCAGTGACTGTTCATGTGTCTCTTTCATGCTTAAATGGCAGAAGCCATGAGTCATTTGTTTCCTATCCTTTCACCACCTAATTTCCTACATTAAACCCCTCACATCTATCTGTTCTGAGAAGGTAATGAAAACTCTTCTGCCTGTACAATGCAGCCCACTTTCAACTAGAATATTTTATATTACCTCTTGTTCTTATTAAAATAACTTCTGTGTATATAAAGACTTGGATTATCAAACCCACATAATACAGCCAAATCTGAATAGGCCTTGCAGAGAGCTGGAGAAAGTCACTCCACCATTCCCCAAAGTCAATCTTCTTCCCAAGCCTACCCTCCTCTGGGATATTTTTGGGCTACTACACTTGAAAGAAGCCAGAAGAATTATTTTAATATCAGGGAAATGTAATGTTATTTTTATTCTCCTTACACTGGAAAACCCATTCTTTTATAATCAAGGTTTTCCAGGAACATTTTCCTCCAGTGTGGGTTGAGCACAGTGTTTCTCTCTCCTTAATTTCAACATTGAAAACCTAGCAGCTCAGTTTGAGCCACCCGCCTGGGCTCCCTCAGCAGCTATAAGGTACCTTGAACGGAAAGGTACTCACTTCTAGGAGAGTTGTTGGAGAGAGGTGATGCTGAGGGCTCCCAGTGGTCTGCTGGACAGTGGATGGCAGGTCAGCCGGTGACATGAGTCGTGCCCAAACAGCGAGGATTAGGAGTGGTTGCAATATGGTATTGTTTTGGTGGCTTAAATGGTGGCTTTCAGCTGGGGCAATGCTTTTGCCCCTGCATTCAGGGTAATACTTACGTGTAGGTCAAATTTTTAATTACGTGCTCATTGACTCCAAAGAAAATTAAGAATGTGCTATGGCTTTGCCCTCTTCCTGGCACATTCACCCTAATACACTACCAGGGAGTGTATTATTGCCTGTTGCTTAACACAAACACGATGGAGTAGTTGATTCATATTATTTAATAAGAAGATGACTGACTGTTCTGCATTGTCTGTTTGCATTTTAGGAGCAGTAAAAAGAATCCATTAACTTATTAACTTTTATTTTGAAATCTTTCATGGAACTGTCATGTTATTTTGATTTGAGAAAGCGATTCATCTTTTTTAACAACTATTTTTTTGGTCCGGGGAGACTCATGTACTTCTGTTAATAGGTCAGAATTATGAGACGTATCACTCATGCTCAGAATCTTTTTGTAGTGTATAGCTTATTAATAATAGATTTGAATATCAAATATAATGATATGCTGTTTCAGCATTTAATTTTGGGGAAACAGTCAGAAGATTTCCCCCTTGTACTGGCACAGTCAGTGATGAAGATAGAGGGAGACGAATTGTACTGTAGGTGGGAGCAGAGACACTGCAGCAGCTAATGTGAGTTGAGCTTTAAATTTTTATGACAATTCATAAACTATTTTTCTAGCAGACACCCTGGCTAATCGCAGCCTCTCCCTGACAATTTCCTTGTTCTGATTCTTATGGATTTAATAGTGTTCATGGGGGGTGAGCTCGGTGAGATATCTTGCTCTTGTAAGCTGCTTACGCTTGTGTACATTTTTCTTTGGGAATGTCATGTCTTCAGCAAGCTGTTTGCAGGCGAGTGATTTCTTTCCTCTTAATTTTTGTCTGTCTAATGGTTTTATTCGTGGAGAGTGGATATGTAGATTGAAAGTATTGGCTCAGAAGCCTTTATTCTTGGTAAAATTGTACTGGGCTGTTATCTTTTGCATCTGGTATTTCGCTATGCCTTTTCCTACCCCTCCTTTCTACCCCCCTGGCCCCACCACCTTCAGGCTTTCTCCAGTGCTTTTCAGATTTACTCTGTAGGCACTGCTAAAATTCTTCTCATCTCCCATTTTGATTGATGCCATCTTTTCCTGCGAACATCCACACAGCAACTCTCAACACCTGCCACCTCCTCGTCTTGCCCTCCATCTACCTTTTCCACCAAACAGGGAGGAAGATAAGACACAAAAATATGGTTTAACTAGTATGAAACTTTAATTTCTTCAGCAGTAATCTTGTCAAAAATACCATTTACACTGCGAGTGAGGACTCCTTTTCTAATCCCTTTAACTGTTGGGGTGCTACTAGCAGCCTGCTAAGTCACTGCTTTTCTCTTTGGAGAGCCGAAGGGACCTTGCTTGTCACCACTGCAGCAAGACTGGTTGACTCAAGAGCTTGTCCCTTCCAGCATTAGATAGTTTGCTCGGTCATTTTTGTCTCAGTTTCTCCAGTTCCAGCTCTGCTTCATCCTGGAACTGGTGCCCTGAGTGAGAGGTTTTGATGTTGCTTTCTATACTATCTACCAGGAAGATGGAGCAAAATCTTATTTTATAACGAACACAGCTTTTTCCCCTTGTGTGGTGATGGTGACTTCTGCCTTTGGCAATGTGTCACAGATACTCCTGTTAGGATCATCTTTCCAGCTGGTTGTTCACATCATCCTTTTCCCTTTTAGCTTGCACCTCGAATCTCTGTCAAAACCCCATTCTCCATCATGTTGAATACAACTTTCCTCTCCTCCTAAGGTATCAAGCAGCTCCAATCTCTTCCTGCCTGCTGTTGCACCACACTGTAGTGAGTCCTACTTTGCCAGCACCAGCAGTCTGACAGTCCTGTCCCTGTGCCTGGGCTGTCCTTTCTGAACCAGCTGGTTCAGGCACTGCTGCCTCACCCCTGCAATTCCCCCTCAATGCCATTTCTGTTGAAAAGCTTGCAAAAATTGCCGCCCACTCACGGCTATGTACAATACGAATAAATTCTTTAAAAACTCTTTTCTTTGAATGCGCTTTTTAAAGATTTTTTGATTTATCTCTGCCTCAGTACCATAAAAGAGAGTGTCTCCAGCCCCAGATCCTGCTGATCTTGCCTGCATCCTTCTCTTTTCCATCATTCAGACTGATTTGTTTCACCCATTGTCTGCAACCTGCATGAAACTGGTGCTTTTCCTCTGATACTGGTGACCTCCAATTACTTTATTCCAGTGAATATGGGCAGCCTCTGGTGATTCACACTGTCGCACAGGAAGGGAGCATGTTCCTGCTGCCTCCTCCCAGACCCTGGCTTGGCCAAAGCTAGGACACACTTTCTTTTCAGCTGGCTCTGTTATAGGGGCATTCAGCAGTGTGAAATGGACTGGGAGAAATCTGTCTTCAAATGCCACAGGTTGGCATTGCCAGAGCAAATCTACCAACACTCTCACCTTCTGCCATGCTAAGGTGAGCAGCCTTGTGGAGGGAGTGCACATTCACCCCAGGGCACAGGCACAAGTGGCCGTTGAACTTGTGCAGCCAAATAATTGTGTCTCCAGGGAACATTGGTGGTCCTGGGACTCCAGGGAGACCACTTTGGAGGGAGTCATCTGCAATTTAAAATGCCTCTTACTTGGAGAAAAAGATTTTGCCATGGACAGGAGTTTTGTTGGGAGCAAACCCTTTAGTGCAGGGACTTATCTTTTAGTGAATTTATGCTCTGCATCCACCATGGAGCTTCAGATTTAATCGCTGTGTTGTCTACATAATATAAAACACAGAAGAACAAAAACTTGACATATGTATATAGCCCATATAATAAATGTTGCTGGCCCTGAGGTAGCAAAGTGAATTTAAAGGCAGAGTAGACCTTGTCCTTGCAGCTTTTCCCCCACCCACTGCCCCTTTTCACCCACTGCAGTTCTGCCCTGTGCAGGCACTGTGTCCAATATTCTCAATGTTTTCCCTCCGTGTGTTTTACATATATTGCATAGATGCCTTATATTAATGAACAGCTTTAAAATTTTTGTGTGGCTTACCTCACCCTCTCAACCAGGAATTTCATAAATAAATCACTGTCTTTCAAACCATTTTTTTGCAGGTTACATCTGTCTAAAGCATGTGCGCTCCAATAAGTGTGCCTGACAGAGAAATTAAAAAGAAAAATCATCTCCCAAACAGAAACTATAAAAGGCATGTTGAGCTAAACACTTGCTGCACATTATTACAAGGGGAATATAATTTGAGAAAGAGTGTTTAGAAAGTAAAGGTGACATTTTGTTTCCCTGAGCTCAGTGGGCCAGAACTTCATCTGGGGTAAATTGACATAGATTCATTGAAATCAATAGCTGATTTGCACTCACTGAGACCAGTTCTGCTGGATTTTAGCCATGGGTTATTGAAGGGCTTATTTTTTTTTCCCAGGGAACTATATATTTCTTCATAAGATGTCTTCCTGTTGGTATTTATTCAGATTTCTGTGAGTAATTCAAAGAGATTGTCCATGGATCCTGTTCATCAGTAGAAATATAGATTCTTAACTAAACAGATATTTGGAAAAAAACCATATATACTTTCTTTGGAAAAAAATTGTCATATAAATAGATGCTAATGAAAACAAAAGGGGTTTTTGTTACAATTGAAAAATTTCAGCTGAAAATGACTCCACATTTGATCTGGAAATGCTGTGACAATGCCTGATGGGAAATGTAACTTGGGGATGTAAAGTCTCTATTTTTCTCTGTACACCCTATTTCCCTGCTTGGCGGCTGTACTGTGACCAGGACAGGAGCCTGTGAAACTCATGCCCCTGAGGCTTTGCTGTGCTATGCTTACCTTGAAGTTTCTGGGCATTTTCCATTTAGCTGAAGAGTCACTGACTTGAGAAAATCCCCCACCACATCCTACTTTCCTTTTCATCAACAATTTTCAAGCATGCGTAGTGATGGGAGGAAGAAAAAGGCAATCTCTTCCCCCATCTCTCAGCCATCCTCAGAGGGACCCTCTATGTCCCCGCTTCTATTGAGTGCTCTCTTCCAGAGAGCATTTGGGCAAAGATTAAAGGTTCTGGTGGAGACCTTGCTTCTTTACAGCCTCCAAATACCTCTTTTTGGGGAACTGGAGGTGTAACATATCATAGAATCATAGAATCACTAGGTTGGAAGAGACCCACTGGATCATTAGGTCCAACCATTCCTATCAAACACTAAACCATGCCCCTCAGTGCCTTGTCCACCCATGCCTTAAACACCTCCAGGGAAGGTGACTCAACCACCTCCCTGGGCAGCCTGTTCCAGTGCCCAATGACCCTTTCTGTGAAGAATTTTTTCGTAATGTCCAGCCTAAACCTTCCCTGGTGGAGCTTGAGGCCATTCCCTCTTGTCCTGTCCCCTGTCACTTGGGAGAAAAGCCCAGCTCCCTCCTCTCCACAACCTCCTTTCAAGTAGTTGTAGAGAGCAATGAGGTCTCCCCTCAGCCTCCTCTTCTCCAGGCTAAACAACCCCAGCTCTCTCAGCCGTTCCTCATAAGGCCTGTTCTCCAGCCCCTTCACCAGCTTTGTTGCTCTTCTCTGGACTCGCTTCAGAGCCTCAACATCCTTCTTGTGGTGAGGGGCCCAGAACTGAACACAGGATTCAAGGAGCGGCCTCCAGTGGGAATATCTGAGAATCTTCTGGGAGGAAGTCACAACTGTGGAAGATGCAGAACGGTGGAGGTGGCGCTAGGGCACCAACAGGGACTCTGTGACTGCACATCTCTTAGCCAGACAGAGCTGCTCCCTCCCATCGTGACACCTGCAGTACTCGCTGGCAGCTTCTGTGCCTGGGAGAGGAAGGGAGCAGAAGCTGAGTACAGCAACATTCAGCCTGCACCTCTCCCAGGGCAGCTCTGCGCCTTTAGGGTCAGGCATTGCCATGGTGCTCACCATCAGCCTCTGCATAAGGGGTGATGGACAAGACATCTTCTCATCTTGAAGTCGCCACATTTGGTTCGTGCAGCTTAGCAGCCTACATGAGCCAAAGGCCGGTTTTGTGTCTCTTTTAATGAATAATAAGCCTTTATGCCACTCCTATTTTCATTTGAAAACAAGTGTGCATAATCTGAGTGATGCTTATTTGCAGCAAGATCATTTTACACCGGGACCTTAAAATGGCAAACACTAAGTTTTTCCCTCTGTTTAAGACCTTTGTTTATTTTCAGAAGAGGTTAAAGTCACCCTTGTGGAAATGAAAGGAGAGTTTATTTATTCCAAAAGCAGTTTTACTTAAATCCTGCACAAAGGTTGATTTTTCTGTATACAGCTTTATGTTTGGATTGTGCTCAGAAATAGCAGTATGAATACTAAATGCATTCCTAAAATGCATGTACAGCCTTCTCTTTGTTTTTCCAGTACATGGGATGCCCCTGCCTGCTTCCTGCTGGACTCAGCATCTCTCTCTGCCTCTCACCTTGCTTCATCTGTGTGTGAAAAACTATTCACTGCAATGGCCTCAGGATCACTAGAATAAGTGTTGTTGAAAGAGGGCATGTTCATACTTAGATGAGCTTTATTGCATTTTAATCTCTATGTCCTCAAACCTATAAATATACTCTAACACTAAAATCAATTTTGAACTTTTTAACTTGATTTTAAGGCCATCTTTTTTTCCCTTCCCTTTCCTTAACTGAATTGGGAAAAAAAATACTCAAACAGAAGTCTGCATAGAGATTGTGCACTGCAAGTTGCTGTGCTGTTTTGCATAAAAGATTTTCCATGTTACAGCAGGGGACCTTCCCTGGGTATGTCAGTAAGAAGAAGAAAATTCTTTTCTTACCTGTGCATGTCATTTGCCCTTTTATGATTGAACCATACACCACTAGACAACCACAAAAATGACAAAAGCTTTTGTAACTGAATACATCAGATAATTGCAAAGTTTGGCTAAAATTAAGACTACAGTGTTTGATATTGCAATGTCCAATAGAGGAAAAAAGTAGGAAAAATGGTTTGTAATCCTATTTTGCAGTCAGAGAAACTTTAGTGTTTACCTTACATGACCCATCACCTTAAATAGTGTTTCTATTTTATTAGTCTTCTGGATTGTGTGGATATCTTTAATTTAAAATTTATTTTTTTTATATATATATGAAGCAAGCCTCTAAACACTTGAAAGAAGCAGGTACACAGGGGGTTGCCTGTTCAGTTAATGAATTTTGAGGTTAAAATGATTCACCTTTGCAAAGCGCCTGCAAAGCGTGTACATCCTCAAGGGTTTCTCTGTGCTTTGTGGCATGAGGGCTACAAGATATTCCAGAGAGCAAATTTGCTGTAGTGGTACTGTAGGAAGTTATGGGAAAGTCAGGGAGGCTTTGCAAACGGAAATCTTCAACAACATTTTTCCTTTATACAAGGGAGACAATGATTATATGCTGCCTTTGGAAACATCCTGTGCAAGTGTGTGCCTGGTGTTTGTATTAAGCAAGAATATTGTATTTATTCAAAGAAACCAGACTCGGCAATTGATGAGTTTTAAAATCTAAGTGGGAGCCATATGGTCTAGATGACCTTGAAAAGTCCCTTCCAACCCAAACAATTCCACGATTTTATGATTCAATGGTCTGTTCCGAACATTGTTGGTTTCACTGTGAAGTTTTGACCAAGATTCTTTTTTAAGAATTAAAAGCAACTTCCGATTTTGTCTTTGGCCAAATAGCATGGAAATTTGCCTTCCTAGAATAGTATGAGAAATAGAATTGTAGAATAGTTCAAGGAAACATGCTCAAGATTTTGATGTATTGGTAAAACTATTTCATCTAATCAAGACAATTTAAAGCAAAATGAACGCTCCCTGTTAATCTATAGGAATCATTACATGAGCTGGTTAAATATAATTGTACAAAATATACACCACCTGGGGGTCCCTGCTCTGCACCCTGCCTAGGCAAAAGCTCCAGTGAGAGGCTTTCATTAGCTGTGCAATTCTAGGGCTTCGAAAACTTCACCAGACTATATTCTAGTGTGAATCAATATAACTAATAGTATTAGACTGATATTACAAACAAATCATTTTCTTCCAGAGCAGAAAAATCTTTCCATCAGATCATAAGAGGACACTGAAGTGAAAAATGATTTTATATGAAGTTCTTTCCAATGGTTATAATTCATATATGTAGCTATTTAGGATTTTCTGAGAGCAGTTTGAAATTCTTGTTATTGATTTGATGTCTTTTAATGTATCTTCATGACCTTTCAAAACACATTATTAAAAATTCTATATTTACTTTGCTGCTGTGTAAAAACATTGAAATAATTAATATTTAGCCCATGTACCTCCAGCATGAATTCTCGCTTCCTCATCCACATAGTATACATAACAGTCATGTCCTGTTCTTTTTCTGCTGACCTGGAGAAAAACAGCACAATCAGAGAGGGGTACAGCAAATAAAGGGATGACAGAGGTGGTGGCCACATTGGAGGAAGGTGCTTAAAAAATGTTTTTCCAGTTCCAGATGGATCTTGGTCTCATGGTTATTAGAGTATCAGGCAACTTGGGTCTGGAGAACAGTGAAAAGATGTGTGTTTGTGCAGGATGGGAGAAAAGAAAATCAATCCAGAGCCCGGTGGATGAGTGATGGGATTTCTCTGGGCCAAATTCAGTGGCATCAAGAAGGGACCAAGGATGTCTTCAGGGCATTGGTGCTAGTGGGACCTAGTGGGTGTTGAGGTTTTCACCGCTCCCAGAACTTCCAGGTTTTATTTCTCCATGAAAAGAAATGATGAAGTGGACCAAAATATTAACTGAAGAAAATAGAGACTTTCCATTCATTTGTCAGGATAAAGCTATTAATGAGACTGTAATTGTGATGAAAATTTAAGTCTTTGACTTTAATAACGGCCTATGATAATACTATTTATATGGACATTTCACACTTCATTTTTATTTCAGATTGTGTTTTTAAATATTTAAAATGGACTTTAAAATATAGCTCTTAATAGGACTTCTCTGATGTTATGCTAGATTGCCATGTCCTTTGGATATAGCACATACATACAGGAGCTGTGGCATGCACTCCATCAAATATCCTCTCTGGAATTCAATATGTAAATTATGGGACACTAGGATTTGGAGTGTGATGTTTTCAATGTAGAGTAGGTAAAAATTATTGTTTGGGCTGATATACAGCTTTAATGAAGGATGGATGATATTTACATTTTTTCTGCTTGCTACTGGAAGTGTCTCAGGTTACTAATGGGGCTTAGTCTCCCTCTGCTCACTGAGAGCTCTCCTACCCAGTGTGCTATTGAGCAAAGTTCTGTGGCACAGGATGAGTCCCCACAACCAAATGCACAAGGGCTTTGCTGAACTGAAGCTTTAACCTTGCCAGAGGTGACATACATATGGAGTGGATTGATTTGCTCCCTTGGTTGTGATTGCATGAAAACGTGTATAAAGGAGCTACAGACTGAGTGTGTCATCCCAGTAGCTGTGATGAGACTGTGGGGCTGCAGGAGCTGGAGAACTGGGCTATGGAGCTGGGGGAAGAGGTACAACCTGGCCTGGGAGATCCCGGCTCATTGTTGCAGCAGTTGCACTATGGTTTTGCATTCCTTATGTTCATGGTCTTGGGAAACTATTGAGAGCCTCACAGCCAGTTTGAATTCATGGGAGGAGAAGGCCTAGCTATTATTAGTTGGCTGAAATGAGCCTTCACACAGTTTGTCGGCATCAAAGGGGTGACCAGCTGCTGTGACTTCGACAACTTAAACTCAAATTCAGCATCTCTGCAGCAGAGTCACTTCTGCTTGTCTCATAGCCAGCCTGAGAGAGGCAGATGGAGGGCATGTGTCTGGCTGGAGGTCAGAGAGTAAGTCAATAGCTTTATCAAGCTGAGATACCAGGACCTTTTATTTTCTCAGAACCATATGGTCCTCTCTTTTATGTCTTCTGGGGCCAGCAGATGGGTTGAAGCCACCTCTTTTCAGAGGAAAGGAGGTTGACGACAGGGTAAATGCCACTACACCTTCGAAGGGGAGGCTGTGCTGTCTGTGCCATTTACAGGTTAGACAGGGGTCTCAGAAAGATGAGAGTCATTGGGAACATCCATTTTGCTTCTCTTCTAGGCATGCTGGCACTGCTTAGTCTAACACAACACACCAGTGTTTTACATGGTGAACTTTACTGGAGGGCTGGTTTAAGTTCACATGTCAGTAAAACTCATGGACACCAGCCATATTTTTGGAGATCCAGGGGAATGTATGTGGGGTAACCAGAAAATTTAATACTATCAGATCCACAAATGTCTGTATTGGCATAGTCTCTGTCTTTCTCTGGCTGACGCTTAGTCTCATTTCTGCAGCCGCGGGATGAGGTAGTGCTGGCAGAGAGTTATCCAGTTCTGCCTGCCAGGGGAGAAAAGTTTTCCCTTTGAACCAGAACTTTGTGCCTCTATAGGCCCAGCTCCCCCTTCCCTTAATCTCCTTCAGGATCCTACTGGCTGCCCTGCACCCATTTCCTTCCCTGAGCATCAGTTCTGCTGTTACCACCCCTGTGCTTTCTTCAGTTTCTTTGGTGCTGCCACCAGCCCCGGGCTTGCAAAGCCACTGGAGCCCTATGAGCTGATGGAGTTGGTATAGTGACTGTTCCCAGCACAGTGTTTGCAGACATCTGAGGTGGCTGAAGCAGGGCCTGGAGGAAGCCCTGGGTTTGCTCAGAAACCCTCTGCTAAGGCACATCCTCCCAGCATATCCTGGCTCAGGCAGCAGTCGTGAATCATTTGCAGAGAGAGCAGCAAATGGGACTTTGTGTTGTGGCACAATGGGGTGTCGCACCTCTGAAGAAGCATGAGCCCTCTAGCCTCAGGAAAACTAACAGTAACTTTTCCTGAGAGGTTTGTATTTTACAGGAGGCATGTCAACTCGCTGTCCTGATTATACAGCTTCTAGCCTAGTTCTGGGAAATGAGTGCATGAAAATGAGTGCAGAAAATGAGCCTTCTAATAAGGCTCAAAGACTTTGAACTTCCCCTATTGTCACCATAGGTCTTCCCCTACTCGCTTAGCAGAGGGAGAACTATTCAGCTACAATCAAATAATGCAAATGACCTGAAGGAAATTCATCCCAGAGACACTTGCTGGATACACTACTAATATGGCTTCCTCTCTTTCACTATTCAACCAGAATCTAGGATGACCTTTCCAATGAAACATAAAACCCACAACGTGCACCCTTACTAATGTATTCTAATGCAATTAGTTCATACAAAAGGCTTGTTAAATTTGCAGTATCTGCTTTCACCTTTACAATAATTGCTAGTGATCCTAAACCATAAGTGTGTGTCATTCTGCAGGGCTCCTGAACTGTAAATAAAATTGAAAGTTTATTTAACAACTGTCCTGCATTTCTCCTCAACAGTCCTGCCTTTCGTACAGAGGTGTTTGCATGAAGCGTACCAGAGGCTTTAATCTGGATGAAGAAAGAGGGTCAAAAGAAAATATACAAACCGTAGCAAGGTATTACAGCAGTAACGATACCACCAGTCTATATAATTGTGCTTTGTAGGGGTTCAAGAGAGGCAATGCTGGGGTTAGTGGGAGTTATAGAGGCTTACAACATTGCTGGGCAACAGCTTCGTTTTGGCGGGGAAGTAAAGGGGGATGTTTCTCCCTTGATTGTGTTAACGTTCTGCAATCCCGATGTGTTTTATCCTGGCAGATGGCTAAACACCACACAGCCATTCACTTATTCCCCCTGCAGTGGAATGGAGGAGAATTGGGAAAAAGGTAAGACTTGTGGGTTGAGATAAAGACAGTTTAATAGGACAGAAAAGGAAGAGATGATGATGACAATGATAATGACAATGACAACAACAACAACAATAATAATGATAACAATAATAAAACAAGTAAAGCACAATGCAATTGCTTACCACCTGCTGACCAATGCCTTTCCTGTCCTTGAGCAGCTGCTGCTCCCCCTAGTCAACTCCCCTCAGGTTTTTTTTAGCATGATGTCATATGGTATGGAATATCCCTTTGGCCAGTTTGGGTCAGCTGTCCTGGATGTGTCCCCTTCCAGCTATCGTACACTGTCAATACCCTGGCTGACTGGGTGGTATGAGAAGCTGAAAAGTCCGTGACTTATTGTAAGCACTGCTCAGCAAAACTAGTTATCAACATTTTCATCCTGAATCCAAAGCATGGCAGTATACCAGCTACCAGCAAAAAATTAAATCTACCCCAGCAAAAACAAGGACAAATCCCTTGTAAATAATTTTGTTACACAGAGAAACCCATGAACAATTACCTCCTTATATCTCTTGAATCAAGTGGGAAAATTGTCACTCCAAACAAACATCCACTGTGCCATTAGGCTTCTGTGTGACCAAGCTCTAAGAGCTTCTAGAGGAATGTGACACCTGAGTGGGTAGGATGGTGCCACAAGCAAGTCTGGTCCATTAACCAAAATCAACTCATTAAGCTCACCAGGATAACAACAGCATGACTGGCTGGAGAAGCCCTGGCAAGCTTTTCCCTGGTGGCAAAAAAACCCCTACCCAGAGTGGGATGACAGTTCTGCAAGGTATCCTGAACATCTGGGTGCTTTAGAAAGGTATGAGACAATAATTTTGGCCCATAAAAATGAATGAAGGCAATGTTAGGTTATTGGTTCTGCTCCACAATTTCTCTTGTTGGTGAATGTTCCCCAAAGAATCAGAGACAGAAAACAGATATGATCTTTCACTTTCACTCTGAATTGTTACTATTATATGAATTGCTGCTATTATTTTGGTAAACCTTACTTACCTCGAAGGCTTTTTTCTCCTCAAAATAACTTTCCTACAAGCCAAGAGTCACTGTGATACACTGAAACAATCCTGCATTTCCATTCTCCCACTCTGGCATATAAAGTAACAGGAAATTAACTTTTCTAAGGGACTAAGATGAGGTCAGGGAGAAATCTTTTTTCAATCTAGCAAGTTTATGTGCTCAGGTAGGGTGGAGCCAGGAACCACCCTTCTGTGAGACTGTACTACAGCATTCACAAACCTGGCTGGGAAGTTCTTTGGCACTTTTTGGACCTAGGAAATCTGAAAGGAGGTACCTAATTCCAGGAGAGGACTCCCACAAATGACATAAGGCCACACAAAGACGGTTACTCTGTTCCTGGTTCTCTTCTCCTACCTAGAAAACTTCTTAAGGAGGAATTTGGATATTTTCTACATTTTCCTAGGATTTTCAGCCACCTGGCAGTCCTGCCACTGCTAGGGCTGCAAGCAGGCTGTGGACACATATGTGTGTACATAAGCATCCTCTGTGGCACAGGCTCAGGGAGTCCAACACCAGACTGAGTGATGGCCCTGCAGTCTGAATCCTGCCCTGTGCACTGGAGACAGGCTTAGGTCCTTCTTATTCAGCTGTTTGTTCCTCCAGGTGCTGAAACTACCTCATGCATGTCACTGGTCGCAGATGCGCTCTGAAGCCAAAGATCCACCCCCAGCAGAGCAGGATGTCCAGGAATTTTGGGGATGCAAGTCTTGGTATTGCTACTGGTGTAGCTGTTAGAAGATTCACTTGTAGTGAATCACAGACTCAAGGGAAGTTTGGAGCTAAGCAAGGAGCTGAGCTGAAAAACTGCTAGACCCAGGCAGGTAGTTTTGTGATTGCTAGACTTGTACTACTGCAGCTACAATACTGCAGATGAGGGGCAGTTTTGTTGAGACAAGAGCTGACTCATTGTGCCTGTTATGTATATCCTGCCCCTTTCCTATGCGTTCCAGTAGGCTTGGTCAAAGAACTGACAGATTACAGCTGATATTGAGGTTTATGTTGGCTTTTTATCCCATTTATTTGTATAGATTCTCAGTTACAGAGAAATAAATGAATCTATTAAGCATACAAAGAAGAGTTTATCTTTCTTTGTTATGAGCTTTATGCTATTCGCTTTCTCACTTGTTCTGTGTTTTTTGATGCAAAGCCTTCTCCTTACTATCTAAACAGGGAAGTGCTGCTATCTATTTATTTACATCAATATGTAATTGTGGGAAGTTCCTAATTATTCACTACTTATTTAAAATGGGAAAATGAAGTCCTCGATGTGACAAACTGCCTTCTGAGGCCAATTGGAAGTGCTGCTGTGCAAGAACTGTGACCTGCACATGGTAAGCTAAAGGATTTCTTTGCATTTTTAAGCGTAGTGTCTGCAGTGGCTGACTTGAAAATCCCTCCTCAAATATATTGCCAAACAGCAGAAACATCAACCTATTTGACTCGGCTTTCATTGGTTGTTGTTCTAAAACAGAGGGAGGAGCAGTTTTTTGGCAGGTATAAATGGATGAAATCAATGCAGCTACACAGATGGGGATCTGGTCCTTTGGTGTCCGGTGAGGAAGAAACTAACTCTTTTCATCCCTGAGGCAGGTCAAGAGCTGCCTATTGTTGCAACCTACATTGATTTGATGAGTTGTGCTGTTAGTTCAGTTTCTGTTTTCCTGAACTGTGTGTGCCAGTGCTAACGGTGGGAACTGTGGGCACACGGTGCCCAGCCCCGTGCCCGAGTTTCCCCACTTGGCACTTTGATCAGATTGTCCTAAACAAGAGCTAAAACATTAGCCAAAATGCAAGCAATATGGGAATTCAAGCTTGAATACAAGTCAGAACTTGCAGGATTCTTGATTGTGAAAGCATCTTTATTCTTGATCCGCAGGAAAGATCTCCTTGTGCTGTTTTCTCTGCAGAACTGATTGGATGGGGATTACTGTCTATCAGGTGACAAGGGAATCCTCCAGCTTGCAGAAGGTATGTGATTAGAGAGGACCCCAGGGTAAGGCACATCCCAGTGGGGCTTATAAAGGTGCACATACTGCTGAAGCAGCACACGCTACTGCCTTCCAATGCGGGGAAGCTGGGGCTGGCATCACTGCAGACACTCCCCACCAGTGGATGTTGCTGCAGGCACATCAGAATTTCTTAATGTAGTGAAGAAGAAAGGGGGAAGAGGACAGCAGGGAAGAGAAATCAGGGGAAAATGTATAAAAAATTCACTACATAAATTAACTGTGCTTCTTGCAGCAAAACTAACAGTTTCTTTTGAATGTGAATTCTGTTGCTTCTCTTAACTAAATGCCTGAAGGAATTGTATCACATAATATACAAGGGTAATTATTAAAAATGCATAAATAGTCTTGTAGGTACAAAAAGTTGCAACTTGTCTCCAGTAAAACATTAAAAGGTTTGCATATGTCAATGAATTACAGGCTGTTTGCTTTTAATCGCTGCTATTTTGGGAGTTCCTGTAAGGATGTTTTTAGAAGAAACACATTTGATAATTGGAGGAGGCTGCCCTATTGTAATGGACAGTTGAAACCCAAAGGAGGCCTAGTGAGGATTATCCAGGGTGTCTAACGGTTTTGGCTCTGGCTTTGGGTGTTAAGTATCGGCTAACATGTTTATGCCTGGCCTTCAGATGTCCAAACACAAAGGCTCTTTTCTTCTGCTCCTGGCAAGAATCCAGGCCAATCTTAGAATATTTGCCCATCCTCCTCTTCTGTATCCGACCCATCATTGAGGACAGTGTTTCTCTTGGAGTTTCATCTGAAAAACACTACAGCAAAGGAATGCTCACTGACCCAGAAGCCCAGTGACAAGAAGAGGGAATTATATGTGTATGAATGTCTGCCTTTGGGAAAAATAGCGCATGGAAAGAGAACTACAACAAATCCAAAGTTTCTTTCCAAATTAAGCCACACGGATTTTTTTTTTGTTTTTTTCTTTTTAGAAGTCAGATCTGGTGGGACATGCTTGGATAATTTTTTTTTAAGGCAAAGTAGTATGTTAAGACAGCCTGCTTACTATTACAGCTCTGAGATTCAAGAAACAGAAAATGTACGTTTCTGTTCAAGAGCACAGGCATTAGTTTGGAGTGATACTTGGAGATTATCCTGAGCTAGAAAAATGTATTTATGACTAGGGTCAAAGGGATTACCCACATGAATAAGGCCTAGCAGGATCAGGCTCTGCTCCTTACAGTCAGCCAAGAATGGATAATGTGAAATGAAAACAGACCTTTTGGATTGTTTTCTTCAACCTTATACATCTAATTTATGTTTCTGGGTTTGAAACTATTAAAAACATTTGATGCAGGCCTTAATATTGGTCAATATTTTCTCTCAATTCTATATTTTTGAACCCAATTCTATAGTTCCAGCTGATGGAAAAAGAGATGAGTGTTTCTTGCAAGCAGCTAGAAATTGGTTTCTAAGGACCTGTTATTTGTAAGAGAAAGGATTATCAATGTGAATGTTGCTGGATCAGTCCTGGGGTTTGTTATTCAACTGTTCCAATGTTTATGTTAGAAAAGATCAGGCAGAGAAAACCTGTATTCAACTAAATCCTCATGTTTCTCCATTTCTGCAGTTATACATGGTACCTGTGACATATCTTCTCAGCCTAAAATCTGATGAGCTATAATGAATGGTGATGACAGAATACAATAAATGCATTTTACTGGCTAACAAAATGGAAGAGAAAATGAAAGGTATTCTTAAGTCTTAATAATTGGCTTCTGTATGCAGGCTTTATTTCAATAAGTGCAATTCATCAACTGCTCACGAGTAGTACTTAGTTATTGAGAGTATTTGCATGCTGTGTTGATGTCCTTCTAGTGTAGTTAATGTGTTTGTTTTTATGACTCTCAGAAGAACCCTGAGGCTTTTGATGTTCATATAACACTGTGCTGAAAGACTCTTCTTTCCTGAATCCAGATCACCAGTCAACACACCCACCACCAGAGTTTCGGCAAGGAAGAGCAATGGAAATGAAGTTAACTGACTGAAAAGAGCTGGAAGGCAGATTGCTTTAATTACGCAGGTAGTGTTTCCGGCACTGTTGTGTCTGCCTTCTCCCAAAGAGTGATTTGGATGGAAAGACTGAAGGACCACCCATCATTAAGGCCCTTACAAATGTTGCTCCCTTTCCCTGTGCTGCAGAAGCAAAGGCAGAAACTCCAACTGATTTCAAGAGGAACAGGATTGGGCCCTCAGGCTGTACATAAGTGTCTGTGTTGGAAAAGAGAACGTACAATGTTGGATGCTTCTTATATTATGAGATTAGATCAAATCCTTTCCGTACCCTGAAGCTTTGTACTTTACTGCTAGGCTACCTGTGGCAGATAGCGAGTGAATGCCTGTCAGTATGGATCATCCTCTCAGCATTCACTAAAAATGTACAATTCTCATTTTGTAGCATTTGAGATCTTTTAAAAAATATTCTAATGGGAACAGAATGTTGCATCAAGACAAGTAGCTTCAATTTGTACCTGACTGTTGGTGTCTTTAAGTATTTTATACATAGTGACAAGCAATCAATGGACATCCAGAAGATCAGTTAGTAGTTAGTCTTCTTGTTGAGGTGCATGAAAATTATATGTTGCTAGTCTGAGGGAATGGTTCACCCGACAAGTAAACTAGTATTTTCAACAAAGGCAAAAGTATGGTGATGTTAAAGGTATTTCCCCCATCCCAGCTCTAATGTACCTGTGATAGAAACATTCTCAATGGAGTGCGACCTTGTTTCATGAGCATTCAGTAGCTACAGCTGTGCGGAGCTCCATAAACTGTCCCCTCACTGTTGGACTTGGTGATTGATGCTAGTGCCTCCTGCACACCTGGGCTCCTGGTGGCAGTGAGCACCTATGATCTGTACCAGCCCCAGTGAGTGCATAGCCATGGTGGGAAACTGGGAAATATAGTGATTAGACCTGATGAGAGCAAAAGAGAACACACAGCGAAATAACTATGTGTTAGCGTATGTTTCTGGAGTCTCCTTAGAGTGTTTGGAAGCCCAAAACCTACTGACTTTGGACAGTTGATTGAAGTTTCCCCAGATGCACTTCTGTGTTTGAGCACAGAGCTTTGCCTTTGTGTTTTCACACACCAGCTTACCAGAATGGCCACACTGTAGGGATCTGAGAATTCCTAGGAAGCAGGCATGCCTTCATACTAAACCCCAAGCCAAACCCAACAGCACGTGTGACAGGCCTGGGCAGGTGGCACAGAGTGGCTTAAGAGACCTGCACTCTCTTCCTCTCTAAAGCAGTGTGCCTTCAGGTATCTTGCCTTCATATCTCAGGCTCTCCCCACATGCAGGGTGGAGAGTGTGCTGCTACCTGCAGAACTGGCACGTGGCCTTGGTCATGGTCATGCCAAGAACAAACACTGCGGAGAGCTGCCCAGCAGCACCTGGGCTTTGCCCCCGCCTAATTTACAGCTAGAGGCACTTCACTGAAGGATGCCCAGATGCCTTCCAACAGAGGACAAATCTGTGCAAGGCTCACAGGCTGAGGTTACAGAGGTGAACTCCGAAGACTTCTGGCTTTCTCTCTGCCCTGCATTTCGTGTAAGAGTCAGACAGAACTGAAATGGGACAAAGCATTTCCACCCCACACTTTCATGACTAGAATTTTGAGCCACTCTTTTTTTTTTTGGAATTAAAAGCTGCCTTTTACATAAGTAATATACAATAAGTTGGTGAATACCAATTAAAAGCATATTTCACAAAATTAGACTTTCTGTTGCCTGTTCTATTGAATATCAGTTGGTAATAAGCCTTCCTCATTTCCCTGAGCATGTAATTTTTCCCTTGAATTCTTGAGTCACTGCTTTGATCACTTTTTGATTGCTTAAAGGCTGTGAGTCAGTAATATTTCCCAGTTTTGCTGTCACATCAAAGATTTTTGAGGGGCTTTCTCCAATAGAAGGCAGCCAAGGTTCCTGGTTGACATAGTTCATCACAATGCTGAAGCTATGCTGCACAAATGAAAATAGAGAATAATGCATCACCTTTAGCCATTTGTGTATCATTTGAATAATATGCATTACCTCCTTAAATGGGCCAGTTGCTGTGCAGCATTTTTATTCCTCCAATTTTTACACTTAAAAATATGGAGGGCAAATGTTAAACTGAAAAGGTGATTTTTATCCAGACATACTGATGAATGGAAGGAAAGGCAGTTGTTTTCCTCTGTTGTTGCTTTATTAAGGCATATATGATTAACAATTCTGGCATTGAAAATCCTCACATTTTACAGAAACAGCATTTAATGTAATAAATGCTTAGTATGATAAAAGCCCCGAATTATATAAACAATTGGCAAGGGATTCAGAATTTCAGTTTGGTACAGCACCTCATATCCCATAGTGGCAGTTTTGATCAGCCTTGATGGTTGACGTACCTCATCAGAACATGCCAGATCCTGACGTGCTCCCTCTGCTTTTGTTTGGGATCCTCTTTGGCAAAACTCGGGCAGATTTCCAAAGACTCTGGGTCTGAGCAAATTAAGGGTCAAATTACCATTGGGATCAACAGCCAGACAGGGTTTTGCTTGACTTGTGGCAGGAGGGAAAGTCTATTTCCTGATCATCTGCTGTGACCCAGGTGGCCCGTGGGGGTTATCAATGAAGCCTCTGGACTTTCATCTTTGGATGCAAAACTTTGCAACACTGAGAGAAGGGCATCATGCCCAGTCTCACCTGAGCTGCCTGAATCTTCATTTTCTTTCCTTGGTGGGAGAGCCAGGGTGTGTCCAAGCACCCCTTTGGGATATGTTGGGACACCCAACTTCCACAGCGGGAGAAGTGAGAGGGGGAGAAGACTTGCTTTGGTATTACCTGAGGGCAAAAGGTGTCTCTGAAGAAGGATATGAAGCTTGTGGCAAATTTAACTTCTTCAGGAGCTGCGAGTATTTCCAGTGTGAACCTCGCTGCCATCATTCCTGGAGGAAATAAATTACAACAGAAGAATTCTTAAAAGGATACTATCACTTTACAGGTCCCGTGTTGCAAACAAACAAATGCCTTTACCTGTGTTGCAAACCCCACCTTAACATTATTAAAAGCGAAAGAATTTTTAAAAATCCAATTTACTTGTCACTCTTTCTGCTTTGTTTACTGGTTGTGTTTTCTCAGTATAGACAATAGAAATCAATGAAGTCAGGTTCGCTTGCATTTGAGTCACTTTCACTCTTAGGTTTTCAAGTTTAGGGCAGAAAGTTCAGGGGAATGGTTATTTCATCAAATACGACTGTTTTCACATGCAATTAAAAAAATCAATGGCAGTGTTTCTATTCAGACATATGTTTTGTAAAAGTCTGCTTCTTTGAGATTTAAACTTTGGACCAACCTTGGCAGTGTCCTTTGAAAGATGTAACTAAGTAAAATCTAGTGGCAATAAAAATAATACTTTTCATTATTACTGCAGATGTGAGATCAGTTATGTAGCAGGACCCCATTTTTATAGGTATTGCATATATAAGGGATAAAATACAGTCATAGCCTCTGAAACAAGGGCTAGATACGTTCCTAACAAGAGCAAGGACAATGAGATACTAATATTCAGCATGAGCCATGATTTCAGCAGCCCAAGAAACCACAGTTCTTGTTGATAACATGGCAAAGGCTGTTCTGCAAAGGGATATGAAAGCACATAAAGGAGTAACTTTGCAGATATTTACATGAGATTCTCATAAGCACACGGGGCAGCTTTTGATCAAAGGATTTAAATCTGGGTGAATCTAAATGCGTGGTTTTTTTTTTCCTGTGCTGGAGTTCTCTATTCTGTGCTACTGCAAAAGTGCTCAATTTAGGTCCTCATAATAGTATGCAAAACTTGCAAAATATATCCCAGCTGGGGCGTGCTGTCTAGGTAAGTCTTCCTTCTTTCTTCAGCAGGACTTCAATTCAGAGATTTTCTGAGAGAGTGAAATACAGAATAACAAGTGCTGATTGCCTTCTGAAAAGGAGCCCTAACCTTCTGCTGCCACCCATGTCAGAAAGAATTTCAGGATTGGGCCTCGAGCTTCTGTTTTCTATTTATTTCAGCCCTGTGTACGCCAATGAGATATTGTCAGTAAAATCTAAATTTTTGTAGAAGTACATAATTTGAATAATTAAGTATTGGCTTATAAATTAAAAAAATGTAGAGTCAACTCAAAGAGTTTGCAATCAAAGTATTTTTTTGTTCATAACATTTTAGTGGAAATGTCATTGATTCCAAGGGATAGGTTTTGTGGTTACTAGTGACGGAGATGAGCAGCCAAAGTGCACCAATGACCTAAAAGACTTGCCCTTTTTCCTTGCTGAAGTGTGAGAAGTAATTGGACACAGAAGTCTCTGCTCAGCATGACTAGGCATCATTAACAGCATGGCTACTCATTTACGTATATGGACTACTCATTTATAATGTGTTTGGAGTATACTGCTTAATCCTGCAAAAGGTGAAACAGCAGACATTGTTGATCAGGAACAGATTGCTTCCTTTTCTACTTAAATAAGTGATGAAACTCCCAAATCCGCACTTGAAACAATAGAAAATGGCAGCTCCAGGAAGACGCCTAAGTCAAGAGTCCTTCTTTGTGCTCCTTCTGGACTAAGTGCTAAAGGTCTCACCTGAAAGGAGCAGTTTGTTTTCTTAAAAATGAAAGCACAGATATCATCGTGTGAACACCACTTCATCAAGTAGCTGTCTGCATGCTGCTCAGTCACTGCTCCTCCTGACAATCTCATGTTCTTACAGGCAGTGTCTAATTGCTATAAATACTTGCAACATATTCTTCACTTTTCCTCCTTGAAATGAAACTTGGGCATTAGAGGAAAATGGCATCTCTTATTTCTGACATTTCTAAATCTCCCACTGTTGCTAGATGACACCAGGCAGGGTGGTGGGAGGAGCAGATCAAGTTGCTTCCAGGTAAGCTGGCAAATTGCGCTGCGAACCTGGTGAGGCCACCAGATCCCCTCTAAGGCTATAGGTATCATGGACAGGAAATTCTCAGACAGTGAACCCTCTTGTACTGGCGGGCTGTTTTTTTTTTTTTTAAAGGGGGGAGAAATGGGGGATAAGAAAAGAAGATCTTGTAGAAAATCCCAGTCTCTATTCATAAGACTTGTGATAAAAATGACCTCATGTGTTTTATAGCGCAGCAAACAGAGCTGAAGAATGTAGTCTTGTGGCCAAGAGGAGGGTGTTTTAGTGATCACTTAGGAATATTTGAATCACACAGTGGCTTATTTCTCCTTTCTTTCTTTTCCCCAACAAGACAGGGTTTAGAGAGGCTCTCTGAGTGGGATGGAGACACTGAGGTCTTAGTAAGGGTAACTCAGCCGCCCTCTTTCATTTGTACACAACTTTGCAGAAGGAGGGACCAGATCTTTGGCCTTCCAAGTTGTTTCATAGTCTGTCTGTGTCTATCTGCCATAGATTTAATCCTTTGAGTTATGATGCTAAAAGCTCTCAGGGGCCAAACTTTACTTGGAATGGATACAAACAGAGTCTTCTACAATCAATACCAGAAATGCTTTCAAAATTCTTTTATTTCCTTCAAAGAACCTGTAGAGATCAAGCCTACTCACCCTGACATTGTTCCTGTTACATGCAGTTGCTACAAAGCTTAGAGTGACCAATGACACTTTGCTCTTTGGCCGACACCTTCAGAAACTTCCCCATTCTCCATTTTCGACACACAGCACCAGCTGATTTGTCTTTCCAACACATCCTAAAAGTGAATGAGCATGTGACTACCAGCTGGATTGCCAAGTTTCTCAGCCCAGGTCTCATCCAAACCTCTCCCAGGTTCTTACAGTCAGTTCCAGGATCTGAGGCATGAGATGACCATTTCCTTGGCTTCTTAATATCTGAAGATTTGGAACCTCTGCCAGCAGTGGTATGCTCAGGATGGCCCTGATGCATGAGGCTCAGACCTCAGGGTTGTTTCGAACTCCTGTATTTTTAACTTCATTTCCTCTTGCAGCTTTGCAAAGATATGCATTGGGATGGAAGAAGGAATTGCAAAGTTCCTCTCCCATAATGAAAGCTCTCATAACCGCCTACTTCTGGCTCTTTGTCTGCTTTTTGGAGAGGCCCTACCCTGCTGTGTTGACACGAGATTCCAGCTGAAACACAGGTCTCCTCTTCAGTGTCTCCCCCTCTTCCTGAGATGTAGGAGGAAATCAAATGCTGCAATATAAGCATGTGGGTTAAACTTGTATTTAGTTCAATGGCCTCGTCTTTCTAACAGTTTACTTTGTCTCTTCTAATTCAAGCATGTCAGTAGCAAGTATCATATCTGTGACATGGATAATAAAAATCCCATTGTAAATGCCAGGGTGTCATTTTCCATTCTGTCTAAACAATCCGGAGCTTTGTACATTCTGGAGTGGCCTCTGTCTTTCACAGGTGACATTTGCAAATGGGAATCTGCATGTGTAAACCACACAGCTAACCGTCTCATTTCCATATGTACAGGCTGGCATAAGCGCACTTTGTGACAATGAAGAGGCTAGTCTGCGTCAGGTGGAAATTTGACTATATCAGATTTACTGTGATGGAACAGGTCCTTCTCCCATTGCAGGGTTGTCAGCCTGGTGGAGGTAGTGGTAGAGGCATGCTGTGTGATAGCTGAAGAATCCAAATGCAGCTCCATGCTCTTTATTTAGAAGAAACCATCCACAAGCTTGTGTGCTATGACTCTAAAACACTTCTCTTGACATGCTTTGGCCCAGGGTGCCAAGGGAAGTTGATATTTGAGTTGTGCAGAAAGCAGCCAGTGATGGCACCTTTCTGCAGGCTCTCACAGATGTGGAAGATACAGCTTCCAGTTGGGCTGGGCTGGTTTTGAGCCAGCGAGGACCGTTTCTGCATCACCACCGTGGCTCAGCTGTGCCAGCACTGCAGTGGTAACGAGGAGGGACTGTGCTCCCTACGCCAAAGAAAAGAAGTGAATAATTTTCAGAAAATGTGGCTCTTGGGAAGGTTTAGTTTACTAACTAAGGGTGTCAAAATTGTGTATTTTTGTGATCTTATCCTTCTTAGAATTACACTATCATTTATATACTCTCATAAAGCAATTCCAATTACTCTAAATATGTACCGACATATACCAAAGTAGCTGAAAGGAACAATTATGAGACTATTTGGCATGGTTACAGCATCTGTGAAAAAGACATCTTTTATGTGTAACACAATTTGTCCAGAATTAATGAAAATATCCAGGCCTGTTTTTATGAAGTAATTTGTCACATTAGACTAAAAAAACCTAAGGTTATGTTGGACATGAAAAGAAACTCCCCGAAGGTCAAAGCAATTAAACATTGGAACAACCCATCAACCCAGAGGTCACCGAGGCCTCATCTAATGAGAACGTTCAAACAGGAGGAAATCCTGCAATCGTCTCTACTCATTTCTTCACCAGGTTAAATACCCATTTGAAGTCCTGGCACAGCACAGCCAATGGAAAAATTCCCATGGGTTTGATTGGAACTGCTTTTTTTCCCCCTCTGGAATTTAACAAAACTTTTGTATTTCAAACAGATCTGGAATAGTTGTGAATTTGCATCTTCTATGAACTCCTGTAAACCAAAAAACCTGCAAGGACCTGAGCAGCAGCATCTTCAGTAGTTTTTTCTTCCTTCTTCTGTATTAATATTAATAGCTAACATTTGGCTCTAGTGAACAGATTCACATTTCATTTTTTTCCTGAGGTAATGTGTGTGTTCACAATCAAAAACAACTACTGCAGAAAGCAACTTTAGAAGAAGATGGACCAACAAGAGGAGATTATACAAATCTGTCAAGACTGTAGCATGCTTTTAGCATTCAGTCATATCTTTTCATAGTTTGGAAAACTCAGTAATAAAAAAGACTTCTCACTAACAGTCTGAGAATTTGTGTGTTGCCCTAACCTTCTGGAAGTAGATATAATAAGATTTATAAATATCTCTACTTTAAAACTGATTTAGAAAAATGCCAGGTAAGCTCACACAGATTAGTGGAAAGAACTATGTGGGTCAAGTGCTACAAATGTTTTGTGAGCCTCGAATGGGCACACTGTTTCAGAGCCAGTAATGACAGCACAGTACAGAGCAGCTTCTTGCCATTTCTTCCCTCCCGTGCTTTGCTGGCTTGATGTTTTCATTAACATTACTCCCTCTTGCTTTCTATTCCTCCCTTCTCCTTTTTTCTGGGTGTATGGATATCTGATAGTTTTCATACAATAATGGGTTGTCAGGAAATTGTGTCCTACAGGTCATAATTTTCATAGGCTTTCCCCTGCTTTCAAGCAGAAGGTTTCACTATAAACAAACAAAGCCAAAAAAAGGGAACAATTGCCTTTGTGAAAGATTGATGCATTCAGTATATTTTTATATTAGAAAGAAGGATAAAAGACAAAATAAATGCTTCGGACTATGTAGCACATATCTGTCCATGTACTGGGGTCCACATGATTTTGTGCAGGGCCTGAGGTAAACTCAGTGCATTGGAACAGGTTGGAGTTCAGTGTGTAGTGGTGAAACAGTGATAGCTTTTCGTTTGGAGCATCTTAAGTCTTGATGCAGTTAGATTAGGAACATGCATGGATTGTAAGACAAAATCTGGTATTTTGTGCTTTTTGGCCAAGAGGCTATAATGCATTCCTGTATTCTACACTTGACTGCTCATCAACTTTTAATTCATATTGAACAATAATTGTGTTCTGTAGTGTGGAGGTAGTGTTGTAAGTAAAGATTGCAGTAATCAGTGATGCTGATGTTATATCAGTGATGCTGATGTTATATCAGCAATCACCATATACAAATGGGAAATGGCCCAAAACACACACTTCACAATGACTCATCTGTAATCTCACTAGTAAATAACGATATCATTGCCCTAAACATGTCAGGCATCATTCGTGTCTTGCCTTCCTTCTGCAGTTATTGGGATTGAGCATTCATTTTAATGTACTTTTGCCAGCAGAACAGCAGACACGTGGAGCTGGCAGTGATGGCAGTGCTGAGCTGAAAGTTTTCCTTTTCTTCCCTTGCAAAAATGCACCTTGAAATTGTATTCATACTTACCACAAAGAGGAGAAAAAACATCTGGTGTTCTGAAATGTAGTGGTAATACGACATGGAATAACATTAAGGAGAAGGAAAATTAAAAATCTACATTCAGTGTTTTCCCCACAGTCAGAAACTCCACAGAAAATTGGCTTGAGACACCAATTTTCTTAGAGGAATCAGGATTTAAACATGACACAATCATTAGTATTGTCAATGCATTAAACAGCTCAGCAGCATTTTATGTCTGAGAAGTTTTTTTTATGCCCTGCCAGTGCTTTTACATGATACAAATATATGGTGCAACCAGCCAGTGTCTGCAGGGAAAGTGAGAAGTTGGGGCAGGTCTGGACAGTTCAGGTGTTTGGATTTAAATAGGGCACTTTTTAGGGCTAAATAGGTGTCCTTCGAAAAGGAATAAATTTGAAAGTTCTACCAGATTAAACTGATCATTTTGAAGATTACTTTTAAAATTATTTTAAAAGATGCTAATCAACAGTTTGCAGAACATGAGGAAAGGTTAAATTCATATGCATTCTTTCAGGCAAGTTTAGAGCTCTGTGGAACAGGGCAGCGCAGAGCCAATACATCCAGTACATGGTGTTAGCCTCACTGTGGCAGGGCGAATTTGACCATGTCAATGGCAAAAGGACTCCTGCCCAAGAACAGAAAAAAACAACCAGGAAATGTTTCTTTCCACCAAGAACTGTTTCCTGCTCCAGATATTTCTTTTTGGAAACGTGTCAAGAGCCAGCACTGACACTTCAGGTCACCCCACCCTTCCATGTCTGCAAGGTATGTGTTTTCCTCTGAGCTGATTTTCATTTTCGCTTCTCCTGGCAGAAAAATGTGCCCTTTTCAAGTGTGATTCCTCTTACCTACTACTACTACTTGAGGAGAAGCATTGCTTTCTAATTAGATATGCCCCACCCCAAAGGCTTTGTGGAGATTTATGTTTTTTTGGTTCTCTGTATTGATCCATAAGGCCTTCTCCTTTTCATCTCTCAAATCATTCCATCAGACTTTCTTTCTTAAGATTTCAAAGCCATGCAAAATGAAAGCACAAATTTTAAATGAACACAGAGCAACGGCTTATTGAAACCTGGTCCAGGCTCTGTGACGTGGTAGTAGTTCTGTGTGAACCAGGGAGGAGGAGTTGCTTCATGAGCTCAGCCAAACAGTCCCAGAAAGAAGCGTCATGTTCAGTCGCTGGCTGTCAAAATGGGAAGGATTTTTAACAGCTTATTCCACCCCACTAGCACAGCACATTTTCTTCCAGCTCTTGTCTTTTTTTTTTTTTTTAAATTGGGTTGATAAAGTCCTGTGTAAAGTGTATTGAATTTTACAGGTATTTGTAGACAGAGCTAATAACAATCTCGGAACCAGGCAAACCAAGAGTTTGACCTGCACGTCAGATAATGACAGAAAACAGGTGGTGGGCACTGAGCTCTCGGGGGTTTTCAGGAGTAAATGGGAAATCTGTCTCCTTTTGAAACTCTCCCCTCCAGTCAGAAAATGGAGGAAAGATAGTGAGCATGGGACTGTTAATAAAAGCCTGTTTTGCTGGCATCTTTTTATTGATATTATTATGTGTTCCTTTTCATGTTGAAGCAGATTAAAAAAATTACTGTTTTACTTGAGTCAGGAACCTACACAGTGCCAGAAGAAAGATGAAAATCTAACCCAAATTCTTATTTACAAGTTGGCAGTGAGTACTAAGTTATCTTTTCCAACAGAGACCATCAAAGTAAAGTGATCTTTTAAGAAGAAGCTGACTTTCTGTTGACAGAGATGGACACAGACATTGAATGATCTCAGGGCCAAAACTAAAAGAAGAATGTAGATGGATCAGCAAAATGTCATGGCTAATAGTATCAAAAGCAACCAAAATAATTAAAAAGCAATAGGT
This sequence comes from Phaenicophaeus curvirostris, assembly GCF_032191515.1. NCBI lineage: Eukaryota > Metazoa > Chordata > Aves > Cuculiformes > Cuculidae > Phaenicophaeus > Phaenicophaeus curvirostris. The sequence continues at coordinate 4,731,082 of NC_091393.1, forward strand.
CAGTCACATTGCCACACTCTGATGACTGTAATAAATAATTAAAAATTCAAAACAATGCAGCCTCAGTATTATGGAAATCAAACCGGACTTTAGGGAGATTTTTTTGTGATTAGATGGTCAGACACATGATCATCTTTCTTTTAATGCCCCCTGCAATACTTTTCCAAGGTCTTAGGGGTGGGAGATGAAAGAGAAGGTGATAATTCAAGATATTTAGGAGACAATGGTAACTTACTTATGATAACTGAATAATAGCAGCACAATTCAAAACAGATAAAACATAATCACAAACAAGCTGTAGGATTACCCATGTTGAAGTAAAAGGATCAAACACTTACAGAAGCATAGGTTACACTTAGGAGTATTTTGTGTCTGGATCATGTAAAACTTTTGCATGGACTTAATTTACTTCCATTAGGTCTGACAATGCCAACGGAGTGACTCTAGTGCATCAAATCATATGTCTGTCTAGATTGTTGCAGTATCAGACTGTGGGATGAATCTGACTAAGACACGTCAAAATAATCAGACAAGAGAGGTGGGATGTACAAATGATTACAAGGTGTCAGGAAAAGGCAGCAAATATTTCTGCAGAAGCTTGAAAATGGTGTTTTGCTGTGTAACGAGAAGAGGTCTTGGTCAACTTGGAACAACTTAATAGGACTTGAAGGTTAGCTAGGCTTTTGCATTCTTAAAGTGACACTGTCAAACAGATTTCATTGATAACTTACTATGTTTTATATAACAAAATTGAAACTTGGTTTTGATTTATTTTCACTTATTCAGTTCTGGAAACACAGAAATACAAGTATGCCACAAAGATGAAATATCAAGTTGCTAACATCAAAGACAACGTTCCCATTGACTTGACTTCCCAGCCCCCCAACACCCATGGGCAGCTGGAGCAGCCTTGTCTCTCCTATGGGTTGGAGTCATTGCTGGGGCAATACATGCTGCTTCAACTGTGCGCCCTGCCTCCCAAGGCCCCTAAAGTCAGCTGAGCATCCCTGGTCATTTTGCTGTCCATGATTAATTTTACACGATCAGGCCGAACAGCAAACAAAAACACAGGGAGAAAAAAAAAAAGCCGTTACTCCAATAAGGAGATTGTACTTTACAACCAGACTTATCAATAATTACCAAGTATGAAACAAAGCAAAAGATGCATTTTGACATTAACCTAAACCTCTCCCACTAAGATTGTCAAAGGAAAATATATTAAAATCCTTTCAGATCTAGACAACACATTAATCAGTATTTTTCTTGACAAATCAACCATTAAACGAAACAATCCATTTCATGATTGGTGCATAAATTCAATTTAACAATTTGTCAGTAGACTGGAGAAGTTAAAAAATCTTTTAACTGAAATCATGAGTTATACCACTTAGTTTTGAATTAAAGTTTAAATATGGTTAAATACAGAAACACATAGGACCAGATCTCATGTTTGTTGTGATGACGTCCAATACAGTTATTCCACAAAATTCGGTTGAATTCCTGACAATTCGTACTTCCTGCTGAATCTGGAGTTGGTTAATAATCTGATCGCTGGTAGACAGCACACCATATTATTCTTTCTGATATCTTACACATTGCTTTTCATCCAAAAATGCCTATTTGACGCTGAAGATCCTGGTTTTGACTTTTATGTCAGAAAAAATGTAAAAATATCAAAACTCCTACAAAGATTTTGAGATGTTAGTAGAAGTACTTATATCTCAAAGCCAGAAGAGACAGGAGCCATAATAAACACAGTGGGTCAAGGTCACTGCTGGTATTGATGATGGTATAAATGGCAGCACAGATAAGATCTCATACTGTTATATGTGGTTAGAAGATGACATACTGATTCTGAGTGGAAGAATCCTGTGAAGCTGAAGCTAACAACTATCAGTGGAAGATGACAAAGTACAGGTATCAAATAACAAAAACATTCCCTTCACCAGCACCACTTCCCTGCGAAGCCTCTTACAGCGTTTCACCATTCTTTTGGTAAAGAAATTTTTCCTAATATCCAACCTAAACCTTCCCTGGCAAGGGAGTTCAGGCTGTAACACTGCAGACTGGGACAGAGGCGTTCTGACTTGCCTTAGGGCTGCTGGCTCTACGTCACTGTGGAACACGGAGGGTCCGTTTGGTTTGTCCTGGCAACAAGTCTGCATCCAGTCTTCCTTGTAAATGATCAGAGAAAACTGTGTCGCCTTTGTCTTGGTGCTAAGCTTTGTATCTCTAAGGATATTTGTATCTGGAGGAGGTCCACAAAGGTGATCTGAAGGCTGGATCACCACCTATACGAGAAAAAAAAACCCAGAGCAGTGAAGGAGTCTCCATACCTGGAGGTGTTAAAAAACTGTGTACACATGGTACTCTGGGACATGATTTAGCATGGATGGTGGTGTTGGGCTGATGGTTGGACTGGATGATCTTAGAGGTCGTTTCCAGCCTTAATGATTCTCTGATTCTATCTTTTTATATTGCAACCTTTAAGTGCCACCACTGGTGCAGGAAGACACCTATTAATATCAAATGTAAAAAGATGTTGCTGGATTTTCTGCTGTAAAACAGAAAAATAAAGTGGAGGAACAGGATGTTGTTAGCATTAAAACATCTGGAAATGTCCTGATTCTGCTCTTCTGCAGGCATCCCTTGGTCATTCAGTCTTCTACGAGTTAATTACATACTACTTACTTACTTTGGCAGCTATATAATGCTTTATTACTTAGGTTTACCTAGCCAGTTTACAGCTGCTGTGGAAATTATGCTGGATTTTATTCAGCTGCTCTTCTTTTTTTTAATTTGTTTATTTCCCAAGAAATTGATTAATAGGGAAATATCTCCACATCTTTCCCCCAGTCTAGCAATCTTACCCACAAATCAATTCTAACTTATGGTTGCATTTTATTTAAAGCAAAATGATTGGTTGGAGTTTTGAATCAGGGAAAAGTAGCAAGATAGGGAAAAATCTGATGTCTTGCCAATAAACATCAAATAATGTTGCAATGATACAAATAGGATCAGAAAAGAGTGGTACCACTGCACCAGTTTGTCCTGAAACAGAGGTAGCAAGATACAATTACCCTCCAAAAAATTAGGTTTACAATTTTTTTTTCTCCAAAAAAAAGCACTTGCTGCACTGTGTCTTCTGGATGGGCCCTCTGATGTCTAGTAGGGCTCAAGCAATGAGCAGAGTGTATGCAAGGATTGGGATGTTCTGGCCTCTCAGGTAACTTCTCTGTGTGTGGGCAGCCTCGAGACACTTTCTCAGGTAAGGCACCAGACTGATCTGTCTCTTCTATCATTCGACTCTCTTCATGAAATGTGCAGGAATCAGGATGGCATTGAACATTGTACACTTCTGTTGGGTTGAGCTGAAAATGCCTATGAATTCAGAAGGAAGGCCCATGCAAATATGTACACACCAGTATGTGCAAAACCAGCGTGACCATGCAAACCTTATTTTCATAAGAAAGCATGATTAAAAAATTCCTACTGCCTTTGCAGAACTCTAAGCCAGGAGAGTTGCTAGATATCACTGATGGGTCAGCTGGGTTGATACCAGAATTATGTTGAGAGTTATATGTATTGAGGCCCATCTTACACAGGGTATTATGGCAGCAAGTTCCTGCCAGACGAAGGAAACCTGCTCCCCTCAACCAAACAGCAAAACCCCACATCCCCCTGGTGAACAAGTACCATGTGCTGCAGGTGGAATCCAATCCTGAGGATGAGGATGATGGCTCCCACAGCCTAGAATCTTTCCCTAGGCCGCACCATCCTCAGAAAAAGATAAAAACATCCTCCATTAAGAAGAAGAGGAGGGTGATTGTTGTAGGGGACTCTCTCCTAAAAGGAATGGAGGGACCCATTTGCAGACCGGACCCGCTCCACAGAGAGGTCTGCTGCTTACCGGGGGCATCAATGAAGGAGGTAGCTAGAAAACTTCCTTCCCTGGCCCACGAGACAGACTACTATCCTCTGATAGTAGTCCAAACTGGTAAAAATGATTTAGTAAACAGAAAGACCAAAGCCATGAAGAAAGACTTCAGGGCCATTGGGAAAATGATGGAGGGCTCTGGGGCTCCAATAGTATTCTGCTTCATCCCAAGGCTAAACAGAGAGGAGCTGGAAGTCAGGAAGAAGAATTCGATTAATGCCTGGCTCCGAGCCTGGTGTGAGGAGAGGGGCTTTGGCTTCTTTGATCATAGGGTGGCTCATGCACCCCCAGGCTTTGTTGCTAAGGATGGGACACGTGTGTCTCCTAGGGGGGCGAAAGCCCTTGCCAAAAACCTAGCTAAGCTCATAAACTGAGCTTTAAACTAGATGTGAAGGGGGAGGGGCTTGAGACCAGGCTAGAGAGGAACGAGCCTGGACGTGGGGCACTGGTGATTCGGAGAGGGTGTGCTGGTGAGGACCACCAGTGCATCACCACACAGAAAGTGGGGGAGAACACACCTCGGGGTGCTAAGGGAGATACGGGCACTCTGGCACTAGCTACTCCAGTTACCAGGCAACTGGGAACGAACTCCGTTCCCTCCAAGAGGGCTGAAGGCTCGGCAGCTCAGCTGAAGTGCATTTACACCAATGCACACAGCATGGGGAATAAGAAGGAAGAGCTGGAAGCTGTCGTAGGGCAAGGAGCCTATGATGTTGTTGCCATCACGGAAATGTGGTGGGATGACTCATATAACTGGAGTACAGCTATGGTGGGGTACAAACTCTTCAGGTGGGATAGGAAGGGTAGGAGAGGAGGCGGGGTAGCCCTCTTTGTAAGGGAGGACTTGGACACCGTTGAGATGGATTGTGGCTATGAGGAGATTGAGTGCCTGTGGGTTAAAATCAGAGGAGCCCATAAGAAGGTAGATCTTGTGATGGGAAGGTGAACAAGGGAAGGTGCCCTCCTGGACCTGCTGTTTGTGAACAGAGAAGGCCTTGTGGGGATGTGACAGTAGGAGGATGCCTGAGACTAAGCGATCATGAGATGATAGGGTTTTCTGTTCTAGGTGAAGTGAAGAGGGTGGTTAGCAGGACAGTAGCATTAAATTTCCAGAGGGCAGACTTTGAACTCTTCAGAAGGCTGGTTGGCAAAGTCTCATGGGAGACAGTACTTAAGGGCAAGGGAGCCCATGAGGGCTGGGAGCTCTTCCAAAAGGAAATCCTAGCAGCTCAGGAGAAAGCCATCCCCATGTTCCGGAAAAAGAGCCGGCAGGGGAGAAAATCAGCTTGGTTAAACAGAGAGATCTTGAGTGATATCAAGAAGGAGAGAAATGTTCACGAGCTCTGGAAGAGGGGACAGGCCTCTTGGGTGGACTACAGGAGGGAAGTGAGATTGTGTAGAGAAAAAATCAGAAGGGCTAAGGCTCAACTAGAAATCAGATTGGCAAAGTCTGTGAAAGATAACAAAAAATCCTTCTATAAATATATAAACAATAAAAGGAGGACTAGGGAGACCATACAGTCCCTATTGGACACAGAAGGAACAATAGTGACAGGGGATGAGGAAAAGGCTGAGGTACTTAATGCCTTCTTTGCCTCAGTCTTTAATTGTAAAGGAAGTTGTTCCGTCTGTGTGCACACCCATGAGTTAGAGGAGCAGAACAAAGCTCCCATGATCCAAGAGGAGGTGGTCAGAGCCTTGCTTGCCCAACTGCACACACACAAGTCTATGGGGCCAGATGGGATTCATCCAAGGGTATTGAAGGAGCTGGCGGATGTGCTGGCCAAACCCCTTTCCATCATCTTCCAACAGTCCTGGAAGACTGGGGAAGTCCCACTGGACTGGAGGCTGGCTGATGTTGTGCCCATCTACAAGAAGGGTCGCAGGGAGGATCCAGGGAACTACAGGCCTGTCAGTCTGACCTTAGTGCCAGGGAACGTCATGGAACAGGTGATCTTGAGTGCTATCATGAAGCACATGCAAGAGAACCGGGTGATCAGGCCCAGTCAACACAGGTTCACAAAAGGCAGGTCTTGCCAAACTAACCTGATCGCCTTCTATGACAAAGTGACTTGCCTACTGGACAAGGGAAAGGCTGTGGATGTGGTCTTTCTGGACTTCAATAAAGCCTTTGACACAGTTTCTCACAGCATTCTGCTTGGGAAACTGTCAGCCTCTGGCCTGGACAGGCGCACACTCTGCTGGGTGGAAAACTGGTTGGATGGCCAGGCCCAGAGAGTGGTGGGAAAAGGTGTGAAATCCAGCTGGAGGCCAGTGACAAGTGGGGTTCCCCAGGGCTCAGTGCTGGGTCCAGCCCTGCTCAATGTCTTTATCAATGACGTGGATGAAGGCATTGAGTGCACCCTTAGCAAGTTTGCAGATGACACTAAGCTGGGTGGAAGTGTCGATCTGCTGGAGGGTAGGGAGGCTCTGCAAAGGGATCTTAACAGGCTGGACCACTGGGCTGAGACCAATGGCATGAGGTTTAAGAAGGCCAAATGCCGGGTCCTGCACTTGGGGCACAACAACTCTATGCGGTGTTACAGACTAGGAGAAGTCTGTCTAGAAAGCTGCCTGGAGGAGAGGGACCTGGAGATGCTGGTTGACAGTGACTGAACATGAGCCAGCTGTGTGCCCAGGTGGCCAAGAAGGCCAATGGCATCTTGGCTTGTATCAGAAACGGCATGACCAGCAGGTCCAGGGAGGTTATTCTCCATTTGTACTCGGCCCTGGTGAGACCGCATCTCAAATACTGCATTCAGTTCTGGGCCTCTCACCACAAGAAGGATGTTGAGGCTCTGGAGCGAGTCCAGAGAAGAGCAACGAAGCTGGTGAGGGGGCTGGAGAACAGGCCTTATGAGGAACGGCTGAGAGAGCTGGGGTTGTTTAGCCTGGAGAAGAGGAGGCTGAGGGGAGACCTCATTGCTCTCTACAACTACCTGAAAGGAGGTTGTGGAGAGGAGGGTGCTGGCCTCTTCTCCCAAGTGACAGGGGACAGGACAGGAGGGAATGGCCTCAAGCTCTGCCACGGGAGATTTAGGCTGGACATTACGAAAAAATTTTTCACGGAAAGGGTCATTGGGCACTGGCAGAGGCTGCCCAGGGAGGTGGTTGATTCACCTTCCCTGGAGGTGTTTAAGGCACGGGTGGACGAGGTGCTGAGGGGCATGGTTTAATGTTTGATAGGAGTGGTTGGACCTGATGATCCGGTGGGTCTCTTCCAACCTGGTTATTCTGTGATTCTATGATTATCCATGTGAATTCTAACAAGTATTTCTTCGCTACACAGGGCAGCCCTGCTGGGTGCTGCAGGGACACAAGCGATAGTGGGGCTGGGGGAGGTGGGATGACTGAGACTGCCGTAGAGGAGAGCATCCTGGTCATAGTTTTGTTGTCACATTACTTCCAGTTGACACCAGGGCTGGGGAGCAAAGACTCTAGCTAGGTCAGCAGGCAGAGAAAGAGTGTGCGGCTCAACGGGTTAAAGTAATGGACAAGCACTACCCTGCCCAGAGGGCGGTGAATGAAAGAGCCTCGTCCCCCTCTAGGTTCCAGCAATGACCAAGATTCCATTCCCAGCCCTCCCCCGGGATTCCTCCCACAGGAGGAAAAGGGAGAAAAGCAGATCCTTTCTCTCCACTGGGTACAACCGGGGCATGGAGCAGTGATCCTCCGCCTGCACTTCCCCTCCTCACTCCCGTGCTGGCATCTGGCTGCTGCTGAATTTGTGAGCTCATATTATGAAGTGCAAATATGTTTGCAAGACTTGCTTTCATTGAGGAGAAACACAGAATCCAAGTGAGGGAAGGCGCACAAAAGAGATTTACTGCTGATATCCCTTTGAAAATGTGGTCCTCCTTGTTGTTTGAGCAGAATACATAAGAAGGTGACTGCAGTTAATAATACTTTTCTAATCCTGTCATTTGAGGATTTCAGTACATTTTGTGAACTTTTCTCACTTACCTCTCTTAAAACCCATCTCAGCAGGTGGCAAGTCCTACTTTCTTCATTTTGGAGGGGGAACACTAACTGCTGGTGAAGGGTTTTGCCCAAATCCTTGAAGAAACAAGTAGCAGAGAGCGGAAGCAGAAAAATTTGATCAATTAATCTACACTTTCAGATTTGTATCGTTGTTTCTTTTACTCCAAGTAACTTCAAAAATTTGCATTGCAACAGACATTTTCTAAGACAGTTTCTAATATCCTAAGCCCTCAGAAGTGTACCATATCTACTGAAGTCAAAAGACTGTCCTCAGACAAAGGTACTCTGTGAAGCTGTCCTCATTCAGCTTATGATCAATAGCCCACAATAATGTTTGGGCCAAGAGATTATAGACATTAATCTTGCCTCAGAACAATTTAGGATCATTAACCGACCCAACAGAAAGTCAAGGTATGTCTTTGCAAATGTAAATCAACTTATAAAAATTCTCTTGACATCTTTTAAAATGTCTTTTACTTTTCCTGTGGAAGGAGATGTCTTAGCACAGAAGATATGGTTGAAAATGTATTTTGCTCTGGTGTAGTCCATCTTCTTTGTCAGTAGATCTTGCTATTGCACACAATTCCTGCAAAAACAGACCTTGCTTTGCTTTTTTTTTTTTTCCATACGGAGAATCTCAGTAGACTCTGGTGATTAACAGAGTATCAAGTCAGCTAACAGCCAGTCATATGGAACAATTCATTGGTTGCAGTGTTGTTTCACGATTACTCACTGATATACAGATTTGGCACAGACCAGAGTGGCAAGTACGAGCAGTCCCAGCTTTGGTCTTTGTGGAGCCAGCAGTGGAAGCACAGCTGTATGTGAGTGTTCATGATTTTCTTACGAATTTTCTGTGCTATTGTATACATTTTCAATTTAAATCTAGGTCATAACCTATATCTTCTCTGAAGCATAACCAGGTCTTATCTGGAGATGTAGTTGTGTCCCTCAGCTGGGATCAGGCATATAGGTTTACAAAAGATCATTTTGAGTCAAAATGTTCCAAAAGACCATCTTGTACTTGCCTATGCCTGTCAGTCAGGGAACAATCTTCTTCCTTTCCCTTCCCATAGTGTACTCTGGGTAAAATTGGCACTGAAAGTTATGGAGGGAAAAAGAAAGAAAAAAGGTAAAAATAGGAATCTGGGTAATAACAAAGTAGTAGCTTCTCCTCCTGCCAGTATCCCAGTGTTAGTCAGGCTTGATATCACATATTTTTCAGCTGGTTCTGCTTGACAAACAGCTGTTACCAGACTTGGAGAACCTCTGAGGTGCCTTCGTCCCCCCACGTGGTACATCATCATGTTGGACACATGACAGAACTGATCAACATAAACTGTGCAGGGGGTGAGGGACCCAAGTGTTTGGGCATGGTGTCATGGCTCAGTTTCTGGTCTGCTCCTTGCACCAGAAAACAAGATCGCTGCAGGGAGTGGGGCAGAAATGACCCTTGCACTGAGCTGCAGATAGGCAAGGAAGGAGGTAACTGTAGGGGATGCATTCCCAAAAAAACCCTGGCTTGGCACATCTGGCTGTATAGGAGCAGCTTCATGGAAAATGAGAGAGCTGCACCTACTTACCCCAAAGATGGATTTGGACTAAAAGATGCGAAACAAATCTCAGAGAGGAAGAAATCAAGATGGAATTATAGATATTACTGAATCCCCAACGCATTTTTAAACTTCATTTTAAAGGGGAAACAATGAGAAAAAAGCCTCAAAGGCACATATTTAAGTGTTAGTTTCATAGTAATACCTCCTCAGAGATCTGACTTTATCGCCACTGAAAGGAGAAAGCAGAAAATGGAATTGATTTGTTGTTCTATCATGCTTGTGACATGATGAAAACGTGGAGTTCTTCTGCCTTTTGCTTTTCACCCTGTTGAACTGCTGTCAGACTTCTGTAAATCGTTTGCACCATAAACAAGCTTTGTAAGTGAAAGGGCAAATGCTGAGAAAAGCCAAAGGCAGAAATTTTATATTGAATCTTTTCTTACAGAGGTAACTGGCTTCAGAGTGCACCAGCTTCACCTAGATCTGGGAAGCAAAGCCAAGCATCACTGAAGACAATAGTATAAGGAAGCTGAAACCACAGCAAATGGACTAAGACTCTGCATGTTCATAGTTTAGGCAAAGAGTAAGAGCATTGTGGCTGAAGGAATTTGGTTTCAAGCAAGAGCTAATGCCCTGTTTGCCTATAGGTTTTCAGCCACAGATATGTGGCAGAGAAGCTCCTGGAAGGTCAGATGTTTGTTACACAGGACTACTACCTGTAAACTGTCAGCTGCTGTGAAACTAAAACTGTTACTAATCACAGTGTAAAGTCTGCAAGACTGTCTGCCCCTGCACACCAGTGATGAGATATCAAAACAGGAATAGAAGAGGATGCTTTTTGCTTGCACATGTGACTATTACAGTGTCAGTACCCAGCACAGCAGGCAGTTCTGCTTCTTTGGCAGGGAGCCAGCATTCAAGAAAAAGGCATCGGCATGGTGTAGAGTATGGCAATGACAGACTGGGACAACCTGGTACTCATTGGGAGCAATGGTTGTATCAGTGCAAGGTGAGAGGCTTAATGAGAGAGCCTGCTCCTGTTTTATCTTGGTAAGTGTTGCTGTAAAAACACAGGAGGAACACGAGAGAGGTGGAGCCACACAAATAAATGAATCTTTAGCCCATTGAAGATTGCATAAGCTCAGGTGCACCCACTTTGTGCCCTTAGTACCCTCTTTGCAAATGTGATACACCTGACAGATGGGGAATAGTATTGAAGTATTGAATGTATTGAATGGCTCTCAAGCCATTACTGATTTTATGGTTTTGGGTAAACTCAAATCCACTTGTGCTGGAGCCCAGTAAGTCCAGGGAACCTGACATATCTCATGGGAATACCTGCAGCCTAAGGCAAACTTGAGACTCCAAGGGAGAAATTTGTGTGACTGGTCTGTTCTGTAGCTTACGGTGCAAAAGCCTTTCTGCTTTTTTTACCCACTCAACTTTGCTTTGGTGGTTACACCTGGGACCTTTCAAAACTCATGTGACACAGGCCAGTGCTAATTACATTTCCTTAAACCTTGGGGGTTTTTTTCTCATTTTAGTATGACCCATTTACTTTTGCTTCTGTATCTCTACGTGACTTATGCAACAGGGATTTTAATACAACACTGAACTCTAAAAGTGTTGCAGCCTTCAAAAATAGGCAATAAACCCAAAAATCCATATCTCAGAAAGAATAAAAAAGTCACAGAGGCTATAGGCATTATAAGCCCTTTCGCGAACTTGCCTTGGAACCCTGACATGCTCTCAACCACAGCTGGTATACAGCCAGCAGTGACTTGTGAAAAACACAGAAACTTATTGAGCCCTATCCATGGTGAACGGACACAGAGTCATTCAGAGCAGGTGTCTCTGTAATTGTGATGCACCAAAAAAAGTGGGAATAATCAGGAGCTATTGAAGTTCATGCTTCGTGTGTGGTTGTGACACAGGGTGAGGAAGGAAAAGAACATTTTAAAGGAGAGCTGCTTCACTCCTTTCCTGCAAAGAAATTCCCAAACAATACTTCCTCAGGAAGATTTTAGTGTACATATGTTAACTAATAAATGTTAGCATGTTGTACAAAAAGATAATTTACATTATGTTTTGAATTAGCCCAATTAAAGGTATTATTTTGCCATATTACTTGGCAGGTGTTTGAAATTTGTCCTATTGAACCTTTAGGTCCTGTGAGGAAGGTAGGAAATAAAGCTGTCTGTAATATCTTGTGGCTTAAGTTAAATATCTCTGAGTCCTTTCATAAGGCTGTTTGGAAATGGCTTAATCTTCTGCTTGGTTTTCCTTGTAATATCCAAGAAAGTGATTAAGCAAGTATCTTGGCCATTCACTTTGGTGCCCAGATGTGAAGAAGAGGTGCATATGAGGAGCTATTTGGAGAGGCCTGAGTTGAGCTGGTGCTGTGAGCTCCAGAGTGCCATGCACTGCTGGGTGCCTTTGATCTGTACATTTCTGTTTTACTAGAGACGAGACAGTGTGATTTTGAAACTGCTGATTATTTCATCCTAGCTGGCTGTGTAAGGTAAGTGATATGAATTCCTCTCCAGAGATGTCTGATTCCTGTCGTGGAGTATATATAGAGTCTAGGTATACTTAAACAGTTAAAGCTTGGCAGAAGGAACCTAACCTCTCTTTTAGTATTTCAAATTTTTCCCCTGTGACAAAGAAATCTGTATTTTTCTTAATGAAACTTGCAGTCTACATCTTGTCCTCAATGTGTTTCTTAATTACACCATTGCTGCTAAGCTGTGGTGATGTTATTGAAGAATGGTCTGAAGTTAAACATAAGAATAAACTCAGATGCCTTGCTGAAGTGAAGTGCTGAAGCATAAGTGCTATTTTTAAAGGTAAAACCCCGAGCACCTTTATCTGAGGTTCTAACTGGTTAAGAAGAGTGTACTAATGATGAAAAAGAAATAGTGTGCATTTGTAGGGTAAGAAGTAAAATTATGATTTGCAACAGTTATGTCTGGATTCCATGTGGTTTGAGGATGCTCTGATGCAGTGCTCTGCTGTCTACTTCCTTCAAACAGGCATCTAAAATGCTGTTACGTCTTGTTCCAAAAGTTGCAACTAACCCAAAAAGATAGCTTGGCTCAAGCCAGGGGTCAATTGTACAGCTACTGGTGATGCAAGGAGGGGCTGGCAGGACGTTATATAGAAATGTACATTCAATAAAATAAAATTTTTTTTTTCTCCCTAAAGGTTTAGAAGAAATGAGCTTATAGATAACCTGACAAACGTCTGCCCTGTGGACATCATTCTTTAACTTTCACTGAGGCAGTGCATGACGCTATCCTGTAGATGTCTGGCAAAGCAGACACGAAGGAATAGATTGTTTTCCTGGCTAGCTCTGTAGCGTATTAGTACTTATTTTTAGGATAGAACTTCTATGAAAATCATATCAAATTCAAGGTTATTTTTAATGGCAATTTTACAGTTTGCCAGCTACTAATGGTATTTCTTTGGAAGCCTCCAGAACCATCCCAAAACATCACTTTCAGCCATTCATTTAATTGTCTGTCTAAGAGATTGTAGCTTTGAAGACAAATTCAAATCTTCTTGATCCTTCCTTGACTCAACGTGACATTTGGATTTTTCTGTCTCAACCTCATGCAACCGAATTACATGCATTTTCTTTTAGAATCAATATCTTTGATAGTTTCCTGCTGGCTTAAGACTCAGAAATAAATAGATTGCATAGTATTTTTAAAGCCAAATTAAAGTTAAAGATTAAAAGTTAGAAAGATTCTTAGTGAGGAACAGAGTAAAATGCTTTTCCTTGCCTAGCATTGCCTTGCATTCTTCCCTTGCCTCTCCTGGACAAGGTGTACTGAAGCCATTTCCTTAACAGGATACTATCATACCAGCAACTAGGTGTTTTCCATTAATTATTTCTCACAGAGATTTTCCAGGACTTGAGTTTGAAAGTTCATCTGCAAATTGTATTTTCGGCTAGAAATGCTGAACAGGCTTTCTGAAAATCCACATTTATCACTACTGAAGCATTTTAGTTAACCACCTTTTGAGAAGACACTTCTTGTCCCAAAACTCTGACTCTGCATTTTTTTCAGGAATAGATTTCATGCTCCCTTCACTGCCTGAGTGTCATCTTCATTGCAGGACGGATGGAATGAAAGACCTGCAATGAACAGTGTTATTGGTGAATTTAGATATTTTTTTTTTCTAGTGGAACTACCTAGAATGAAAGTGATCAGAAATAATAAAAAACTCCAGCTTATTACTGGTTACCAGAACCACATGACACCACATCTCATGGGGCCACCAGCACAAACCAGATACTCCTTTACAGTGAGTTTCTTATGGGAACACTGGGTAGTTATCCCAAGTAGATGTATTTTTCATGTGGTATTTTGAGGTTGCTGATAGTGCCTTTTGCTTAATGTGGTTGGCTTGGAGGGATCAGGCGACGCTGCTCCAAGTGTTGCCATCGCAGGTCTGTATGTACACTGAACTTTGTGAACTTGTCTTCTTACTGTTGCTCACAGTTATGACTGGGCAGACTGTGAAAAACTTGTTTGAGCTATTTATTTAAGGGCAAGATGTTGACACTGTGAAGCAGCACTTATACCGTGCCACATCTTACTGGATGGCAGTTGGGGAGCATTTCCTGAGACACAGACAGCAGCAGGACGCAGGTGATTGGTTTGTGACAGTCTTGGACTGACATGATAAAATACTGTGGCTGCTGCTTCATGGTGGAGGCAGAGAAAATAATAGGGTGAGTTTAACCCATATTATTCCACGGAGCTGAAATAAGAGCCCCAGGATTTGCAAGCAAAGAAAATTTGTGTGACAGTTTACAAGGAAGGGTGCACAGACAGGGTGTCCCTTTTATCAGGGGATTCCACTGGCCGAGTGGGTAACCTGAGGTACTCAAACCCCAGCACTCAAGCACATTCTGTTACTGTCTGCACAGGTCAAGGGTGCTCATCTTACCTGATCCTCAAGGCAGAACATTAGTCACTCATCTCAGAGCAAAGGCTGCAGCTCTGGCTGGATGGTCTGCACCATCTACCTTGGCAGTGCCTGATGCCTCCATGCAGATGGAGCTACTGTGGGAAGAGGCTGCGATGCAGACCTTGGACTGCTGGAAGTGCCTGGACCTTTCTCCTGGGGTAGGGCCAGGCAGCAGATCTGCCTGCAAAAGGTCAGGTGCAGCGGGTGGCTGAGCTGCAGGAATTGGTGAGAAGGCTGTGTAGCATTAGGAAGGCTGAGAAGGAGCTAGATGCGTGGTTCCAAGTGTAGTCTGCAGAGGACCCACAGCCAAACAGCCAGAAACTTCCCCATTGGTACCCACAGAAGGGAAGGGGGACAATAATGTAGAACAGAAGGAAGAAGAGGCTACACCTGAAAAATGAGGTCTCCTTGCAAAACCTCTTTGCTACTCGGCAGACTGAAGAGGGAACAGCCATCATGTGAGATGAGATGCTGAAGCCAGACAATGGGTGATAGCAGCAGGAGACTTTCTTCTGGGAGGTACAGAGGCAGTCATTTGCCAACCCTACCCACTCTCCAGAGAGGTGTGCTGCCTACCAGAGGCTCATATCAGGGATGTTACCAAGAGGCTACCAAGCCTTGTACAGCCCACTGACTACTATCCACTGCTGTTGTTTCACATGGCACAGATGATACAGCCAGGAGCAATCTGAGGCATATAAAGAGAGCCTTGGGAGCAATGTAAAGACTGCAGAGCTCAGGCATTTTTATTTTTTTTTTTTTCTTTTTTGATCCTCCTGGTCAAAGGGATGGGGTTTGAAAGGTCTGGTCAAGTCTGGCAAATCAACAAATGGCCACAGGACTGGTACTGCAGGCAGGGATTTGGCTACTTAGACCATGGGACTTGCTTTCAGAAACCTGGTCTACTGGGGGCTGATAGGGTCCATCTGTTGGAGAAGGGGAAGACCATCCTTGGTCATAGGCTTGCCAAGCTGGTGAATAGGGCTTTAAACTAAATTTTGCTGGGAAAGGGGCAAATCCATCCCACTCCTACTAGTCTGATACCAGTGCAAGCAATAGATACCCATAACCTGGAGAAGGAACACAGGTCAGCAGGAGGGCACCTGAAGAGCAGCTCGAAGGATTTCCAGCCAGTAAGTCAGCTTTTTTGGAAGCCCAACTTAAGTGCCGCTATGCAAACACATGTAGCATGGGGAATAAACAAGAGGAGTTTGAGACGAGCACACACGTGCAAGGCTATGATCTCATTGACATCATGGAGACATGTTGGGATAGATCCTATGATTGGAGTGTTGGGTTGAAGGGATACAGGCTCTTTAGGCAGGACAGGCAAAGGACATAAGGAGAGGGTGTCACCCTCTATGTCAGTGATCCACTGGAGTGCATGGAGCTCAATCTGGAAATGGATGAGGACCCAACTGAGAGATTATTGGTTATGATTAAAGAGAAGAAAGAGACAGGTGATGTTATAGTGGGGGTCCGCTGCAGGCTGCCAGACCAGGTAAAGCAAGTGGATGAGGCCCTCTATAGATAGGTGCAGCTTTGCATTCACAAGGGCTGGTCTTCATGCAGGACTTCAACCACCTCAATATGTCTTGGAGGGACAATACAGCAGGGCACGAGCAATTCAGGAGGTTCTTGGAATGTGTTTATGATCACTTCCTTCTCCAAGTGACAAGAGCCTGTGCTAGGTTCAAGCAGCGTATTTTTATTTGGCATGGTCTCTGCACACTGTAAGTAATTGATTTGAGGTCTGCTACAGGTAAGCAGAAGTCACCTTCTTCTGTCACTGTGGATATGTATGGAGAGGCAAAGAAAAGGGAGGACTCCTTGCAAGTCAGGGTAGTGTAAACACCATGTGATGCATTAAGGTGAGACCTTCATAGTTTGATCTGTTTTGATCAATTTTTAATCAGCTTTTACTACACAACAGCAATTTATTATAGGTTTGATATGATCACAGGCGTATTGTGATTTTCATAGAATCACTAGGTTGGAAAAGACCCACAGGATCATCGAGTCCAACCATTCCTATCAAACACTAAACCATGCCCCTCAGCACCTCATCCACTTGTCCCTTAAACACCTCCAGGGAAGGTGAATCAAACCCCTCCCTGGGCAGCCTGGTCCAGTGCCCAATGACCCTTTCTGTGAAAATTTTTTTCCTAATGTCCAGCCTGAACCTCCCCTGGCGGAGCTTGAGGCCATTCCCTCTTGTCCTGTCCCCTGTTGCTTGGGAAAAGAGGCCAGCTCCTTCCTCTCTACAACCTCCTTTCAGTTGTAGAGAGCAATAAGGTCTCCCCTCAGCCTCCTCTTCTCCAGGCTAAACAACCCCAGCTCTCTCAGCCACTCCTCCAAAGACTTGTTCTCCAGCCTCTCACCAGCTTTGTTGCTCTTCTCTGGACTCGCTCCAGAGCCTCAACATCCTTCTTGTGGTGAGGGGCCCAGAACTGAACACAGGGTTCGAGGAGCGGTCTCACCAGGGCCGAGTACAAAGGGAGAATAACCTCCCTGGACCTGCTGGTCACACCGTTTCTGATAGAAGCCAAGATGCCATTGGCCTTCTTGGCCACCTGGGCACACAGCTGGCTCACGTTCAGTCACTGTCAACCAACACCCCCAGGTCCCTCTCCTCCAGGCAGCTTTCTAGACAGACTTCTCCTAGTCTGTAACACCGCATAGGGTTGTTGTGCCCCAAGTGCAGGACCCGGCATTTGGCCTTCTTAAACCTCATGCCATTGGACTCAGCCCAGCGGTCCAGCCTGCTCAGATCCCTTTGCAGAGCCTCCCTACCCTCCAGCAGATCGACACTTCCACCCAGCTTAGTATCATCTGCAAACTTGCTAAGGGTGCACTCAATGCCTTCATCCAGATCATTGATGAAGACATTGAACAGGGCTGGACCCAGCACTGAGCCCTGGGGAACCCCACTTGTCACTGGCCTCCAGCTGGATTTCACACCTTTTCCCACCACTCTCTGGGCCCGGCCATCCAACCAGTTTTCCACCCAGGAGAGTGTGCGCCTGTCCAGGCCAGAGGCTGACAGTTTCTCAAGCAGAATGCTGTGAGAAACTGTGTCAAAGGCTTTATTGAAGTCCAGAAAGACCACATCCACAGCCTTTCCCTTGTCCAGTAGGCAAGTCACTTTGTCATAGAAGGCGATCAGGTTAGTTTGGCAAGACCTGCCTTTTGTGAACCTGTGTTGACTGGGCCTGATCACCCGGTTCTCTTGCATGTGCTTCATGATAGCACTCAAGATCACCTGCTCCATGACTTTCCCTGGCACTAAGGTCAGACTGACAGGCCTGTAGTTCCCCGGATCCTCCCTGCGACCCTTCTTGTAAATGGGCACAACATCAGCCAGCCTCCAGCCCAGTGGGACTTCCCCAGTCTTCCAGGACTGTTGGAAGATGATGGAAAGGCGTTTGGCCAGCACATCCGCCAGCTCCTTCAATACCCTTGGATGAATCCCATCCGGCCCCATAGACTTGTGTGTGTGTAGTTGGGCAAGCAAGGCTCTGACCACCTCTTCTTGGATCATGGGAGCTTTGTTCTGCTCCTCTAACTCATGGGTGTGCACACAGATGGAATGACTTTCTTTACAATTAAAGACTGAGGCAAAGAAGGCATTAAGTACCTCAGCCTTTTCCTCATCCCCTGTCACTGTTGTTCCCTTTACATCATACAGGGACTGAATGTTCTCCCTAGTCCTCCTTTTATTGTTAATGTGATTTTACTTGATTTTAAATGATTTTACTTGATCACTTACCATAGTTTTTATGGGATTATGGTGATTTTAGTTTTTATGTGCTAATGATATTTTGCAACTTTGCTAAAAGCTTATCAGTGCAACTTCTTAATTTCTCCTGCCTTGGCAGAGGAAAATGTTGCTACAGGCTTGCCCATTTATTAACCAACCTGCTGAAACCAGAGAAAAATAATGTAAATGACGCCTTATAGACTTCTTATAAATGCAGAATAAGTGGTGTGGGCTACAAGCACTGTGTAAATGTGCATACAGTGCTTGCATAAAACGGTTGATACTATGAGAAGACGTGGCACAGAGAGAACCTACAAGCCCTGAGTGTTGAAATGTTCCACCTCCAGAGTGCTCTTGTTCCTGGCAAAGTTGCCAGGCCAAGGAGGCTTGTAAAGTGATGCAGTTATCCATAAGTGCTGGGGTTGTCTTCAGTCATTGCTACGTTTTCCACTTCTACTACTGAGCAGGAGCTTCTCCAGCCAAAAAGGGAAGGAGAAGAGGATCTCTCTTGCTCAGGATTTCTCTCTTGCTCACAAGTTCTGAGGTCTTGGAGACCACACAGTCTATCAAGGCCTTGACAGCACTTGGAATGTTACCAGTGTGATCCTGGCATGAGGGAACTGCCCAGTAGCTTCACTAACAGCCTGCAGAGACTGTCAGGCACAGAGATTTGCAAAACCAGCAGCAGAGAAAAACTAGAGGAAAAATGGGATTGTTTCAAAGATGCAAACAATTCTGGAGATCTTACAATAATTGCAGGATCATTAAGATTCATATCCCAGTACCTTGAATCCTGGTGTGCTCCTGTAGCATGGTAATGGCAGCTAAATGAGAGTCATCTTCCATTCTGGCTAGAGTTGATCAGGGTCTGGCACTGACAAGGGGAGGATGAAGGTTATACAGGGCAGCAGGTATTATGTGAGACATAACAGGGCACAAAGAACTGCAGGACTTTATAGACCAGAGTCTAATCACCCCTAATGACTTTCTCTGCACTGCAGAGACTTGTTCATATTTTAGAATGTGGACACTTCCTCACCCACAAAGCAAACTTACTGGTTTGGGTACAAAGGTCTTCTCCTTGTGTCATCCAGAGTAGGCTTAAAACTTTTGAAGGGCATTTGAGTGCCTTCTGCATGCCACAACACATGGAGAACTGACACTTTCATTTAAAAATGAATTTTATAGTGGAAACAATCTAATCTACATAAAGCCCTCCACTGCCTAAGGAGAGTGTCAGTGGGAGGATGGCACAGTATGTCTGAGGACACTTTGGAGTGATCCTGTAATTCAGGACCTTATCTATTTCAGGCTTCCCTGTGCTAGCCTAGATACAGGCAAAAGATGCCATGGGCTGTTGTGAGCAGAGAGGTTATCCTGGCTTTGCTGCGTGCTTTGCCTGTCTTGCAGCCTGAGAGAAGCCAGCAGGCTGCTACTGAGAGTGAGATCAAATAGCGATGGCCACGGCAGGGGATGGTAGCAGTCAGCCCAGCTTGGTAGATCTTCCCTCAGGCTCCTTGTCCCAGCTCTATCCCTTCTTCCTTCCCTCCCTGTCCTGGGGCAAGAGGTGCCACAGATGTCCTCTGCCTGGTAGGGAAACCACTGTGCCAGGGGCGCTGCAGTCCTTTGGGCTGGCTTTGGCTCTGTGTTTCTCTACACTGTGATATGTGGAATGCTCCAAACCAGCAGTTCAAAGACCCTGCAAATAACCTTCTGACAAACAAATCCGCTTTACCGGTTAGCACCGTGTTTTTATCTTCTGTTTCTCCATTCAGTGTTATAAGGAAACAAAATGTGAACTAATCTTGTGAGGCAGCATTAATTTAAACTGCATTATTTGTTTCAGTCAGTTAGACTACTAAGGTTGGCTTTTAGGCTGATTCTTATGTTGGAGATGAGAAAGTTGCACAATAGACATTAGAGAATCACTTAAAAAAGCTCCACAATTCTGCATTGAAATCCCATCCAGCAAGAAAGAGAACCAGCCCTCGCCTGGCTGAGATGCAGTCACATGAGTGTCCAAAACAATGAACACACAGTGTTGAAAACTGAGGCCATTGAACTTTATGTCACTTCCCAACTGCAGCATTACTCATAATTTATGGCTATACTCGCCTTTCAACCTTTAAAACCTTTTCCCAAGTATTTGCAGCATTCTCACATAAATATTGCTACAATAAGTAACATCAACATCTAGTAGCTGTTTTTCAAGAATAACCGTGTGACACTATTATGGCATTCCATTAAACCAGCTGCAATGTGGGGAAGGTCTAAATCAAATCATGCCAGCTAAAGGTAACGTTTACACATATACAAGAGAACAATGGTTGGGAAAAGTTTATTCTGTGTTTCAAGACTTAAATGACAGTTTTGTCTCCTTTCATGGTTATGCAAGACATCTCTCTCTGGTGAAATGACCCAGAGCAGACACAGATTGCAGCTTATACTCCAGCATTATGTGTTACCTTTTTGATACCTTCTCAAAAAAAGTGCAGTTGCAAAATCCATGATTTGCTTTATTTATTTTTTTTTTTAGAGAGAAAACCTTATTTCAATGGAACAGGGAATGTTGTCTTTTCATTAAAGCTATCAAACCTTGTGAAATGATTCGAAAAAAAATCCTTGCCAGAACCGTTCACTGTCCAAAATGCATTACAATGACTAAATGTAAATGACAGATAGTTAGCTTGCATATAGATACGTGCTTAATTGCCCTCATCCCTTGTGTCTGAAGAATGCACTTAAACATATGCTCATTTAAACACATATGCTTCATTTCTGTTTAGGTCAACAGGATTTGAACGTGTGCTTACACATAAGCAAATGCTTAAGTGCTCCTCTTGAATAGGGATGCTTTTCTGAGGCAAAGCCAAAGAAATATTCTCTGGGAATGTTTCTTCTTACTCTGGCCAGCCTCTTGCTCCAGCTGCTTTGATGGAGCACTTCTCCTCCCTGAAAACCAGTTTACCTCCTCTCTTCATCTTTTCTGAGGCTGTCGGACACATACCCCATTGCCCTGCCAGCTAACCTTGTTTCACCAAATGATGAGATTTGCAAAACTGCCTGGAAGGAGAGATGGAGAGGAGGGAGGAAGATATCAGGGGAGGAAGAGAAAAAGAGATACGCAGAGGAATTTGCAGCCAGCTCCTGAACAGGGCAAACATCAGCAGTGTGTGAGTCTGCTGGGAAGGGGAAAGAGAAGCCAGCAGCACCTGGCCTGCACCCAGCCTGATCACCCGTGGGCTTAGGAAACGTCTGTCTTGCCCGTCTCCCTCCCCAGTGACCCTGGGCTGAATGTTGTGCTGCAGCCTGTCCCTGCTCATCCAGCAGAGCTGATTAATTTTGAAATTTTTGCTATAACTTTTGCTTACATCCTGCTCTAATTCCTCCCTCTGGGCTGTAGCAGTGCCCGGTTTTCCTGGAGTGCCCCTGTTTGGAGGTGTAGGTGGGTGCCCCATTGACAACACGCAAGGCTTGGCTGTGTACGCTCCCTGTGAGGGGAACGTCAAACCACATGGCAATGTTGGAACCTTCCCAGCAAATGGCAGAGCAATGCAGGGCTTGATTTCTGGCCTCTGGTCAGGCTGCAGAGCCTGTCTACCTGACCAACTCTTCTGCAGGTGACATCCAGCTGCGCAGTAAAAACCCTGTACAAACGTGTGCTTGCAAGAGAGCTGGCGGTGTTCTGTGAGGTTTCCAGATGCACTTGGGAGCTGTATCTGTTGTGCACTATCAGTTTAATTAAGATAAGGATATGGAGTTTATGCTATATTGCCATAAATGACAGGGTAGGGTAATGAATGATTTATACGGTATTAATGGTACTTGCGAAGCACAAATCTGTCAATATGCATAAATAAAACCATCATTTGAATCCAAGTAAGAGAATGAAAGCACAAGATTTTTTTTTGACTTAACAGCTTTCCAAAATTCCCACTGTTTGCAAAATAACAAGATGTGCTGGGCAAAAAGAGACACAGGTTGGATTACCCAGGTAACAAATACATGTCCAAAGCCAACTTTGGGGGGTGAATTTGATTCGGTGAAAGAAGACTGGCTCTTCTCCCTGCCCTGCAGGTAGTACGTTTGCCTATGACGGCCGCGGATTATTTGCTTTTTTTTTCCCTGACACCGAACTAAAGGATGCATTGTGGGAAAACCATCCTGACACATGACACTGTGCAAAGGAGGATCACAGCGTGAGGCAGCATCAAGGGGCTTACTTGGCCTTGATGCACTCTTGCACAGCATGGGGCTCCAGAGATGAGTGTCTCTTCCAACTGAAGCACTGGTGCAATTTGCACAACTCTCATGAGAGCGCACAGTGAAGCTGCTCTCAAAGCCCTCATGTAAACAGGGCTGGGGAAAGAAAAGGGAGAGTAAAAGAGCCTGCACCATGCACAGGAAAAGCACAAAAGGAGATGGTTCAAAAGAGGCTGAGCTAAGGAGGAGGGGAGTTGAGAGGGAAGCGAGGTGGAAAAGGGCAGAAAATTAAATCCAAATATTAGAAGCAGAAGGGAAAGTCTTAGCAATGTAATCAGATAGTTAGCACCACTGCAGCAGGAGTGGTCAGAAGAAATGAGGTATGGGAAGACACTGGATGGCAATGCGCAACTAGAGATATAGCTTTCAAGGCAAAACTGCAGCTGAGATGCGCTCTGAAGACTCTGTGCCTCAGATATGCAGCCCTTAAACTTCTTCAAAACCTCCAAAGTTCAGATAATAAGTTTGCATAAAGAGAGAGAGGGAGGGGAAGAGAAAAAATAAAGCCAGAAGTAAGTGTTCCTCGCTAGCCTGTCTCTGAGCAACAGGCCCTCCTGTACTCACTCTCCCTTGTTGCTCCTGCTTATCATAATATGCCACTTTTGCGCATCAAATTTACATTTCAAAAAATGCTGTATCGCTGCTCTAAAATTAATTATTAATCTTTCATCAGTCCCTTCCATAGATACATTTTTAACTTTGATTTTGCTACCCGTTCGGGGGAGAGTTGGGAGAGGGAGTGGGGGAGAGAAGATCCTTTAATCTTGTCACTTTTCTGTGGGGTTCTCCTTTCGTGTGCTGCTACTTCCAGCCCTCCGCATCCCCTAAGCACTCTGGAGGTACGACTTCAACTTTTCTGTTCACTTGGAAAAGAAGTTTCCCACATTTCTGAGAGCAGGAAATTTTCAGCCTGCAGGATGCAATGCGGAGAACTGATTGCTCCTCTTGTTTGACCTGACATTTCAGCCTCAGTAAAGTCAAACTGTATTGATAAATCAAGCCCCAGGCTAAATAGCTAGGTGGATGATATGCCTATGTTGGGGGAAAGAGATCCAGGTGGGATTTATATGGCCTACTCAGAGTGCAGCGTGGGCTTATTCATCAATCAGCTCATCACAGTGACTTACAGGGAATGGGCTGAACGTTGGCTATTTACTGTAAGCAAGCCCTGGAAATGCAGACACTTGCTATTAGTCTGTCAAAGAGTAAGTCCTTCTCTTGCCTGCAGTGGGAAAAAAAAAAGAAGAGACTATGCAGCAGATGGATACTGGAGAGATGGGAGCTTCTGGCAAACTCCATACCTGTCCCTGGTCTGGGGTTGTGCCAGATCCTATAATCCAACTGAAGGAGGGGGAAAAGGCTCATACAAGATGCAGTTATGATAATAGATGCTTTTATGGATTACAGAATAAACATTCCTTTTTACCTCTATGCTGCAAACTTACTGATCACTGGCTTCATAGCCAAATACGTTTGTGTAGAGGTGTCGAAGCAGACACAAGCACAAACACGCGCGTGTACACTCACCTCCTTCCCCCAGAAACATGCAGTCTGGATGTTCATGAAACTGAAGTGCTGTGTATAGGTCGATTCCTTGAACTGAGGTAGAAAAACTTGCCAGACTCCATCATATTCACTGTATTCTGCTCAAAAGGGACAAAAAATATATCTTGGAATACAGATGTCACCACAGCATGGCATCTAGTTAGAGGCCAAAGTCTCCCAGTCATAAGGAACCATACTTTACATTGAATTTTTAATCTTTCTATCTACATCTACAGTCTAAGAAATATGTATTCTTTTCAGCAACTTCTTTGCTGTTATTTGCTAGGCATATGTGTGGTGGGTGAATGGACTTAATCAGAGGTGAATTTGGATCAATAGACTATCACTCACTAGAAAATCAGATAAAGTACAATGGGAAAAAAAGGCTGAAAATGCAGACCAAAACACATCATCCTTGTTTTCCAAATCCACTCTGTCTGCATGTTTCTTCTACAAACGGTACTTGCCCAGGTTATAATTTTATCCCTGTAGTCTTCCCCTCTGGACTATGCCCAGGTTGTGCAGCTCTCTCTTTTATCTGTAGTGAAAGTCAGCAGATGCACTGCGAAGGATACATACTGTAGCACCTTTGTCTAGGCTGCACTTCACCACCATTAGATTAGCATTTGCTCGAGCGCAGCCAATAGCTCTCACAGCACACCTATACATAAACATCATATTTGCCTTTCACAGCTGGAGAAACTGAGCCAGTGAAGTTGCTGGAGGTGAGAGGGAGTCAGCAGCAGCCCCAGATCAAAACTGAAGCCTTGCCTAATCACAGCTTTCTTCTCCATATTCCAGACAGCAATCTGAATACAGCCACACATCTACTTTCCGTGATTTATTCTGTGTAACAACACAGATTTTTTTTTTTCAAAGCAGACTTTGATTTCAGTTTGTCAACACTAGTTCTGCATGTATCTGTAATTAGGTAGAATCATCAATATGCTACAGAGGGCCCACTTTGTATATTACGCCTCCACAAACCACTGGAAATGAAGTGCTGTGGTTCTCCTTGCATATTTTCATTTGGACCATATAAAGCAAAAGCGCATAGCTGGAAGTGTAAGTCTCATTTCGCAAAAATAAACAATGCTTATGTGGATGTCTCACAGATGTTACACCTTGTCAAGTGCATTGAATTCCTTATAGCCAAATAATATCTAGATCATGTAGGCTTCAGAGTAAGTGTGGTTTCAGCAGCAATGCAATTCATGCAAAAATCCAATATGGACCTTTCAAAATGTCCCTTTTTGTCCATTTAAGAGCTGAATAATGTTTGCCGCTGAAAATGTTATGGATTCTTGTATCAGTGTGATTCTGTGATTCTGTGATGTACAGACTCTCCTCAATCAAAATACTGGGCCCATTTTTCAATGAGTTACACTCTCTGCCTGCCCAGCTCACCAGTCTAGCTGAGGAGCTGCAAGTGTCAGAAGAAGGAGGTAGAAAAGACTTTTCTTGCCTCTCAGAGCATTTTCCTTCCTTTTGCAATGCTACAGCAGTTGTTGTTTTGCGTATTTTTTTCACAGAATCACAAGGTTAGAAAAGACCCACAGGATCATCGAGTCCAACCATTCCTATCAAATACTAAACCATACCCCTCAGTACCTCATCCACCCATCCCTTAAACACCTCCAGGGAAGGTGACTCAACTACCTCCCTGGGCAGCCTGTTCCAGTGCCCAATGACCCTTTCCATGAAAAAAATTTTTTTTGATGTCCAGCCTGAACCTCCCCTGGTGGAGCTTGAGGCCATTCCCTCTCATCCTGTCCGCTGTCACTTGGGAGAAAAGGCCAGCTCCCTCCTCTCCACAACCTCCTTTCAGGTAGTTGTAGAGAGCAATGAGGTCTCCCCTCAGCTTCCTCTTCTCCAGGCTAAACAACCCCAGCTCTCTCAGCTGTTCCTCTAAAGACTTGTTCTCCAGCCCCTTCACCAGCTTCATTGCTCTTCTCTGGACTTGCTCCAGAGCCTCAACATCCTTCTTGTGGTGAGGGGCCCAGAACTGAACACAGTATTTGGGGTGCGGTCTCACCAGTGCTGTCTCACTCCTTCTATCCCAGAACCTTTCTAAGGGTTATTCTTAGGTGATTTTTTTTTCAATAGGTCTAGAGTATTCCCTTGATTTTTTTTTTTTTTCCTCCTGCTTGGGGAGGTCTTTTCAATAGAGTGGGTCCATAAAAGCATGATGAAGAGAGGTATGGCTGGAGTGGTTAAGAGAAACAAGTGCAGGCATTAGCTCTTCAGCATTTGAGACATGATTCTCCAGAGAAAACAGAAAAAGCCCAGTAGCACTTATACCACGTGTACTAGCTATACAACACCCCTCTCCTTAGCTAGAGTTGCATTTACTTGTGTAGAACCAAGACATCCGTACCTTTCCTCACACTAGTGCCCCTTGAAGCACCATGGACCTGTACGAAAACTTTTGACCACTGCTATGTTTCCCTACCCACTGCTCTTTCCTCCAGGCTGTGATGCAAAGATCTCTTTTAACTCCTTGTTCCTGCCCGTCTTTGCTGTAGGGCTCAGACTAAGACTGCAAGTGGCTTTTTTCACCTGCAGGAGAGTTGGTGGCCAGCCCTGAGCCCCACTTCTTGGACAAAGGTGACACTGACCTCATGCTCACACAGTCCAGGAGTCACCGATATCCATTAACCATCCCCTTAGCTGCTGAGCAATTCTTATTAACAGCTTCATCCTTAGGGAGCTACAAATTTTTCACAAGTGAGGAAAGGACAGTGACCCAAATCTAGCTGCCTGAAGCGCTGAAACATGCTGCCCTGCTCTGCATCCTGCTGCATGGGGAGATCAGCAGCTGCAGGAAGCCTCGTGGTGTCAGCAGCTGCCTTTTTGCAGGAAAGCAGGTAGTGAAAGGTGGCATCCCTCTGCAGCTTCTTGCTGTTTCATCCTCCCCATCCTTCATCACACTGAGCTATGCTCCACGGCACTTCTAATTACAAAGTAAAGTGATCACAAAAAAAAAAAAAAAGACCAAAATAGAACTGTGGAAGCTGCAGCAGCTGATGTATGAGGACAACCAGCTTAGGAAAGGCAGAGGCACAGGGTAAGATCTTGGAAGTTGGAATGCAAAACTGCAACGTGCCTCTGTTTTAAGTTTCTACAAAAATGCACTCCCAGCCAGGTGTCTCCTGCCTGATGGGCACTGGACATCTTAAGTTTAAGCCCAGTAAGTTATCTAGGAGGCTTCTGTGTAGAAATAATTTCAATATTGAGCTCACATAATTTCAATATTGTGAACTCACATCCTAGCAGATAAAGTCAGCATCTTTTTTGGCTCACACACTTGCCAAACTATTTGTAAAGGTGGGCCTGTACACTGAGGTTAAAAGGATGTATTAATTAGAGGGCCAAATCTTAAAGCCAGGGGATGAAAGATCAATCTCATACGCCCCCTTTGGTGCAATCAGCCTTGGCAAATAACATCCAACTGGATTTAAAGGTACCCAGAAGTGCAAACAAATTCCCTCCTTCTGACTGTCCTTCCAGGCTTGGGACTAAGGTCAGTGTAACTGGAAAAGGCCTATAGCCTTTGCCCTCATCCTATAAGCATCTTTTGAAGTAGGGTTTTTTCCTGGCCTCCATGGAGGAGCAGAAAGAGGAAATGCCCCTTAATTTTGAAATCCACCTCTGTAAGTGATTTTCTGGCTGCTTGGAGAAAAGCAGAAGAGACATTAAAGTTATTTCACATCTGTATACCCCAATGCAGTGAAAGCTCAGGTCTCTGCACCCTACTCTTTTCTCAGTGTGGACCCCACCTGCCCCTTACTGCAGGAAATGCTGCTGTGAGTCCAGCAGCTGTGAAAACTTCCTCAGGCATTGCTGAGCTCTTATGGGATGTCTCCCCTGAGTAAAGGATTGTCTGCCTTACTCATGGGCTTGGTCCTGTGAGCGCACCGTGGGGTCGGGCCATGGGGCTGCAGCACGCAGGACACTTTGGGGTGGCATGGGCTGCCTCTGGGTCTGAGTGGTACCTTCAGCATGGAGCTGAGAGAAGGGTTATAGGAGTCGTCTGTCCTCTGACTCTTCTCACTGCAGGGGTCAGGATGGTGCCATGAAGGAAGGACCTGTAAAACTTCAGGCCTGGTCCAACACATCTAGAATTAGTGTTCTAGTATTAGACAAGAGGAATGTTAATTTTGTTATGACTGACAATTTGTTTGTGGACCAGTTCCCTTTTTTAAAAAATGCAGTTTATATTCAAATTAACATATTATCCAAAGAAGAAAAGAATTTGAAAGTTGAAGAAAATTATCAGAGCATGTGATATATAAAATATTTAGTATTTATCTGGTGAAATAAATCAAAATGTGGAGGGGGACATGACAGAAGGAGAATGATAAGGAAAGATTAAAAATAGACTGTTTTCAAAGTGTATCTAAACATTTTGTTAAGTGCTGCATTTCCCTCTTGCCCACACAGGCCTGAAGAACATGGTTTTGAAATTCAGGCACAGCTGTGCCCTGTGGGTTGGGAAGCAATGTGCTTTGGTGAATGGGAACTAGGTGGGAAGGTGGGTACTCCTCCATGCTAAGTGTTTCTTTGCTTAGACTCTGCTGATCAAGTCTAAGACCTCAGTAAACCTCTTTCCATCAGTCAACCTTTCTGAAAGCAAAAGCAGAAGGGTAGCAAACTACCCAACTTTTAATCCCTTTTCTTCCACCAGGTACAGTTGGACCAGTCTCTGATAATGGGCTGAATCTCCACCTGGAGATGCCTGTTGGCCTCCACTCCTTGTGGAAAGAGTGAGAAAGCTAAAATCATGTGAGATAAAGCCTCTTCCCTTTAATGTCAGTAAGGGACAACAACTGATGTACAATGAGCCTGCTGAAGTCAGACAGGGACAGCCGTACCCTTGTTCTGACAGTGGTGTGTGGTGGCAGAAGAAGGAGCAGACAGGCAGGCTTGCAGGGGCTCAGGAAAGACATCCTGGATGGAGGTGACTAGGTACAAGACTCCAAGAAGCACTAATAATACAAGAAAGGTAATAAAGACCTTCACAACAGGGTACCCATTCCAGAGCTTCATAGAATCATAGAATCATAGAATAACCAGGTTGGAAGAGACCCACCGGATCAAGTCCAACCATTCCTATCAAACACTAAACCATGCCCTTCAGTGCCTCGTCCACCCGTCCCTTAAACACCTCCAGGGAAGGTGACTCAACCACCTCCCTGGGCAGCCTGTTCCAGTGCCCAATGACCCTTTCTGTGAAGAATGTTTTCCTAATGTCCAGCCTGAACCTCCCCTGGTGGAGCTTGAGGCCATTCCCTTCAGAGTAGTCTGAATGTCCTTGCCAAAGTGCCTAGAAGAGGAACTTGAACTCCTCAGGGAAAAATTTGCATGGTATCCATCTGTAGAGCCAGATATATGCTGGTAACTGTGTAAAGTACTTTGTGAATTGGTGTCCGCACATATACAGATATCTTTGAGGCACCTAGTTAGCTGCCATCAATCACGGCTGTGCTGGCACGGGTGGCAAGAAGAAGCTAGCAGCAGTGGCAGAGAAGCTAGTCTTAGCACTGTATTACAGCTAGAAATATCAACAAGGAATGCAGAAAGAGGTGGCTGACCTGTGTGCCAGTACTGGCAAGGGAAGAGCAAAATGTCATCTTACAAGGACATCTCACTTCTACTGAACAGTCCAGCAGACTATGCTGGCAATTAGGAAATGAACTATAATCTTAAATGTCCCAAATAGAAAGCAAACCAAATAAAGTCTGAGACCAGCTGGAATTTGTCTAGATACAGGACAACATCTCTCTATGTAGGCCAGCACCACCTCCAGACTGTTTTGCTTTCTCCTGAAAAATGAAGACAAACTGTCTGTTTGCTTTCTTTTAAAAATGTGTTGAATGGCTTGGCCAATAGCAATGAGATGATAATGGCAAAAGCAGTTTTATTTACTCTGGTAACTGTATTTTCATATACTGCATTTTTCTGCCTTTGTATTTTGATCAAGTAATCTCCCTGGGGAGTCACAACTCTCACCCACTCAACCTCTCACATGGACTGCACCCGCAAGTGACAGTGTGGCATGGAGACAGTCACCCTGTGAGCTGTTGGATTAAACTACACTAGCATTTTCTTCTGCAGAATAAATTTGTCTTATTCTCTTTTGTCCCTGCTCTGCCATGCCACATTTGTGCTAATTACATTATTTTGGTGGTCTCAGGAGTCCTTGGGAAAACAAGAAGTGCCAGTGTTAGTGGGACAAAGGCATTTGTTTTATTTGCCACTATTTTCCATGGACATAACTCTAAAGCTGAATAAATAGCCCAGCCTGAAATGCACACAAATCCTACCATCAGCAGTTGAGAGCTGCCAGAGTCAGTTCTATCTCCAGCAGGCATCAGAGGATGGTTTGCAGGATTCCCCTGGGTGCAACAAGAGGGCTGTTCCCCAATATCCCAGTGCAAGCCCAGATATCTCATAAGGGTCCGCATTTATGAAGAAGCACAACCTTTGCACACAACATAGATTAAGGGCTTTACATTGGAAAGGGGGTGATCCTACGAAGACTGTTCCCTGCCCTGTGCCCCATGAACACTTTTTGTAAGAATGACTCTCCTGAGGTCTTTGGAACCAGCAGATGAATATTACAGTGTAAGCATTCACATTCAAAAGAATGTATGAGGAGCACAGCTGCCTGGAACAAAGCATCTTTTCAACTATGTTAGGAAAGTAATACCAAACTCTCACATTTTCCTTCATTACTCCATCTAATAAGAAATAATACTTAATTCTTGTAAAACACTTGTCAGACTCCCAAAGCGATCGGTGCCAGATGATGAAACAGAAGCAACAAGCACTGAATGCCATCACCTGCATCACCAAGCCCCCCTGTTTCAGCTCTAGGTCCCAGCACTTAAGCAGTGTAGGAGGACTTCCGCGAGACTACAGGGGACCCTGTACTCTTTCAGGTGTGCTTCCAGCTGTCCTGAGTAGTCCTATCCTGTGCCTAGTACATGCAACTGTGAAATGACAGGGACACTGCTGGTGTCGAGTATAAGGGTGTAGAAGCTGTAAAGGAACACTCAAATACTTAATTATCTTTAGTGTCTTATATTGATAGAATCATACAGTAGTTTGGGTTGGAAGGAACCCTTAAAGGTCATCTAGTCCAGCTTCCCTGCAATAACAGGGACATCTTCAACTAGATCTGGATATATAGAACCCTGCCCAACCTGACCTTAAATGTTTCAAGGGAACTGTTCTGTGAAGGAGAAATGGAAGCTTTCTTGCCTCCGGAAGGGCTAGGTGTGCAGGCATAGTCTGTAGTGCAAAGAGCCTTGTGCTCACTCCTCCCCCACCCCAAGCAAGCAGCCATTCTCTCTCCAGCCCCTCCTGCATAACATCGTAAGCAAACCCATACAGAGCAGAAGAGCTCTCAGTAGCTATAGAACAGGTATCACTGTTTGCCCCTTTTAAGCAGTAATAGAAAGCTAATTAAAATGGCAAGTAACACACATGAAAGGGGAGGGAAAAAAAAAAGAAAACCATGAAAATGGAGTTTCATTCAGCTGTACAAATAGACAAAGAGGTAAAACTTGGATAGCAGCAGAGGAGTTTGAAACAGCTTTTGGTGAATTCAGTCTAATGCCTCTTCACTGCTGGTAGAAAAGACCGTATATATCATCTTACAGTGTATATTGTTCTAAATAAAGACCTACACCAATGGAACTCTCACACTGACTTCATACTCCATTGTATTGGCTTCTCACTAACACTTATCAGCTGAAACAACATCAGAACAGCGGAGTCCAGAAGAGTTTTTTTATAATGTCACTGGAAGACTCTGTGTGTGTGTGTGTAAATATAGATAGGTCTTTTTTTTTTCCCTTTAAACAAAGGTAGAAAGAAGATGATAGTACAAAAGCCAGCAGCCTCTAATAATTGGAGTCAGACCTGCCATTTGACCAGAGGTAGATACAGACACACAACGGTTTTGCAAAGATTACAAGCTAACAATTCAGACTTTTTTTAGTTATAACAAGTAGAGTAATTCTGGGACACGTAAACAACAAAAGACACGGAAAGGATGAAAGACCTACTTCTGCATATTTTCCTTACAATTTCTCAGTGTATAATCCATAAGCACGGGTGTGTGATTGCCTGAGCACAAGAGAGAATGATGCTCTGGGAATCACTGATGGAACAGAGTCTTTGCCATTATTTTATCACATCCTTGTAAAGGCTCGTGGAAAAGAATGGGGCAATTATGCTACTGTTCAGTCCACAAAACAACCATGGCCCATCCACTGTCAATACAAGAACTGGTCTTCCAGTTTTTTTGGATGCTGTAACCTAAATTGCTACTTATAAATTAAAAGAGTTCAAATATCCACTGTTGGCAGTGCCCAGGCAGTCAGGCTGTTTGTTGCAGGCTTGTGAATTAAGGGAGCAAAAGCTTTCAGGTAACCACTAACCAGAGATAAAGATCTGGATCCATTGCAGTTTAAGCAGTGGCACAGGAACCCCTGTGTGGCACAGGAACCCCTGTGTGTCACAGGAACCCCTGTGTGTCACGCATCACAGTATATGTGCAAACTGAGCTCTCAGATCTTGTGAGGGTGATGAACCAAGTGGAGAAGCGTATGATGGAGCACAGAAAAAGCACATAATGGTTAATTTGCACATTTCTTCCATGTGACATACTGTCCATTTCACTTGTGTAGTCTACACACAAACTCAAAACACAAACACAGCTTCTTAAGATAGAGTAGTTGCAGCCTGGCTGAGTTTTATTAATTTTAACCAGTAAATAAAAGCAGCTGATCAAAAGCCGCAAATGCATATATCCAGTAAACCTGTTAGCTTGTGCTTAATTTAAAACATATTTTTACTCTCTTATATGATGAAGTTCTTTCTTGCATCAGGGTCGAGATGTCTTCTGAGGCAACAATGAGACACCCGATAGATCTGCAGAATGGAAGGGGTCTACAGGATTAAGTAAATTTATCCAAAAGTGCCCTAACTATCAGGATGCCTACAAGAAAGCATTCCTTGTCATCCCTTCTTTCAGGCTTACAAACACTCAGCTTGCTCATGCTGGAAAAAATACTGAGGTCAGCTGAGAAAAGCAGCTATATGAGAGAATCTGTATATATCACACATTACCAGAAGCAGGGAGAACAAAGGGTGAGTTTAGAAATCTGTGAATTTTATTCAATTCATAGTAAAAAGAGATGTGTTACTGATCCTTCATAGATTTCTTTCTCTTCCAAATGTTTCCCAATTACACATAATATTTCCCAATTATATATAATTTTCCCTTTAAGAACCACAAGTGTTTTATTATGGGCTCTGGAAACTGACCCTAAAGGAATTGCTTGACATTTTTTCTTAACATGAAATGAAATGAATTTTCTTTCCAGAAATGAAATGAATTTTCTTTCCTGAAATGAAATGTAAGTTTCTGATGGACTCTACTCTTCCATATACAAATCTACGCCAATGTAATCACTCTTGAATAAGATAATGCAGACTCTGTTTCTGGTTTAGCTGTAATCAGAGTTAATGAAATAAGAAGTCAGAGCTGGAATGGGTCTATGGGTCACTGATCCAAGTCCTTTGCTACCAACTACAATGTTGTGTTTTCCCTTTCATTAACTCACCATGCTATAACAACTTGCTGGCTTTCAACCCCAACTTCCTCAAGGCAATTCCAAGACAATGGCAGGATAAAATCAAAGTATCCAGGGTCTCTGTCAATTGCTCTGTTTTAATACCAAAAACCACAAAATAACATTGCTTTAATGTTTCCAAAATAATGTTGAAGGTGGATCATGATTGTAGGCTATTTAGGGGAAGATAATTGTATTTTCTTTTTCCAATTCACTGTTATCCTCACGAGAGAATAGTGACCAAGATGAAAGCCTAGAAAAGACAAATAAAACAAGAACTCCACCTCTTCTGCAAAAGATGTGAAAATAATGTTAACTGGAGAGAGTCTTGTTTTGATTTTGCTTTCTCTACAACACAGAGAATGTTAATGAATTACACTGTTAACTGGGACATAATCTTGTCTGCAAGGGATCAGGGGAAATTTAGATGTGGGACTATCTCAGATAATGAGAGGCAACTGGGAGTTTTTGGAAGAGCTGAGAAATTGGCGTGTGGAAATAATAATTATAGATTTTACAGTATTTACCGAGAAATGCTGTGGAAGAAACCTATTTGGGTTTAACTGTGAACCTTGGTAGAAAGGGAATTAGGATACCTGGTGCTAAAATCTCCTCAAATCCCTCAAAGCTTTAGTAAAGATCTAATGCTTTGGCTGGTACACTGGAGTTTGCTCAGCTGATACAAATAATATTTCCAGGAAAATTTGTACATTACACTCCCAGATGTCAGCCAGATGATACAAGGATATTTTGGCTTGGAAGCTTCTTTTTTCCTTTTCTGTTTTGCTTAAGAAGAAAAGAATTGCTTGTGCACTGTCTACAAAGATTTCAGCATGATATCTACTATTTTAGCCACTAACACAAACAACCTTGCCAATCAGAATATATTTTTTTCATCCTTCTTCATCCAGACAAGTAAGCAGTCATCAATTGCAATCCTTCACATGAAATACAAATTTAGCACTACAGAAAAGAAAACTAAAGCAATTTGTACCTTTACTATTCCAAGGGGATACATTTGTGCTCTGTTTACTATGAAATATTGCCTCTCTTGAAGTCAAAGGTATATCAATGTCACTGACCTTAAGCTGAATTGCAAGTAAGAGGAAGATATCTTGGCATTCCTGGCATCTTCTCCTCATTATTGAGCTTTCTAGTTAGCATGTGCTCTAAAACAAAGCTCAAGCATTTATTTTCCATAGGTTGCAGTTAAGCTTGACATATCTGATTTGATACAATCAAATTTAACAGTAAAAAAACGCATTTTAGAAAACTTGATTTTTAATTGCTGTCCAGTAAACAAATTAACTTTGTGAGCAAAATATTTTAAATATTTCTTTACCCGTGACATCATTTTCTTAATAATGGTTGAATCAAGATACTAACAGGAAAAAAAACCTAAAATGCAAAAGCAGGTGAGTGTCTATAGAAGCATACGTTTCTATACACCTTATGGTGAACACCTTGAAAACCAGGAAGACATTCTGATTGGAAAATCCTATTCCACTTCCAGTTTTTAACCTTCTCTTGCCACAGAAACAACCAGAATGTTCATATGGCTGCTCATTTTTCTACTGCACTGGTCTGTCATTTTACCTGTTTATGTAGTTATTGGTACCAATAACATAGCACTTCACACACATGTATTTTCATGTTCACATATGCATTCATATGCATGCTGATCACAGTATGTTGTAAATTAGCAGAGTAAGTAGAAGAGAGGAGCTCTGTCTCATGTTGGCTTCTGCAGGAAAACACGCCACAAAATCTGATAGAATCATTATGAATGGTGCACTGCAATCCCCAACACACCCAAAGAGACTCTGTTTCTTCACTGATGGGGTGCACATTTGAGTGTATGGGCACAGTTATACTGAGTCTTTCAACACTTTCCTGTGTCCAAGGTCAAAAATGTAATCACCCTGCTGCTGGACCCCCATGCCTGAATACACCTCTGCAACTCCAAACAAATTCCAGTGCAGTAGATGATGCCACTTTGAATTTATGGTCATTTAAATAGAAGAGGATTTGGTTGCAGAAGCGCCTCTCCCACATGTGGCTTCTGTACCCTCTCTCCTACAAACCTCTGCAATGCTATTCCACTGCTTTCTTCCTCCTCTTTTAAAACTCATTCTAGTGATGATTGACAATGTAGGCAGCTAGAACCAATTCTGCTGATTTGTGTTGCTCTTTATTTCCCTTCTCTCCGGTCTGCCTCATCTATTGCCTTTTCTCTTCCATTGAAACTGCTTGCAATAGTGATCACCTTTGGGCTGATCCAGCACAGGCTAAATGCACTAGGGGTCCGAAACATTGCTAGGCTGCTAGGCTGCCTGGGCACTAAGGGATATACCCATCCTCATTTCAGGGAGTAATAAATCCTAGAATTATAGAAACATTAGGTTGGAGAAGACCTTAGAGATCATCGACTCCAACCGTACCTATCTACTATTAAAACATGTCCCCAAGCATCTCATCTACCTGCTTTTTAAACACCTCTAGGGATGGTGACTCAACCACCTCCCTGGGCAGCCTGTTCTAGTGTTTGATCACCCTTTCTGTGAAGAAATTTTTCCTAATGTCCAATCTAAACTTCCCCTGACACAGCTTGATTTCACTCCCTCACCTATCACTTGAGAGAAGAGACCAATACCCACCTCTCTGCAACCTCCTTTTAGGTAGTTGTAGAGAGCAATAAGGTCTCCCCTCGGTCTCGTTTTCTCCAGGCTAAACATCCCCAATTCCCTCAGCCCGTGTCCAGTTGCAAAGGTTTTATTTCCACTGAGGTGAGAAAGGAATTTTGTCAAGACGATTAAGCCTCGTTAAGGTCTGAAGAGGTTTCAAAGTGCTTACCTTGCTCTGTGGTCTAGAGAAGAAGCCTAGAACAACTATGCCTCAGAGAGCATCATAAGTTAGGTGGGATTCTCTGAAGCTTATGTAACAAATATAAAAACCTTCATGTACCATATCACCAATCCACAGTAACTACTTTCCCTGTGCAGGGCTCTATTACAGCAAAGCAACACTAATTTTGTGTGATGGGCTGGCATGGAACTATCATCCTCATTTTCCTTGAACACAAGGCCAGAATTTGAATCCAAACCCTCATGGGCTTTTCCATACAGCATTTCAAATCAGTGTGTTTAGATGGGAAAGTCACAATCACTGCATTAGTGCCCAGGATACTTGGCTGAACCTGATGTCTCTATTTTTGAGCATATGGTTTATTGAATTGTAATACTTTTCAAGATAATTCTGACTGCCCTGTTCTGAAAGATTTGTATTCTCAAGTAGAACATGCACAAGAATAAAGATTTTGATTGCAGTTTTAATATCAAAGTAATATGTTTCAATTGACTAAGCAGGCCACTAACAATTTAGATAAAGGGATGCAATATAACAATTAATGAGCTATACACAAATTCCTCATTGTTCATTAACCCTTCAGAGGCTGCATATCTGCATATAGTCCATGTTTCCCTCTATTTTTCTGGCACTCTAAATGATGGCAGAGCTCTCAATATAAGCTGTAAAGAGGTTGTTTTAATGTATGGTAAGTGATATGCATACATATTATGAAATAATGTGTACAAAGTGCTGGTAATGGTCCTAACAGAGGTAATGGCATTTAATGTAATTTCTAAAGGGTGAAATTTTAGTTAATATCCATTATAAAATCAGCTATCTCAAGCAGAGCTGGGTTTGCAGGATCAATCAGCCTGGGGCAAAACTCTACTTGAAAGAGCAGCAGGATAGGAAAGCTTTCAGGGAATGGGTTACCCACTCGCATATTCTCAGCTTCAGCCCCAGTGAAAATGAAAACAACCTAAGGCCTACTCTGTGCCTGCAATATTTTTCTTTAGCGACATGGTAAACACCTCATGCAATTGTCATACCCACTGCAGCATCTAGTATGCTCTGGAGAAGTCCAGATCCTGTAGTCACACAACTTCATGAGAATCATTACTTTTCTCATGTAGTTCTTTGACCTGTGGTAAGAAGGCTGGAATTATGATCCCTGAAAAGTGTGAACAAATTTTTTCATAAAAATCCAAATTCTTTCTTCCTTTTTGTTTTCCTCACTTTCCCAAGCCCTATTTCTTGGGGTGGGAGAATTAGAATGGGTTGCCACAGCTTTGTCTTCTTTTGGATAGTCTCATTCCTCCTTATTCTATTTGCATATTTGCTTGATTATTTGACACATCTTTTTAGGTTGGAAATGGTTGTTATGCACAGATGTGTATAAGCTGGAGTAAATATGGGTATTTCTACTGATGAGAGGGGGAAATACAGCACAGTATAAAAAGTGTCCTTTCTAATAACTCAGAACTTTTCATCACTGAATTTGACATTCAGGTGATCTACATACAATTGACACAAAATTATTGCCCCTGTTAGTAGAGATATGAAGTATATTAAAGTGGTTTTCCCAAGGACACAACTTGAATCTTTAACCAAGCCAGAACTCAAGCTCAGGGCTCCTGGAGGCCATCCCAGCATCCCATTCTTCTGGCAACTGAAGACATTAAAAGGCCATAGAAGTGTAGAAGACAACTGAGTGAATCATACTTCATTCACTTGGACTTTGTTTTCATTCATAAACATACCAGAGATCAGAGCCCTTGAAGTCAGTTATGGAAGGTTTCTGGTGCGTGTGGAAGACAGATTCCTAACACAAGTGGTGATCAAATCAACTTGGGAAGGTACCCCACTGGTCCTGTTGTTCATGAACAGAGAAGGCCCTGTGGAAGATGTAACAGATGGAGGATGCCTGGGGCATAGCAATCATGAGATGACAGAATTCTCAGTCCCAGAAGTAAGGATGGGGGTCAGCAGAATGGCCACTTTGGACTTCTGGAGGATGGACTTTGGACCATTCAGAGGCGGGTTGATAAAGTTCCTTGGGCAGTAGTCCTAAAAGGCATAGGAGCACAAGAGGGCTGGATGATCTTCAAGAAAGAAATACGTTTTAGTAATGGACAAGTATGGTTGGACTTGAGGATCTCAAAGATCTTTTCCAACCAAGCAATTCTATGATTCTATGAAGAAGAGATGATCTGTGTCCACAGCTTCTTCACAGCTCATGGGCAAGGAAGCAATCTTTTTGCAAACTAAACATTCAGCTCAGGTAAGTTTTTGTAATTTTTCAGTTATTTCATACAACATTTGTATGTATAGAACATAATTCATTGTTTTTGAGACTCACCAGTACCTTGAAATTATAAATTTTTATTTAAAAATGTTTGTACAGAACTAAACAAATTCAAGGTGAACAGTAACAATACTCAAGGCGGATACAGCCACAAATGAACAGAAACAAACAGAAAAGGAGACAGACGAAAAATAACCCATCATTTTAGAGCTAGGGTTCTTGGTGACTTTGGGAAAAGGATTTCAGAGAAAAAACTACTCTGCATTTTTTCCCCTGGTGCATCAAAGTTAAAAATCAAATCAATATCATCTTAATATTAGACGGTGGTGACAGCATGCGGACATCAGTGCTGTAATTAAAAAGCCATTCAGCTCAGTTGGTAAAATGTAATTTTAGCTGTAGTCACTGGCTGTTTCCAAGCAATCTATTTACCCCAAAATGTCCTCAGGCAGGGACTGAAGAGTGTGAAATGATCGCGTTTTAGTTATCCTCATACATAACAAATTTTAATTACAATTCCTACTGTAAAAAAAATGTTATAATAATATTACACTGAAATCCCTGTGCTAACTAGTGCCAGAAAAACAGGAAGAAACTTTCTCTGCTTTACTGCTCCTATTAGTCTCACTTTACACAGGACTTCTTTCCTGAGCCTGCATGGGGACAGACTCCAGCTGCTGATGGAGGTGCTATCCTGTGCTGTGCCAGTGCATCGCCCACACCAGAGAATGTCTTGGAAAATGATGCTGTGAGATTTCCCCTGATCTGATATGGACCATCAGGAGAATGTACTTTATTGCTTAAAGATTGGCACAGGTCTGGCTTTAGATACTGCTCACAGAAAAAGCTTAGAGCCACACACGAGGGTAGCAGCTAAGCTAACAGTAAGTGAAGTTAAGTAAAATGCACATAGCATTTAACTTTCTAAGCTAAAACCATCAACCAATTAAATTGAATGGTTGAATTAAATATTAAACTTATTTACAGACAAGAAAACTAAGGCAGAACATCAAAGGCCAGTTTTGAGGATGGTACTTTAGTATTACTCCACAATCTGTATTTTATTTTGGGTTAATTTCTTTCTTTCTAAAATGCTGTATGCTCACAAGTAACCTTGTTGCAGTTATAAATCATCTGGTATTCTATTGCACATTATGAAACCCATGGATATGGAACCTCAGGGCTGCAGGAGTGCCTGCATCCCCATCCCTATCCATATCCTCAATATCCCTGTACTTTTGGTTCCTTCTCCTGTAACCTGGCCAGCTCCCAGGGTCATTCCTTCCCTTCCCCTGTAGTACCTTGCCACGGACTTATCCTAGCAGAAGCAACCCCACTGGTTAAAAGCAAGTGCTGCTTTGGGACCCCTGGGTTGTCCTTCTTCTGTTTACGCAGCAGTAAAATTCACTGTGTCCCCGAACCTCTCACCCTGCAGAGAGTATAGGATACCCACCCCTCTCAATCACAGCAAAAACAGTTACCCCAACACATGAAAGCGAGGGTGTGCAGGTTTTTGGACTGGCTTATAAGCATCTTTCAGAAGCTGACAAGACTTTTGCCAGTCCTCAGAAAGTCTGCTGCTGATTTAGGTAAGTAGGCACTCCAGCTGCCAAGGTTCAGATCCTTCTAGTGGGTCTGAACAAGATGCAGGCCAGGAGATTAGTTTTGAAAATTAGAACTTATTGGCTTTTGGTGAAGCCAGAAGCTGAAAGGAGCTTTGAGATCCTGCAGGTCCCCAAACCACAGTTGGACTGCTAGGCACAGGAAATGTAAGTGTAGTATTAAAACAAATAATTTCTTGTAAATATGGAATATAAGTTTCTTTCTTTGGTGGGACACTGAAAGAGGTTTCCCAGGGAAGTTGTGGATGCCCCATCCCTGGAGGTGTTCAACACCAGGCTGGATGGGGCCTTGGGCAGCCTGTTTCAGTGGGAGGTGTCCCTGCCCGTGGCAGGGGAGTTGGAACTAGATGATTTTTAAGGTCTCTTCAAACCCAAGCCATTCTATGACTCTTTTGGGAAGGGCAGAAATAAAAGTACAAGCAGTGAGATAATATATTTGCTTAATTCTGTCCTAAACCTTGCAGGGAAAAGAGGAGATGTTCAGACAAAAATACAAATCTTACTGCAATATACAGTGCAGATGCATACGCATATGCAACTTTGCATTTCCAGCTCTCTGCTCTTGTCATGGTAGCTATTATGCTCTTGCCTCTCTGGAGTTGGCCTGACACTATCAAAAGTAGTGGTGGGCAGCTAGAAATACCATATGTTTTAAAAGGCAGATAGTTTGAAGGACAGCCACTTCGACTGTAGCATCCAGTAAAAAGC
The DNA here is from genome assembly GCF_032191515.1 of Phaenicophaeus curvirostris. Classification (NCBI taxonomy): domain Eukaryota; kingdom Metazoa; phylum Chordata; class Aves; order Cuculiformes; family Cuculidae; genus Phaenicophaeus; species Phaenicophaeus curvirostris. The sequence continues at coordinate 4,772,233 of NC_091393.1, forward strand.
CTAGAACCATTTTCCTAACTCTCAGTTTCATCAGTGGTCTCAGCCTCAAGCTGATATGTGGTATAATGAGTTCAATGGGACAAGTCTTACAGCACAGAGGTCTCCAGAGAGGTTTTAAGGCCCTTCCCATTGGGCTGCTGTAGGATTTATGCTTGTTGAAAAGTGAGAACGTAAATTAGAGAGTGTGCCCTAATCTGGCATGCAGTTGACTCCTGTTACTGCAGCAGAGAGGAGGCACCAGGCAAGCAGAGGCAAGAAGGTGAATTTTCGTAGTTTCTCACTGCCTTTCTCTACAGAACTCTTCCCTCCTTTAGGGAGATGCTGCACTGCAGCATCCTTCAAAGGAAGATCAGCTTGCAGAAACACACACACAATTACTGGCCTGTCTTTGCTGCTTCTCTTTAGCCAAGTCTCTAACAATCCTATTACACCTAAGATGTTTTTTCACCCTTAAAAGTTGCCACAGTTTCTCTGTTCCCTGTATATCTCATATATAGTCTTGCAGGAGCCCCACATGAAGCATGGGAAGAGCTCTTCAACACAAAATGACCAGTACTTTATTATTTACTCAAAATTAAGAGCAAAATGTGTTCCTCAATCTTTCCTAGAAGCCCTCTTCATTGCTGCGTACAACATTACTGAACAAGCTGTCAAGTGGGAAAAGGAGTGGGAGGTGACCAGCTTTCCCTTCATCCTTTCAACTAGTGTGCAAACCAGCACACAGTAACTATCAGGGGGAGCACGTATTTTTTAGTAGCCTGCAGGCTAAACATCACTCCTCCATCTACCTGTCTATCTTCCTAATGCATGTTGCACTGTCACAGTGAAAGAGCTTAGAATACGCAGAAAGAGGTCCCAGGAAAGCCTGTGGAGCAGAACTCAACTTGGCTTTTCCTGAATAGTTAGACTAATACCAGTACTTCCTTTGCCCAAGAATACAGACAGGCAAATGGGTCCTTTTATCAGTGCAGTAGACAGTGCAGTATTTCTCAAGACTGAAGGATCCCAAGTTATAAAATACCTAAACCCAGATTGCTGATATTCAGGAGAATATAAAAGGGCTTTTATACTATTTTTATACTGCTCCTAGACATCTCCTTCTGGGCACTATTGGATACAGACTACTCAGTCAGGTGTCTCTTTGGTCTGACTTGTTGCCAGGTGTTTTGTTAATACCATAAATGATTTCCAGACTACTGAAACATCTCATTACTGGTGACTCCTGCAGGATAATGAAGTTATTCCTTAACCTATTCATGGAGTCCAAAGTCTGGAGCCTGGAACAGAAAATATATGTATTAATAACTGCATTACACTTTGGCTACATCTAAATGGGTGAATTAAACATGCCCAGGACTGTTCTCTGGCCAAATGGCCTGGAACAGCTTGAGTCCATCTATACACAGATTGTCTAATGGGAACAGTCTCTGGGCTGACCTAACTTCTGTAGCATGTCCAGGAATTGCCTGGAAGAGCGCTAGTTGGCCTGGGTCAAAACTGTGCCAAGGATCCTTCTAGCAATTTAATGGTTCAGACAATCAAGTTTCAGTGCCAGAGGATTTTCATCGGAGTTCTTTAATTTACTTGGGTAGCATTAGCCTTTGGGAATCCAAGAGTCTAAGCTCATTGATAGCCTTCTATATATCACCTACTCTTATTAGCAAGAGTAATAGCATTTTCCTGATAGTAGCACACATCTCCATTACAACAGCTTTGAAATGGTCTGCTCTGAAGCAGCAGTCAGGAGTGGCAAGTTTCCAGGTAGTCTGGCTAAGTACCTGCCTGTGCTAGGGGCACTGGGCCATTTCTCTTCGAGGATGACGTTATCCACACCTCTAGCAAAGTGGGCACGAGTTTCCCCAAGTCCTGAGTCTACTGGCAGTCACTCTAGAGCTGAAGCATTATTGTCCCATAGTCACTGCCAACTGGACAGGCCTAAAAGCACCAAATGAAATTGTTCATAGAAAGAAATAGGTCGTCAGCCTTCACAGCTCTAGCCTGTTCCTCCTTACTACTTTGATTCAGAGCATGAGCATCCACATGTTTGCAGTGGCCTGCTTATGGATGGCACCCTGGCGATCTTTCCTCCAGGTTGTCTGATCCTACCCTGGAAAGAGAGCTGGCAGCAGAGAAGAGGGATTCTGGGATGAACTAGGGCAGCTATGGAAGCTGATTTCTTTTTGATACTAGAATTCCTTTGGCTTCAGATGAATATCCTGCTAAAAGCAGCAGGAAACACCCTATGGCATAGGAACTCTTACCATGGAGCTAACAAGAAGGTGGCTTTGCAGCGCGTGTAGCTCTGCTCTTTAACAGCTGCCCATGTGCTGGTTTATCATTCTTCTTTACCAGACAGTAAAGGCTCTGAATCTGAAATAGCAGGATTTCTCTCTCAAAGCACAAATACGAATTTCCTACAGAATGCAACATGATGTAAAACTGTTGGCTGGGGTATTTTTCCAGTGGTGTGTTTCCAGGCCCTTGGGTTAAGCAGCTTTTGCAGGTACACAGCCCCCAGGTCTCAGGCCATAGTGGGGAGCCAGGAGCCCCTGGATGGGGTTGTGGTGTGGGGAGCCTGTTGCTCAGGGAACTGTGGGTCCCACCTGAAGCACAATCAGGCTTAGCAATGCCTCAGTTCTGCACATCAGACTAATAGGATTCTCACAGAAATAAAGTAGGAATCTTTTCCATTGGCTTTGAGGAAATAGGGCCAGGCAGTCTCTCACTCCCAGGAACACATGAGCAGAGTGTCTCTGAGTCATGGTGAGAGCTCAGGAGGTCAGTGGGTCCCCTTGTTTTCTTTATAATTGAGACAGATTAGAGACAGTGTGCCCCGTTCTTGGCAAGTGCGTGTTTCCTTTTCTCTCCTGACTTCTGCTGAGCAAAGACAGCACCTGGCTCAGTGGCAACAGCTGGACTTGCAGGCTGGTGTAGGGTAGTTGCATAACATCATGTGATCTCTTCTGTTCTCATCCCTCACCCCACAGGGGATCTCTCATGATAAAAACAGTAAAAGGCTCTTGATTTATTTTGCTGACTAGAACATTTCATTATATTGATTCAGCTCATGAAAGCCCCACAAGGAAATGGAAAATAGCCCATTATTTTTAATTTCCAATTGGAAATGTTACAACACATTTCTATTTATGATGTGCGTTTTTTTTTATCTAAATCATCAAATTCAGCACTTATTTTTAGAACAGTCTATTTCCACCATTTAGGAAAGGCAAAGACTTGAACTTGTGGTTCTCTATATTGCAAGCTGCTAGGGTTCAAAGAAATTATTCATATATATTTGCACAGAGTTTGTGACGAGGTGAAACTGCCAAAGAACCCAAACTCCTCTATTTTGGGAAAAATGGTGGGCTAGGATGATCTTATAAAATGTATTCACGGCTTAAATTGAACAATTTAACACTCTGAAGCTTAAGTAAAAAATTAATAGAAGGCAAATCTTTGAAGTGGTGGCATGTGTGTAAGCCTCTTGTCCCCTGCAGCCAAAAAAAAAAAGTCATCAAGGCTTCAGACAAGCAGCATTAAGCATTTGAATTCTCCATAAAAATATTTGTGATGTACAGCAATTACTTGTTTTTGATATTAGAGAAAAGTTGCTAAAATGTGCTTATTTTGTCTCTCTATCTCTAATATAATTTGGAATATGTGTTTTGCATGACTTCTGTCTCATGGTAGATTCATCCTTTGTGGTGCACTCATATACCCCCATGCACATACACACATGTACATATATTTACACACACACACACACAAAGAACAAACAGACTAGATGGTCAGAAATTCTTGGCACGTACTCTGTTATTTCTGTGTTGCTCTTGCTTGAAGCACATGTTTAACATTTTACTTGACTTGAAGCCTCAGTAAGGTAGATGGATTAAGGAAAAAAGCCAAAGGTTGAAAGGATGAATAGCTTAGAGAATAAAGCATCAGGCACTTACAGTACTGCCAGCATTGAATGCAAGGAATCAGTCCTACAGACCTCAAAAGAGGGAGGAATGAAACTCAAACACACCCAGTTTGGTCAGCCCCAAAAACCTAACTGAACAAAGACATCCCAAACCTGCAGCTTGGGTTAAAGAGCTAAGACACTAATCCAGTACAAAAGGCTTTATTCAGACTGTTTACGCTTTTGTATGTATGTATATACAATCAAAACTAATTTTTTTTCAGACCCTGATGTGAACCAGTGCTCTATACAAATCTGGGAAGAAAAAGTCCAGCAAGTTATTTCACTGACAAAAGTGGCTTTTATGTTGGTTCGAAAGTGGCCTTTAGTCTTTGCAAAGTTCCTTTAGAATAAGGTCTGCAAGGAATTTTGCGGAAAACAGAGCTACTTTACAGTATTTTCTCTGCATTGACTCTTAAAACATACTAAATCTGTGCTTTGTTAACTAAGCATTCAAATGTAGAGAAATCCAAAGAGCAGGTCAACTGTCTGTCCCTAGTGACAGCTTTCCCTCTGTACTGGCCAATGGCCTGGTCACACAACCTAACCTTCTGCCCTGGAAGATTTATCATCAGCTTTGCATACGTCCTTGTCGCTTTGAACTAAATGGGGCAGTTCAACATGCTTTAAAATTTAGTGCCTGCATATGCATTTGCTCAACTGAAGCTCAGGAGTTGTTAGCACCAAAAGCTAGTTGTAGATATTTTGCTCTTGTTGCTGAGCTCAGAATTTAGCATAGCGCATGCCTTACTGCCTTGACTAAAGTGTAAGTTCTTCAGAGAACAGGTCACCTTTTATTCTCCGAAGCTTACAGTGTAACAGGACTCAAACTTCAGCTGGGGTCTCTAGGTGCTACCACAACACAAATAAATAAAGGCAATATAAAATGGTGTTGCGAAAGAAAGGGGAAACATCAAGACCTGTCTATAGAAGTCTTCTGTGAAAGAAATGAAAGGTAATAAATAATGTAACTCATCTGAAAACAACTGATTAAACCAGCAATTAGATCAGAAATAAGGTAAAAACTAGAAATCTTTCCACAAAAAATTTCTGGGCTTTTCAGGGGTGCAGTGCAAAAGCAATGTGTCACTCATCCTCACCTAAGCCTTGCTTTAATTTGTTCCTTCTTAAATAGAAAAAAGATTATATGGTTTTTGCTGCAAAGTGTTTTTGCAATAGTTCTCCAGGGAAATTCATCCCTGTACTAGCAAAATTTACATATATCTCCTTAACCAGTGAAAAGACTAGCTTCCAAGAGTTCCTAGAAGCTAGGAATGGATCAAATAATAGTACACATGGGTCTAAACCTTCTGTTTCTTGTCTTTGGATATTAAGTATTATTGCTGTGAATATAGAGCTGAAAGACTATTCAGATGCAAGAAGGCAATACTCAATTTCTCCTCCCAAAGACAGTTTCTTTGTCAGAATTAGAGGAATTCTAAAGGGCTTTTCACTCACACAAAAAGCTGCCTGCCAGCAATGATCATGGTTAAACAAAAAGCACGTCCAATAGAGCAAGGCACTCATGTGACTATCATTTGCTACCCAGGTACTGGGAGCAAACGCTGGCTGCATACTTTGATCTAAATACACCCCAATTAAGGTTTGACTGATTATCTATACTCACAGAGTTGAGGTAGGCAAATTTAACAAATGGCAACGAGGAAACTTAGGTTTATGGAGTAATTTAACAAAGGCAACATAATGGCAATAACATAGGAGCAGCAGACCACCTGCTCCTCTGCTGGGTTCACTTTCTCATGGACCTGTCACACTGGAGAGCTCCTCACACAAATAAAACAAGAAATAAGTAAGTCTCCTGGAGAGCAATTGTTAAAAGACCAGTCTTGAAATACACCGTGATGGAAACTGATATTAAGTGACATTATATAACTTGTTTGAGGACATCAAAAGTTTCATTGGTTACAGCAAAAGTTTTAACTAAAAGACATATAAAAACAATTAATGCTTCTCACTTTGTGAATTACATGTGGATTTTGCCACAGTATCAAAAAAACCCTGTAAGTGCAAGATAAAATCTCCACAAGACCAGCCTACGTAAAATAATGGAAAACATTAGCATTTCTTTAAGTTCTTTTATATCACAATTTAATTTTGTCAGAGATTCAGGACTTTGTTATTTGAGTAACTTATAATTCTGATATAGGTTTTTTTTGCCTTGTATTGGGTGCCTTAGCTTTATTAGTATATTTGTTTAATCACTACTGATCAACACAGAATAAAATTTTTAAGTGATAAATACAATAATACATCATAAAAAATGCAGATTGTGCCATGAGATTGATACTGATGTATCTGGAAGATAAAACTGCATTATCAAGTACCATTCTTGTTTTGGTGGATGAAAGGAAAGAGGCTAACCCAATAACAGAACAGTGGCAAGACGTGTAATCAGACAAAAGTCTCTGAAAACAGTATTACTACAAGGTTATTTCACATTTGTGAACAAAGAAAATGGGGAAATGGGTTAAAAACCCAGAATTGCTAGGAGTTGCTCCAAAGACTATTGAGATGGGATATTTTCTCAGAACATTTGGCCTGGATCCTGAGGGAGTAATTTTACTTTCAGGTGACCTATGGACATGAGTCAGCACCTTGGGTAAGCATTTGAAAACAGATGCCCACGCACCATTTGTTCCTTTCCTCTAGCCACTGATATAAATGACAATTAATATGCACATCTGAACATGCATATTCACTGCGGGACTGCAGACACTAGAGACCTTCGCTTCATTGTCATAATGTGTTTTTTCCCCAGAGTAAATTTACTGCTAATTCTTTCAGCTCTCACAACTGAGTATTGTTAAAAATAGAAAAAAAAAAAAGAAAAAATTACTCAGACACAGTTGGTGAGAAATCTTAAAGTTTTGATTAAAAAGATGTTGACACAGATGTCATGAGAGTTCATGTCTGACAGCCTCCTCTGCAGATTAGGTTTCCTGGATAGAGCAAGTGTGGGATTCAACTCACCTCACTTCAGAAGTGTTAAACATAGATGTCCCAAACACTCTGGTCTTTCATCACTGTGGACAGAGAAAAAAAAAGACCTTTCCAGAAAAGCATTAATCTTAGGCTTTTTAGACAGCTACACTGCTTGAATTGCCTCTAGAAGGGCCTATTTTCCTCCATTACAGTGAAAGTCTATAGTGAGGAGCTTAAATTGAGATTACTAACTCCTAGGCATCTGCTTTAGGGCAGATCTGTTATGGATATCCATGGAGTTTCTCACATGTCAGGCAGGCTCTGGTCAGAGTGTGTTGGGGTACTGAATGCATTGAAGAAGCTTGGACCACAAAGGGAGAGGAGATGGCTCCCAGGCTCATAAGAAAATGATGAGAAATAAAGGAGATCTGCTTGGAATGGACCTGGCCGTGAGAGATTCAGATCTGGATCTAGACCTGAACTTTGGAACATGATAGCTGGTGGAAAAAAGCAAGGGCCTAAATTTGGATCAAGGCTCACAAAATGTCTCAAGTCAGTGCTTGGCAGTAAAGTGCCATATGCAGCAAAATGCCTACACACCAAGGAATCAGCTCAGGGTCACATGTAAGCTTAAACTCACAATTTCTTCCATTTATCAGCTCCTGTCACAACTTCACAGCTGAAACATTACTTTAAGGTAGCAGAGATTTGGGATGTGTGTGTGTGTTAATCTTACTTTACTGTGAAAATGTTCATGATAGTCCTTTTACAATCAAGATGTAATGCTGATGATTAAATTACAAATGACACACTACATCAATTCTTATTAGAGATGCTTAGGTCTCTGAGTTTGTACACTTGTGTGGCTGATACCCCTCTTGCCCATTTCTCATAATATTCAACCCAGCAATTATCAGGAAAGATTTGAGACCAGACTTGAGGTAGTCGCGCATTTCACTGTCAGTCAAGGGTTTTATTTTTTTTGGTAATGTTTATATGATATCAGGGGTCAGAGGTTTTTAACCCTACTTCCCCTGGTGAACTATTATAATCCTCTGCTGGATTTTGCTGTGGAAGGAACATATCCTATTATGCTGCCATCAATTCTTTATCTTGTATCATCACTTCACAACTCACAGATATGATATCATTAAGGCTGAAATTCTACCATACGTTGCACACTTTGTTTATTTCAATAAAACCTGAAAGATCTTGGGATTGGACCTGTCAGGCATGACTTCACCAGTTTTGGCATGCTAACAATATTTTATTATTTAACGAGAGTTTAAGACTGTACGAGATACAACTTGTTCATAACTAGTCTGAAAAAATGAGATTATCTTTTGCAAACCGTTGTCTTTTATCCATTTCTTACCCCAAACACAACTACAGTTGTCTGAAAACTGAAAATGTTTCATTTTTAATGCAATCGTTTAAATTTTCTATGACAACAAGGAAAACCTTTTTTGTGAAAAAAATTAGTAAAGAAATAATCAGGAAGTTCACTGAAAAAGATACATTTTGGTGGAAAATGCTTGGCAGGACTATTTCTTTACAATGCTCTAAGCCCTACACATGCACTCTATGAAAACTTTATGAGTCCTAGATAACCTCTATAAGTGGATAGATAAGGTGAGATATGTAACATGATAGTTCCTGAAAGCGGCACCTTAGCTATTCCGGTTTTACACTCCTTTAATAATAATAATGATAATAAAACTTTTCTGCATCTTTCTACCAAGTCACAATATGTTGAGAACACAAATCACCCCTCAGTATAACTCTGCAGCACAGACTAGGCAAAAATTTGGAAGCAGTGCCATGAGAGCAGAGCTGAGAAAATGAAACAGAAGAAACTGTTGACAGAAGTAATATAACTGTAAAGGGGATGCAATAAATAGAAGCCACCAAAGTATTTTGACCTACAAAAAGGTGGTCCTTTTGCATAAAATCCACTTGCTTATGTATAAGTTAGACTGGATTTTTCGTACCATGCTGTCAAGGCACAAGGGCACTGAGACAGTCCTATAGTCGCCTTTTAATAAGAGAAGTGCTAGAGGGCTGGACAACACATGGGGGTGATACGGAGCCTCTTGCTTCCAGGTCACTGCTCTGAATCTGGCCCTGGACGATGCCAGCTGAGAGCTGTTAATCTTTGGTGACTACTTTGTGGCCTTAAAAACTTTCTCTTTGGTTGGGTTCAGCATGAGTGCCTGTTTGCTGTACCGATGAGTGCTTTCATGGCAGCAGCTTCGGCATGTGAGTAATGGGGCTGTGTCTGGTGGTCCATGCAGAATGGGGCAGTGTGAGTAGAGCACATTGCTCCTGTGCCTGTAACCCAGGATATCAAATGCCGTGCCGGTTCAACTGTATTGGCAAAGAAGGTCCCTGCAACACACTGATCTTGAGGATACAAAGTGCTTTATTCTACATTGTTGTTCCTTTATATGATTCCTGAAATTTTTTAGTAAGTGTGCCAACCCTAAAAACATTTTGTTTTATGAGTAGGTCAGTCTTATACCATTTTACATCTACCCCCACACCTCCCATACCTTGCACCAACTGGGAACCCAAAACAAAGCTCACAAAACAGCATAATGTATTCTAGCTATTTATTTACTTGCTACGCTTACTTTCCAATGGAGTGTCTGCAACATCATATTTAAAACATGACCTTAGAAACTTAAAACTACATCCGTTTCTCTCAAAGAAGATCCAGCTGCCAGAGAAAAAGGGGACATTCAGTAAACTGCGTGTCACTATCAGCTATTGATAGCCCGTGATTTGTTCTGAATCCAAAGGCTAAACCAAACCTCATGCTGCTGTATGTCAGATGCAATTGGTCCAAAGTCAAAGTTTTACAGCTCAGACAGGGCGTACTTTATCCTTCAGGCTGCTACTTAAGATAGCCATGACCCTGAGGAGAACCAGTCAACAAAACAGACAGACAAGAGGATGTGATTTGTATGCATCCCTGAGCCTGCTCAAATCACCTCTGACCTGCAGGTCAGGCTGCAAATGACAGCAGAGTGCCTGCACCTGATCAGACATCACATTCTCATTAGAAAGCCTGGGAAAAGGGAGCAGCTACACTGTGTTTACTCATAGACCAAATGCAATCTACCCAGGAAATGAGAGGAAAAAAGATCAATTTAGCTCAACAGAAGGATGTGAGCGACATCTAAGTGTGTTATGAAATTCCAAATCAAACTGCTTGTTCTTATAAACCCAGACAGGAGCCTTCTGCCTGGGCGAGGTACCAAGAAGACAGGTTAGCAACCAAAAAGGGGTATTTATTTGCTGCAGAATGCCATGCCGGGAGTCTTTTTTGGGGTGCATAACCTCTAATCTAAGAGACTGAGATCCTCAATCAAAGGCATTTATAGGCTTGATTTGCCACTAGTACTAGTTGAACGCCAGTGTAGTTTGTTGATTTGATAGTCATATAGTCATCGCTACTAATTTACATCAGCAGTATGTAAATTTATCCAGTAGGGAATGCTGGATTTATCCAGCAGAAGGGCAGTATTCATATATAAATCCAAGCTTTCCTAAATTTGGTTCTCTGCATATAGGAGCTTGTCAAGATATCATCAAAATGATGGTTTTTCTGCCAGGTTTCTTCAAAGTTTGGAGACAGCGAGTGATGCGGTTTTGGTTTAGGATGATTTCCAGCACATTTGGAATAAGTTTGGGATTTGAAGGGTGCATGTTTGGTGACTGTAGTACTTTGTGCAGAGACTAAGGACTACTCTTCATTGGTTCTCAAAGTTTGTGCTATGTTTCTTATAAATTTAATGTGGTGTTAGACTGAGGTTGCTACACTGCCATGATCCATCTGTGCCGATGGCAGCAAGGGACCTGTGGCCTGGGTACATGGAGCCACTTATGTAGACACTAAGGAAATGTGATTTGTGCCTCCACTTGTCAGGGGCTGCAAAGACTGCTCTGGCCTCAGCGTTTAGGTCAGACCTGGGGCTACATGGGAATTGTGCTGCCCACCTATTGCCTCAGTCCTAATGGAGATCAGCTAAGCACACAACTCATCCTCCTCAGCAGTTTCTACTTCTAGCCCTTACTGTGCTTCTTCTCTGCTTACTCCTATTTCTCTGCCCAGGCACAAGATGTAGCACTGACTGCGCTGGGCAGGAATTCTTGTGCAGTCCTACTTCAAACTGACCACAGTACAGAGGTTATATCCCACCATGCATCCTGGAGAACAGCACGTTCTCCAGACAGAGACAGAGTCCTTCTGGAGCTAATCTATCTCCAGCACACATCAGAAGCATACTATTGGTGTGCTTCTTGAGTGGCCTGCAAAGTTGCTAGTGAGGAGGTTATCATGATGTCCTATAACCATTCTCTGCTGAGAATAAAACTGAGTAGTTGTATCCAGTAGTGAATAATGCTCCCTGCTAAACATAGCCTTTTGCCATAAATGTGAGATGGAAAACAGTGCTGAAACATAATTTAAGCCTGCTCCTTTGCTTGGACACAATTCAGCATCTGAAGGTTACTTCTTTCTCATTTTCCAGAACAGATCCACACATTTATGAACAATTTTAACCATGACTTTCAGACTGAGTTTTTCCTCCAGTGATATCCATGTCAGCAGAAAGGAAAGGAATCCTACAAATTTTAAGAGGTATTATTCCTATGAATTAAATAGGTGCATTTTTTAAAAGCTTTCAATATAAGATATCTAGTGATAGACATATTCTGGTGAGGACCCATCCTTACTTTTTGAATATGTCAAACTACCACGTTATAGCATTAATGTTTTATTTTCTTGATGCCTATGGGATAATTATCGAGGCCCATGAGTATATTGTCTCTTGGTTGTAATGTGCTTTAGCATCCTGAGCTGGGGAAGACAAAGAGTGCCTATGATAGAGCTTCCCTGTGCAGAACAAGAAAGAAAAGAAGTGTCCCTAAGAGCAGTCTGGATTCCTAGTAAAATCCTTTCCAGCGTGCTTGCCACAGTTTTGGGGAGAAGAATATAAATAGACTTTATTGCTGGAATGAAAAAAGAACAGAGGAACAAGAGAACAGCTGTACCAAGTCAGATCAAAGGCCCTTCTGCTCTTGTCCCTGACAACGCCTAGTATTAACTGCTCAGGGAAAGATTGTGAGGAGGACAGTGGAGAGTGAGCCTTCCTATGGTGCAGTTTCTCCATGTTTAGCTATTCATAATTTAGGAATTTTGTGGCACAGACTTTGTACTCACTGGACTTTTCTTTCTTGGCTTTGCACAGTTGCTTTTTGAGCCATTTTGGCTTCCACATCCTCTCCTAGGAAGGACCTACAAGGAGCCCAAGTACAGTGAGTGTGAAGAACTTTTGTTTGTTTTACAATTCTACCTAGTAATTTCATTTGAGGCTTCTCAATTACCAGGCCAAGAGACATTGCAAGATTCTGATTGGACCAGGGAGAAAGCTCATGAAGCCAGAAAATCTCCCTGTCATTTATCTTTGTCAAGGTTTCTCCTACATTACAAGGCATGCAGTTGTTGGTAAGCTGCATTGTGCTAATAGGAGCATATGGAAAGTACAAGAAATGACAACAGAGTCTGGAAGGAAAGGCATGTTGGTATTGTAAACACACCTGTAGGTACAGAAGATAGAATTTTGAAAGCTTATTGCGATGTGTCTGCAGGCTCTCACAAACTGCACAGATGCTTTCAAAGGCAATGAAAAGCCAGGCATTTTATAGAGATTTTTGTCCAAAAAGAAGAATACTATGATTTCATCTGTGGCTATAATTTCATTGTAGTTTGTTTTTCTGCTTTATCACCTGCAAAATCTATCTAATTACATGCCATCTATGAGCCCCCCCCAATATTAACATGTATAATGGATGGGATTGAGAGTTTGGAAAGCTAATCAAAGCAGGGTGATAGCTGTTTTCTTCAAGTTTCAGCAATGATTCCACTAGCATGGTTTATGTTTTTTCAAACCACTGAGATTTCCAAGCTTGCTGGACAAACCAATCAATTCATATGTAAATAAAATATATCATATCCTATAAAAAAGAGCAGTTGATAAAGAGGACCTAATGCTGCGGGTCTTTATGATCAAGAGAGGGAAGAATTTCTTTGTGTCACTACAAAATGTTACTCTGCCCCTGAAAGGAAGGAGACAGAAGGCTAGCTCTATGCAAAAGCCTGACTGCATGTGACTGACCCAGCAGGAGAAGGGCTGGCTCTCTTTCTCAGGCTCCTTCTGTTGTAAGACACAGATCCTAAATACGTGCTGGATGCCTCTGCCTGATTTCTTGGGGATATTCAGCCTGAGTGATACTTTTTAAAACAAGAAGGGCAATGAGCAGATAAAAAATGTAAAGCACAAGCTGTTTCTCTTGAACTTCAATGCTCTGCTGAAAATGGTGCACAGTAAATACATGTGCATTTTACTCCTTTATACATTACACATTGACAATGACTCTTGTTCAGGTTACAAGAAAAGATTTCATCCTTTTCCTTTTTCCCTTCAAACAGCAGTCCTTATTTAAAATGATCTTGTCCCTTCTGAGTTGTGCTTTTTCGGGGTGAGTGAGCCTAGAACAGCTTGAGAAAAAATACAGTCCTTCCAAGTTGGACTGCATCTCATCAAAGTGTTTTTCCCCTTAGGATTTTATGGAATGTTACCTCACTTTATGACAGTTCACATCACAGCGTAAATGCTGAACATTTCTGTAAGTGAGGCAATGCACTGTGAAATGTCAGGCAAACGATAAAATCAATAATCTGCAAGTTACCAAAGAGAAATGAAACTCATGGATGTCAGTAGTTTTTGTGTCAAAGGCAGACACTCCAGATTGATGATGCCCAAACACTGTCGGGTCGTTTTTGTTTAAGTTTCATACCCAGACAGCACCAAAAAAATGGCCCTTTTTTGAGCAGCTAGGAACATCTTTACATACACTTCTTCCATCTCCTATTCTTTTAGCTGAGACAGTGAGATTGAAAAATTACTTGTTTTCTTTTGTATCATCTTTCTATGCCCTGGATGCATATTCTGTAGCAAAGTTGTATTCTTAACAAGTGTAGAAAGAAACCTTTGAACAATAGCTACCCGAGATCAAATGGTATATTTATTGTGCATTCAAATCTGACTGCAAAATCAAAAAAATGAGGATTGGGATTCTGCTTGAACTAAAAAAATGTGAAGAAAAGATCTTAGCCAAAAAATAAAACCATTCATAGAAGTGTTCTCTGCAAGCCTGAAAATGGGAAATGTTGGGGTAAGCGTATTTTTGCATTTTTTCCAGAAATTAAATATTTGAAACCAAATCTGTTTTTTTAAACTATCAGCACTGAAAGAGTTGTAGCACAATTGTTCAGTTTTGGCTTACAGTTTTTAATTGCAAAATCATTTGTATGAGAGCCTCCCTCCCCCTCCAATTTCCCCTGAACAGTTACAGCTACTTTTCAGTCAGCTCTATTTAATTCCTCAGATGGCCATGTCCAGGAAAGAAATTCTACCGGAGGTTCCCATATTCACTGTAAACTTTAAAATATATGAGGGGAAATGTACTTAACACTGGGATCAAAGCAGTCACAGAACAAGTAAAATAAAATTGACAGTTAATGGTTTTACTGAACTTATTTATATGCAGGCTTTTGAAAAACACTAGTGGAGGACTTGAGAACAGGTGTAGCTGTTCTTGAAATATCTGCAGATACACTGACAGACTAAACACATGTAGTGCTGGAAACAAAGTACTTCAGCTGCAAAGGATGGATGCGAGCACTTTCACAAACTCACAACAAAAAAATCCCTGGCAAAGCCAGGCAAGTGAAAACATCCCAGTACAGTGATGTACAGTGGAAGCTAAAAGGTCGATGGCTGCAGCTAAAAGTTATCAAGGTAATTATTGCTAATGCCTTGATTGGGGAAAATAAGCACCATCATGGGAGCTTTTCAGCTTTACATCCCTTGCAGCCTTGAAAGAGCTCCTCTGGCCAGGCATTATTTTATTCATATCAAAGGCTTCTGGCTTTATAAGTATCACACCTGCGGTACCGCTGTTCCTCAGGGAATCATTCAGTGCCCTAGCAAATACCACCCCACCGACATCAAAAGTTTCCACTTTCCCTCAGCCCCTTTCAGCAGCGGGTCCCTCCCATCTCCCCGGGCGGCTGGTCGTGGTCTGGGGAACCTCTCACTTTTTGTCCTCTCCCGACCCTTCTGGACCACATTCTACGTTTTCATTCAGGCCATCTGCTCGCCTCGCCGGGGATGGGAAAACGGCCACCGCCAGCACCGCATCCCCTCCTGGCAGCGAGCTCCTTGGCCGCGTTACCTTTGCAGCCAGCTGCACCCGTGCCCTCTGCGGGCTGGTGCTGCTGCGATGTGTTTTTAATTTTCGCTTAAATATCGCTGGCCAGGGGCAGGTTTGCGGTGGCAGCCTCCCCCTGCTCCCCCAGAGTGGTACAGCCGCCTTGTTCCTGACAGAAGTCTTTCTAAAGACCTGCTCAAGCCTCACTAAGCAGCTGTGAGTTAGGTCATTTTCCCAGGAGTTTTACATGTGGAAAACCGGGCATTAGGAAGGCCTCAAAAAAGGACACCATCTGGCCCCAGTGAAAAAAAGGATCATGACACTTTCTGCGGTACCAACAGGCCCTGATGAACCATAAAGGAATTCAGGCCTCGACTGTGATCCGATGGTGACTGGCCCAACAATCCCCCCCGTGACAGCCTCCCCATTCAGCCTTGCAGTTATCTCATAGCACAATGGACTTTTGTGCCACGCTGTTTACTGGGGGCGTCGTCAAATCCAGTCGGATTTCTGGGCTTGGCTTCAGCGCCCCTGTTCTTTGCAGCAACATGTAACACGCATCGGGAGAGATAAGGACACAAAGAAAGCGGCTTTTTTTTTTTTTTTCTCTCTCTGCTTCTTTTTTTTTCTTTCCAAGTGTTCAAACCTTTTGCATTTCTTTCACTGTACAGATGAATAAAGAGTAAAGCTTGGTAGTGGATGCAAGAAATATCTTTGCTGGGAATCAAAAATTCCCCCCCCCTCCCCCAAGTTAAGTCAGATACTATGGATTAAGGAAAATTTGCACTACTGTTTGCTGAAATTGAAATTTAATTAATGCAGATCAGGATTTACAGTTTACATGCACTTTTTAAGAAAAAATGGATTTGCTTATTTTTTTAAGCCAGCGCATCACTATTTCCTCATTTTGTTTTTTGGGATAATTTCCATTTAGGTAAAAAATATTTTACTACTATCAATATTGGATTTACCCTACTTTTTATTTTCTGGCCTGATATCAGTATATGAGTGTTTATTATTTAATACAGGAAGTGTCTTAATTAGTCTGTACACAGGGATGCAAGCTATGTATGGCCACAAGCAGAAGTAGCCCCTCCATCTCCTGACTCTAAGGTTGCCACCTTTTCTCTGCCATTCTTTTCCCCTCGCCGCACTCCCACTGCAAGAGAGAGCCTGGGAAAATAAACAGATCTTGCAGCCTGCCCTCAAGGTCACTGCATTGACCTTGAAAGGGTAGGGGGTGCCAAAATCCAGAATCAAGGAGACTGCAGGGAAAGCAATTGGCTGCCTGCCCCCTACTCCCCACTTTAGCCCGGGGCTTGGCGGTGCTTCCACTCACGAGGCTCCTGTGGCACCACTGAAGGTGAGGAAACCTTTGCTGCCAGGACCCTGAACCAGACATAGCTCCTGAGGTCAAACACAACAAGTTTGACATCAGCAGAAAACTAGCTGGAAGCCAACACAACTTGGACAGCATGGACATAAGCACTGATGTGGCACATCGCTCCCTGTTAGGGCTAAAATGGGTTAGATTTGCGTGGAGGTTTTGCACACACTGCAACTCCCCAAGAAAGATCTACTGCTGACTTTATGGGGATGTGATTGGGTTATGATTGACATTCATTTGAAATGGTGGGAGATGGATACCAGCTGTGAATCTGGATGTTTGCTCTTCCAGTTTCATGTTTGTGTGCCTTCCGAGAGGGCATTTCTTTTGCCCAGCTTCTCGCCCTTATCCTTTCATGCTGCAGCCCCTGCAGAGCCTGCGTCCCTTGGGCATGGAGGTGAACATGCACACACAGCCAGAGCAACCTTGCCCCACACCAATTACATGTGTCATGTCATAGAGGTGTCCCAGGGAACTGAAACACCATTTGCCTTCCTTTTGGGAAGGACAGAGGGGGAATTATGTGTCCAGGGGCTCTCAGCAAGTTAATGGCAGAGGTGGATAATAAGCCACATCTCCTGGAGTATCAGCCCAATGCTTTAAAGTATCTATGCAAGTTTCTGTTAAGACAGATTTCCAAACCCTTGCTGAGTTGCTTGACTGGCTAATTGGGTTTGTACACCCAAACAGAGGTAGGGTGGGTTAGGAAAACATTCCATTGCAATATTTCATATATTGCCTTAATTAGTGACCCTGAACATTAAATATTGGGCAATGTATTACTTGTGATTTCATTACACTCTGCTTAGGAGTCCTAGAGAGGCCAAAAGACAAAAGATGGATCTCCTCAAAAGGTCCATATTATCCAGCACATAGTCAGTAACATTTCTGCTGGAAATCAACAATTTTTAAGGAGATCATTCATCCTCTTGTTTTTAGAATTCTTTTACAACCACAGGAAATGTTTTAATCACCATTTCAAGAAGAAAAAGCAGAAAGAAGAAAACCTGTGGAGCAACTGCATCCAAGTAAAACACTGTAAAACTTTCACTAAAAAAGGACTCTGCTTACTGCTGGCCCAACATATTTTTTGACAAGATGATATATTAAAGAGCAAATACCATAGTGATTTTAAGAAAAGGCTAGTTCTTAGAGGAACTGCTTTATTATTTTATTTTTGAGGCAATGATCCCATTTCCTATGAGTCACAGTCTGTACATATCTATATCTGTACATAGCTATCAATGGCTCCTAGTAACTAAGAGATTTACAGTTTATGTGTGCCAGCTTCTGTGTGTACTACAGTGAGAGATGTCAGAAGGAAAGAGCAAAAGAAGAAATTGTGTGTGCGTGTGTGTTTTGAAAGGTCTAAAGATGAGGTATGTGGTAGCTTGCATCCACTTACTGAAGTGTTTTTGCAATTATGCACACAGTTATTTATCCTATTATGAGTTACAGCCTATCAGAGGTTGCCTCTAACCACTTAAATGAGAAATCTGCCAATGACACTGAGCTAAGAAGGAGGAAGAGCAGCCTCTGACATTGACGTGCAATGACTCCCAGCTGAGCAGAGCGCATGGAGAACCCCCCAGCCAAAACCTGCCATCCTTGCGAAGGCCAGCCAGCACCTGGGCATGAGAAAGGGATTTGGAGGCTACAAAGAGCCCTGGCTAAAACAATAAAGAACAAGAGGAGGAGAGCAGGACACCTTGGTTTTCACTGTGTTTTGCTACCACAAAAGATATTTATCTAGTCTATTGGCAACTGTTTCAAATGGGAGAAAAACCAGGACAAGGACTTTATCATGCAAATAGTTAAATGTTCTGTAATCTGGGGTACATGCTCACTTTTTATTCAAAACGCTCTGCTCGCTGTAATGAAAAATGTCAGGCTCTTTTAATAAAAGAACAATTTGAAAATTTGATATATCACAAAACCATTAATTTTAGCTATTATCTGTTTGACACTTTTCAGAGCGACGATTTCACTCTGTAACATGCTTCCCAAGGATTAAAATGATTTTAAAGGATTAAAATGTTAATTAAAAATATAATAGAAATATCAGTCGCTGAGAAGACCAACATAAGTATTTGTCTCTTTAACTGTATAATCATGCTGCTGCGGCTTCCTCCTGGCTTTTTACAGTTTGGACCTCCAGTTCATGAGGAGGTAAATGACAGATCCAGGAGCAATTCTGTTCTTTAACTATTTGACAATGCATCTGTTTACACTTCACAAAGGCAGCGTTATGTCCTTGAAATTTCTAAAGGTCATTGTTAATGGGATCAATTTTTTTTTTTTTCCAGTGCCAACTGTGTCTTTCTTAGCTTGTAAGAGCACTATTCCCGGAGAGTGGCTGGAGGGGGTGGGGAGCAGGCAGGTCCAGCAAATTCCATGTGACCAGTTCAGCTGCAATAATCTCTTTTCTCCTTCTGGTCCAAGCTACACATGAGAGCACTCTAGTGTCTTTCATCATTATTTGTCACCCTTTTGTGTCGAGCAACTTATATCCACAGCCATTCCAGCAATTAAAATAAAAAAGGACCAAACATTATTCCCAGTGAATAGCTCTGAGACCAGTGACATCAAGTACCAACCAACCCACTGAAGACTGGGTACCTGATATCCCTGGAGTATTTTATGGAGGGAAAAGAAAATGCAAACCCAAATCAAATCCAGCAAACACACCGTTATATGGAGAGTTCAGAGCCTGATAAAAAGATAGGCCCTCTGCAGTGATTTGTCATACGACATGTTCTTGGTAACAAGGGGAGAGGGCAGCAGGGCAGAGGGGTGAAAGGACAAGCTCTCAGTTACTATACAGCTAACTTTAAACGACTATCGACTTCAGAGTTTATTTGTATGTTCAGGCACCTAAATGGACCGCAAGGCTGCATAAGGAACCATTCTCACATCTACTTTCCCAAATGCTCTAATTTAGGAAGCTTTCATTATTAGTGCTCTGACAAAGTTTAGCTTTCCTGTGGCACTTGTCAAGTGACTTGAGCATGCTGAAGTTACAGAGACCTCCCTCTTTTTTTCTCTCTGTGCAATTGCCTTCCCTTTGCACTTACTGTGAGAGGGGGATTGGTATGCCTAAGGAGATATAGCTCCCTCCCCATATGACCAGGTAAAGAACTATTGATCTTCTAGAAGTTGATTATTCTCTATCCGATATACTCATTTTCCATTCAGAAAGGCACAACCCTCCCTGAACAAATGTTTGGCTTCAGTTTATCCTAAAAAACTAAGAAAATTCATATCCTTTTATTTTCAAAGAGTCTTCTTACTGAAATTCCACTGAAATAATAAAAAAAATCACAATCCACCTGTAATGCTTCCTTGTTGTATCTCTTAGTGCCTTGATTAATACACTAAAGTATGCATGATGGCACAAAGAGAAATTATTCTTTAGGCAACAAGAGGAGACAAGACTCTTGTCTATATATGGAAGTGGTCTGATTGTCTAATGTCAGAATTTTGTGAGGCTACCTGGAAATATTCTTTAGTGATTTCTTCAACGAACAGATAAATACTCCATGGTGTTCAAAAGTCTACCACATCCTTTTATAATTGTTCCATTAGTTAATTAGTAGCACTATTAAAGAAATGTCCTTTATTTCTAATACTCTTTTATGGAGATTATGTTGTCAGGTTCTGATCGTTATGCCTTTGCTGCATTAGAGAACCATCTGCTACCAGCAAATTTTCCTTCTTTTCAACAGGTAGAGCTTTATAAGGCATCATAAATCTGCCCTCAACCTTCTTTGAAGAACCTGAACACACTGAGTTGTCTCATTTCTTACCACAGAGTGAAATATTCCATATTCTGAATGAATCGTAATAGTTTTCTGGATTCTTTTCAGATTTTTCCTACATCTTTTTTGAAGTGGCTGAAAGAACGAGGGCAGTGTTCTAGTAATGTTGTCAGTGGTGCTGTTCAGACACAATTCACTTCCCTATTTGATATTTCACTGCTTCTAAGTTTACTGTTCCTCACAGCCAAATCACTGGACTGGAAGATTTGCAATAGTGTGTAATATGGGTATTAAGTGGGTTTTTAGGACTGGTGCAGGCCAGATCAAGGGATTGGTATCGTGTGAGTCTAGATTTTTTTTTTTGTTGCTCTTGCTCTGAGAAGTAGTACATCATGTCTGGAAATATCAATAATCTCTGATGTTCAAAGGAGATCAGTTTATGAAGCAACGTAGATTGCTCTGTTCACCTGACCTGCCTCTATCATTAATTTAGTAATTCACCAACTTTGAATCTCTAGTAAACTTTACGGCAAGTGATTTATATCTTCTTCTAGAGCACTGTTAAAGGTATTGAATAACAATGAACAAAAACCAGATCCTGGCAGCACTGTGCTAGAAACCTCTTCTGAGTTTGTCCCATTCATTACCTTGTATTATACACTAGGAAGTTCCGCTCCAGGGTGTGGACGTTAGCCTATAGAAACTGGGGAGCAAGCAAAGGGATAGTGACTTTCTGTTTAAAATGCTCCCCTGACATTTGGTTATTTTAGTGACCACTCTAGTATTCAGCTGGATTTGGCACAGTGCTGCTTTTTAGGCATTGATGTTTGTGGGTGGCAGAAATACTGCCCCTGTCTCTGAGCTGGAGAAGCTCAGGAATCTCAGGCTCTGGTGGGAGAATTCTCTCCCCCATGGACAGTCTGTCATTGAAAGGGGAAAGAAAAATGCTGACCTGAGACTGAGATTGTTCCCAATGATTCTTCCACTGGACAGGATGGGATTCAGAGTATATCTCCTGGGGCTTAGTTCAGACAACCTGCCCCTGCTGAGTCTTGAGTGTGAAAACTCTGTACCTTGTATTGCCTCAGAGTGTTTCTAACCATCAGTTTGAGCTCACAGATGCAGAGGGAAGCTTAATTTATAAGCATTTTTTTAAAGGGCAAAAGAGGAGAGAAAGTACTGACACTGCCAAGGATATTTTTCTGTTTACAAATGACATGAATAAAATAGTGATATATTAAACACACTGCTCAGTATGGACCAGATGCTTTCGAATTGTGAAAAATGACCATGCTTCTCTCCCTAGGAAAACCAATCTTTTGCTTTAATGCGATTTATGAAAGAAATCACCATTTATACATTACTTTTAAAACTTGAGGCACTGAAGAGCAATGCCGTTAGAAGTTTCCCCAACTTTAGTGAACTCTGAGCTGTTTGTAGAGATGTCAGCCACAAGATTGGTGGCTGGACCTAGCAAGTTGCATTCAGAATGGCTGTGTGTCAGTTTTCAATTTGAAAGGAACTAGCTAAAGTGTTGCAAACACTTAAAGCTATGCATTCTGCATTCCAATGAAAGTGGTGCCGTTATACACATTACACTCAACAACAGCTTCCTTTTTAATACAAGAAGGGCATCATAGTCAAAATCTGATGAGTATAAGGCACAGGAAGAGAAAAAAAATAGACAACCCTGGATGTACTAAACCTTGTAGTCAGTTGTGTGGACATGGCTTTTTCCCAGTGATGCTTTATAGAGAACAAAAATACTTGAATTTAAAATAATACGTTAGTGATACCTGTCAAAAAGAACATTCAGGAAAGGTCATAGCATAACTCCAGTTTTTCTTCACTTCACTTTGCTTTGCTTTACTTTTCAATAAAAGAGTACACAAAGAATATATAACGAAAAAACACATGTAATATAAGCACCATGGCCTCACCATTGTACAGATGTAAACAGGAGGCATTTGTTATCTTGAAACAACTCCATTTGAATCACTACGACTGTTAATGTACAGAACTAGAGGCCAAAGCCATTCTGATGCAGAAAGGTATGGATTTTCCTTTTTCATTCCCCGGAAAATGAGAAGTCCAGAACTGGAACTAGCAAATGCATCGGACAGCCCAGCTGCCTTGGCCTATGTGACCCATTTTTGTTCTTTGAGAAGCCTCCTTCTTTCGATATCCCATGTCTCCCCAGCACCTAATTCCCCAAAGAGATATTTAATCAGAAGTAGCTATTTCAGTCCTTTCTCCTCTGTAGACAAACATCTAAATAAACAAGGATTTGTATTCCTGGGATTTACTTAGAATTTGATTCCATTTTTTAATTATTTTCAGGAGGAATAAAAAGGGATAAAGAAGAAAGCTTTTCTTGAATGGTAGAGTTCCACTCTATTGGCACAGGGTAAATTACCCAAGACCTCATTTCTTGATGTCAGACTCCTAGGGCCAACCTTGACAGTCTCCTGGCCAACTTTGACAGAGCAATATCTGAATCAGGACTATGACCGAGATTTTTGCCTCTGGACAAGGTGAACAATAAATATTTTCTCAGCTGAGTTTTAATCAACCCTTTACTGAAGTGCCATCAGCTATTTTCCCTGTAACAAGCAGAACCTTAACCTCAGAAGTCCTCAGGGGTTCTCAGAATAAAATTCTTGTTTTCACTGCTCAGAAATGCCAACATCAGGTGGGACAGAGGACACATTGACCAAATATGTTTATTTTCCTTAATTCTTGGAAGTAGTTTGCTTTTTTCTTATAAAGTGATCTGACACTGCTTTTCTTTCTAGATTATTAATATTTAAAAGCATCTCCCTACAAAGATCATTATAAACTGCAGAAGTGAAAAGAAAATACTACGGAGCAGATAAGCCTTCTTCATGTTTGTTTCATGCTTGTAAAGACCACCTTTCATTCAGCTCCCCATCATGTATTACCTTTCACTTAGTTTTCCACCATGTACTACCATGGGAGCAGAGATAGGAGAGATTGTTTACCTGATAAACTTACAGTTTTTCTTAAATGCTAGATTTTGCCACTGGCTATTATGTTGTACTGGGTGTGCAATGAACTTGTGGTAAAATCTACTCTGACTTAAACTGTACAGCAAAGAGGCAAAGACTGAACAATTCTAGAAACCCTGCTTTATGTTCATAAAACTATTGTGAAACATCTGAAAAACCTTAGATGGAAGTTACTTGATGGGAAAATTACATTTCTGAAAAGACAGAATAATACGAAGTGGTAATGTTTATGTATGTTTTGGAGAACATAATTCAAAATTAATTATTAATTGAACTCATAAATTGAAATCATACCTGGATATTCTGGATCAGAACGTGATGACATGTATTTATATTATGTTCTTTTAACATCCTTGGTTTGTCAAACTCTAGAGTATTCATGTTGATGACAAGATCAGTGTTTGATTCAATTTTTTTTGTTGTGGACTCTTCCCCAAACTCTCATCTTAACATAGTTTTGTGGCTGACATATGGATTAAGAAAACCTTTGACAACCTTGGGGGTTTACACAGAAGACTAATGAGGAAGAAAAGAACTCCAAAGTCACGTGGAAATCAAAGTGATGCTCAATACTTTAGTAGGGATTCAAGGGCTTCTTTTTTTCACACTATCCTTACCGTGTGCTGATTATTTTCCTAGAAACTAGATGAATGACATATATTTCAGACTTGAAAAACTTTAACGAGAAGATAAAATTTCTTAATTATGGGATTAACTATCTGTATGAATGCTACCATTGTGGACCATGTTTCCTTATAGTTTTTTAGTTAAGGGTCCATAAACCAGAATGGGAAGGGTGTTGCTGCACCAGCATGAAGGAAGACAGCAGGCACAGGGAAAGATGAGGCTCACAAGGGAAATTGCAACAGGTTGAACAGAGCCCTAGGATCAAGAAGAGCGGTACACATAAACATGTAATTGACCCACTTCATCTCACTGAAAGCATCACCACACTGTCAGGGCAGGTTTAGTTCTGCCTGACTGGGATTGCATTTAATAGATTGGGCAAATAACATACCAAAGGGAAATAGCAGTAGATCTCATCTGCTTGCATGTACCTGGCTTTCTTCCCAGCAAAGGAACATGGTGATATTTGGAAAACACATAGAGTGGGATTTGAAGGGATGCTGTTGTACTGCTAAATCCTTGTGACTGCAACAGCCTGTGGGAACAGAGCACTCTTTGGTGCCAGCTGTTTTGGGAGAGAGGAGTGGAAGATGAGCATGAGGGATTCATCACTCCGTTGCAATGAAAAGCAAGGGAGCCTGTTGTGTTTGAAAGACTCAGACATAGTACTTGGGCATTTCCTGCCACGGAGAAGACACAACATTGGTAATTGACTGAAATGTTTTGCCTTTATTTATAATAGAGCCTTTATCAACTGCCAGTGCCCATATTTATAGTAGTCCTTGGAGCAAAGGCAGCCATGCTAGAGAACTATAAAATGTTTTAGGTGCAGATCCCTTCTTATGTATCTCAATGTTAATCTACTGCATGGTGGTATGGCTAAGCTATGACAGTGAAGGTCCTGATCCCGTGAGAGTGTCTAATGAGGTGACTTTGAGGTATCTTACTTCATCCTTCGCTGATGACCTGAAAAATACCTGTGTGGGTAAGAGGAGCACAGAGATTTTCAGTCATAGGGATCTGGCCTGTCATTCAGTTAACATTCTTGACTATTACAGCATAGATTTCCAGAATATATTTTGTGTTCCTCTAATTGGTGCAACAGGCAACAGCACTAGTAATAGGGCATCCTGCCCCCCTTGAGTGGGTGGAGAAAACTTCAACTGGCTCTATTTCAAGATGGTACTGAGGCCAAGAGCTTGGGACAATCTAAAGAAAGGATTTAGTGTTCATACAAACATCCTGGTATTAGTCAGTATAAATTAACTATACTGGTAGTAACTTTTATATTCTGTGGAATGGCAGAAAAAAAATCACTTATTTTCTAGGTTTCAGAAGACATTATGCATCCTACAAGGTTATTTAGTCATTACCCAGGATATGACAATTTTGTATTTCTGGTTTCTTCTTGATGTATGACCCTGTTGGTTGCTCCTGCAGAAAAGAAAACTGGGCTAGATGAACCATTGGCCTAATTTAATTTCACACTTCTTGTATTTTTGGTTGGCTTTGAGCAGGACCTCACAACAGATGTGGGGAGAGATTTGCCTCCTGAGTGCAGTACAATAGTCCTGCATGAGCACTGAGTGCTGCTGTCCTTGTCCATCTAATAACTAGAAATTGAAGTGTGAAGAGATGGACCAGTCTTCTAGTATAGCTGACAAAAAGGAGAGAAATTTGGGCTGGTGTAATACTTTCATGAATGTTAAACTTCAGAGGGATACAGAGAGCAAACCTTCCAAGCAGTGGAACAATGTGCCCCCAGACTCTACCACAGAGCGTTGTGTAAATTACACAACCTTGTCACACACACACTCAAATGCACTGTGCCTGCAATGTGTTATTTGATGTTTCATGGAAGAGCTGATCTCTCCTCTTGGGGATCAGGGATAATACCAAGGGGGTACAGTGCTTTTTCTTTTGGCCTGGTGGGTAACCAGCGCTCGTATACTAAATAAGTTATTTGCTAGGAAATGTAGGTGTGCTGCTCCTTCAGAGTGTCTGTGGGATGTTAATTCAGAAGTGGTGGGAGCTGATGGCTAGCGGCACTGCACAGGGCTTCTGGGGACAGGCAGAATCCTTTGCAGTGTACTTCAAAGGGGGTTCTCAGTTAAGGAAAAAAAAGGATAGATTTTGAAGTTTCTTTCTGCCAGAAGGCTTTACCGTGAGCCCCTGAAGTTCTTCTTTTATAATCACGGATGAGATAGGTACTTTTTCTTTCTTTTCTACTTAATTTGGGCCAATGTATTTTGAACCCTGTATAAATTCTAGTGTGAGAAGACTGAATGTGCTGTTTATTTGTTTACTTTCTGTGCTGATCTGGCTTATTTTTAATTTTTTTTTTTTAATTAAAGACTGAACCTTGAAGGATATTTACGAAGAGACCTTAACCACTGGTTTGATGTTCTTTCACCATTCATTCCTGAAGTCAGTGAAATTATTCTTTGGCATTAAAGATTGTATCAACATAATGCTTTGCTCTATCAGACTGAATTAGTCACCACCTTCCAGGACTGAGCCCCAGCCTTTTGATACTTTCACCTCCTGAGGATGCATCAGACGTAAATCTTGATATGGGAATGAATTAGCACTGATTTTCAGCTTTCTTTCTCCCCTCCTCATCATTGGTTTCTGTCTAAGATCTACTGAATGAAATACAACTCTATCAAGTGAGAGACCTCCAATCTTGTGTTTTGAAAGCATTGGTCGTACAGGATCAGAAATGGAATTGGATGCTTCACTTACATCTGCATCCAGTAACACAGTACTCTCCCAGGGCACAATTAAAATGCCTGTTGAACATACAGCTCCAGCAAGGATATTCTCTGAGACCACAGGGGCTGTACAGGACATGTACAGCAATCTGGGCCCCTTGATTCTGTGACCTTAGTAAGAACCTGTGAGGAGGTGACTAATTTTACTGCTAACCATCTTGAATTGAGTGGTTTGTTAAGGACACACGGGAAGACGTTGGGATCTCTTTTGATGCCTCCCAGCACTGTCTTCGGAATGACATTTTAGTATGTGCTTCAGCTTTCTTGTACTCACACTTGGAGAAGCTTATGACAAGGAAATCTGAAAAATTTCTTCCAGTTCCAGTCTAGAATGGGAAGCGATGGATTTGCAATTACACAATCTGGTGCAAACCACAGGTACAATCTTGGGTACAAATTAATGCAATGGATCATTTCAGAATAAATGTCCCTCTTGAGTAGAACTTGATGAGATATACTTTGGATATTTTAAAAATCCTTTTTTTGCAAGCCACATCTCTTTCAGAGCTGGGAATATCCCAGCTTATGCTCAGACTAAATGTTGCTTTCTCAAGAAGTCTTTTTCACATTGACATACTATTAACCGCTTGTACCAATCATAGCGAGGTCTGCAGTTTCATGCAATGGATTACAGCTTGATATAGTAGTTTTCTCCAGATGCATGCAGAGAGTTTCTGTGCCCTAAAAATGCACCCTGAGTAGAATTCAGCCCAAAATTTTCATGGTTGGAATGTTTCTTGTATGAAAAATTACTGACTGTAAATGATGATGCTAGACGGTACTTCAAATGGCATCTTACCTATTTGTACTCTCTGATTCTATTTTGGACTTATTACAAAAACAGACAACTTTGAACTTTGCTCCATTCAGGGATAGAACTTTTTCCTACAGTATATATAGATCAAAGTAAGTGTCATGTTTGCTGACTGTTATTTTCCAGTCTGTAGCAGTAAAATACTATCAGATTCTAAAGAGGAGGGATGGTTCCACGTGAATTACTGGTGGTGCAATTTGTGTTACGCTATGATTTTATGTGGCTACAGTAACTACTATCTGATCCATTTTTAATTTTTAATTTATTTCACAGTCAACAAGGTTTAATCTCACAAGAAGATTAAAAGAATACATTTTTTTTAAGGCCACCAAAGGACCAACAGCCTTCCATTTAATCCACCCATGAGCTGAATGCCTTGAAAAGATGTGTGACTTGTTTGGCGCTGACCCTAGCAGAGTATGATATTAATAGGTTATTGACTTGGTAGGTCTTAAACAGCCAGAGGGAACATCACTTGCAGTAGCTGCAATGCACTGGAGGTTTGTTTCATTGATTGGGCTGTTTAACCCATCATCTCCAGGCATTTAAACAATGATATACGCTTGACAAACCTAATATTTCATTCTCTATCTGGGGACCATGAAACAGAAATTAAAGGAAAGAAAAAGACAACTGGACAGATACATAGCAGAAAATGATGATAAAGGAGAGGGAAAACCCCAGACAGATAATGGTCCAAATTTTGGACTGTGCAGTAACTAAGAAATATAAAAAAAGTAACAGAATTTTCTATGAGAAAGGTAGGAAAATGATAGCAAGCACATCCGAGTCCTGAAAGACTTAGCATGAATTCTGAAATCTTTGTAAATGAGGATTTTTTTCACTCTGTGTTATCAAGGAATTTGATCGTGTAAAAGCATGTTGAAAGACAAGACCCTTCTGTTTAGAAAAAGTAATTGCAAAGATCAACAACGTGCTGAGCACATACCACATGGACAGAAGGAAAAATATTTAATTTTCAGGACTGATGATACCTTTGGAGTAAAGATAAATATAGCAACAACAATAACAATAATAATGGTAGGCTTCTGGGTACGATTAGATAGAGTATTACACTGAAGGTCTATCTGAGATATTTAAAATCATGGGCTGTTGCATGTATCTGCAGCTGAAGAAGGGGGAAAATTGGAAAACCAATTTTATTTTACCAGCTTTGTATCATAGTTTCATTAGAAGAACAGAACTACAGTATCAGAGGGTCCTTGACATTTTTTTACAAAAATTGTAGGCAATGTACTTACATGAAAAGCACAAAGTGTATTCTGTGCTAACAAAATAAAAAAAAAATCTCTTTGAGTCACAGAATGATCAGGGTTGGAAAGGACATCTGAAGATCATCTAGTCCAACCCTCCGGTAAAGAAGCTTCATGTGTCCAGGTGGGTTTTGACTACCTCCAGAGAAAGAGACTCCTGGGCAGCCTGTTCCAATGCTCCATCATCCTCACAGTAAAGTTCTTTCCTCTTGGTAAGGTGGAAATTCCTGTGTTCCTGTTCATACCTGTTGCCTCTTGTCCTCTTGCCGGGCATCATTGAGAAGAGTCTGGCCCCCATCTTTGTGACACCTGCTCCTTAGATCACAGAAGCATAGAATGGTTTGTGTTGGAAGTGCCCTTAAAAATCATCTAGATCCAACTGCCCTGCCATGGGCAGGGACACCTTCCACTAGAGAGCGTTGCTCAACCTCTTATCCAACCTGGCTGTAAACACCTTGAGGGATGGAGTATCCACTACTTCTCTAGGCAACCTGTTCCAGTGTCCCACCACCCTCACAGTAAAATATTTCTTCATAAGATCTAATGTAAATCTACCCTCTTTCAGCCTAAAACTGTTACCCCTCATCTTGTCACTGCACTTCCCTGATAAAGAGACCCTCCCCATCTTTTGTGCAGCCCCCCTGGAAGGCTGATAAGGTCTCCTGGGAACTTTCTCTTCTCTAGGCTGAACAATCCCAACTCTCAGCCTGTCCTCGTGTGTGAGGGGCTCCAGCCCTCTGATTGTCTTTGTGGCCCTCCTCTGGACTTTCTCTAACAGAGTCATGTCTTTCCTGTGATGAGGACTCTAGAACTGAATGCAGTAATCCAGGTGAGGTCTCGTGAAGGTGGAGTAAAGGGGCAGAATTGCCTCCCTCAACCAGCTGGCTACACTTTTGATGCAGCCCAGGTTACAGTTGGCTTTCTGGGCTGCAAGCACATACTACTGGCTCCTGTTGAGCTTCTCATCCACCAACACCCCCAAGTCCTTCTCTTCAGGACTACTCTCAATCTATTCTCTACCCAGCCTGTAATTGTGCTTGTGATTGTCCTGACCCGGGTGCAGCACCTTGCACTTGGCCTTGTTGAAATTCATAAGCTTAGCACAAGCCCACCTCTCAAGTCTGTCAAGGTACCTCTAGATGGCATCCCTTCCCTCCACTGTGCCACACTGCTTGGTGTTATTGGCAAACTTGCTGAGGGTACCCTCAATCCCACTGTTGACGTCTCTGACAAAGATGTTAAACAACGCTGGTCCCAATAATGACCCCTGCAGAATGCCACTCATCACCAGTCTCCACTTGGACATTAAGCCCTTAGTGAAGTCATTATATTACGTGTCAGTGGTATGTTGGCATTGATATGGCCTCAAGTTGCTCCAGGTCAGATTCAAATTAGATATCAGGAAAATAATCTTCACTGAAAGGGTTATCAGGCACTGGAACAGGCTGCCAGGGAAGTGCTTGAGTCACCATCTCTGAAGGTATTTAAAAAATGGGCAGGTGAAGTGCTTAGAGATACAGTTTAGTAGTGGAGAGGTACAGTTGGGCTCAATGATCTCAAAGGTCTTTCCCAACCAAACAATTCTATGATTCTATGCTAAAGTTCCTTTTCAGTCTTCTCTTTTCCAGGCTAAACAGACTGAGCTAACTGATCAGTGCCCTGATCATCTTTGTGGCCCTCCATTGGACTGTCTCCATTAATCCCTTGTCTTTCTTGAGCTCAGGAGCCCAGAAGTGGACACAATACTCCAGATGTGGACTCACTAAGGTAGAGTAGAGGGCGAGGATAACCTCTCTCGAGCTGCTTGCTATACTCTTTTTAATACATCCCAGCATACCATTGGCCTTCTTGGCCATGAGGACACATTGCTGGCTCATTGTCAACCTCTTGTCCACCAGTAATCCCAGGTCCTTCTCCACATAGCTACTTTCCAGCTGGTCAACCTCTAACCTGTGTTGGTACAGGTGGTTTTTCCTCCTGAAGTGCAGAACACTACAGTTGCCTTTGTTTAACTTCTTTAGGTTACTTTCTACCCAATTTTCTAGCCTGTCCAGGTCTCGCCGAATGGCACCACAGTCTTCCAGTGTATCAGCCACTCCTCCTAGTTTTGTATCATCAGCAGACTTGCTGAGGATACACTCTGTTCCCTCATCCAGGTCATTGATGAATATATTGAACAAGACTGGACTCAGTACTGACCCCTGGGGAACACCACTGGCTGCAGGTTTCCAATGAGGCTCTGCGCCGATGATGACAATTCTCTGAGGTCTCTCATCCAGCCACTTCTCAATCCATCTCACTGTCCACTCATCTAACCCACACTGAGAACAAATTGTGAAAATGAATGAATCATTTTAATAATATCACTTAAGAAGGGCCAAAGGGGAAGGAAGGCCCTCTTTTTAAAAATGTTTACTAATGGAATCCTCAGCAGATGCTGTGAAAGCAGCAAAAATTATTCTGAACATTTATGATGATGAACACTCTTTAATAATATTAATTAAGGTTCCTTTACTTGCATCAGCTGATATACATGTATACACTTCCCTCCTCAGTAACTTGATAGTTAGTTAGGGCATGTTATGCAAATATCTCACTGTTTTGAATTACTACATTAGCTTTCCTGTTGCTCAGTACAGCAAAGAGACAACCTCAAAAATATTGCAATGATCACCTAATGTATAATCTTTAGCTCCTACATGCAGATGTGTGAGACCTGAGAATCTACACCGAGAATAATCATCCTAAAAATTTTCTCATGTCATAGCAGGAAAGATTATCAGAATCACTAGTAAAACTGCAGTAATGAAATGAGTAGACCAACAAACTATGAGATACAATATGATGCACACTCCTTTTATTATGGATTATGCAGATCGTGTCTTACATGTGCATATTTCCACAGACAAGAAGCTCTAGACAAGAGCTCCAGACTGGCACCCAATCTCTTTCTGGTAAAAGATACAGTCTGCTTATTTTTCTCTAACTCCCCTAATTATTTGAACACCAACTTCATCAGGATGCTTGATGTGTAAATCTGCTATGTGAAGTACATCATGCCACCCTGACAAGGGACGGTTGTAACTGGTGTACTGCATAAGGCTATCGGAAACTGTTTTCTGCTATGTAAGCTGAACATGGGACTAGATGGTACAAGTGCAAGTGACCGTGGATGGCATATTTCCTACAAAGAAACTTCACTGAAATTAGCTAGAGATATGTATAGCCATATGTGTAGCTATGAACAAATTTATGCATGAGCTATCCAAGAGCATACTCTGTGGAATAAATCCTCTATTTTACTCAGGAAATGTTTAAATTAAGAAAGATGTGTAGGAGATGTAGTGCATCTCTAAGACTGTCAGCAAATATGTCTCACATGGCATCCATTTAAAATACAAACCCCATGTTTTGCAAGATCAAGCTCCCACAGTTATGTATCCATATCTAACTCCACGCATACACAGTTTTAGTTATGCATGCTCCTGAACTCCTCATGCTCCTGAGCTTTCTTCATCTGGAGAAATACCTTTTTGCTTTACATTTCTGGTTTTATGTTATTTCACTCTCCATCATCAGAGTGAATGTTAAAAGTCCTGTTAACAAAATACTTAGACTCTGTTAAGAATCACTCAAGAGAAACAGACTTGTTTCAGACAGAGAGTGAAAGGAGAGCAGAGGGAAAGACACAGACTCAAGTCCCATCTGCCCAAGTTGATGGAGAAGACCCATACCATAACATCAGCTGGCTGGATAACTCTTTAATTCACTGCTTCTGGTGTGAGGAAGGGTGGAAGGGTGAAAAAATTTTGTTGTTTTGCTCATGGGTTGAATTGCCTCCTAACTTCACTTTGACTTTCCTAAAAGAGAAAATGTAAAGTAACAGTGAAAGGAGAAAAATGTAGAACATCAGCCTCTGGCAGGTCCAGAATGCTCTACATGTAGAGAACCAGATATGCGAATGGAAAATGTGCCTTGAGCCACACAAATCCTTTAACCTCGACAGGGCAAAAGGGATAGTTCACCCCAGAGAGTAGAAAGATCTCTGCTTCTTCTTGGCTCCTTTGCAGAATCTCCTGTGTGATGGAAATCTCTAAGGTGGAGGGAAGCACCGTTCCGTTCCGTTCAGCGAAGAATGGAATGATGCTACTTATTTGTATCCACTACACTGAAAAATGGCTATTCAGAGGAAACATTGTTTTAGCTGATCTGATCTGAGTCAGACTGGGATGATGTTGAGGCTCTGGAGCGAGTCCAGAGAAGAGCAACGAAGCTGGTGAAGGGGCTGGAGAACAAGTCTTACTAGGAGTGGCTGAGAGAGCTGGGGTTGTTTAGCCTGGAGAAGAGGAGGCTGAGGGGAGACCTCATTGCTCTCTATAACTACCTGAAAGGAGGTTGTAGGGAGGAGGGTGATGGCCTCTTCTCCCAGGTGACAGGGGACAGGACAAGAGGGAATGGCCTCAAGCTCCGCCAGGGGAGGTTCAGGCTCGACATAAGGAAAACATTCTTCACAGAAAGGGTCATTGGGCAATGGAACGGTCTGCCCAGGGAGGTGGTTGATTCACCTTCCCTGGAGGTGTTTAAGGTGCGGGTGGATGAGGTACTGAGGGGCATGGTTTAGAGATTGGTGGGAACGGTTGGACTCGATGATCTGGTGGGTCTCTTCCAACCTGGTGATTCTATGATTCTATGATTAAGCTGAACTGCTTTTTAGCCATCCCTCTATTTGTTTCTCAATGTATATATAAGAAAGTGGTACACACAGTCTTCTTCAAGAGTCACTTTGGCTTGGTGTCCCTTCAGAGGTCACTGAAGTTAAAACAGAAACTTTCCCACTGAATCATTTAATGACTAGAAATTGGAGGTAATAGACTTGAAAATGTATTCTCATTTCTGCAATTCAAACCCCTTTATCTGTGCCATGTAGTCCTGCTCCAAAGAGCAAAATGGCCTTTAACGAAGTCTATTTGCAGAACAGTAAGAAGTGTTAAGATGCCAGATGCATGTCATTATGCATTTTAATGAGTAGATTCACACCTTGTTTTCTGTTAAATAAATTACATGGTCTTTTCCAAACTCTTAGCTGGCAAATTCAAGATTTGTTTCTAAAAAGTAGACTCTAGGAGGGTTTAGGACTGATCCTCCAGGGCTAAGGCCTGGAAAGGGTCACACTCATTCATGTGGCAACATCCCGCAGCTCCTCTTTGCCATCGACACAGAGAACACTGCCTGGAACATGATTAAAAGCTAGAGTCAGAAATCAAGATATTCTGGATTGCAATTAAAAGAGAAATCAATCATGCAATTTTCTTTTTATCTCGGGAAGTAAAGAGCTGAATTCATCTTCATCACACAGAAAACTCCAGAAAAAGAAACAAAATAATATAGTGGATAGTGAAGCATATTCTTGTCCCATTATTGCAGCAAATGCAATCTCTTTCATAATAAGACCCTT
Organism: Phaenicophaeus curvirostris; assembly: GCF_032191515.1. NCBI lineage: Eukaryota > Metazoa > Chordata > Aves > Cuculiformes > Cuculidae > Phaenicophaeus > Phaenicophaeus curvirostris. Next base: position 4,806,535 of record NC_091393.1, read on the forward strand.
TTGGGTAATGGTCAAAGATGTTTTTTTCTGCAACAGGCAAGTATCTGTGTGTGTGAGCCTGAAGTCTTCCCGTGCACTTCACCTCTGAACAGGTTTGAAGCTTACTGGCTCCTTGAAATTATAAGAAGGTATTGATTTCAGCAAGGGATGTTTGCAACACTGTACTCTGCAGGAGTGAGACTGAAGAGAGGAAAAAAGCTGCTTTTTCTTTGCATCCTGAAAGGAAGGATGTTGAATGTACTTGTTCAAACTACTTGTAATTGCAAAGATGAGTCTTAAAGTTGAAAATATGGGACATTAAGTTGCTTTGAATCATATTATCATAGAATCATAGAGTGGTTTGGGCTGGAAGGATCACCTGGTTCCAAACCCCCTGGCATGGGCAGGGACACCTACCTCTAGACCAGGCTGCTGAAGGCCCCATCCAACCTGGCCTTGAACACCTCCAGGGAGGAATGTAGTTCAATGTAGTTCCACTGAAATCAGGGACTGCGCAATGCTTCAGGGAAGCAGAGGTCTTGGTCCCTCTCAGTTGTTTAACTGTATTTCAATTTTTCTCTTTTTATGGATAGTCAGAACCTATTTCTGTAGAAACATAAAAGACAGCCTCCCTGAAATAAGTTCTTTGAGCCTACAATTAATGAGCTACACCATTTTACTCCTATTCTTCTGCACTAGAAAGATGGGCAGTTTGAAAGTTCTACATGCAACAATAGAAACTGAAGATTTTTTCTAAATATTATAGTTAATAGTTTATAGTATATATAATATACTATATATAATATATATTTCATATATATATATAGTATATAGTGTATATATATATATAGCATATATAGTATATATTTCCTGCACTTGGGGCACAACAACCCTATGCAGTGCTACAGACTAGGAGAAGTCTGTCTAGAAAGCTGCCTGGAGGAGAGGGACCTGGGGTTGTTGGTTGACAGCCGACTGAACATGAGCCAGCAGTGTGCCCAGGTGGCCAAGAAGGCCAATGGCATCTTGGCTTGTATCAGAAACGGTGTGACCAGCAGGTCCAGGGAGGTTATCCTCCCACTGTACTCGGCCCTGGTGAAACCGCTCCTCGAATCCTGTGTTCAGTTCTGGGCCCCTCACCACAAGAAGGATGTTGAGGCTCTGGAGCAAGTCCAGAGAAGAGCAACAAAGCTGGTGAAGGGGCTGGAGAGCAGGTCTTACGAGGAACGACTGAGAGAGCTGGGGTTGTTTAGCCTGGAGAAGAGGAGGCTGAGGGGAGACCTCATTGCTCTCTACAACTACCTGAAAGGAGGTTGTAGGGAGGAGGGTGCGGGCCTCTTCTCCCAAGTGACAGGGGACAGGACAAGAGGGAATGGCCTCAAGCTCCGCCAGGGGAGGTTTAGGCTGGACATAAGGAAAAAATTTTTCACGGAAAGGGTCATTGGGCACTGGCAGAGGCTGCCCAGGGAGGTGATTGATTCACCTTCCCTGGAGGTGTTTAAGGCACGGGTGGACGAGGTGCTAAGGGGCATGATTTAGTGTCTGATAGGAATGGTTGGACTCGATGATCTGGTGGGTCTCTTCCAACCTGGTTATTCTATGATTCTATGATATCCAGGCAGAAAACACAAGCATAGCCTTTTCATGTGGGAACAACCTAAATCCAGACTTTTGCCTAACTTTCATTCCTTCAGTCTACCCAGATACTTATATAATTTTATTCTTCCCTAGGCAGTGATGGTGTTTAATGAAAGCAACCATCAAACCCTTGCAGATATGGTTGAGTGTCCTTTTAAACAGTATGTGCTTTTAAACAGTAAACATAGTGATGACAGAAAACTCATTTCTTTAGCAGGAAACACCCATATTATGTAAAGGGAAAGAATTCTGGTATTACATCAAGATCCTATACTTTTGTATGTAAGTGCAATGTTTGCGTATATATGAAGGACATTAATGAATGTTAATTCATGTTAATAACCAAATGGATTTGGTTTTAAATACAGTCTATTGCATACAGAGACTGTCTGATAAACATACTTTATCCACTCATTACACATTTCCAGTTTTGTGTATTTTGCCAAAGCACCTGCCAAAATCTGGTACCTACTTTCTAGTTCAAAGGACAGAGAAAAAACTGTTTGGTTTGCTTGTTTATTCCAAAGGAGAACTATTAGAAATCAATTACTACATTTTTCTGGGTCAAGAAAATACAGGTGAATTAGATGAACGGAAAACCAAGTGCAAGCACCAACTATCACTAAAGCACCACTAGTTAAGATACGGCAGATTTATGAGCTTTATTTTCTACCTTAGGCCTGTCATATTTTTTCACCTTTATGTTAGTTAATTGCGGAGTAACATAAATTAACTTTGGAACACAGCAAAAATGGGAACTTTATTTATGAATTTCTTGGATTTCTTTACCCCAAGCCAAACAACTAAATTGCTACTTAGCATAAATTATTTATTGGCCCTGGCTCAATACCATCCAACACCAGCCCCTGGAGGTCTGGGAGATATAAAAGATTTAAAGCATCTGTGCGCCAGCATTGGTGCAGCCACAAAGCTATGTTTCTTTCCAGAAGGGTCCACTTTATTTTGTTGTAAATAAATAGAGCCTAAATTTCAGGGGAGGGCTGGGTAGCTTCTATCAGGACTGTAGTGTTTTGCATATGTTAATTACCCACAGCTGCATGACAGAGGCATACACTGTTTGCACAAGTATTCTGGGGAGACCTGTTGACAAAAGGATGCATTTTAATTTACACAGAATACGTGAATGCTGTAATTTCCAATCACTTTGTTTTATGTATGTACATAAGTATAAATACATTTCAAAGTGTTCATATATACACATAGTCGTTTCATAATCTATTGTCTTTATAATATTATATCTCATCTCATCTCACCTTTATCTGTATATATCTCTACATACATGTAAGCAAGTGATGAATAAAGCCAGGGTTAACTTGTAAATGGGTGTAAACCATTCAGCATGCATTCACATCTGAAGCTAATCTCAAACTTTAGTCTGCCAAATATGTCCAAATAATACCCTCATCTAGGCTGCAAATTGTAGCTGATGTCATCCTGCATGTCTCCCATGAACTTGCTCTCCACCTATGCACCATCTCCATGGGCATATTGCATCAACTCTTCTCCCTTTAGGTTCATTCTCCATCCTGATCTTTTCAAATTCTTCTCCCCTTTGGTAATGGCAGAGACTTACACAGGACAAGATGCAGGACCTTGGTATGTTGGTGCCTCTCTCTAAAGATTGAGACTCTAAATGTCAGACCTGCAAATGAATATATAGGTTGTTACTCAAGCTGTGAGGCATCCCATACAATATAAGAACAATTATCTACACACTGATTCTGGACCATATATCTGAGCACTTCTGAAAGTACATACACACCCTGTATTTTATTTCTCTGTAGAAGAATAGACTTCTACAATACTTAAGTGTACAATTTACTCTTCTGTTATTTTTGCAAAAATTGTCTTATTTCTCTGTCAAAATGTCAAAATTAGGTAAAGCAAAATTTTATTTAAAGTTCCAGAAGGACTTGGAAAGACTTCTAGAATTATAAAAGCCCTTTCACTTCATTAAAAATACCCTATTTTTTAGTTGTTGCTTTAGTGGTTATTATGTCTTAGGTAGTTGGTTCTGGCAGTGGGAAGTCCTACTATCTAGGAAGCAAAGATCAGCTGCAGCAACATCAGTACAAGTCTGTAATGATAGCCCTAACTTCAGACAGTACCTGCACGTTTAGTTCTCCTTTCCTTTCCCAGCCCTGTTGGCTTGATGCTGAGTCCTGTTTTCAGGACTAGACATCAGGTAGTATGTGCATAGTAATGTGTTTATATCACAGGGCATTAACTGACAAGGCTATTTTAATACTTAAAAACAGCAAAGAGAAGTCTAAATTGCCTTCTTAATTCTTTTATATAAGGGTTAAAAATATATTCATGTGCAGAGTCATTAGCACTTAGAGAAGCTGAAAAAATAAGTACTCTGAGCAGCCTACATGCAAACAGCATTTTAAAATCAACACATAAAAAACTGATGGAGTTTGGAGGAATGATGGAAGCAGGACTTTGAGGTGATTCACAACTTGTTGCAAAGTAGAGCAAAAGAGCCAGGATAACTCATATTTCCTGTCTGCCAATCCATTGTCCTATCCAGCAGAACAAGTACCCCCTCAAAAAGATAGCTAAAATCCTGAAAGTTTGCAATAATTCTTAAATACAAACCTATTCACTTCTTCTCTCCATGGACTTGTTTCAGGAACTGGAAAGGATCACCAGCAGTTATTGCACAGAGAATTATTTTTAAATAGCTGACGGTTGTGAAGAGTGAGAGGTTTAATTTCCACTGCCTGAAAGCATGGACGTATCTACCTCGAAATGGGCCTGGAACCTGATTCTGTGGTTGTCACAGTGGAGACCAAGGGGACCGTCATGATATGCAGTGAGCAGTCATCATTTGGGCACACAAGAAATATTTGGGTAGGCTGACCACCCAATATCATTAACAAAGGCATACACCACTTAAACATATACATACTATTCTGAGGGCTTGTTTGCATTTACAATATTAGTTAAGGGAAAGAAACAGAACTCCAAAAATTCAGGGAATTTGAATACAAATTGCAATCAGATAATTTTTACTTTACTTCTAATACCTTTTTATTGGTGCGTCTGTTGCATTTCTTAATAGAAAGGTTATACTGCAGGAGATATAGAGATAATAAAATTTAAAATATGGTTGGGAGCAAAAAAACAATTATGCAGGGTTGAAAATGCTGTTTTTGAGGCATACCCAGAAAATCCATAGTCATCAATAAGGTTGGCCAATGTGCATTCAATAAGCCCTTTGTATGATCTCACAATGATTTCATGCAAATAATGATTTCTCACGTAGAAATTTTACTTCTTCATCTTTCTCCTCTTGCTTTAACAGTGTGTTTTTTTAATCACATCCACTTTAGTGAGTTTAATTAATCAACCTGTGTCTCTGAAGAGTTGATTTTATAAAAGCTCTGAGTACTGTAGAGGCACTCTTTATTTTCTCTTGATGCTCATTCAGAAAGGAAGACCTCTAAACCCTATCTGGTGCTATTCATACTCACTGATTCCCCATTGGTAATTCAGCTCAGAGTTTGGCATCACTGCTCATGAGGTCTGCCAAGGAACCACATCTCCTGCTTCTGTGTTCAACACAATTTGCTCCTTACTGGGTGTTTGGGATCTGAAAGTCCTGCTCTCAGTATGCCAAGTGTTTTGTTACTAGACATGTTCAGCACAATCTTTTATGACAGGAAAGTCAAGGAAAATCTTCCCTGCATTTTAAGTACACTTTTAAAGCAACCTTAAAGTTTTCTCTGTATATCCTTAAAGACCTTGCTTTTGATACACATCAAAACTAATCTGTCTAGGATTTGCTTCCTTGTTTATGAAGAAGGAATATAGAAGGCCGTTCATTATCTGACATCATTCAGTACTGAACCATTAAAAAATGGGCTTAGATGAAACCGTTCTAGTGGTGACCTAAATAAAGAAAGCTAGCCATGAATCAGGAAATTTCTTCCCTTGGTGACTATGCTCTTACTATGTATTTGTTAAGAGGTATTAAATTCATCTTGTTGCATACATTTTTCTCAAAAACCTTTGCTCACATATGATTAAAATTACAAATTGCAATTGAAAAATCAAAATAGGACCTTTCTGAAATAAACTAAGATGTACAAACCCATCTCTGAGCTCTGTTTTTTGTTCCTGTTGACAGTTTTTCTCTCTCTGTCCTGACATGAAAAATATCCCAATACTTCAACGCAAACTGTCATGCAGAATTCTCAGCTACCAGTATCCAGTGTATATGAAGAATAAGAGAAAAAAAAACTGTCAGTGCTAACAGATCCCCTAATAAAAATAATGATGAAGTCTTAAGAACTGTCAGTCCTTCAATGATGCAGATATGACAGTGGCTGCACATTTGCAAGAATCTAACCTTGCTACTAGAGGGCATGAAAAGGCTGATCAAGCTTTGTCAGTGCCAGACACGGTCAGGCATGGTATTTTTGTACTCTCCTTTACCAGCCAGCCATGTCTTCAGAAAGTTTAGCTCTAACTGTAGGACCAGCTTTGCTGACGCAAAAGACTGTGTGAGTTAAAGATAAACGAATCTCAAAGCTGACACACAAAACCCCATGGTAAAATGTTCAGTATTAGTCTTGCAGTGCTCCTTGGATGAGGGCTGTCAGTGACATTAAATTAAGCAGCTAGCTAGGAAATCAGGTAGAGCCAGCAGAAAAAATATCATCTATTCTCCCATGCTGTCTCTAAAAACTGCAGGTCAGGTAATACTTTTGTTAGGGAAATAACATTAGGAGAACATTTGTATAGAGCCTGTCACTGCCTTGATAAGACTGACACCGAAACTAGTAATCGGTGAAATCGAAGACATCACATTTCTTGTTTGAAAAAGAGCAAGGTATTGACACAAAGGAAGAATCCATCTCAATTTGTTCTGGTATTTCCTGATTGAGATCTATCAAAATGGTATCTCTTACCTAGTCATAATTTAGGTGTAGCTTTCAGAGAAAGCCAGTGTCATAGCAAGAGATAAGGCATAATTATCCATGACTGGTAGAGCTCAATCTTTCTCTTTATGCTTAAAAAATAAAAATAGATTCACTTTCTCATCGGTTAAACAAATGGCAACTATTAAAGCGTGAAACCTGAAATACTCTCTTGTGATGTTGCAGTTTCCACTCAAGCACTATCCCAGCATATTCCTCTGCAACTGGATCAGTCCAGTAAAAGAGGGATTAAATACAGTCTCAATTTGCCTGTTGTTTGTAGAAAACCAAGAGGTAACAATCCCCCCATATCCAAGACTTTCCCTCCTAGGCATCCCCTAGTGAATGAGTTTGTGGATCTCCCAAAATGATCATCCTGAATGGAAAAACTGAAGGGCTGAGGGAGCGAACAATAATGTGTTTTTCCCTGCATGTGCATGCAGCTACTAGACCCAAGCAGGTTTCTCTACAGCCTACAGTGTAATGAATGCTTATGCCAAGGGGAGAACTAAATCACTTCTTTGGGCTACTTAGAGTCAAAGAAAGACAACAGCATATTCTGCTCCTTCACATCATGGTATGCAGGAACACAGCTTGACTCGTTTTCTTGTACTGACCTGAACCACATATAAGATAGTAAAAAGGAGTGAGAAATTGCTCCACCCAGTCATACCTTCTTTTAAAAAAATACAAGTGCTTTTCATGGTGATACAATGTAACAGCATTTTTGATTGTTCCTTCTCTCTCTCCTCAACAAAATACACACTTGCAGTACTCGGTACACAATAAGGATTTATCTGGAGGGAAAATGTAGCACTGATAGGAGTGCTTCAGTTTAATCCTCATTTCTTTCTTTTTTTTCCCTTCTCCCTTCCCCAGCCTTCTCCCACCTCTTCAGGCTCTTACGAGAGTTTCCAGGTAACTAAAGGCTTACAAAACCAGTGCATTGGAGCAACAGACCAGACGACTATAACATTTAGGACATAACATTTCCTTAACTCTCCCTCCTCTCAAGTCTCTCACATTAAGGCTCCAAACCATTCTTTACATTATATATAGTTATATTACATTTTTGGTTAGAAATTGATGATATGGTATATTGTAGCAGGCATGTGTTGATGAATCACTGTGTATTGGTGTATATCCTGGCTGTAGAATTATGACTTATTCAAAAGCGTTGAACAGATGAGCGGTAATCATGGGTTTATTTTATTGATTTGGGACAAGAATGTATGCACGCCATCCTTACGTACAGCAGAAATTTCACTGCATCAGATGTTTCAATTTTTAAAGTGTATAGTCAGTGGCACATAACTTTTGTTACAATAAAAATGTGTACTTATTTTTTTCCTTAGGTGTAATAGCTGTGGACAATGTACTTGTGCTATCACACAGCAGAGATAACCATAATGGCTTACACGAATAAGATGAGTCCGTGATATGTAAAGCTAAGGAGTCCTCGGGAAGAACTAAGGGCAGCATGGTGGAATTCCATCTTGACAGGTGTTGCTGGATGCTCCTCACACGGGATGAGAATTTCAGCCTCAGTGGTGAAGGAAGTGCCTGACAGCTCAGAGGGATCAGGGGCTGTGACAGGACAAGTTGTTTCTACTTCAGCAGATTTCTTGGGTGTCAACGTGGAAGATGAGGGTCAAGTTCCAATCAACCTGTTCAGGGCTAAGACACATGGGACATGGTGGGAGGGTTTGGCTTCATCAGCGAGGGGACTTGATGCAATTAATTTTTGGAATTCTGAATAGTTTCATGAGAGGTCAAAATCTGAGAGGTTTGACTAAAGGCAATGCCTGCCCAACCAACTCGGCTGTGGTGGGAACAGACTCACACTAGTGCCAGTTGGCTAAGTTCAGGCAAGAGATGAGTGCTAGGCAGGCTGATGAGCAGCTCTGCATGGTTGGGTTAGCTTGCCTTTCTGGCACAGAGCTCCTCACTGGCTAACTCACACTGACGAGCAGTGCTGCACAGTCCTCTGAGCAACCTCATGGAGGGCCCACTCATCCCTCCCTTGCATTAATCCAACTGGTTCAGTTTTCTCACAGTGTGTAGAGTTGCCGTGTGACCAATGTGTTCCCTTCCATGACAACATTGATGGTCTCCCCTCTTGCTGCCATCTGACTCAAGAAATATTTCAGCATAAGTTACAGAATAATTGTAGATGGAAAAAAGTCTATATCTCAATAATGCAGGGGGATCTGAAAGTGCTTGTTATCACTCAGGAAGCACCAGGGAAGGGGGCCATTTATTTAACAGATGTCATGCCACAGACCCTCTCTGGGAAGGATGCTCTCACCCACCCTAAGGGTGACTTTGCTAACAGAACTTTCCATCCTCTAGGGAGCCGGGGAAGGATTTGAGCACCTGCTCTCTATATTTTCTCTACTATCGCAATGATCAAGAAGGAAATCATTAGACAGACCAGACTTCCAGCTCCCCTTATTTTTAACAGGCGTTCCACATCTAATTTGAAATGCACAATGCAAATATTTACCTTCAAGTGTCAAAGGAGACTATAAAGATCTTTACGGATCTTCACACTTCAAGGACTAAATTCATTAAAAATAATTATACATATGTGAGGATTACTTCCACGTTGGAGCTAAGATATGCAATCAGTTGCCAAGTAGGAAAGTATAACATGCGTGCTATACATCTGTGTGTCAGCTTTTATGTGAGAGAGGAGAGCTCTCATACATTGGAACATATGTGTGTAAACAGGGCTGAGAGGAGATCTCACTGGAATTCACTGCTGAATAAATTAGACTAAGTCGTTGTGTGGCACTGGAGATTCCCAATGCTGCACAAGCTCTTTTGTGCTTGCCCACCTCCTTCACCTCAGCCTGAATACTCCACATGCCTCTTCATTTTAAAATGAGAGGAGCTTTAGGAAGAAAAATATTAGAAATTGGCTTTGATTTTCTTTGTCCCTCAGAGATTTCAAGGTGTCCAGCAATTTGTTTCCAACAGTGTGAGTTTTACAAGATTGAAGCTTTTAGCCTCAAATTTTGATTTATTCAGTAAGAATAGACACATAGAACTTTCCCATGCCTGATCTGTGCTGGGTGTTTAAGGGGCAGAAGCTGCTATTTTGAGCAGGTAAGTGGAAAAAAATTTACTGCTGAAGTCAATGGCCGAGAGGAGGCAGTCAATTAGGTTCTCAGACACTCATAATCTGTTCTTACTTGTAAATCATGGAGACTCTGTTTTAAATACTTGGAAAACTTCAAGCATGAATCATGTAATAACAAGCACCTTCTTTTTTTTTCTGAAAATAATGTTAATAATTTAGCTGTCTGGTTTCTGCAAGGCACATCTATTGATTTGATGTACCTGTATGCCCCTCCCACCCTCAAATTGTGAGAGTATCTTACTGCTCATCAGAAGCACAAAAAAGTACTGGGGAAAGAATGGTTCTCCTTTCTCTTTTTTTGGGCTTGAGATGTGGCTGTTTAAAAAAGCAGCTGTCATAAACAGGCATTTATTTCTCCTTGTGAAGAGTCCCACAGCCATTTTCCTTGTCTTGCCCCAGATAACATTCACTCCTAGGTTCAGCCTCCGCAAAGGTCCTGCCACCTATGCTCACCAGCCTTCCCAGCATTGTCACTGTCCCTGCATGCTGGGGGCTCAATCACCCATGGGGCACCCTCAGGCAGGGAGGAAAGAGTCTCAGAGGATCAGGACAGAGACAGGGAGATCTTGCAGTATCATACTGTGTATTAATACCATGTATTAATTCTATCCAGCGTTTAATAGAGAGGTAGCTCTGAGAGCAGAGTCTGGGCATGTAATGGTCACAACAGCATGTGCTACTTAGTGGATTTTCAGCTTATTTTGCACTAGTTGGTGAAGCCCTGAAACTATGGAAATTTAGTCCACTTTTTAGATTATGGATCTTTGTAGAACAAGTTTGCACTTCATAAAATTTCACTGGTTATAGTGACACAAACCCAGCTGCTGTTGCTCGTAATGGAAGTTTTATGGCATATGCAGTGCATTAGGACGTTATTGGGAATCTGTTGCAACATCAGACATTTGCATTTGACATCAGAAAGGTGGTAAACTAATGATGAAATCTGCTCTGAGGGCACATCTAGTTTAATAGTGCATATTACATTTGACACAGACAGTCATGAACCATGTTATCTTGAATTTTTACAAATAACATTTATTCCACAAAGAAATTCACGCATGCAGAATAAATAGCAGCTTCTTGGTGAAAGCATATAATTAGCTGAAATCCAAGAAGTGACAAATAGTTGCTTTGCCTGAAAGTTACTTCATGAGGTTCTCAAGTTTGAAGTATTTCAGAGACAGAAACAACAGCCTTAACAGTTTCATAAGTACATGGTGCTGCCAAGTACTAAGTGACACAGGTTGCATGTAGAAAATTTCTGGCTAATGTGGAAATTGTGCACCCCATTTCACCATTACCCTCTGTTCTCCACTCCCTTTCACCCTCTTGGAGCTCTGCATGCCTCCATCCTTATGGGTACTCCAGAGAAGAGGTAACACCTTCCGGGTATCAAGGAGTAAAGACCATCAGCTGTTCTTGAAGCTCCCCAGAACTTTTTTGTTTTGAAAGAAAGGTTTTCCAGTGAAAAAATGCTAAGGCAACTGAATTAACTTGTATTTCATTAAGTTCTGTCTATCTGGTTGCTTTTTATCTAGTGAAAAAAATGAGAGCTTGCAATAGTTTGAGGTTTTAATTTTGAAATAACTTAAACTGTGAAATGTTTAAATGTATCAAAGTAAAATGTATCAAATGACCCCAAATATTTATGAAAAATCCATCACCCACTGATCTGAGCTGATAAACCACAGGGGCTTAATTAGTCTTGGTCATGTGACTTTTCAAGCACTAAACATGGCTGAAGGGATTTTGCTTTTGTAGTGTAAGGCTGTATTTTTATGTATCTTTATAAAATATATAACATATAGGGGAATTTGTTACATGGTAGCACTTACCACTGATATGATTATTTTACCCAAAATATGAAAATCTCCATTTCACCAAGAGCTATAGGGCTATTCTCATAATAAGAATAATTCAATGTAATTTTTCATCCTTTAATTCAAACCTGCTCCTTTTCAATTGCTTTAAAGCAATTTGTATAGTAATTAAAAATAGTATGAAAATAATCTTTATTTCCCTTTAAAGTCAGAGGGTGCCACATATAATACTGAGTAATCTAGAGCAAAATTTTCTCTAAGACATGGACTACAATGTGTTAAAATAGACCATACGTTTTCTCTTCTCTTGTTCAAAGTTTTTTAAAAAAGAGAATTTTCCCCCAAAGATACGCAGCATTGACTGAACTGCTCTTGTGCCCTGCTGCATCTTAAGGAGGTCTGACATATGTCCACAGGGTTTCTAGTTCCAGACAAATGTCCAGACAACTGAATCATTTAATTCTAGTGTTAAAACGAGAAGAAATTAAACTTCCATAAAACCCCCTAACCGTATCAAACTCAAATATCTTTCCTCACCCTGCTCCGCTTATGCAAATACATTTATAATGTTTCATAAACCAGCAGCATAGCAGCTTAAACGTTTAAAAAGAAAACTTCTATAGAGCCATTAGCTTTAATTCATTTCAAAGTGCCCTTTTTAATTTTCCTGTGTATTTTGTGAATTAAAGTTATATTGTGTTGGGGTTTGGATTTTTCTTTAGACGTGAATTTCATTTGGCTTGTAGACAGTCCTTTCAGAGTGCTGAGGCTGTTGCAGATGAGGAGCATCCATGCCTCTGCCAGGCAGGAGTGTGTGTTTGATAAGGATATTGATGGGTCAGAGGCTGTCACCGTTTATCCTAAAAAGCAGTTTCTGACTAATGATCACAGTAGAAACAAACTGTAATATGGCTACCAGGTTCAGTATTGATTTCCCATCTAATGTAACATCATGATTGTATATTACTTGTTTTTGTATTTTATTATTCCCTGGGACATTAACTTTGGAGTTTTAAAAGCATTTAGTTCTACAGCTGCGATCCTTAGCGTCTCTGCAGACTTCTACGCATCACTGCCACCTTCCTCTCCTCCTGTGCTCACCTGACCTGGTGCAGGGGGAAAACTCTTCCTGCTCGCTTCATCAGGAGGTACTAAGACCTGAAGCACCAAAACATGGTTTTAAAAGATGAAGTAATGTTAGAAAAAAACTTCTTAAAAAAATAAATAAAAGAGGAAAAAGCAGCTGTTTCCCCTGGAAACAGGGTACGGGGTAAAGAAGGTTCATTAGAGAGCCCCATGCTGGTGGGTACGTCAGGGGACTTTTCTCCCATGTTGACTCTCAGTAGAGGCCAAACATGCCTTGCTGATCCCTTTCCCCTTTTTCTGTCTTGTGTCTGCCTTGCACCTCTGGACTTAGAGGTATTCGGGACATTCTTTTGCTGCATGCTTTTATCCATCCATCAGTCAGGTTCTCCTATGTGCTGCTGTAGATATCTATAGCAATCCAAGTCAATGAGAATATAAAAATGTTTAATTGAATTCTCCTTTGTTCCCTGATGATAGGAGGGCAGAACGTGGTACCTGCAGGTGGATGGCAGCTAAACAGTCATTTAAAGCTGTAAGCAGAAGTGAAAGTTTGTTTTCATTCATTTTCTATCAGATACAGCAAAACATTTATTAATCCTCCTCCAAACCATATGCCATATGTCTAATGAGTAGTAGGTTAGGTTAATCATATAAACCCAACAAACTATAGCAAAAAAAGAAGCCCCATTGTGGAGTAGGTGAAAAACCCGAGATCTGAGTTACTTTAATAAATGAAGAAATTGAGGAATATGTGGGGTCAGGGTCTCTAAGAAGTTCAAATAAATATTGTCAGCTGAATTTTTTATGAGTACTTGGGGTGCTCTCATGAGAACTTTTGAACTTTTGGCTGGGACGTCTTCACATGAATGAATCCATGGTTAAAATTTTCAGATATCTTTTATTGAAGAAGTGACACTACTGCTCATAAAATGTGATAACGCGGAACATCTGCAAACTTAGCAAGCAAATGCTGGAGGAATTTAATTTTTTTTCACCTTTTTACTAGTTTCACCAGGTTGTGGCATCTGTTATGATCTTCTTGCTGGGACAGCAAATGCTGACTGTGAAAAAGTAGTGTTGACAAATTCTGTGCAAATTTCTGTGCTCTGTTCAGTGCCAAATTATAGCTTGCAACAGCTCTTCTATTCTCTAGAAATTAGTCTGTGATGCTTGCCAAACAAGAGCAGTTTTGTGGCTTCTGCAAACAGTACTAGGAAGACACCATCATATTCATTTCACTTGAGCCCTAATGTGACCCAAAGATTTGATTTCCAGCTTCCATAAATTCAATATACTCCTAACCCACTCCTCCAGCTAGGTCCTTGAGTCCTTTTCTTACTGGCAATTATGCTCTTATTTAATTATAAATATTTATAAAACCTCTGTGATCATTAAAAATGTGAGAACTATCTTTCTGTTTATAATTGTTATAAAAAATATCACAAACCCACTAATTGAATGAATCTTCCAAATGTGAGTAATTTTTTATTTGAATTCCACATCCTTATGTATTATGTAACAATTAGTAATGATGTGATGGATAATTTTTTTGGAACAGTTCCTGATTCCATTACTCAACTACTCGATCGACCAGTAATTATGAATCATATCTTTAATTAGCTGCTGCTCTTCAGAAACATATGAAAGCCAAGGGCATAAAGTAATTGGCATAAAAGTTTTCCTAATTAATTTATCTGTCCATGTGAGTAACCGGGACTGGAGTCAGGGGAACATTTATAACTCCAGGAAGGCCAGCCCTAAAACCCAATGTCAAATGAGATTTATATTTCTGAATTATAAAAAGAAAAACAGCAAGCCACAAAATTACATTATCCCCAACTCCAACAATGCAGCATAAAATGCGCTGTTCAGCGATGAGCAAAAACTTCTTATTGATCCAATTCATTTTCATCGTATTCTCTAGTGGGCCTTTCAAATCTCTCTGGCTATTTCCCTCATTCCACATAGTAACAGTAATCAAGCACATTAAGCAATTCATTAAACAACAGCCCCACTGACCACAGGGAGTATTACAGCTAACATTCATTAGGCAACCAGCAACTTTATTTAAGCAGAAGAATGCGCGGGAGTGCAAGACTCAACTCTTTGTCTTCCAGGAGGACCCTGTGGCCCACCTAGGCAGTACTGTATCTGCTTTTCACAAACTATAAAACCTTTAAACTGGCTGGCAGAGACAGTGGCTTTTTCAAGGAGCCACCTGGGAGACAAGAAAATGGAGAGTGTGCTGGTTTAATTCTCAGCCTGCCAAAGATTAAGTTAAAATCTGAGCTCATTGTTAAGTATGGGTTGTTAAGATTTATGCCTGATATAAAACTAAAACCTTGCAGTATTGATATTTAGGTCCTATATTTTTCGGATCTGATTTCAAGTGGGCAAAAGTTGTAAAGCATCTGGGTTTGTTCATTTGAATATCCTGGTTTGCCTGGCACTTTGCAGTAAAAATGATATATATTGTCCTTCATAATAACAGAGGAAATGCTAAAACAACAACAGAAAAAAAGCCTTTCTACAAACAACAATTAAAGTGTTAGAAAAGTTTCAGTAACATTTGGCCAATGTACTTCTATGGTGTTTCTGTCCTAATTAACAAAAGAATTAAGCCTCATATTTGTTGCAAAGTCTCTGAAAAGGATATAATTCTTACAAGGAATCATACTGTTGTTCTCTTGCTTGTTTATTTATTTATTTATTTAAGGCATACCGTATCACAGAAAAGAGGAGGTAAAATTAGACAATATTATTCATCATTACTTTTTATATAAGGATTCCTGCAGCAAAAGGAGCTATTTTCTTAAAAAGTTGACACTCTTAAAGTATTAAACCAATGTTTAAGTAGCTATTTCTGTAGTCTACTCCACAGAATGAATACATATGCATAAGGCTTAAAAACTGCACCTTCCCTTGCATAGCGTCATTATTTTCTACTACTCCTATGAAAGCATAACTGAGTTTGGCACAGTTACTATTAAATCATACAGTGTTTGAAATGACTTGGCTTCTCGTATGGTGCAACTTAGTATAACTCCCTTGATTTCAGAGGAACTAGATAAACCAAAAAGCTGATTCATTTTGTCATGGCCCTATTCTCGCTTTAAAAACCTCCACTACATCATTCATGTTATTCTCTATTGCCGGTACAGAAATTATTAAGAGTATTAAAAAGAATTAATGGTATTACTGATTACTGACACTTATAACCAGAGGGTAAAGTCAACCCTGCTATAATCTGAAAATACATTTCTGGGGTGTTTAATTATTTGAAACCTGATGATTAAACTGGCAAACTGACTTCACCAGAGTAACTTTTCCTGCTGGGACATCAGCTTTATTTCTAAAACTTATACCTCACTGCCAAAATAACAAGTTCATTCTTTCTAGCTCATGTGTATTGATTAAGCATTTCAGATGGTGCTATCAGTAAATTAGAAAATAAAATTTTTTAAAAAAATCCCTGTTTTACTCAGTATTCTGTAGCAGGAAGCATAAAACCAGAGCATGTGCCAAATTTGGCAGACTGATGCTGAGGAAACCTGGGCTTAGGGCTCACTTCAGTCTTGCTCTCTGCACTGTCATGGCCAGAAACGTGTAAGGAAGCAGGAGGGTCCTTGCAAGAAATGTGATGTTCGACCCCTCTGGATGGACCCATCGCTGGGCAGTGGGAGTCTCTCACTGAGGAGAAACCATGGAGCAATCCTACTACCCTACATGAAGGAAGATGATGCTTGACAAGGGATGGGGCTTAAATCAGGAAGCTAGCTGGGCAGGTCTCTTGAATCTTCCTTACTTGCTTGTAGGAAACAGTGTCAAGAGGTAGATAGATGGTGGGTCAAAATGCTGGTATGAAAATGTGTTCCAGCAAAATAGTGTGAGAGCACCAAAATCAAATACAGCCCATTGGGCTCCACTGCCTTCTGTGCCTTGCAGCTCACAAGCACTATCACTCATAAGAAACCATCAGAAAATAAGAGATTTATCTCACTCAGACATCTTGACAGCCTTGTGAGCAGAATGTGTTTGGTTGTATAACTAAATATTTTGGGATAACATGAACCCTGGGTCCATGTTTCTGACCAGGCAATTCAGAGCCCATACAATAGCCAAAGCTCTAACATTGTTACGAGATTTAAAGGGCAAGAAGAGTATTGTGCTCTTTCACAACACAGAGCTCGCAATTTCAACTCTGTCCAACTACGCCTGGAAAATGGAGTTAGTGACATTTTATTAGCAAAAGAAAGTATTGCAAAAAATGTATGTAACATGTACAGTTGACTACTTATATTTTCTGTACTCGTTTCCAATACTGTCATATAAATGCATTTTTACCAAAGTAGAGAGTTTATTATATATGATGAATGTCACTGAAATATCAGTTTTATCCTTCCTGTAAAAATAGGGGCCATAACTTACAACAGGTACAGCCTCCAGATGCCAACAGTGCTATTCATTTCAGGGCTGGGGCCAGGACCAGGAAGACACAGATAATTTTACTAATTTTCTCCATTATGTTATTATATACTTACCTGCAGTTTGAGACAGCTTATCATGGAATCATTAGAGTGAAAATGCAAGTTTAGTATTATATACCAAAATTCCGTGTGTGCTGCAACTCTAGCGCCTTTCAAACATTATTTATTACACACTGAACTGTGGAATATAAAAAAAATGTTTGGTTGATTATTATGTTTCTTTGCTATCTGGAATGTTTGAAGACCATCTTTTTATGTTGGGAACTTTTAAAGGTCTCCACCATCATAATATGTGGGCATGGAGGTCCTCATTACACATATGCTTTCATGATGAAGAACCACTGAGCAACGTCACAGGCCCCAGAACAAACTTTCCTGGTTCCTTTCTTCCTTTCTGTTTCCTCCTGAGTTTAATGCCTAGATGGGGACTATTTAGCTATTACTACGCAGTAGTAGCTACTGCAGTAAGGGAAGAGAGTTGTTGCTTAATTTACTAATACTATAGGGCCACTGGGGAACTTGTTCTGCACTCCACTGCACTCCACACAAGCTTGATTTCATCTCCCAGAATTAGAGTAATACTGTAATTTTGCTTTGTACATGAGATGAGCCACAGAAGGAATTTACTTGTCCAGAATTCCCATAGGGAAACTGTAGCAGTGCAGGGATGAAAAACGGGGTCACCCAAGCTCAGGTAAACTCTGCAATCACTGGGCATTTAATAGCTTTCAAATAATCTCTTTTTTTTTCTTTCTTTTTCGTATTCTCCTTTTCCACTAGTTTTAATTACCTCATTGATTTCAAAGAGCTTCCACTGCGTCTTGGAAAACCTTGAAAAGCATTCATTTTTAGAAACAATTCTGCTGATATGTAGTTTACCTTATATAGCTTTCTTCCTTTATTATTATGCAAATGCCTTTGGAAGAGAATAAGTGTGCTTCAGAAGAATTGCCCAGCTAATACTGCTTATCTGTGTCTGAAACCATCCTGCTCTTGTAAACAATAAGTATAGAATATGCAGCAGAGCAGACTACAAATCAATTTCACATTTTCCTTAAATATTTGTGAAGGTGCCTTGAATTTGCTGTTCTACCTTATCTGAGGCTCAGATTTTATTTTCACTGAGTTTTTACAAAACAGGCCTCTATAAGAGAAGATTTGGCTGCATTAGAATTGCACCCTCCTGCTGATCTCCAGTATGACAGATAGGATCAACTGAGCTGCTTTAAATGACAGTCACCGCAGGGGGACAGAAAGTGAAGAGGCACCTGACATTACTTACAACCCATCAAAACACAAGTCTGACTTTATTAAGATCTTCACGGTGTCCAATGTAACATTCACACAAGCTTTCTAACAAAACACCGTCTAAATCACTATATGGTGAGTACAAACTGGGTCAAGACTTCTGTTTCGAGAATGGTTGCCAGTGTCTTTCTGCCAGGAGAAGACGCAGGTAAGTCTTGCAATACATGGTATGGAAACCACACAAAGCTTGAGAGGAGGCTGGTCTCTTCACTGTGCCCATGACGGAGAAGAACGTAAACGTTAGAAGACAAATGAGCATGGGAGGGGTAGCAAACAGTGCAGAGGACAGGGTTCGGGAAGATACTAGAAGTTGCCTGTTTGCTTCTACACCCATCTTCTCTCTGCCTTAGAGCTTCTTGACTTTAGTTTCATTGATTTGCTTTTCAACCCTTTCCTCTCTGCTCTCCCCAAACACAGTCAGTTAATAGAAATTAGCCATGCACGTACAGTGTATAATCTAGGTTGTCCTGATTGTACCCCAGTGCAAGGGCTGAGATAGCAAAGCTTTAGAAGATTTTAATGTTCCTATGGTGTTTTCAAGCCATTGTTACATTCATTCTGATCACATCGTCCATTTCAGTTACCCTCTCCCTACTCTATCTTGCCCCAAAAGATTAAACCCTCAAGCCAAAAACTGTCAGTGCGTTTGTGCAGGACTCAGTACAGCAGGGTCTTGAGCTTGGCTGACCTCCAT
Source organism: Phaenicophaeus curvirostris (assembly GCF_032191515.1). Lineage (NCBI taxonomy): Eukaryota > Metazoa > Chordata > Aves > Cuculiformes > Cuculidae > Phaenicophaeus > Phaenicophaeus curvirostris. The sequence continues at coordinate 4,825,641 of NC_091393.1, forward strand.
GTACAAGGGTATAAAGCCAATTAATAAGAATTTACAGTTAAAATACAGTTGATATGCACATAGGCAGCATAATTTATTTTTTCTTAGAATTTAAAAATGCTTAAAACTATACTATGGACAATTTCATTATCAGGTTTCACATAAGTAACTCTTCCTCACAAACTCTTAGAACATCAAAGGCACTTAGGTGCCCAATTCCCCTTTCATTTCACCGAATATCTTTAAAGAAATTGAGCTAAATTTCAAGGATTTACAAAATATATATATAAAAGATCCAATGTCTACATCACACCTAGGTTTCATCTGAGCCCTTCCCCTGAGATGTCTAATTTTGTCCTTGAATCAGACTTCCAAGTTTGGATTTGCAAATGGGCCACAGTAAGAGACCGCATATGAATGCTGTTTTCCTACAGGACTGAGGCCAAGTTAATTATTTTTTTTTTAATGCATTCTAATGTCATGGATGGGAATTTAGGCTGTTCTTCCACAGATGTAGCCACCATACACTCTCAAGTCACATTCCCATATCATTAGTTGCTCAACGCGTGGATCCGTGGACTAGGACATTTGCTACTTTCTAGCAGTATTTGGAGCCTTGTTGAACATGGCTGCAAGCTCCTGTCAGAGAAGATGCCAAATTAGAACCTGTGCACAGAAATCTAGCACAGAGATCATAGTGAAATTCCCACTCCGACACATTAAACTCCACCATACTAAATAACACATATAATTTATGGACTACCTTTTATGTATCTACCACCCTTCAGTAAAATGTGAGTTAAAATCAGCTAGAAATGAAATATTTTGCAAATCTAATTTTAAATACATAGTAACAATCTTCTTTCTAGCTACCAAGATGCTGCACTTGCTTTGTACCTGTTGGAAGTGAAGGTCTGAATGGATGGAAATTGTAGGAAGTTAGAATAATAGTTTATCAGAGCTATTTAGTCCTCTGCAATACTTTTTTAGTAGTAAGTACACCTAATACAGTGTTTTATATTCTCCAATTGTAAAAAAAACACAAAAAGAAAATGTAAATGTCATAACTGAAATGCAAGTACAGAATGGCAGCTTATATCTTCTTTTTCTTTACCCCATTAAAAAAGGCCTAATGAGTGTAAACGTGGTTTTGTCAATTTTCCTTACATTTTTCTTTAAATTTACTGGAGTATAATGTATTGGTACTTTTCACTGCCTGTTTGAAAAAAAAACTGGAACAAGGGAACTGGTTACTATAGCACTATATTTCTGTATCACCCAATATTTACACATATTTTCCGCACATTTTCTTATGCTGGACTGACAAACATTCACACAAATCAATCTAGACTGTTCCATATAAATAACTTCATACAAAACTCTTCCTAATTAGAAAGCCATTTGCCATTTTTCATAAAGATATGCAATTAGATCTTTGCTGCTGCACAAAAGCTTGGAAAGTTTGAGGACTTTTTCAAAGCTTTACCAGTTGGAAATAGGAGTGATTTCATCCTGACAGCAGGAAGAATGGTGTGCAAAGATAGACCAGATACACCAAAATCTTCTTGCCCAAAGTCATCCTGGATTTTTATTCAGGAATTTGATGTGCTGTCAGATTAATGCTATTTTGAGGGTTTCTGCTCCAGTGCAGTGCAGGAGTCAGTGAGCATGGGCAGAAGGTACCTGAGCAGAAGGTGATGTTCCTGCACCCTCAACTCTCCCCTGGGAAACCTGGAACAGAGCAGAGGACAAATTCAGCAGCACTCTCAGCTGAGCTGTTTGAACCCAAGCCCAGCACTGAGATTCAATGCTAAACATCTAAGTAAAAAAGAAAATAACCTGGAGTGAGACACATGTCCAGTGCTGCAATTCAATAAAAACTTCCTCTCTGAAAGCTTTACTTTCTTCTGCTGTCTTTCTACACATAATTATTTGGCACATGCTTTAGATCTTTACAGTGTGTATGTGTCCGCTTTGTTCCTTTCAGCCAGTTCTTATTCTTCTCCTGCTCTCAACACTTTCCTCCACCCCCGCCTTCTCCCCCTCCCATCCGCCAGCTCCTCCTCCCCCCCACCTCTGGCATTATAGAACCACTGCCTCAAACTATATAAAACCCTTGGCCTCACACCAGAGAAGACCTAAATGCAGGAAAGTAAGGATAAATTAAAGTGACAGGGTCTCAGCAGTGGAAATTAGTGCAACCCTTCTAATTGCATGTCTAGCCTGAATGATGGGATGCTTAATTCTTACACATCCCAGACAATTGCTTTATACTAACATGAGCTCTGGGAAAAAGGCAGATTCCAGACACATATGGAGCAGTAGATGGAGTGGAAAAATAAATCAGTTGTCCCAGCCACAGAGGAAAAAATGCTTTATCTGCACTGTTAATATAAGGTGTTGCTGCGATTAAACAAAACTGATAGTGTCTCCTTCATCAATTCTTTCTATAAAAATAGAACATTAAATAATTAAGTGGCAAATTGGGCTTTAGGCTCTATTGTTCTTGGGACAAGGAATGAGCTTTGGAGAAGGTTACATTCCTCTACTTAGTGGACAAAATCCTAAATACAAGATCCCAAGAGATGTAGTTGGGGGAGCAGAATGCTCTACTCCACTTCTATGAGGACTGCTAATAAAAGGCTTCAAAACTAGCATGGGTTCTTATATCTATTTAACCTTTGCCCCAAGAAGCAAAGAGCATCTGGTTAAGTGGAGAGTAAAAGCACAGCTACTTTTCATTATCAAGGCTTAGAGCCAGACTATGTGGAAGCCTGAGCTGCCAGGCCTGGGTTAAATGCTTGTTGCCTTCCCTGCCTGAGGCCATCTAGCGTGTTTAGAAATGATTAAGTACTGCAGCCTAGAAAGGACCTGTCCTGAGCGTTCATCTCTGACTTCCAGCAGAAAAGAGAGCCTGGCAATGACAGAGGCAGATGGATGAGTCTCATTAGTATGGCGAAGCAGCGAACCAGACTGCCTTCACAGAGCTGTCCAAAAAAAAAGAGAGCAAATTAAAATAGGAGCTGAGAAAACCAATGAGCAAGTGTTTTAACTCTCTGATACCTGAATTCATCTCCAGCCGGCTAAGGCAGCTGGCTGTCCTTCCCAAGAACCTATTATCCATGAGCAGGTGATGAGCACTTTGTAGGCATGGAAATTTCCACCTGTCCATTTTATTTTTGCGTCTGTTTTTGGTGACCTTTGGAACAATATAGGATGCTCATACAAACTATACCTCATACGCATGTAATTGGAATATTCTATAGCATGGCAAGAGCAAACTAAAGCATCCTACACATGTAATATTCTATTCATGCTTAAATCATTATCAAAACCCACAAAATATGATAACTAAGTCATGATAGGGAATTATGACATACAACAATGGCATGGGGATGTTGAATCTCTTACCTAAATAAATACTAGACCCACAGGAATGATGGAGATATGCAGTAAGGACAATTATTGCCATTCTGGAGAGGAATACCTTACTGACCAGAGCATTATTTGAAACACTTTGGCACAAAAAACTTAGCAACCCTAACACTGCAAGAAGTCCCAGTACAAGATGGTAACTCAGTGGCATTAGATGCACCACCCTGGAAGTCTTCATAGTGATGAACTGGCAAACCTGCAGCTATTTTGAATGAGACTTTCTGCACGACTGATGGGAAATTATATCAATTTATTACACGCTTTGATTTGTTTGAGTTGATTCAGGCACCATCTAACCATGAGAAGAGAAAGAAAAAGCATTTGAATAATTCAGAGTGCAAATTGCTACACGCAAGGCAGCCATTTTGCTTTGTCTTTTCCTGCAAGATGAATAGTTTAGCACAGTAGAAATGTACCCAGTGCCCTTAATTTTGATTTTCTTTTGATGAGGTAAGTAGGTTCTGAAGCCACAATTTAAAAGAGGAAATTAGAAATCAGTTAGAGACCTGGGGCCTTCTCACTGTAAAAGAGGCAGTAGAACTATCTAAGAAAAATAATACAACAGATTTTTTTTATTTAAAAAAATCAGGATTTTGTTAAAAATAAAACTGTATGTTGCAGTCCTTGAATATATTGAGGAGTATATTGGAGGAGGTGTTGAAGGAAAGTTTTCATTCTCCACTGCAGGTCTCTGCTGTCAGCCAGAGGACAGATGAAGTCACATAAGAAAAGGAATCTTATGGAGGTTTTGTTTTTCAAGGAGTCACAGAAAAAGCCTTCCACCATTTTTGTAGAAAGTAGGATTCTTGGGCACTCTTGAATGTCTTTGCAGCCTACAAGGACATGATTTTCAGACACGCTAACATCTCTGTGCAATCCCACTTCTTGTTCGCTGTTCAGCACTCTTGACTTGCAATACTTCCATGTTTGCTTAGAGTCTTCATTTTGTTGTTGTCATTGTGCCCAGGAGAGTTTAGAAATATAGATGTTAACTTTTTTTTTTTAAATTTTACTTTTTCTATTCAAAATGAATTAGAGATTGGTGCTCAAGGGCCATTAGGACCTTAAAAGTTTCTGAGGAGGAGAAACAAAATTACGTTTTGCGTGCAGTGAAAATGAGCTATTGCAATAAGGATTGGGAAACTGGGAGCTGCTATTAGCATTCAAAACGGGAAAGATGACCGGATACAGTAACTTTGTCATCCCTTTATGTACATTTACCACCTTTTCTATGCTCTCTTCTATTTGCCAGGCAGCTGACCCCTATCCACTGTTCATTCACTTGTTCTGTGCCTGGCTGGGGCTGTCAAGGCTGCAGTTACCCAGGAGAAGAAATTCTTCTTTATCACCTCGCAAAGGTGATTATGAGAATTAAAAGCTTATGGACATATTTCTTGTTTGCTTTTTTTGTCTAGCTAATAGAGATCAATTCTATTTTCCCCTCACTGCTTCAGGTAAAGGTTACGTTAAGTAAGTGATTAACATTCAGGTTTCAAGGGAGACCACAGTGGGCAACTAATCTGAACTGTGATAGAGCAAGAGTACAGACAATACTGATGTTTAATATTTGTTTGAACTACAGTATTTCCTTTTCTGAAAATCTAATCTTGAATCAAAAGCTACTTGAGATAGCAAAATAAAAGCAGTTCTTAATAAGTTCTTCCAGTGGTCAGATACTTTTGATATTAGATAATTATAATTCCTCACTAATCTGAATTTGTAGAGTTTTAACACTCAGCCCTTCATCTGAACACCTAAGATGTTTTGAAAGAATTGTGGCTATAGTAAGTGAATTAAACTTCAAACTGTGATTTTTCAAATGGGTCCCTGGAAGATATAGAGCTTGCTAATATAAGAAAGACTTCTAAATTTTTTTTTGAAATCCAGCTGCTACCCATGGAAAAGGACTTGGGTAGAGCAATAGTCCCAGGAGCAAGAGCTAACATCCGTGCATTTAAGTGTCAGCTCTGCAGTGACAGCAGTAGCAGGAAGCAGAATGGAGGCAGCACACATCTGGTCCCCACATCTCAGCAGCTGGATCACAAAGCTTTCTTTGGTGTAGGAAGGGTGAAAGAAGGAGAATACTGTTTGGAATGCTCCTGTGCTGGAAAGTTCAGAATTTAGGGTGATCATAGTGCATCACCTGCCCGTGCATCACCTGCCCTCGCATCACTGCTAGGACCCTGTTCTGAAGGTAAGAAAAGCAAAAAACATTATTACCTTCTCTCAGGAATTTCAAGAACATGGCAGCCCTACATTTGCCTTATTGAGAAGCACATCTGGCATTGATGAAAAGGTGAAGGTGGAAGGAGGAAACTGGGAGATGGGAAGGGAGTTGGTGGAATTAGGCTCCACATATACCTCTCACCGTGTCCTGAGAATCTCTACCCATATGGCATCTATGGACACTGTGCAGGTAGTGACACCTGTAACTACTCCATCTTATGCCTGACCGCACATTGTGGGAGCACAGACAGCGTATCACTAAGCAGGGTAGATCTACCTGGAAAATACCATTTATCCCTGCTGTATTCAGGCAGGCTCACGACAAGCCACCTGTAGACAGATGAGTGATGAAAGACCAGTAGAGTCAGTGCTGAAATCCCAGGGGATTGGCTGTGATGGAAAAATGCCCGGGCTCCTGCCACAACTTACATTTGTGGATGAGGATCTGTGTGGCTTATTTGCAAGACCTCACACAGAAGCAAGATGCTGAATGAAGACTAAAGAAAAGAGATACATCCTCCAAAATAATAATTAGTGCCAGTTATAAGAAAATGGTCATGGACAGCGTTCAGGAATTATACTGCCATGCTGACCTCTGAAAAAGAGAGAAATCGCAGTAGGTTTACAATCATATTTAATTACATATTCCAAATTGACCATGAAATTTTATCATTAGGTAACTAACCTCTTTTAAGTAGGAAAGGTGAATGATAGAGTGAGACTGCCTCATTGACTATTATTGCTTTACCTGGATTCCTGCGTCTCCCTAATGCATCCACAAATCCTCTAGTTTAACTTAATATGAGGAAGAAGTCAGCTTTGTTCAATCCATTTGTAAAATGAGAAGATGCCAACTTTCCCCTTATCTACTGGTATTTATTTTAACCAACAACATGAAAAAGAGTACTAATCACTTTCAATCAATGTAAACTATATTATTGGTTAATGGGAGTTTATACTGCATAATATTATTTGTTTGCAAGCCATTTTCTTATATGTTACATCTAGTTAATTATCCTATCCTTGTGTATTTTAAACAGGGAAAAAAAGAAGGCTAGAATCAGTGAATTTGTAAACATTGGCATGTAGAATTTATTTTATTTAATCATAATGAGGACATAAGTTAGTATGTGAGAGCATGACTTATTTCTGCAAATCATGTGTAGTAAGCTCTATATCGAGCCATATTTTGTCTTTTAAGTCTCTTGCCAGTTGATTCTGAGCAGATCATTATTTCTACAATCTGATCTTTAAGCATACTATTTATAATAAAAATATTATTTATATATAAATAAAACAATTACTGCATTTTGTGTATTCGTGCAAGCTTCTTAAACCCCATATGTACACATTATACCCCAGCCTCTTGCATGTACACCACTTTATTGCAGCTTTTTTCATGTAACCTTATTTTTCTCATTTGATTTCCCTTGAATGAAGTAAATTCAAATCAGAAAAAAAGCACATTGTAATGAACTTTTCTATAGCTGAACTGCCCAGGGGGCTTGCATGTACCAACATTTTCCACTCCTACTTTGGCCTAATATTCCCTCTTTGCTCCTATACATCTCCTTCTCTTTTGCATCATCCCAATCATTAACTAAATGGCTATGAGTAATGGTGGAGTAACAAGGAGATGGAGCTTGAATGAGAAAGAAATGAACTATATATGACATAATTCCTTTTCTTAAAAAGGACTTCCTGTTCCATTATTACCTTATAGTACAACAAAAGCCTGACCTGAAAGTTAATAAAGAGAGCATGTTTACTAATTAGGCTTTATTCTCATTGGTCCATGTTAATTGCAAAATATCAATCTATCTCACTTATGAATATGCAAATGTATGTCAGAGTGGCACAAGTTTCCAGTACACAGTACTCTGCTAGCTTTAATTAGATCAAAAGTGGGTCCAGCTCAATCCAACAAGATGGGCCCTACTCTTTAATCAAGAAAATAAGTTTGTCTCCTAACAGTATCTTCTTTTGACAGTCAGCAAACACTAATTAACAGACATAGCTATATTAATTGCATTACTCCACTGTACTCTTATCAGCTAGCTGATGTTGCCTGTTTGTTAATGCAAATAGTTGCTGCTTTGGTAAAGTCAACTTGCAAAAGTCTTTCTAATGCTAACTAGCAATCAATGCATATAAGATTTCTAAGATTTCTGTAGGGAATTCTGCATAATAGATGTATTCTGTCTTTTGAGGTATCCACGGCCATTTAGTATAATTATTCCTTAGAGCTGCACCTATCATATTATCAGCTTTTTCAGAGGATAAAGAACACAACTTATTTGTTTAAGAACAAAGGCCTGTAATCATTTCCTTTAGGAATCACTAAATCACTAAGTTAAATGAAGATGTACAACCCAATGGAAAAGTTGCATTTATAGTAATTGTGTATCTCTCCCCACCCCCCACCCCCCCCTTAAGATTTCTTTAACATCTTTTAAAAGGTAATTTACTGATTCTACGAAGTAGTGACTTGACAGCCCTGGAGACTGAAATCCCACAGAATGGGTTTACGCTAGGCAAAGCTTCCCAAACTGCTCTGTCTATGAGTTTTGCCTTCAGCCCTATTCTTTGAGGGCCACTGGGATGACCAAGAGTCTCTACGTTCATTCAGCTCCTAAAATGTCTGAGATTGCCAGCTTGGGTGTTGATTAAGGCCATTCACAAGGGAGTTTTCATCATGTAGACAATAGGCTGCCATGAGCAAGGCTGAGACCACCCACTCCTTTCACACAAAGTTTTGAGCAGCCATCTCCAGGTTGTTAATGTTTTGTCCATACTGGCTAGCCCTGGTAGCCAGCCAAGGGGAGTGGTACAGTCATCTCTTAGACAGCATCTCTCTCAGCAGCCGGCTTGAGCTATCTCAGCTTTGCCTGTATGCAAAGTGGACCATGATAAATGGATCATGACAAACATATACGATGCACAGATAAACACCCATGTGCTACTAAAGCTGGATAAAGCTAGGAATGCAGATTTTAGGTAATGTCATAACAAAGATGGCCTACACAAACTTATAACTGTAATTCCTTAATAACAGTGCCTTCTTGTACTTGACTGGGAAGGGGTATGAAGTGTGTGATTATCCATCCAGTCCAAACATCCAGTGACAGTTCATCTGGAAACCACCATTGCATCAAGTTGAGCTGAAGTTACTTTATGACCACAACTTTTAACCTTATGATATGGAAGGCAGAAGAGTCAACAGGGCTCACATATCACAGGACATTAACAAGGTGGTGATACTGAAGAAAAAGACACATGCCCACTTTTTATTGCAGCACCAACATTATTACTACCACTGGAGCCACACTGGAAGAGAATAATGCTTATGACTTTTCCTGGTATAAGCAAGACTAACATGGTTTGGGGCTAGTATTCCCTAGTGGAATCTGTAAATGAAATTATTATGTATTATTTATATATTTACAGGTACACCTTCACACAGTTGACATTTTAATGAATCCTTACAGGGGGGGAGTGGAAGTGATAATGAAACCTCCATGTCAAAGCCTCTCCAGCTTTCTAGTGTAGCTGGGATCCCCCTTTATTCATCCCTAAAATTTGTTTGCCTTTTCCTTTCTTTTCCTGCATAGGAAGAAGAAGCAGAAAAAGGATGCATTTTTTTTAGATTCCATAACATTTTAAAACAATGTTTTATTAGATACAAGGGAAAATTTCAGTACTAGTTCTGATTATATTTTTGCCTTTGTTTTCTTCTGATGTGATATTTCGGGTATGGAACATGGTCATGCTGAGTCCATGGTTTCTACAGGGAATACAAAACCTGAGGGTTTTCTCAAGGCTGGGTGAAGTTTCTGTAGGAATGACAAATTAGCATCAACTTTTGCAAAAGTACGATACAAGTGAGTTTTTGCTTTACCACCAACCTTTGCTGCTGGCTGTTCTGTGCATTACACCTCGGTATTATGGTAGTAGATACATTTAAGCAACTTTGCTAAATTTTATGTTGCTAGAACTTTACACACCAGAGAGATGATATTTTTTCCTAGGTTTCAGTTAAAACTGGCAGATCATTTGTAAAGAGAAGGCTAGTGAAAAATATGTTTTCATATGTCAAATAATTCTAGTGTCTTAAGAAAAAGTTCAGTCATGTAAGCTTTCAGGCAGGTATTTGATGTTTGTCAGAGACAATTTTCTGTGGGTTAAAAAAAGTACCTACTCTTCTCCCTGTGAAATGTTTGCTTGAATTCGGACAAATTAGAACCTTTGAAGAAAACCTACATGCAGGTTGCATCTGTTCTCTAGACACATCTTAGAGGAGACTTTGCAGTTAAATATGTTCATTAAAACCTAGCAAGAAAGCCATCAAAACCTTCTAGCTCCATAGTTGTCTCTGCCACCAGGCTAAAAGGCAAGCAAGACTTAATCTCTAGGCTGCACTCTTAAAGCTGGCACAACTTAAACAGCTAGGCACTTATTTAGGATCCTACTTCAATCCCTTAACAGGCAAAGAAGGAAAGACAATCCAGATGCTTCCTCTCTCAATCAACAGGAATTATCTGAACTAGACTCCCCTGCCAGTGCTGCCTACCTTTTGCATTCAATACTGAAACAGATACTCATGCTGATCAGTGTTCTCAGGCATGGTGACAAGTAAGAATCAGTTTTGTTTCACTCAGTATCATCTCAGCCAGTTTGGGGTGAAAGCCTCAGCATGATGGATAGAAGGAATTTCAGCCTAAAACAACCGATTTTCTCTGGGGAGGCTGAGGCTCTCTTCCCAGTATGGAGGAAAGTATTGCACATCCTACCTCCCAGAAGGTTAATATAGTGACTACGCCCTCAGGTAAAGGGGCACAGATGCCATCTTCTACAGCTGACTTGGGATTTACCACCTCACATCTTTTGATTGTGCCACAGAAAAGTTAAAGCAAAATAGTATATTAGCCCTAAAGAGAATGATTGAAGTGAAATATTTCAGTCTGGTTTGGTAAGGAAATGAGGCTTCTGTCCTTTTGGCTCTCCACTTCTTCGCCAGTCAGTCCTCTTAATAACTTTTTAAGCTATTGGCCAATTTAACCCAGATTTGAAAGAGGAGCAGAAGTCTTAGAGACAATTAACTGCATTTTTTGAAATCTGCAGCTGGGAAGTGGAGAGAGACCCAGCATGAAAACCCCATTGAAAAGAGGGCAGGAAGAACTCGGATGTGATATGTTCTGTGGCTTGGTAGTAGCCAGCTGCCCAATCTGCATATGCATGGCTCCAGATTAGCCAGGGTATGTGTTATTTCTTGCCTGACAGATGTCAGAGGATTTACAGAGGGAGACAGAACTATTGTGGTACACGCGAGGGATACAAATCTGTTGGAAACCAGGCTCCATGAGCTGCATTACTCACAGGACAACTTGTTTTCTTTTTTATCTTTTCTAAGAAAGAAAAACAAAGTTCAGATTTTTAGGGTTATACCTAACCAAACACTTTTCTTTTTATTCATTTCCTCTGTCAGCTAATTAAAAAACCCCTCTGTTGTGTAGCCTTTTTACAAAGGGAAATTGTGGAAATATACATAGTAAAAATTGCATTAATAATGTTTTCCAGTGTCCAGAGGACTAGCAAGCAGCATCACTGCCATCAGAAGAAACAGAAGGGGCATGATGAGTTAGGAAATAAATCTGGGGTGTCCAGTCCCTTTTTCTGAGAACTGTGGGAGCAGTGACAGGGAAACGAAGACACCTGTATGTTAACAGGGCTTGACAGCAGGACCAAACAGGAAGATAGTAGCATGTTCTGGTGAGCTTTCAACCCACAGAAATGCACCTTCAAGAAATAGCAGTGATCACTTTATCAAATTTTCTTTTTTGTCTTATGGAAATTAATCCAAGCTTTCTACAACTAAAGTGTTCCACTACCCAAATCAGACACTGAGTTTTGTTCAGAAGTTTTCCCTGGCTGTATCTTCTGCTTCCATTTTCATGAATACCAGGGTCTAGATATTACTATGAACTGGTTAGGGTTTTCTCACAGCACTTAGAATGTACCTCCAAACCAGCGATGATGCAAAACCAAAGTCTGAACAGGCTTCTCTAAAACGTTCCCCGAGTAAAGTATAATCTTATTGTGGTCTCTGCTGTTACCCATTTCTTTTCCACCACTTCCTTGTGTGCTCACTTGAGGCAGGTTTCACTATATAGTAAATACTAGCATCTCATGACCCTGTCATGAAGCTGTGCTTCTCCTGGCTTGGAAGGCATTACAGCCACACAGACTCTGATAGAGCAGACTCCCCTAACTGTAATTCACAGTTTGTCCCAGCCTTTATACATGTGATCTTTCTTTGTCTGCCTTAATTCAGCATATTACAGAGTTCTTATAGATTCTTTGCTGAGCTTGTTCTCTTTTGGATTGAAATCAGGGCTTTATTAGAGCCACCTAAAGATTAATTATCATACAGAACAGTGCTTAGAACATGACTGACCATCCCAGCAGGTATCAGGTTATTGTTTAACTCTACTCCCTTGTCTTTGTGTATCTGTTATTAGCTCCTTTTTCGTGCTTGGCATATGGTAACATTCAACACTTTCTCTGTTAAAAGAGAAAGCTTGCACTGTATCTCCGTGAAAAATCACACTGGCACAATGATGGAGTATCTTGAACTAGCATGTCATTGGAAGAGAACACAGCAAGTACCTTATTCCTCAGGTTGTAACATCTTTGGAGCAGGAATATTTTGGTATTGTTTTTATTATTATTTGTATTTTCAAATTGGTGAGTTGTCCAGGTCCATGGTTGCACCTCTAGCATGAGACTGGGACCAGAGTCATTGTATGAACTTATGGCAGTCGGAGCAGCAGAAATATGAAGGTAAGAGCAGAAAGAAACCCAATACAAAGTGAAATACTTGTGTTGATTTTTTATTATTTCTTATTGTTTATTGTGGGAAGGCACACATGGAAACCATCATGACATTCTTCATTTTCTAAACAGAAGCAAGCTAGGACATACCACGTCAAGTACTTCAGGAACAAGCACTTTTTCCCTTTTAAGGGCCTGCAACCAATGATATTGACCTCCGCAACAGAATATTTTAAGTTCATCTCATGGACATCTATGCTACAATCCAGCTGTAGAATACAACCAAGTCAGCAGGACTTGGTGAAGATAAAAATCTTTGTCTAGTGGTTCACTTAGGCTTGTTTTTTTCTGAGAAAATTGATGTTAGGGACTGCCCACAGAGATCTGGGGACAGGCAGAGGCATCTGCTTGCCTAGCTGAAAAACCTTTACGGCCCAGTCATCTCTTCGGTGTGCAGCAACTACTTGTCTAACACAGACCTGGATATTTGGAATGATATTGTTGATCCTGAAATTTCACAGAGGGGGGTCTTGCAAAGACTAGAGGCTGAGCAACAAAGTGCATTTAGAAAAATAAAACAACTTATTGAGATTATTCATGATGTTGACAGCTTTCAAAGATACACAGTTGTGCTTGTGCAGCAAGTCAGAAAGCAAGTTCTGGTTCCATGTAAATGACAAACACCTTAAAACCCATTGTATACTTCATGAGCAAAGCTGAACAAGGAGCATTAGTGCTGTGGCTTTGTGACTTGACAAGCACAAACAGCAATGGTTTTAAGGAGCATGGCTGGCTTCTCTGTGTAAAAAGATAGAGCCTTCATTTACAGTACAAATATTTGAAGGCAATTCTCAACAATCTCTTCGGAACAAGAAAAAAATTTACCTCTAGCCATCCTCATTGCCAAAACCTTAATCCTTATCAAATGGAAATCACCATCTGTCCATTAGATCAATGACTTGCACTTGGGCCTCATTGATTTAGCTATTATGGAAAAGATATCATATGAGATACATGATAAATTAGAGCCTGTCATGGATATTTGGTCAGGTTTTGCTCAATCTTTCCAAATGAGATAATTAGCTATAGCTTTCTAATTTTAAGCTAGTGTGTTACAGATTAAGTGACTGTAATCTCTCTTTCTTATCCACTTTTATTTTCACATACATGCATAATGAGGCCTTTGTCTATAATTTTGGTGTCACACTAGAAACATTAGAAGATGTAAGGAGGAGATTTTTCCCCCTTAGTCTGAGAGGTAAAACTTCTTTATTAGTCAGAATCAATTATTATACATTAATTAAAAAATATTCTGTGTATTATAAGTAAATAACAAAGTGCCCCAGATAGGCAACAGTCATTTGATCAAAAATTGCACAATATTTTTACCTTTTAAACATCTTTTCTTGAAAAAATCACAATGCAAACCCAGATGTCTATCATGGCTGTCATAATTTTAAATTGTATGTGCATTTCTTTTAAATGTCTGTCATACCAGAAGGAAAAAGTAATAATTGCAGAAACATGGCAACTGCCTATGTTCAAATGTGTAATCTGTTTTTTTTCATCCAAGCTGGCGTTTTCAAAGGTCTCACAGGCACACACTTGAAAGCAGCTGCCATTGTCACTGGCTCTTTGAAAGTCAATCCTCCCTGTGGCAATTGCAGAACCTGGCTTTGTTACAGTGGATGCACATGGAAAGGGTTTCTTATCATGGGCTATGTAGATACATAGATCTAATTCATAGAATCATAGAACCATAGAATAACCAGGTTGGAAGAGACCCACCAGATCATCGAGTCCAACCATTCCTATCAAACACTAAACCATGCCCCTTAGCACCTCGTCCACCCATGCCTTAAACACCTCCAGGGAAGGTGACTCAACCACCTCCCTGGGCAGCCTGTTCCAGTGCCCAATGACCCTTTCTGTGAAGAATTTTTTCCTAATGTCCAGCCTAAATCTCCCCTGGTGGAGATTGAGGCCATTCCCTCTTGTCCTGTCCCCTGTCACTTGGGAGAAGAGGCCATCACCCTCCTCCCTACAACCTCCTTTCAGGTAGTTGTAGAGAGCAATGAGGTCTCCCCTCAGCCTCCTCTTCTCCAGGCTAAACAACCCCAGCTCTCTCAGCCACTCCTAGTAAGACTTGTTCTCCAGCCCCTTCACCAGCTTCGTGGCTCTTCTCTGGACTCACTCCAATTCATATGATTGGCTATTATCTTTCTTCCAGCCATGTCCCATCCAGCAGACTCATAAGGCACTTTTATCCCTTTCTTTGGGTTGGACCCATCGGTCCTTGCAAGTTTTGAGCACAGTTACGGTGCTCTACAGCTGACCCTTGCTACCTCACCCTTCTCTGCTCTGCTTTGCACCCCAGTGTCACACCTAAGAGGCTTTTAGGGGTGCCTAGATTTTCACATTGTGCAGGCAGAAGGAACAGCACTGGCTTTGCTGCCAAAAGTCACAATTTCCTTTATTCCCCCTATTCCTCATCCCTGGCTCCACAAGGGCAGCCCCTCGAGCAGCTGGCCCAGGGCACTGACCACAGTGAGCAAGGGTGTTGATTTCCATTTGCATTTTATCTTTACCCAAGGAGTAGGTTACCTCTGCTTGCAGGTATGGTGGCACAGGCTCACAGCAAAGAGAAGGATGGATGAAGGGCTGAAGGAGGGCAGGCCTGCTTCTCCTGGTAGTTTTAGCAGATGTACAGTGTTGATGGAGTGACGAATGCAAGTGGTAAGGCAAGTATGCCTATCTGGCCTTACTTTCCCAGTGTTGGGCTCATCATCCCCCAGTCCGTGCCAAATTGAAGCATCACAGCCAATACTGAAAATGGAAGAGGTTCTTAACTATAAAAGTTGGGGGAAGAAACAGAGAAGAAGCGCTGGACAGCCGGAAGGGCTTGAGCCTTAAGCACCAGCTGATATTAGAAGAAGGCACATTTCCGTATCTAGCACAGCACCAAACCAGCATTCAGCTCTATCTCGTTAGTTCAGGAGCGACACCTCCCCTAACCCCCTCCACTCCACCTTTCCTACCCCACAGGCTTTTCCTAGCTGTGTGAGCGATTCTTATGTCCAGCTTCTTTAGATTAAGATGCTGTCAGTTCATTTTCATCTAGGTTCCTACTTCAGTCAGACACTGAGGAACTGCTAATGAGACAGCATAATCCTGGTTAAAACATTCTCAGAATTACTATATACCCCGGGCTACATGCCTCTTGTAAAGTTGTGGCTGCTGAATTTGCCACAGGATCCAGGGTAACTTGTAAAATTATGATTCCACAAAGTTTTCTTGAAAATACTAAAAACAAAATTGGTCCCGATGAGATTTTTAAGCCTTCTAAAATAATGAAATTGAAGCAGATTTGTTCTCTCAGACTTGCAAATAGCATGGAGTAACATTTCTCTGCGAGGTGAAGATTGTCCCATTTGTTTTCAGATGTTACTTCAAAAGGCTAAGAGTGATGATCCACATTTCAACACTTAATTATTTCAGCTGTTAAACCTCCTAATAAAACTAGAGCTATACATTTTATTGGGATGGTTATTTTATGCTATACAACTTCTACTCACTTGTCAGGAAAACCTCTGCAGTTTCTTCTGAAATCTTACATTGCAGGTGTGACTAGGCAGTATATTGTTGCTTGAAAACCCACACTCAAAATTAACAAATAACACAACCACGGATGGCATTTGGAATTATTATTATGTTCAAGTTAATTACAAACATTCCTTTTTTTTGGTTATCTGAACCTGCCTCGGAATTTCCGAGGAGCTGCTACAGACTGCCATAGAAAAGAATAACTCTAGCTAGGGGATCCACAATAGTCAAGTTCTTGATTTTATAAGGACAGGAAAGATGCACAACATCTGAGGGTACAATAATGCAAAGGACTAAGCAGTTAGAAATACAGACATGTACCTCTGGTACTAGCACTATCCTTAGTCAGCTTTTACCACAAAAAATGGAGTTTTGTGCCTCTAAACAGGAGTAAAATCTGCCTGCCTTTTGCCTGATGCTCTTCCAATGGCATTATGTGACATTTCACAGGGCACATCCTAGTGCAGGGTTTTCTACTTCTTTTTTTCTTGCAAGCTCCTATTTCCTTAAAGTTGGCAGTACCAGAACTTTTAAAGCCAGGTAAACTGAATCTGTATTAGCTTCCCATTATTTTTTCATGATGCCTCCTAGCTACTGTAACTTCCTTGGTGCTGCAGGATTTACAGTTTATGCCCTGAAAGAAAATGACCCTGAGGACAATATCATATATTTTCAGTTTTGCCGTGTTACTTAAAAAAAAAAAACACCACAAACCCTCCCCACCCCTCTCCCTGCCCCCCCCACCTCCCAGTAAGACCTAAACCCAGGAAAATTACTAAGTGAAGGTTTGTAACAATAAGATACTTTGCAATATCCTGTTTCACAGCAATCTAAATATCATACCATCTTTATTGCACAGCACAAAATGTTGTAAAATGAATTAACAGCCATAAGAGCCTGTGCTACCACTGAAACTTGCTGCTGTCAACTTCTAAGCAGGAACTAATTGCTCATATGATTCACTTTTAGGTCTTCTCCTACTCTCCCATGTTACTTCCCCTCTATTTGCAGTATTATTTTCAATAAATTTAATTTATTGCTCTGTTATTGTTTCCTAATGTGTCTTTGTTTGAATAAGGCAGGCATCGGCTTGGGAATCTTTTGTTATTCAGCAGAACTCTCGCTTCAGTGAGGTAACAACCACATTTGTTCTTGTCTTTTTCTTTTTCTTGTTAATAAATGCCATATATGTTGTCACTGATTTGAGGGGTTTTAAGCTCTCAAATAGCCCGCAGATTCACATCATAAAACACATACAATAAGAATCCACTTCTGTTGCCAAACTACAAGATATATTCAGGTAGAGTCCTTTTCAGTTTAACACTCCTTATCAAAGACATTTGTTCTTAGGGTGTCATGAAAAATAAACTTAAAAAGTAACATTAAAAAGCATTTGTACAATAGTAATGCCACCACAGAGGAAAACCCCAAACCCCAAATAAACTGGAGCAACCCTCCCCTACCATATAGTTTAGGCCAAGCTGCCAAATCCTATTACAAATTCAATCCTATTAAAACGTTCCCAGGTTTAAGCCTGCTTTGGAGTTTTTCATAAGAGTGCGTGACCCCAACCCAAACCCCTCCATGTGTGGTCAAGGGACCTGCGGATAATTGTAAACTTCACGGGCTCCCATTAATCTCGGCACAGTCAGATACTCGCGCTTGTAAATCAGCACCTAAACAAGGACAATAGTTAAAGCCATCAATAGTCTTTTAATGAGGCAGATCAAAAACAAATGAAAGCAGCAGGACACCGGGATCTGCCAAGGAGGGGCAGGGGAGCCGGGGGGCTTTGTCTTCCTCCCTCGCACACACGGCAATGGAAGGAATCCAACATCCCTCCTCCAGCGGCTGGGACCCGCTGTGCATCCCGCACGCGTCCCCAGCCTGGGACATGTGTAGATAAGGTGCTCAGAGATATGGTTTAGCAGTGGACAGATACAGCTGGACTTGATCTCAAAGGTCTTTTCCAACCTAGGGGTTCTATAGTTCTGTGATTCTCAGTGCTGCCTCGCGTGGTGGTGGTGTGTGTGTGTGTGTGTATGGGTACCCTAGCCATTTGTGGCTTTGCCTTTGGAAAGTGCATGGAATTTAGAGGGGGAATGCCATTCCCTCCTCCTCCCCTGCTTTAATCAACCCTGCAGCCACTTATTTTGGGTTCCCAAAGGCAAAGCCCAGCCCCATTAACGTCCAACAGGGACATCGTACCCCAAACAAACAGGGTCCCGCCTGTGTAGTACCAATGCAGGCAAGAAAAGGCCCAGAAGCTGTACCTGCTCCCATCTGTAAGGTTTCTGTGGGAAGAGGATGGTTTGATAGCACCTTAGTGTGATACCGAGCTATGGCTTTGCACCTCCTGCTGAGATGGAGCCTGCAGAAAGCCACACAAGCCTAAACAAGGCTGTATGGGCTGAGAGGCGCTGCCAGAACAGCAGGACAGACCCTAGTGTCTTCCTTTCAAGCAAATGTTTGGCTTTTTTTTCACCCCTGTGTAAGAACTGCGGGGGCTGAATGTGAATAAGAGTTAATCATTAAATCCGTGGGAAATAATTCCATGGCTAATATTTTCTTTCTCTTTCTAATGAAATCACCTCACACTCACTGGCACTGATAGAAACATTCACAGCTAAGTGCTCAAAAGAGGTTGAAGTACAAACTGTATATAATTCACCGCTTGAGAAAACACTATTTCAGCACAACACAATGCGAGATACTCTCAAGTATTCCTGAGGCAGGAAGAGTGTACCACAGCCAAGCTGAAGTGACTGTTTACACCAACCTGATTGCACTTATTCTTTAGTAAAGCTAACAGCTCTCTGCATTATTAGCCCATCTTCTCAGTTCTGAGGACTTCACAGATAAGGGACGGTTATGTGCTAGCACATGCATTCCTACAGATCAGCAGCCGGCAGTGCTCCAGCTTTAGGTTGGTATGAAAGCATGTTTTTGCAAGATGCCCAGCCTGCTTTATGAGGAAGCCTGGGAAAATCTCACAACGCCCTTGCAGTGGCCATAGCCAAAAGGTGGCAGTATTCAATCCATCATCCCTGTCCACTCAACACCCGAGCAGGTACCTGCCTTCAACAAGGTCTTTCATCTCACCCCGGCAAAGTTCTTGTGCTGATTTTTATTGCAAAGCCCCTGCTCTTAACCTAGACTAAAAAAATAAAGGAATTAAAAAACTAATAGTTAGAGAACCTTGTAAGCTGAAGAATAGAAAGCAACAAAATCACTCACTGGTTTCACAGATCCCCCCTCCCCAACTCTGGCTTTGCCGATATGTACCTGGACAACTTATTCAGTCCATGATTTGGTTCTCCTGGTCTGACAACAAAACAGAAACGTGGGATTTGATGAAATTTGAGGCTTGATGACTAAACTTATGGTTTCAGAAGTAAGGAGTGAAGCTTATATAAAGAAAAGAGTAAAGTAGAAGTAATGACTATCCAAGGCATGCTGTCATATATAAACCCAACAGCAGCATTTATCACATATATACACACATACGTGTATATCCATATATATGAAGAAGCACTTTTCAGTTACAAATATACGCTCTAAATACTTGTATGGAAAACAGAATTTTGATGAAAACTGGTTTTTTTTCCTTCTTTTCCCTCCAAATAACTTAATTTCTGCAATGATTTGTTTCATATGAAATCTGAAACTATTTGGTCCTGAGAGTATACAAAACAAAGTATGTCACTGGATTTCCTGTGAAACCCCAGAAAACCAAAAGGAATAAATTGACCCAAAGCGAGTATTTCCTTATATATTTAACGAAGGATATCTCGTCTTAATAGCTGCATCTCTAAGCAGGAATAATTATACTTTTTTGTGGATGCAGGATACCACAGAACACACAAGCACTCGAATTCACATACTGAATTAAGGGCACAGTAGTGAGCAGAGCATAGTCTGTTCTCTATCTGCTGTGCAATACATTGTAGTACTCTGCCATGTAACTTAATCTAGTGCAAGCTGCAGAAGTAGATAACAGCAGAGACACAAGATATTGTTGGTGTGTTAGCCCCAGAAACTATTAAACCCTTCTTAAAATGTTGCCCCTTTGCTCAGTGTTCCCATTTGCCCCTCCAAAAGGAAAAATATGGGGAGAAATAGATTTGTTACCTTTCCAATCCCAAGGTGAGAACACTCTTGTTTGTCCATGTGTAATTCAATGGAGGGGAATAGCACGAAAACCACAAGGATGAAATGGGATGAAAACTCTGATTATTATTATTAAATATGGTCTGATTAAATACCTCTACACTGGGTGCAGTATTGGAACACAAAACATTTCCTTCTCACTTGGCCGTAAGGAGAGTCCTCCTGACCAGGAGAAAGGGGAGGGATTTTAAGGTAGACACTCTGAAGACATACAGATTCTCCTTACACCAACATCAGCCATTGTTGTTAGGGGCCTCAAGGCATTCAGAGCTGTTTGTGGGGTCAGTTAACTCACACTTACCTTCTTCCTCTGAGAGATGTCAGAAGGTAATTCTAGACACCTGCTTATCCTCACCGGGAGTGCCACATGCCACCTCCCTGCTCCATGTGTATGTAATTGCAAAGCCAGCAGGGGATATTGGATGATATTAGGAGCTAAGGCACCATTAGTATGCGCTGCAGCTTCTTGTCATTAAATACAGAGTATACATTCTCTCTGTTGTCATCAAGCCTGAATAAGGCAGGAAACTACAGGCGAATAAACGGATTTTTCCAGGCAGAAAAAAACAGGAGTAAGCTGAAGCGGTTAGAGTATGACTTTGGGGTGCTTTGTCCATCCTCTACCGAACAACTTATTTTCCTAGCTGTCCTGTCCCACTGCCAGACATATGTAGTTTCTCAAGAATCAGCTATTGGTTCCAGCTTCATTGTCACCTGCAACTGCCATGATCTCTTGACATGCAACTCATTGAAATCAGCCACAAGCCAAGTACTGCAAGTTCCTCCCTTCAAAACAGAACTGTGCATGAGTTTCTTTCAGCATTGCTGTTACCTTGTGACTCCATTAGATGTGCAGGAATTTCTATTAAAAAATCACGTACATACAGACTCCCAGTAATGCATTGGATTCCTACTAATTTTGCCAGGCCATTTGACAAGTGGAGATGGCATTAATGTCACTAATGGGTCAGAATTTAGATGTCTGCTCTAAACTAGATGTCTTGATACCATCAGAAGTCACTGATAAGGATGACTTACATTTTTCATAATCTTTTTCAGAAGCCATTTTGTAATGAAGCACCTGCTGAAATGCAATTTTTCTCTGTTTACTTGAGTTAAACTACACTAGCTTAAAACATACACCTAACTTTTCAGCAATCAACTTTGTGTAAGATCAGCCTCAGCCTGGTAATTATTCTACAGTCCTGAATGCTACATTTCATTTGTCCTTCCCTACTTGCTACAAGTGATAACTAGTCTGTTCCTAGCTTTAGCTTAGATAAACTTCACAGCATCCAATGTTGTAAACTAAACTATTAAAATATCATACATATTATCACCAGCATCTTGTTTTATAAGCACTTCTTATTAACCATGGCATCTCTGTGTGTAAGGGAGGTTCATCAAAGAAAATATATAGAAAAGTGTATAATCCTCAATATCTTTCTAAAGACTAAACCTCAAAGTATGTTGTGAGTTAGACAAACTTGTGTGATGTTATACGGCATAGAAAATTAGCTTAAAACCTTCATGAGAATGGATACTCTGTAAGATCTCAAATGATACTTCCACCATAAGAATGGTGAAAGATTAAGATATTGTAAGTAAACCAGTTTTTTAAAAAATTCATAGCATCACTTTGTAATCTTAAGAGGACTGGGAAAAAGGAGTGGTATTATATGATCCAAACTCTCATCTTGTTCTATAACCTGATAAGTTTAGGGTAGAGAAGAGGTTCAAGTGTAAGCATGTGGCATGTGCATCTGTGGGAAACAGTTTGTAGGAGGCAGGACCTTGTAAGCACCTTAGAGTGAAAAGCTTGCTATAATGTTCTGAAAATTTGCATAATAAGTGTCCATAAAGTCACAGGGTGCAGTCCTAGTCCTATCTAAATTGGTTGGGTTACTGATTTAATAGACCTTCTGTCTGACTTTACTGCTGCCACTCTTGTTCTTATTAAATCTGTTTTGTGGTCAAAATATTGAAATTCTGGGCATAAATTATCTGAGGAGATAATCAAATAAGAACACAAATGGTATATCTTTTTTAAACCATGCTTTTACTACAGGTGAATCAGGAAAGAAAGAAACAAAATGAAGGCTAGAGTGTGAGGTTTATTTTATGTGTGGAGAGCTTATTAGTTATATCTTCAATGGTTTGGTTAAATTCTGTTGCCTGAACTGTAAAATATTAAAGATCCGAGATAAAAAAGTGCTCCCACGCTTCAGATCTGACCAATTCTATTATGTGCACTATTGAAGGATGAAACTTTTCTTTTGGATCAAAATGCTGGCAAAGAATATTTATATTTTATATGAAGCTATATTCAAGGAATCAAATGGATGGAGTGAAGCAAGCAGACATAAACCGACTTTTTTATTTGAAGTAGGTCAACATTGGGTGTATTATTTGTATTGCAACAGTCATGTTAAGCTTTTCAGTTAGGGTAGTATACATCTACAAGATTCTTCCAGTGTTTATTGGTGGTTATGTAATTTTTAGGGTGATTTATATCTGCAGTGTATGCAACTGAGCTAAGGTAGTGTTTCTCTCCTGACTTCATCTGTTACTGCAGGGAATGGCAGGTCATTATATGGATGGGCTAATGAGTTCATTTGATCAAATTTGCTATGCAGGGATTTCCAGAAATGGGGGTGATTTCAATGCCAATGACCACAAGGTCTCTCCTATCTAGTTGTGTAGGTACCCAGTGACTAATAGGAACAAGGGGTTGGGGTTGTTTAGCCTGGAGAAGAGGAGGCTGAGGGGAGACCTCATTGCTCTCTATAACTACCTGAAAGGAGGTTGTAGAGAGGAGGGTGCTGGCCTCTTCTCCCAAGTGACAGGGGACAGGACAAGAGGGAATGGCCTCAAGCTCTGCCAGGGGAGATTTAGGCTGGACATTAGGAAAAAATTCTTCACAGAAAGGGTCATTGGGCACTGGAACAGGCTGCCCAGGGAGGTGGTTGATTCACCTTCCCTAGAGGTGTTTAAGGCACGGGTGGATGAGGTGCTAAGGGGCATGGTTTAGTGTTTGATAGGAATGGTTGGACTCGATGATCCGGTGGGTCTCTTCCAACCTGGTTATTCTATGATTCTAAGATCTATTAATTCCCACATAGTAGACGAGCAGAAAGTATAGGTGACTGTGAAGGTTGTGATCCAGTCAGAGTATGAAATGGCAGGGTTTGTGCAACCAAAATTGGGTTCCTCACAAGATATGGATATATTCTTTCTTGCTTAATATATCACATTATTTTCTTGAGTGTTTTTAGACTGTGCTACAAAAGAATAACTGTAGAAAATGTTAATATTTGTTCAGAGTAATTCCATTTTATCATGCTTCAAAAAGTAACAAAATTGCAGGCTTGAATTGGTTTTATGTGGTCCTTGGACATGCTTGCAAGTAAAATTAAAAAAGCAAGAAATAAAAATACTAAGAAATCATGTGATTCTCATACCTCTTCCACAACAGATCAAATGGATGGACTAAATGTTTTACCCTGTGGCCACCTAGTGCTTTGATGATCTATTTGGAAATGAGCAATTCTGCCTCATCTTCTAGGAATCAAGATTCTCTAATTTACAGAATTTCTTTCCATAGTTTCACAATGCTATGCCAGCCAAAGGAGATATCCAGACGTGTCTCATTACTTCCCATTACATCTGTCTCATTGAAGAGGCAAAAGATTGCTCCAAGGGCTTGGTGCTCCCTATTCCTAGGCAAGAATTTTGTATCCAGTATATTTTTCTTCGTTGTTTTCTTCCTTCCACCAGCAGAAAACTTTTTTTTTTTGCAAATATTCCAACCACTATTGTGTGTCATTCCATAACCACCATGACCACTGAACAAAAATGAGAAAACACAGTAAAACCCAGCCTCCTGCCTTTCCCTAATCTCTTCCTAGCACAGTGAGTGCACAAATCCTTAGTTTTTCTGTCCTTTATGCCACATGACACTCCATTCAAAGTGGATGCCGCAGTATTTGGTTTCATCAGTCATGTCTCTTCTCTCCCTGTCTTGAGGTTTAATGTGACCTACTGTTTTCTGCTGTTCCTGCTGGCTCTTCTATGAGATGTCTCAAAGAGTGTGTGGCCCATCCTGGTGCTGGTGGACCTTGCCCTTCTCCCCCAGGCATGGACCATCTCAGTCTCCCATTTTAAAGTTCCTTCCTGTTTCTTGGATTTTTCACTATATGCGGTGGCTGCTGCTAACCTAGCTGAGATGGTAAATTTGTGCTCTCTTTGGCTTTGGTTAGCATGGCGTAACCCAGACTGCCTTTTTGCTGTACCTTCAAGGATTTTTTCTTACCAACACAGAATGGTGAACTGGACTGGTGTGCCAGGCTGTGTGTTGTTAACACACAGAATAACTGGAATCTGCTGGAGGTGCAATTAAGCCTTTCTTCCAGTTTCCTTTCATGTGTGCCAGATTGGCCTAGCCTGCCATTTTATTAAGCCTGACAGCAGCTTTCATCCAAGCGACATTGATGAGAGTGCGTAGTTGCTCACACCATCAGCCTGCCAGCTCCAATGGACAATCTGAATAGCTGTGATCCTACATTAAAATGTCAGCATTAAGGGAGGAGAGTGCACCATTTTGTTGCACAGCTGTAAAACCACTTCAGCGATGCTTTCAAGCTCATTATTGCACAAGCAAGGGGTTTCAAGCATGAGTGCTCATACCCTGTTCTCCACTTCCCTTCTCTTGTCAGGCTTGCTTTTTTTTAAAAATTTTTTTAAAATGGTATTCTCTGTCTCATCAAGGAGCAGCTCTCAGGGTGGGGCAGCAGCAAGGTTCCAAATATAGCAACAACACCAACTTTACAGCTGTGAAGCAGGATAGCCTAAGCAAATGAAGGACTACCTTTCAGACATAGATCTCATTTTCAGTAAACTGCATGCAGGCTGTCTTGCCAGTATAGAAACAACACACTACCAGAAAGGGTTTTGGTAAGTGGCTGAAGGTAATTCATTATTCAAACAAATAAATAACAAAAAAATGGTGCAACATC
Organism: Phaenicophaeus curvirostris; assembly: GCF_032191515.1. Classification (NCBI taxonomy): domain Eukaryota; kingdom Metazoa; phylum Chordata; class Aves; order Cuculiformes; family Cuculidae; genus Phaenicophaeus; species Phaenicophaeus curvirostris. Next base: position 4,850,900 of record NC_091393.1, read on the forward strand.
TAACAGCAACACTTACTTTCCCTCTGCTAGGAGGACATAGCCACTCACAAATTCTTCATTATAAGGTTCCTTAATTCTGTCTCAATTGTGTTTCACGTTTTGCAATGTCTCTATACAGAAGGAAGCTCTGGGAGCACAAGACAAAACAATAAATGTACTAGAATGTGATGATGAAATAAAAAAATATTCTTATTTTTTAGAGTATAAATAGCTGTGTGCAAATAAATATATATATATTTAATGCTTCTCTCACTGAGCCACAGCTTTCCTTTAAAACATCCCTGACTCTCCAAATATACTTAAAATTCTTGTCAGGTGCTAAGAGTTGAACCTTTCCACATACCTGCTGTCTCTCCTCTCCTCTCCTCGCCTCGCCTCGCCTTGCCTTGCTTCCCCTTCCCTCTCCCTCCCCTTCCCTCTCCCTTCCCTCCCATCTCCCTCTCCTGTCCCTCTCCCTTTCCTCTTCCTCTTCTCTCCCTCTCTCTCTCTCTCTCTCTCTCCCCTATCCCTCTCCCTTGGATTGTGAAAGGCAGCACTGCAGCTGCATCTCACCATGACCAGACACTTTCCTGAGTACAAGTAAGTTCATCTGTACACACAGTGTATCTTTAGTCTTCCTGACGGGAAAAAGAAGTTTTTTCCCATTCTGGTGGTGCAGAGATCTTTTACTAGACAGACACATCATTTCAGAATTTCAGCATCCTACAATGAAAGAGCTGCATGTCAATTTGCTGTCTTTGCTAGAAGTGCCTTGGGTGTGTGGTGCTATCTCAGGCCTATTTCTAGTTTTGAACACTCTTGCCAAACACTCCAACCATTTTTAGTCGCAGTGAGGCATTTTCCAACCTGTGTTTTTGTTTGTGTTGCTCTCCTTTGGAATTCCTTGACCATTTGCCCTTACTTATATGAATAAACAGACCCTGAAATAGTGGAAGCACACCTCCATGTTTCAACCAATATGACCCCTAGAGAACCGTCAGAGAAGTATAAATAAAAGGACTAAAACCATAGAAGGTAACATCATAAACAATATCAAAAGATAAAATTTTCTTCAGCTTACAAGCACTGAAGAAGGTAGTATTAACTGCTCCAATATTTTGCTTCTGAATTTTGTTACCTTTCACAATGCAAGCTGGAAATGAAAGTCCACAAAGAAAAAATTGCTTTTGGAATGGTGAATTTTAATAAATAGATACAGATTGCTGAGTTCCTTCTCAGGCCTTAGGGTGGTTCCTACTCTTATGAGAGTGAGGTCTTATCAGAATGGATGTACGCAAAACCAGGACTCTTTGCAGGGGAGCAGGGGAAGATAATAGAGGAATGATGACAGAGAGCAAGACTCTGTTGGAAACCAAGCCGTTTTAGACTGTGTAGAACAACTCTTTTGTATACATGTTGATAAAACTTTCTGGTTTTCAGATCCCTTTTTCTCACTTACAATGTATTATTGCTTTATTTACTTCACTTTAGGAGAGCTAATATGTATGAGGCCACTCTCCCCCATCTGACTTATTCTCAGTTTGTATTAGCATGCTTAAGTTGCCATCTGAACCAAACACTTTCCTTTTCTGTCCTGTGACTCTTTCCAAAAGATCAGTCATTCATACACATTAGTACTTGAGATGTGGTTGGAACATAAAAATCCTGTTTATGCAAAAATTAATCATTGAAGAACATCAGATATAATTTTAGGATTATGTGGGCAACTTTAAGGAGGGGTGGCACACAGCCATATCTGCTATTTCCTGATGTATAAATTCAAAAGTTTGCTAGTTCATCAGGTTGTTTATTAAGACCAGCATTCTTCTGGGCAGCTGCCAAGGACAAGGCTACACCAGGTCAGCGCTTCTCTTCTTGTGTGCATACCTGTTCTTTCTTGCTTCCCTATATATACTGTTGAAACCAACCATGACCCATAGGAACAAAATTCTGCAGTATTTAAAGGACTTGTTTATTAATTTTTTTTAAAAAGGCTTTCTTCCTCTGCTGTGGGAAGGCAATAAGGCAAAAAACCCAACACAATAAAACATACAGCTGCCCCCAAGTAAAGATTTTCTTTTCTCTGTGTTCAATTTTCCCCATAACTTAAGTGCCTCATGCTTGTGGAGGTCTGTTTTACTGTTTCTTATGTCCTACCTGTGATGCATCTCTGAGCACCGTACACTCGCAGAGGAGCAAGCTAAAATGTATTTACCTGCTTGGAATTTTCCTATTTCTAAAGTGTCTGTGGAGAGACCCCACCCAGAACACTGTCTCATTTGCATCATATCTCTAATCGTCCTTTTGCTCCTTAGAAAGCACTCCTGCTGAGACCTAAGGGAAAAATCCTGCAATTCCTTCATTTGGTATCTTGCTTTACCATCTTAATTTCCATTTTTTGTTTGATAAATTAAATAGATAAAAATTAAATAGATCTCTGCTTAGAGATGGCTAATCTTGCAGAATACTTATAGATCAGAATTTGTAGTTTGTCTTCCAATTTTGGGCAGTTTAAATTAGTTTGAGAAGCTAGTGAAAAAACAGACAGCTTCTTTGTTTGGAGCAGAAGAGTACGGGTCACAGAGGACCCAGAATCCACTTCAGAGAAAGAAAATTATGAGTAGGTAAGTAGGTTTTACATCTCTGTCTAGTTTGTGGGAAGTGCTCTGTCTCTAAATGACCCTTATTTACCATCTGGACTCACTGGAGCTAAGGCCAAAGATATGGCTGCATTGTGAATGACATTTAACCACTTTCACTGCTCTCCTGGTTCCTGTCGTGAGACTAGCAAAAAAGTACAATGCACATGTCATTAAGAAGAGCAAGGTGCCCCAGAAAGCCTGACTAGCATTACCCTCTGACATCAAGACTGTAAAATAGGCACCTTTTCCAAATACAGCCCGCTTTCCAAATACTACGTCTTCCCTTCATTTTAAGTTCCGTGAACTCTAAGAGTTATTTTGCCACCTTAAAGGGGACAGCTTTAGTCTTGGATGGTTTTCTTCAGAAGTTGCCACATACTGGAGAATAATTTGCAGAATCTTTAGCTTTGCCTTAACACTGACTACTTGAAATCTCAAAATCATTGTCTCTTCTGCTTTGAGAAACACTGTGTTTAAAGTCTCATGACCCTAAAGAAAAACAGCTCATAAACTCAAGACCTCTGTAATACATAATGAATACTAAATGGTTTTAAAAGCACATGATGTACTATTTCTCAAGCATGTGTTTCTCCAAATGAAAGACACAAATATATTTAAAAAGAGCACAGTTCCAGGCTCAGTTAAGGTGACAAATGTTTTCTCTAATAATTGATATCTCACAAAAAAATAATCGAAGAAATGGACGCATCAGAATATGGGCAAGCCACTGCTTTTTAAGTCACACTCCTGGGAACTATCTTTCAACAGCTTGTTCAGGACTGGACTTGTTTCATCTGCAACCTGTTCTACTTGAGTGACAGATAGAGTTTAGCCCTCTTTCTCTCTGACATATTTGGTGGAGTTCTGCAACCAGCAGTCATCCCACTGTGCTGGCCTTTGCTGGTGGGCTCAATACCCTCTCTTTGTAAGCACTCATAAGGGGAAAAAAGAGGTGGACTCTTTATGTGTAGCACTGGAAAAAACAACCACAGGCCACATCTTCTTCAGGAGATAACTTTCTTTCGATCTGATTTTAATCCCAGGTCACTCCTCACAGTCTTCCTCAAAACACCATATAGCTTTTCATTATCCAGTACAAATTTAGCAAGGGTTCAGTCTCCTTGCTGAAAAATTACTTAAATTAAACAACCAAACAAATGACAAGTTATGGAAGCAGTTTCTTTACTACCAAATTTATTCAAACTCACCATATCCTAATAAAAATTAGGAGAACCCATAACATTCTTATTACTTAGATTGCCCATTGCTAGAAATTCCTGCTGAGTGGCTGGCTAGGTGGTGGCAGCAACACCCACCTGATCAGACCCTATTGAGTCTTAAGATGGTTTAGTGTTTGATAGGAATGGTTGGACTCGATGATCTGGTGGGTCTCTTCCAACCTGGTTATTCTATGATTCTATGATTCTAAGAGAAATTTTGTAAATTGTGTTGAAGGAAAACTTTTCCATTAGGAGAATGAAATAGTACATTGTATTAAAAGAAAAGTAACTGGTCTGCCATTTTCAATGAGAATGCTATGATGCAATGCTGTGATTCAACAAAAGCACTGTCTTTCGTTATTTGTGCTGTGATAAGTTTTAGCTGAGACAGTATTAGAAACATACACTCTAGATTTTTATCTATTACTAGGATTTGTAAGTCTGTAGAAAGGTTGTGTTAATGTTAAAGCCTACCAAAGTTTCCAGTTAAACTTCAGCTTTTGTCTGAACAAAGCATCTGGCACAAAGATATACCTAAATTTTAGTTAGGAAGTCCTCACCTCAGACAACTTATGAAAATACCAATATACATAAAGAAGGAGGAGGAACAGGTATTTCTGAAGAACCTTAGTGATCACTATTGGAAATTTCACTGAATGGGGAAGAAACCAACACAGTGCCTCCCTCAGTATGAGGTGCAAGCTGGTCAGGATCTCATGAAGAATGCCGTTCTTAAGAGAAATGCAGGCACGGTGCACAGATGTGGAAGCAATGCACATATGTCACTCACTCAGGAGGTGTTGGGGACTGAATGCCCATGTGCCACATGTAGGGATTTCAAGCAGGAGACAGGAAAGACACCAGCAGTTGATGTGAGACCCTTATGGGGTCGAGGAGAAAGCAGGAAAGTAAGATTCTGGCTTCTACTTGGGATGGTGCATAGCTACAGTTCCAGATCTTGAGCCTTGAAATGCATGTAGGTCTAACATTACACCATGATCGATAAAACAATGACAGTCCCAGGTTTACTTTTTCTCAGCATAAGTCCTAACCTGGAAGCTTTTCAGACTTCTTCATATTAGTCTGGCTGGGGGAGAAGTATACAGGTAGCGTATTCATGGCCTGATATTTGAGGCATTTTTGTTCATATCCTTTGAGGTGGGGGGCATCTAGCACCCGGTTTTCTCTTCTTTGGATGTTTTAACTACTAAATTATAACAGAAAAGACACCCAAGAGCAGTTTTTATGTTAAATTTTCCAGTTTACAACTCAACTTTGCAATTCTAGCAGGGGGAATGTATGTGACTCAATATTTAGGTCTAAAGCTCCTCCTACTTAGAAGCAGATTCTTATCCTGCAAGAGGTAAGTGTTTCTATGTACATTTGCCTCTAACCATAGACAACTTAGGAGCTTTCCACAGAGAGTGAAAGAACACAATGGCTTTTCGGACTGAAGTCTGAGTAATGCTGAGATGTAGGTGATCAAGACCATTATCTGTGATTTAGGTGGAAGTTAGGCTCTGAAACTTAGATTGGGTATAGAGGGATGGTACCAAGCCTTTACTTTTTGAGCAAGGAATCTGGGAATCTCATAGAATCGGTAGTCTTGAGGAATGAATTTTTAAAGTAAAACATTAAATTTTGCAGAAATCATAATAAACATTTCAGTAGAATTCAATAGACCTTACATATCAGAGAAATACATTGTTTTCCATCCCAAATCCTGAAAATGCTAATGTACTCTTTATCTGCTAAAGATAAGGTAAGAATTCAGTTTACAGAAGTCCTGATATATAATTTAATCTTAGTGGGACCATTAGCAAACATACACAATTTCAACTACTAGCACAGATAAAGCAGGCATGAGACACTGGAGGAAGAAAATATTCTGCAATAGTTCCTGTTCACTTTGCTAGTGGTCCTTCATTAGTGTTCGTGGGAAAGTAATTAACATTCTATGAAGTAAAATGATACAATGTTAGTGATTGACAGATAATACATTTTGGTTTAGAAAAGAAATTAACCAGACATAGATCTGAAGGAAAGATTCTGAATACTCTGGAAATCTAGTTCAAATTTGTATCTTGGGACACTAATAGCATCCCTTAGTACTTTGTTGCATCTCTTTCTATGCAGTATCTGATGAAACTGTAGGACTGTGAAAACGTGCTAAAGGGTTGCTGGTGAGCATACAGGTGAGAAGGTACTTGGGTTGCTGAATTCAGCAGTGTGTCATTTATGGGGGCTAAAACTTTCTGCTGTCTGGACCACTGGAGTCTGCATGAGCAGATAGCATCTACAATGTGGTGGGACTGTCTGTCCTTCAGACAATTGAACAGTGGTGCTAAATGCTGTTTTTCCTTATAGCTCTCATTTTTTTTTTTAACAGCTCTTAAAATAAGTCTGTGCAATGGGCTGGAGAAGACTATTTCCAAGCTCTATGACAGGTTTCTGAGAACTTTGTGTCTTAGTTGCAGGTACCACATCTCATTACAGTTAAATTAGACAACAAGGACCGTTACAGGATTTGGAGAAAATTGGCTAAATTAACCCCCAAAAGAACCCATTATTGCCAGAATGGTTTGGTCCGTAGAATCTGAAGACATGCTCAGTTACTGAAACCCCAATAATGTTTTTTTGAACACGATTATGTATAGTGCAAGGTAAGAACAAATTCAGCAAGCTTGTTTTGTTTGCATATTTATCCAACCAAAATTAAAAGAGGTTTTTATATGGGCATGCTAAGCTCCCTGGTGTCACTGAGCTAATATTTTATTGTTATTTATCACCAGACATTTTGAAGGTGAAACGTATCATTTTGTCTTGGTGTATTGTATGTTATTTGACTTAAGAGTGGTCCAGCTTTTTCAAGAACAGGAAGGAAATGTGTGACAGCTGAGAGAAGACTAACCAGAAGAAAGTAACTCTGCAGTGCTGTCTTCATAGATGTGGATTAGATTATTTTATAGAGTCAACATTAGGCTCTAATTTCTCCTGAAATCAGCAAGTCGGAACATGCATGCCAAGGTAAAATTTGAGGATTAAGTCTGCCATTGCAAAGAGAAGACCAGTGCACTCATCACTCATAGACAACTATGTTTGCATGTAAGTTTAAGAAAGATTGTACAGATATGGAAAATAATTTCTACTTTATTACCCTTCTAAATGTCTTCCCAGGAGCTTTTCTCAAAACTGCTAAACATTAGAGACTTCTGTTTGATAGTGTGGAATTTGCTTTGTATTTCCTTGGAAAGGAATACATCTTTCACTACTACAACCTTCTGTAACCCTTCTGCCCTCCTCACTCCCACACCCCCACACAAAGACACTCCTTAATTGTATTACTGTTAGGCTGACCTCCAACCCCTACTAAAATGAGGACAAGGCTAGTTTTGTGTTTCATGGGATAACAATTTATGAGCAATTAAAAATGAAGAGACACAAAGCATTCATCACAGTCTCAGCTAGACAGGCAGCTGAGGTCAAAGGTTCTAGCAATGAAGTGTGCACAATATATTTTTATTTCTGTTTTCACTAAGAAGGAAACAGGTTAGCTAAAAATTATGGCATGCAGCCTCCAGTTCAGAATAGGTGCACTTAATCTTTCAAGACTGTCCATGCTTGGGCAGATAGGTTATGACAGCACACACACAAGCACATGCGCGCACACACACACACATACGCTTCCAGTATCTGTAAAAGAATTCAGCAAATATTATTGGTAAACTGAAACACACAGTTGCTTACTACGAGATGCACTGAGTGCCCTGAATACTTCTGCAGCTTACAACCCAGCAGTTATAGCCATCATGTGAAACATATCTTTTTCTCTGATCCCTAAAAATGAAGTATGGGAGGATTTTACCCCTTCTCTTTGTATTTCAAACTGCGTTTGGGAGCAGAGAAACTTCATATGTTTACATTTCTGAAGATGCAGTAGATAATTTATATAAATATGGAAATTAAGTTTTCCATTTTATTGTCAGTATTGTGGTACTTCCATACCTCCACAACTGAAAAAAATGTCCTGTAGAGACTTTTGGTTAGCTTCCATTTCCTCTTAAGGTAGACTCCAAATCTGACATTGATTGCTGATTTAAGGTCTGTTGTCTCAGTATGGCGTGAGCAAATGAGTATTGGTGAATCATCTGTTACCTTATGCTATAAATACAGCTCAGTGTGATTTTGTAATGTGTCATATTTCCGACCTGGATTCAAACTAAAAGCTGAGTGAAGAGTTTTGAATTGTCATACTAAAAAGACTCAATTTACTTGTTTAATCAAAGCACCTGAACAGCAGTACCAACAAGAATAAAATGAAGCATCACCTAATAGGTTCAGTTTTGATAGAACTATGAATGAACATGGGCTTATATATGCATGTACAGTGCTTGTGGGATTACAGTAATTGAAAGTCCACTTACATAAATAGGAACATTTCTAGCCTTCTGTAGTAATTTTCTATTAGAAGAGAAAATGTAAGTTAAAAATCTATTTAATTTGCATCAGAATCACATCACTTTACAGGTAGATAAATAATGCAAACTACCAAGGGGTGTCTGGGATCTTTGTGCTCTATTTTTGTTGACTGAAATGACACTACAGTTTATTCAATAAGAGATGTTTTTGAGTAAAATAGTGATTTATGTGAAGCATGACATCTTTTCTTCAGAATTAAGCCAAATGATCAGTAAAGAGGCTCAGTATTGATTGAACTACAGAATATGGTGCATTTCTCAAATGGTTGTTTCTTTTCACTGGGGCAGAAAGCCAGTGAATATTTCTCAAAGAAAACAGGATAAAGGTAAAAACTCAATGATACTTTTAGTCACTGCTAACAAATAGAAAAAAAGAAGGTTTAATAAGAAAGCAAGATGAGAGATTTAGTGGATTGTGTCAGAAGGATTTATTCATATGTGCACTTTTGAGAGCGTTCTTCAACAAAGGCATAGTTCTGTCAAAGACTCTAGTCAGAACATAGGCATGGCAATGGAAAAATGCTTTAAAGCATCATAAGTATCTATCATGCAAACATGGCCTAATAGGGTTAAGTGCTAATCTACATACTAAACCTAAACTGCTCAGGGGCATATACACAAGAAGATGGTGGGAGCTGCTTGTTTGTTTCTCATGACCAAGTCAGTTAACACATCAGCTGTGTTTGTGATTCATACTGTAACAGAATATTGGCTCCCCCTTAAACATCTCCAAGTTGGGCATACCGACATTGGGAAGACCCTGTAGAATGCTCTGGGAAATA